>NC_140587.1:887393443-888060318 GCF_964204655.1 Triturus cristatus | reverse complement strand
TGCTTGAAAAAAAGCGTCTTCCTGCCAGCACGATCGTCGGTAATGGACAATTACCGCGAATCCTTTCCAACACGCGCACCTTTTTTTTGCTCCATTGGCGTTCCTCGGTAGGCTGGGGCGCGTGAGTGGGTCATGCTCCTCAGTAATATACAAAGCAAAAGTCCTCCGTTACCGGAGCCCGCGACCCTTCAAGGCGACCTCCTCAAACAATGAGCATGGAGAAAGCCCATCAATCAACATACAGCAACGACAGGAGGCCCAATACTGCTCAGGATTGTTCTTTTATTCAGCGCCTTGCAACCTCGTACACCGCAGTACAAGCCTTCCCATGTCCTAACGTTTCGGCCTCTGTCGGCCTTGCTCACAGGTGGAAGGAATAACTTCTGAATGCCAAGTGTGTTTTTGCGTGAATTTAAACGTTCATTTAGTCACGTGTCTACAGTTCAAAAAATACAACTCCCATGCTGCATCATTATTTAGCC
Source organism: Triturus cristatus (assembly GCF_964204655.1). Classification (NCBI taxonomy): domain Eukaryota; kingdom Metazoa; phylum Chordata; class Amphibia; order Caudata; family Salamandridae; genus Triturus; species Triturus cristatus. The sequence goes on along the minus strand of NC_140587.1, from coordinate 888,059,836 downwards.
AACTGAATTAAGGCAGTCCTCAAGTTTATGGCAAAGTGCATTTCATTACCATTATGGGGGTGCAACATGAATAGTGGAAAATACCAGGTAGCCAGGTGAGTATATTCAGGGTTGCAACATCTTTCCACATGGCTTGAAAAAAAGCGTCTTCCTGCCAGCACGATCGTCGGTAATGGACAATTACCGCGAATCCTTTCCAACACGCGCACCTTTTTTTTGCTCCATTGGCGATCCTCGGTAGGCTGGGGCGCGTGAGTGGGTCATGCTCCTCAGTAATATACAAAGCAAAAGTCCTCCGTTACCGGAGCCCCCGACCCTTCAAGGCGACCTCCTCAAACAATGAGCACGGAGAAAGCCCATCAATCAACATACAGCAACGACAGGAGGCCCAATACTGCTCAGGATTGTTCTTTTATTCAGCGCCTTGCAACCTCGTACACCGCAGTACAAGCCTTCCCATGTCCTAACGTTTCGGCCTCTGTCGGCCTTGCTCACAGGTGGAAGGAATAACTTCTGAATGCCAAGTGCGTTTTTGCGTGAATTTAAACGTTCATTTAGTCACGTGTCTACAGTTCAAAAAATACAAATCCCATGCTGCATCATTATTTAGCCAACTGAATTAAGGCAGTCCTCAAGTTTATGGCAAAGTGCATTTCATTACCATTATGGGGGTGCAACATGAATAGTGGAAAATACCAGGTAGCCAGGTGAGTATATTCAGGGTTGCAGCATCTTTCCACATGGCTTGAAAAAAAGCGTCTTCCTGCCAGCACGATCGTCGGTAATGGACAATTACCGCGAATCCTTTCCAACACGCGCACCTTTTTTTTGCTCCATTGGCGATCCTCGGTAGGCTGGGGCGCGTGAGTGGGTCATGCTCCTCAGTAATATACAAAGCAAAAGTCCTCCGTTACCGGAGCCCCCGACCCTTCAAGGCGACCTCCTCAAACAATGAGCACGGAGAAAGCCCATCAATCAACATACAGCAACGACAGGAGGCCCAATACTGCTCAGGATTGTTCTTTTATTCAGCGCCTTGCAACCTCGTACACCGCAGTACAAGCCTTCCCATGTCCTAACGTTTCGGCCTCTGTCGGCCTTGCTCACAGGTGGAAGGAATAACTTCTGAATGCCAAGTGCGTTTTTGCGTGAATTTAAACGTTCATTTAGTCACGTGACTACAGTTCAAAAAATACAACTCTCATGCTGCATCATTATTTAGCCAACTGAATTAAGGCAGTCCTCAAGTTTATGGCAAAGTGCATTTCATTACCATTATGGGGGTGCAACATGAATAGTGGAAAATACCAGGTAGCCAGGTGAGTATATTCAGGGTTGCAGCATCTTTCCACATGGCTTGAAAAAAAGCGTCTTCCTGCCAGCACGATCGTCGGTAATGGACAATTACCGCGAATCCTTTCCAACAAGCGCACCTTTTTTTTGCTCCATTGGCGTTCCTCGGTAGGCTGGGGCGCGTGAGTGGGTCATGCTCCTCAGTAATATACAAAGCAAAAGTCCTCCGTTACCGGAGCCCCCGACCCTTCAAGGCGACCTCCTCAAACAATGAACACGGAGAAAGCCCATCAATCAACATACAGCAACGACAGGAGGCCCAATACTGCTCAGGATTGTTCTTTTATTCAGCGCGTTGCAACCTCGTACACCGCAGTACAAGCCTTCCCATGTCCTAACGTTTCGGCCTCTGTCGGCCTTGCTCACAGGTGGAAGGAATAACTTCTGAATGCCAAGTGCGTTTTTGCGTGAATTTAAACGTTCATTTAGTCACGTGACTACAGTTAAAAAAATACAACTCCCATGCTGCATCATCATTTAGCCAACTGAATTAAGGCAGTCCTCAAGTTTATGGCAAAGTGCATTTCATTACCATTATGGGGGTGCAACATGAATAGTGGAAAATACCAGGTAGCCAGGTGAGTATATTCAGGGTTGCAGCATCTTTCCACATGGCTTGAAAAAAAGCGTCTTCCTGCCAGCACGATCGTCGGTAATGGACAATTACCGCGAATCCTTTCCAACACGCGCACCTTTTTTTTGCTCCATTGGCGATCCTCGGTAGGCTGGGGCGCGTGAGTGGGTCATGCTCCTCAGTAATATACAAAGCAAAAGTCCTCCGTTACCGGAGCCCCCGACCCTTCAAGGCGACCTCCTCAAACAATGAGCACGGAGAAAGCCCATCAATCAACATACAGCAACGACAGGAGGCCCAATACTGCTCATGATTATTCTTTTATTCAGCGCCTTGCAACCTCGTACACCGCAGTACAAGCCTTCCCATGTCCTAACGTTTCGGCCTCTGTCGGCCTTGCTCACAGGTGGAAGGAATAACTTCTGAATGCCAAGTGCGTTTTTGCGTGAATTTAAACGTTCATTTAGTCACGTGACTACAGTTCAAAAAATTCAACTCCCATGCTGCATCATTATTTAGCCAACTGAATTAAGGCAGTCCTCAAGTTTATGGCAAAGTGCATTTCATTACCATTATGGGGGTGCAACATGAATAGTGGAAAATACCAGGTAGCCAGGTGAGTATATTCAGGGTTGCAGCATCTTTCCACATGGCTTGAAAAAAAGCGTCTTCCTGCCAGCACGATCGTCGGTAATGGACAATTACCGCGAATCCTTTCCAACACGCGCACCTTTTTTTTGCTCCATTGGCGATCCTCGGTAGGCTGGGGCGCGTGAGTGGGTCATGCTCCTCAGTAATATACAAAGCAAAAGTCCTCCGTTACCGGAGCCCCCGACCCTTCAAGGCGACCTCCTCAAACAATGAGCACGGAGAAAGCCCATCAATCAACATACAGCAACGACAGGAGGCCCAATACTGCTCAGGATTGTTCTTTTATTCAGCGCCTTGCAACCTCGTACACCGCAGTACAAGCCTTCCCATGTCCTAACGTTTCGGCCTCTGTCGGCCTTGCTCACAGGTGGAAGGAATAACTTCTGAATGCCAAGTGCGTTTTTGCGTGAATTTAAACGTTCATTTAGTCACGTGACTACAGTTCAAAAAATACAACTCCCATGCTGCATCATTATTTAGCCAACTGAATTAAGGCAGTCCTCAAGTTTATGGCAAAGTGCATTTCATTACCATTATGGGGGTGCAACATGAATAGTGGAAAATACCAGGTAGCCAGGTGAGTATATTCAGGGTTGCAACATCTTTCCACATGGCTTGAAAAAAAGCGTCTTCCTGCCAGCACGATCGTCGGTAATGGACAATTACCGCGAATCCTTTCCAACACGCGCACCTTTTTTTTGCTCCATTGGCGATCCTCGGTAGGCTGGGGCGCGTGAGTGGGTCATGCTCCTCAGTAATATACAAAGCAAAAGTCCTCCGTTACCGGAGCCCCCGACCCTTCAAGGCGACCTCCTCAAACAATGAGCACGGAGAAAGCCCATCAATCAACATACAGCAACGACAGGAGGCCCAATACTGCTCAGGATTGTTCTTTTATTCAGCGCCTTGCAACCTCGTACACCGCAGTACAAGCCTTCCCATGTCCTAACGTTTCGGCCTCTGTCGGCCTTGCTCACAGGTGGAAGGAATAACTTCTGAATGCCAAGTGCGTTTTTGCGTGAATTTAAACGTTCATTTAGTCACGTGACTACAGTTAAAAAAATACAACTCCCATGCTGCATCATTATTTAGCCAACTAAATTAAGGCAGTCCTCAAGTTTATGGCAAAGTGCATTTCATTACCATTATGGGGGTGCAACATGAATAGTGGAAAATACCAGGTAGCCAGGTGAGTATATTCAGGGTTGCAGCATCTTTCCACATTGCTTGAAAAAAAGCGTCTTCCTGCCAGCACGATCGTCGGTAATGGACAATTACCGCGAATCCTTTCCAACACGCGCACCTTTTTTTTGCTCCATTGGCGTTCCTCGGTAGGCTGGGGCGCGTGAGTGGGTCATGCTCCTCAGTAATATACAAAGCAAAAGTCCTCCGTTACCGGAGCCCGCGACCCTTCAAGGCGACCTCCTCAAACAATGAGCATGGAGAAAGCCCATCAATCAACATACAGCAACGACAGGAGGCCCAATACTGCTCAGGATTGTTCTTTTATTCAGCGCCTTGCAACCTCGTACACCGCAGTACAAGCCTTCCCATGTCCTAACGTTTCGGCCTCTGTCGGCCTTGCTCACAGGTGGAAGGAATAACTTCTGAATGCCAAGTGTGTTTTTGCGTGAATTTAAACGTTCATTTAGTCACGTGACTACAGTTCAAAAAATACAACTCCCATGCTGCATCATTATTTAGCCAACTGAATTAAGGCAGTCCTCAAGTTTATGGCAAAGTGCATTTCATTACCATTATGGGGGTGCAACATGAATAGTGGAAAATACCAGGTAGCCAGGTGAGTATATTCAGGGTTGCAGCATCTTTCCACATGGCTTGAAAAAAAGCGTCTTCCTGCCAGCACGATTGTCGGTAATGGACAATTACCGCGAATCCTTTCCAACACGCGCACCTTTTTTTTGCTCCATTGGCGATCCTCGGTAGGCTGGGGCGCGTGAGTGGGTCATGCTCCTCAGTAATATACAAAGCAAAAGTCCTCCGTTACCGGAGCCCCCGACCCTTCAAGGCGACCTCCTCAAACAATGAGCACGGAGAAAGCCCATCAATCAACATACAGCAACGACAGGAGGCCCAATACTGCTCAGGATTGTTCTTTTATTCAGCGCCTTGCTCATTGTTTGAGGAGGTCGCCTTGATGGTAATGAAATGCACTTTGCCATAAACTTGAGGACTGCCTTAATTCAGTTGGCTAAATAATGATGCAGCATGGGAGTTGTATTTTTTGAACTGTAGTCACGTGACTAAATGAACGTTTAAATTCACGCAAAAACGCACTTGGCATTCAGAAGTTATTCCTTCCACCTGTGAGCAAGGCCGACAGAGGCCGAAACATTAGGACATGGGAAGGCTTGTACTGCGGTGTATATATTTATATATATATATATATATATATATATATATATATATATATAATTTTTAAAATGTTTTTTAAAAATGTATAAATGATTAAAATAATTATTTATAAACATTATTAGGTAAGTATATATTTTATATTTTATACATATATATGTTTAATTTATTTTTACATTATGGGTATGGGGCCGATTCCGATCCTTTTTTTTTTTCCCGCCCGACTCGCATCGATAAATTTTTCCGTACAAGTTCCGTCCGACCCGTGAAGTACGATTCGTACGCGAAAAATACAACTTTTCCCGATCCGATTTGTACGGATCGGCCCGATCCTTACAAATCGGATCGGGAAAAGTTGTACCAGACGGACCCGGACACTTTTCCATACAAATTGTAAAAATGCAGTCCAACCGTACTAGTGCGATCCTGACCGGCTTTCCGATTTTCGATTTGTATGGAAAACGTCCCGTACACGGGGAATGCCATTACCTGCTACGAAGCGAACTTTGTACGACTCGTATCCCGGGAAAAGTTGTTTCCGGGGTGCGAGTCGTACAGGGGTACGAGTCGTACAGGCATACACCCCTGTGCGTTGTGTATGTACTGTGCGTACCCCCAACATCGCATACCCCAACAACACGTATGTACTGTGCGTACCCCCAACATTGCATACCCCAACATCTCATATGTACGGTGCGTACATACGCGATGTTGGGGTACACGATGTTGGGGTACGCGATGTTGGGGTACGTGATGTTGGGGGTACACACAGTACATACGTGATGTTGGGGTACGCACCGTACGTACACAACGCACGGAGGTGTATGCCTGTACGACTCGTACCCCTGGGGACTCTGCTTTTACAGCCGTAGGGACGAATCGTACTTGCTGGGCTGGAAACCGCTGCTTAAATACATACAGACATCGCGTGCAAGCTGTTCCGGATCAGAATCGTTGGTTTATTTTAGCTGTATGGTCTTTTGTACGATTTGTATGGAAAGAGGCTTTCTGTACGAATCGTACTTCCTAGGTTGTAACAAAAGTTTACCGGGTACGAGTTGTACGGGAAAAACGCTCCATACAACGATTGGTACAGCCTTTTTCCAGGATTGGAATCGGTCCCTATATGTATTAGTTTTAATTTTAAACATTTAAAAATATTTTTAACTATGATTCTTTTAATTATATGTACGATATTTTTTGCAACGATATTTTTTTTCTCAATATTTTTGTACTTACCATTATGTAGATAGGACATTGATATTTTTGTGTCGATAGTTTTGTAGTTCAATATTCTGTCTGTCGATAGTCTGTCAGTGATTCGGGCTTTCAGCATTGCACTTGCTTTTATCTTTAGCACTTCCCACTTTATATAATATATTCCTTGTAACTTCAAAACCTGAACACTGGCCTTTTTATGATATAAAAGATGTTCATATTTTATCTTTTTATGTGATTCAGGTTTTATAAACTGCATATGTGCTGCCGAAATTTATTCTACTAACATGTTTGCTTTTATGACTTTTAGTTGCCAAATAAAGTACCTTTTGAATTGACTTGACTTGAGTTTGTCTAAGAAGACCTACTAATCCCTTTTCCAGCTAGGAATCAGGGAGACCCAATTAATCAGGGAAATAGAGAAAGGTGTCAGCATAGAGAACTTCTTTAGAAGTTTTCGAAGGTAAAGAATATTGTATAGCATAAAGCCACACAACAGAGCTGTCACACATAGGTCTGTATCTCTTAGAGTCTAAAGGGGAATCTCAATAGAGCTAAAGTGCAATGCCCAATTATACTCACCAAAAGAACCTTCCAGTGTTCCAGATCATATCTAATTAATTTTCATCTTCAAACAACAAGAAGCTGGCAACCACACTCAAGATTTCTTTCCTTTGGTCCACACAGAAAAGAGCATCCTTGAATGCTGCCCGTTTCCATATTCCGCTCAGACAGGAGTCCTTTCTTGCTCCATTAACTTCTCTTATCCTTTCCAAAGATACTCCTGTCAAGCCTTCCTATCTCTTTCACGCATTGTGCCTTTCTTTGACCATGAGTGCGTTTTTTACTGCACCTGCAGAGTAGAGAAAAACACCGCATCCAGAGCAATCCTTCACATTAAAATTAATCTTTGCTAAATCCAAAAGCTTAAGGCCGTTGGTCAACTTTAGTACGGCAAGCATTTCAGCACACATTTTAAATGTATCATTGCAAGTAGATATACAATACAATATAATTGTAGTGCACTATTCAAAAATGTACATTTCCAGTTATGAAATAAATGGTGAATAATATTTAAAGGTGTACTTAAACATGTGAGAAAAACAGTGTAATTTTTCCCACAAAGATATAGATATATATGAGAACTGCAACAAATTGTTACTGTAAAGCAAATATTGTTATATATATATACACTCATTTAAAGGTCAAGATAACACAGCAGATTCACTTTCTGTATCTGTTCATGTGCACTACATTCCATTAATAAGGTTGCATCACACAAGTACATTAGGCCGTACGTACACATATAGGTGGCCTAATTACACATGAAAGGGTGGAGCCAAAATGTGGCTGCTCCATTCTCAATGCATGCGCCAAATGTGATTAATTTCAGGAAGAACCAATGAATATCTTTGTTTTTCTTTCAAATCATATTATCTCTAATGAATAGAACCATAATACAAGTCTCATTGCTTGCATTTCTAGCAAGTTCGGTCAGCGTACGAGTCACTCTAGCCACCTGGTTGTGGCAAGCACTCAAATTCTATTACTCAGACACAATGTCACCGACTGGGGCTTGCAGCGCCATGGCTTGTCAGACAGCTCGAAATAAGGATCCTCTCCTGATTTAAAAAAGAAAAGCTTCATAGAATCTGCAGCCTTAGCTCTAGTAATTTGTCTCTAAAATTACTGGTATGAAATGACAAATCCATGAGTACGGCTTCAACCTTGCTGGCGAAGCGGAACAGGAAGTGATAAATCGTGAATACTGCAGTACATATCCAGTTTTGGCTTGACACCTGTTTGCTCGCACTATATTAACCATGTGCAACAAAAAAAATGGTGTGAAAATGTAGCGTTTGAGCAGATCAGATATTTCAGATTTTATAATCCAGTAGGTGTTGGAAATAAATATGGCATTACTCCACCAGGTTGCTCTTATGCTGTGAAAATTGTGCAGGACCTTTGATCAAGCATCCATCTTTGAATAGTATTTTTGTTCTTTCCAAAGATGACATTTTAAATTCAAATAGAAAATTTGCTGTGATTGCTAGACTTGGCAATACAAGGGAAACATCACTGTCTGCCAACCGCGGCTTGTAAAAATCCAGGTGACATCTTTGAAGTAAGATATAGGAAAGTTACGGATTATCAGGTGCTGCCTGTAGTTTTAGACATAATTGATTCAGTTATGTACAAGCCAAGGTAACTCATTTAATTCATAGTCACATTACACAAAAAAACTTAAATAATAGGTTTTGCTACATGGGTGGTAAGAACAGAATACGAATTAGATGAAAGAATCTATGATATATATATATATATATATATCAAGCTCAATCCCCGCCTTAACTCCCTTGCACTCTCGATCGGGTGCTTTAGTGGTGCGGTGACGGAAACCGCACGGATCAGCAATCCATAGCTCACGGCACAAATAAATGGACCAAGCACTCACAGGAACGGATAACCCAAGGTTTATTAATGGGTTCTTCACACGACCAGACGCGTTTCAGCTATCGCCTTTATCAATGGTCAAAAAATATTATATATATATATATATATATATATATATATATATATATATATATATATTCACTGAAAAAACCATAGGTTTCAGGGGCGTTATAGTTAGCTGGACTTTTGACTCGTACAAAACCATTGAAATTCCCCCGTTATAGTTAGTTCAGCTAACTATAACTCGCGTGCCCGCAATGCACTGCTGATGATGTCACATATTACATCACTCATGACATGGTCAGTGACATCACTTATGACATCACTGATGACATCTCAAATGACATCACTGATGACATCATCCAGTGAATGTGTGTTTTTCTGAAAATTACATATGTTTTATATATGTATATCTCAAGGTCGATGGAAGAATAAATGGGTATATAAGTGTCTAAATGGATGATTTGTTTTTGAAAAATTGATTCTATAAATGACTGATTAAGTGTATCTTAGTGAATACATGGCTTAGTGAGTAATGTTTAACTATGTAAATATCTGTATCAGTCTCTCACTTTGTGTATAAGTGGCTGCATGGGTTGGTGAGTAGCTACATGAGTGTCTATATAGGTTATTAGTTGTTTTTCTGAGTATCAGTATGAGTGTCTGAGTGTCTGTATGGTTTGGTGGGGGGTATTACATAGTGCATAGGTGCATGAATGAGTCACTCACTGTTTGTATATGTTGAAGACAGCATGTGTGCAGGACTGTATGGGTGGATGAGTGTGTGCATGGATGTGTTAGTGAGTGAATGACTGTCTCCATAGTGTCTTTATGAGTAACTACATATGTTTTAAACTAATATATGTGACTATTGGGGTATATAAGTGAGTATATATGAGATTGAAAGAGTTCCTGTATGAATAAGTATGTGTTTCTATAAGTGATTGTTTAAAAGACTAAGTATGTGTAAGTTTCTGTAGAAGTAAGTGTGGTGGTGTGTGTATAACTGTATATGCAAGTAAATGGATGTTTGATTCTTTATTTGCATGAGTGACTATGTGTGTGAGTAACTCTATGGATGAGTGGCGTTGTGTAACAGGATGTATAGGTGTATGAGTACATATGATGAGTGAGTACGTGTATGAGTGACTGTATAGGACTGTTGGTGAATGAGTGGATGTGTATGAGGATCTTAGAATTACTGAATAGGTTGTTGTAACTGATATTGGTATGTCCATTGTTTTGAAAATTTTAGTTTCTATTTTTGAATGTGTGTATCAATGGTTATATTAGGGGGAGAGGAGGTCTGACACTTTATCACAAGGATGATGTCATCAGTGATGTCATTTGAGATGTCATCAGTGATTGCATGAGTGATGTTACTGACCATGTCCTGAGTGATGTAATATGTGACGTCATCAGCAGTGCATTGTGGGCGCGCAAGTTATCGTTAGCTGAACTAACTATAACGGGGGAATTTCAATGGTTTTGTACGAGTGAAAAGTCCAGCTAACTATAACGCCCCTGAAACCTATGTTTTTTCAGTGAATTTCTAAGGTTTATTAAATGCTAATTCCTAACTATAACGTGCCTGAAACCTATGGTTTTTTCAGTGAATTTCAAAGGTTTTTTAAATGCTAATTTCTTACTATGCCTACAGAGATAGGACATGTGAAGAAAGAAGAAAAAACGCACAGAAAGAAAAAAAAAGAAAGGCAGAAAGAAGCAACAGAAGTCCCCAAAGACGAAGAAAAGTGCAGGAAGAAGGATAACGTGCAGAAAGAACAAACAGAAGAGCAGAAAGAAGCCTTGTTGCAAAATCATCCTGTACCCTCAAATTTTTCAGACGGATACTGGTGGTAACTGAGTCTGACTAACCAGTCCTAAAGCCAGTGCTATGTTAAAAGACACTCAGAATACAGTGAAAACACCTACATACACTAGGGAACACTATGCGTTGGGGTCCCCCTGTGATCAGCATGACCTCCTCTGTAAGCCCCTAGTATATAATAGGGCAGGGGATTAAAACTACCTCTTAAAACGCGCCACAGGGCGTGTTTGCACACGTCACCTAAGGCCCCGTCCCCTCTCTTCCCCACTGGGTAAACACACCCTGTGGCCGTTTTAAGTTGGGAGATTAAGTCCCCTTGAATCCTGAGGGTTCCTAGGGTCCAACTAGACCACTAGGTACCTCCAGTAAGCGCCACAGAGCTGCGTTGCAGAGAAATGTAAAAAGGGGCACGGCCTAGACCACCTCTCTGCAACGCAGCGCAGTAGCGCTTACTGGAAGCACCTGGTGGGCTAGTTGGCCCCCAGGGTCCCTCAGGATTGAAGGGGAATTATTTCCCCAACTTAAAACGCGCCACAGGGCTTATTTGCACACGTTAACTCAGGCCCCGTCCCCTCCCTTCACCACTGTGTAAACACGCCCTGTGGCTGTTTTTAGTTGGGAGATTAAGTTCATTTGAATCCTGAGGGTCCCTAGGGTCCAACTAGCCCACTAGGTACCTCCAGTAAGCGCCACAGAGCTGCGTTGCAGAGAGGTGTAAAAAGTGGCATGGCCTGGACCACCTCCCTGCAACGCAGCTCAGTGGCGCTTACTGGAAGCACCTGGTGACCTAGTTAGCCCCCAGGGGCCCTCAGGATTGAAGGGGAATTATTTCCCCAACTTAAAACGCGCCATAGGGCGTGTTTGCACACGTCACCTCAGGCCCCGTCCCCTCCCTTCCCCACTGTGTAAACACGCCCTGTGGCCGTTTTTTAAGTTGGGAGATTAAGTCCCCTTGAATCCTGAGGATCCTTAGGGGCAAAATAGCCCACTAGGTACGTCCAGTAAGTGCCATTGCAGAGAGGTGTAAAAAGGGGCACGGCCTGCACCACCTCTCTGCAACACAGAGCAGTGGCGCTTACTGGAAGCACCTGGTGGGCTAGTTGGCCCCCAGGGTCCCTCAGGATTGAAAGGGAATTATTTCCCCAACTTAAAACGCGCCACAGAAAGTGTTTGCACACGTCACCTCAGGCCCCGTCCCCTCCCATAACCACTGTGTAAACGCGCCCTGTGGCCGTTCTAAGTTGAGAGATTAAGTCCCCTTGAATCCTAAGGGTCCCTAGGGTCAAACTAGCCCACTAGGTACCTCCAGTAAGCGCCACAGAGCTGCGTTGCATAGAGGTGTAAAAAGGGGCATGGCCTCAGAACACCTGTCTGCAACGCAGCTCCCTGGCGCTTACTGGAGATACCTGTTGGGCTAGTTGGCCCTCAGGGACCCTCAGTATTGAATGGGAATTAATTCCCCAACTTACAACTGGCCAGGGGGCGCGTTTTCAGAGTGCTGCATGGAGGGAGCGTGGCCTCCGGTGCAATGTCTGTCTTTTATTTATTTTATTTTTTTAAGAAGGAGGGCTGTGTGGCCCCCCTTCTTCTTCTAATTTACTGGCCCTGGGGAGCCCATCCCCCAGGGCTAGCACCCTAATATTTTTCAACAAAAAATACATTTGGCCCTCCCAAGGCCTTAATCGGGCCCGGGGACCCCAACCCCCGGGTCATGGCCTTTTTTTTTTTATTATTCTTTAGGAGGGGGCTGCATTGCCCCCCTCCTCAGTCCACTTATGGCCCCGGGGACCCCATCCCCCGGGGCCGGCCTTTGTTTTTTATTATTTTATAAAAATATATATTTATAGAAAAACCTAGGACATGCTGGACAAACCGTATGTACCTATCACCATGACGATTTGCGTGATATTCATTAAAAGGCGACTATGCATAGAATGAATCCACATGGAATGTATTTACACCACTAGTGAAGCTCTGACGTGTCTGACGCCCTACCGTGCCTAATCCCGGCACCCCTGCCGGTGGGTACTCTCCAAGTAGACACCCTTGTCGTTTATTTATACAAACATGGGTAGCTATTGACGGGCTCATTTAATATACACGCACACCAAGCCATTCAAAGGGGATTCGACAAAAATTCGACCAAACTATGCAAGAAACCCCCCTCATGGTTAATAAAACACACATCCACCGCCGGATGTGTAATACTTTTTATTTTACTCTCTGGAAAGGAGACGAACCTCATTTGAGAGTCACAGCGTGCTCCTGGCTGAGCCCAATGCTGTGTTACACCCACCAGTGCCCGCCGAGTGCCTCACACCTCTGTGTTGTATTCCACCAGCTAGTGTGTATGCTATGACACTCTCTAGCCCATGTGCACTGTAACACCACCCCGTGAATATGTCATGCAACACTTGCCTTCGCACGGGTTATATTGCCCCATCTAACGTGCCTTCCTCGATGCCTATGTTATAACACACAGCGCTATGCCATACATATTACAATCTGGGATCCATATCTTTGTCACAGTGCATATGCAACGTTACACTCCCTAGCACATAGTTTATATTACAACTTTAGAGACTAGTTAGGTTACACAACACTGCCCTGTGCATATTACACTCCATGGCGCATATCGCATAGCACGCGCTAGTGCCTGTGCTATCTCGCGCTCTCCAATGAATCTGTCATTGCGCACAATGTATTGCATATTATATTTAGGGCTTCCGGTTTTATGGTATTTATTTTTTGCCCATTTTCGTCTGTATTTATCCATATTTATTTTTGGGCCATTTTATCTGTATTTATCCATTTTTGTTTTGTGTTTCGCGTGTAAACGAAGTTGTAAAACTGTACATTTCCATATCTATTTTACTGATAGATGCGCACTCATACGTTGATGTCTGTCGTGTTTTGGCTATTTAAGCGGCCAAATATTACATAAAGATATATCTAGTGGGAAATACTAGCATTATACCATAAATGTATGTTGACATATCCCGTTATTTAAAGAAATTTCATCCTGTTTTTTAATTTCCCATGCTGTCCGTCTGCTCAGCTGCTGGCCTATAATTCATGAAAGTCAGCACAGAGAGTCACTTAAACAAAGTACAATTTTATGTATTTATCCACTTTTAAAAATAAATGCAGACAGAAAACACATTGCTTTCTGTCTGTAGTTATCTGTAAAGATCCGTAAAAACGGAAAACAGAGAGCCTTAATTATATTTCACGCCCGGTTCATCTTATATCACACTTTTTGGTGCATAGTTTATACCATATACTATATCTAGTTTTCATTTTCAATCGTGCTCTCAGGACTATGTTCTATATAACACTGCGTCCACCTACCCTTTTCACGGGCATTACATTTTGCGATGGGGGTGGAGGGTCAGGGGGTGTTTCTGCCAAGTGAGCCCGGAGTCACAGTCACAAACCTCCTCTTCTTCCTGAATAAAAGTGAGATTATGCTGCATACTTGTTCATATTTTAAGTAGTTCGCACAGACACACATTTTAAAAACAATAAAGTTCCTAATACCCACCTTCTCTGAACAGTTAGCTTTCTGCCCCATCCACCTCCTCCCTATCCTCTGTTGTCTGAATCCATGGACTAGCCTCCTCCCTCCTGCCAAGCATGATGTATCAGTCCACTCCTCCTGCCCTCCACTGCCCAATTCTATGGCCCACCATTGACCTCCTGCTTAGCCTCTGTGCTTAGCTTGCTTTCCCTATTCTTCTTCCCCCTGCCCTCCGATGTCTTTGTGCATGCCCCTGCTCCATCCTTTTTGCCTACCATGTTCCATGGACCTGCCACTCCTATCTACTCTGAGTGTTCTGTTGAACTGCCACTCCCCTCCCATCTGCCTAGCATTGTCAGATGACTGTAACCTGTCCCTGCCACCTCCACCCTGCCTGCCCACATGCCATGTCCCTATCCCCTTCCTCCTGTCCTCCATGGTCCATTTTACTGCCACACCCTTCTGCCCTCTCTGGTCTGTTGTGCTGCAGCTGCTCCTCCTGCCTGCCCTGCACGGTCTGTTGTGAGGACCCTTCCCCTGAACTCTCTTGTCTGTGCCCAGGTCCTGACCCTCCCTTCTATCCTCCATGGTCCTTTGTGCATGCCCCTGCACCCTCCTTCTTGCCCATCATAGCCATTGTGCTGCCACTAACCCTCCCGCTTGCCATGCATGGTCTTCTGTGCTGCCATGGCCCCTCCCACCTTCCCTGTGTGGTCAGCTAGCTGCCCCTGACCCCCTCCCACCTTCCCTCCATGGTCTGTGTGTATGCCATCATAGTCTCATTGTTGCTCTCCATAGTGTGTCTTGTTTCTAGTGCCCATCCTGCCTGACCTCCATGGTCATCTTGCTGCTCCTGCCCTGCCCCCTTGCCCCCAGCCCTCTGTTTCCATGTGCAGACCCCTGTTCCCTCTTTCCTGGCTTGTCTGTTCCATTGTAATGCCCCTGATCCGTCCCTCCTGCCCTTTATGGTCTGTTATGCTGCAGCTTTCTCTCCTGTCTGTCCATTATGGTCAGATAGCTACCATTGCCTCTTTCCCCTCTGTTCTCTGTTTTCCATGTGCATGGTCCTGTCCCCTCCCTATTGCTTTCTATGTATTGTTGTGCTGCACTCCCGTCCCGCATGCGCTGTGTGGTGTAATGTGCTGCTGCAAACCCTGATGCCTGCCCTATAGGGTCAGTTTGGTGCACCTCTCCATGTCCCTCCTGTCCTCTGTTATCCGAGTCCATGTCCCTACCCCAATTCCTCCTGCCCACCATGATCCAATGTACCATACTTGCGAACATTTTGAACTTGGTAAGAGGGAGATTTTGAAAAAAACTGGGGTATTGATTTTCCCCTTTGAGTTACATTGAAAAAGAGGAGATTGTAGATAGGAGACAGATCAAATAAAGCTCATTTGAGCTTAAAAACATTGGACGTTTCCTGGCTAAAACGGGTCTGTTGGCATGTATGGTTGTACTACCACTGCCTCTTCCTTCTGCCCACGATGGTCTATTATATTGCCACAGCCTCTCTTGCCAGTCCTGTATTGTTGGTTTGTTGCCCCTGCCCCCCTTTCCACTGCCCTCCATAGTCTGTTGTGCTGCCACGGCCCTTCCTGCCTGCTCAGTGTGGTTAAATTGTTGCCTTTGCACCCTCCTACCTGCCTTCAATTTTCAGAGTCCGTGCCCCTGGCCTCTGCCTCTCAACAGTATCCTAATGAACAACTAGATTGCTAACATTCTATATTTATTACAAAAGTGTGGAACGCCTGACGTCATCTTGATGTAATCAAAACTGTAATACCTAGAGTATTTCCTTTAGAAATTACATATATGAGAGGGTCTTATTGGTATAAAAATTATGGTTAGTGCTCTAAAAGACTAAAATAAGGACATATTTTCTGAGTTTTCAAATAATCACCCAATGGTAATGTCTCTGCTCGGGGGGGCACCGCGATGTACTGAACATACTCCAACCAACGTTTGCTAATGTTCGCGGGGCTCCAGAACGAGAGGGCGTGTCCCATTGCCGGTATTAGCAAAAAACGGTTATATATACACACCCAAGGCTAATCTAACATGCAGACTGAAACATGCACTTTCAATACCAGCAGCAGACTTCTCTGGTGAGCAGTAGCTTTACTACACTGATCTAATAAGCAACTAGAGTGCTAACATTCTGAATTTATGGCAAATGAGTGACACATCTGAATGCCTTCTTGATGGAATCAAAGTAAAAAACTGAAAGTATTTCCTACTGAGGAGACTGTAGTAAATGAGGAAATTAGGAAACATCATAACAAATAAGTCTCCCAAAATGGCCACCAGAGACAAAAGAGCCCAAATGTAGCCCAAATATCACCCAGATGTAGCCCAAGTATAGCCCAATGACAGAATGTTCCAGAGTGTTCTAATGAACAACTAGAGCGCTAGCAGTCTTACTTATTACAAAAGTATGGCACACCTGAAGCCATCTTGAATGCAATAAACTGGTAACACTTACAACATTTAATTTAAAAAGGAACAAAATAAGGGGGTTCATTTTGCCATAGAAATTATGATTAGTGCTGAGGAAAGAAAAATTAGGGCACACTTTGAGTGACTTCTCAAATCCTCTTCTATTTCATTAAAAAATTCTGACATGCAGACTGAACCATGCACTTTAAATACCAGCAGCAGACTTCCATGGTGAGCAGTAGCTTTACTACAGTGATCTAATGAGCAACTAGAGTGCTAACATTCAGAATTTATGGCAAATGTGTGACATATCTGAATACCTTCTTGATGGAATCAAAGTAAAAACTGAAAGCATTTCCTACTGAGGAGACTGCAGTAAATGAGGAAATTAGGAAACTTCATAACAAATAAATCTCCCAATTCGGCCACCAGAGACAAAAGAGCCCAAATGTAGCACAAATATCACACAGATTTAGCCCACATATAGCCCAATGACAGAAGTGTGCAAAACACTTTTTATTTTTTGTGTTTTTGCAGTTTTATATAGTACAGACTTGTCAGGCATTGGAGTGCTTTACATGAGCATTGGTTACATCACACAAGAACAAATTCATTTTGGTTGTAGACATGGGGAGATTAAGTAATTTGATCAGAATCACAGAATGTCGAGCTGAAGCAGAAACTCCAACCTGGTTCCCCAGTTGCAAAGTCTGCAGCTCTGGAAGTAACACCACATCCTCTCCCCTAATTGCGCTTCGATTCTAATTAGCCCCCGGGGGGGCCAAGTCCCGAGGGCACTATATCATAGTAATGGGGGGCCCAGAGGGGCTTTAAAAAACATGGGTGGGGGGCTCAAAGGCCCCCCAAGTCCCGGGGACCGCCACCCCCAGTACTTTGGAAATGGTGGGAGGGGCGCCACGTGGCCCCCCTCCTGGAGCCTCATCGTGGCCCTGGGGACCACCTTCCTGAGGACCGCCTCTCCTGCAGTGTCCCGGGGTGCCCACCCCCGGAACACTGTAGTTTGCTATGGCAGGGCGGGAGCCTCGCGGCTCCCGCCCTGCCATAGCAAACTTGGTTTGGATTTTGAAAGAGAGGGCAGGAAACCTGCTCTCTCTTTCAAAATTCAAACCAAATTGCTTTTCCACATGGGGAGCTGCATCTTAGCAGCTCCCCATGTGGAAAAGAAATTCCGGCTCCCGCATGAGGCGGGGAGCCGGCGGGACTGTGGGGGGATTGGGGACCCCCCACGGCCCCCAACAGAGAGGGCTAGCCCCGGGGGATGGGGTCTCCGGGGCCCCCCTCCCCAAAATTTGCACACAAAAAAAATTAATTAAAAAAAATGGCTTTCCACGGGCGATGGGCTCCCCGGGCCCATAAGTGGCCTGAGGAGGGGGGCAACGCAGCCCTCCTCCAAAAGATTTAAAATAAGAAAAAAAAGGTCATGCCCCGGGGGATGGGGTCCCTGGAGCCGATTAAGGCCTAGGGATGGGGGTCACGCGGCCCCCTTCCCAATTTTTGGATGATAAAAAAAAATTGGGGGCAGGCCCTGGGGGATGGGGTCCCCAGGGCCAAGAATATTAGAAAAGAAGGGGGGCCACACAGCCCCCCCTCTTAAAAAATAAAAAGAAAAAAGACCGGCATTGCGCCGGAGGCCACGGCCCCTCCTTTTAGCACTCTGCACTCTGAACGAATTCCCCTTGAATACTGGGAGTCCCTAGGGGCCAACTAGCCCACCAGGAACCTCCAGTATGCGCCAGGGGGTGTTCTGAGGCCACGCCCCTTTTTACACCTCTCTGCAACGCAGCTCTGTGGCACTTAATGGAGGAAGCTGGTGGGCTAGTTGCGCCCCAGGGACCCTTAGGATTCAAGGGGACTTAATTTCCCAAATTAAAAGAGACACAGGGCGCTTTTACACAGTGGTGAAGGGAGTTGACTAGGCCTGAGGTGACGTGTGCAAACCCGCCCTGTGGAGTGTTTTAAGTTAGGGAATTAATTCCCCTTCAATCCTGAGGGCACCTGGGGGCCAACTAGCCCACCAGGTGCTTCCAATTCGTGACACTGCGCTGCGTTGCAGAGAGGTGGTGCAGACCGTGCCCCTTTTTATACCTCTCTGCAACGGCGCTAACTGTAGGTACCTAGTGGGCTAGTTTGACCCTAGGGACCCTCAGGATTCAAGGGGACTTAATCTCCCAACCTAAAACAGAAGGGAGGGGATGGGGCCTGAGGTGAGGTGTGAAAATACGCCCTGTGGCGCGTTTTAAGTTGGGGAAATAATTCCCCTTCAATCCTGGGAGCCCCAGAGGGTCAACTAGCCCACCAGGTGCTTCCAGTAAGCGCCACTGCGCTGTGTTTCAGAGAGGTGGCCCAGGCCGTGCCCCTTTTTACACCTCTCTGTAGCGCAGCTCTGTGGTGCTTACTGGAGGTACCTAGTGGGCTAGTTTGCTAGTTGGACCCAAGGGACACTCAGGATTCAAGGGGACTTTATCTCCCAACTTAAAAAGGCCACAGGGTGCGTTTACACAGTGGTGAAGGGAGGGGATGAGGTCTGAGGTGACGTGTGCAAACACGCCCTGTGGCAGGTTTTAAGATGGGTAAATAATTCCCCTTCAATCCTGAGGGACCCTGGGGGCCAACTAATCCACCAGGTGCTTGCAGTAAGTGCCACTGTGCTGTGTTTCAGAGAGGTGCCCAGCCCGTGCCCTTTTTTACACCTCTCTGCAACGCAGATCTGTGGCGCTTACTGGAGGTACCTAGTGGGTTACTTAGACCCTAGGTACACTCAGGATTCAAGGGGACTTAATCTCACAAATTAAAACGGACACAGGGCGTGTTTACACAGTGGAGAAGGGAGGGGATGGGGCCTGAGGTGATGTGTGCAAATACGCCCTGTGGCAGGTTTTAAGATGGGGAAATAATTCCCCTTCAATCCTGAGGGACCCTGGGGGCCAACTAGTCCACCAGGTGCTTCCAATAAGTGCCACTGCACTGCGTTGCACAGAGGTGGTCCAGGCCATGCCCTTTTTTACACCTCTCTGCAATGCAGCTCTGTGGTGCTTACTGGAGGTACCTAGTGGGCTACTTGGACCCTAGGGACCCTCAGGATTCAAGGGGACTTAATCTCCCAAATTAAAACGGCCACAGGGCGCGTTTACACAGTGGTGAAGGGAGGGGATGGGGCCTGAGGTGACGTGTGCAAACATGACCTGTGGCGCGTTGTAAGATGGGGAAATAATTTGCCTTCAATCCTGAGGGCCCCTGGGGGCCAACTAGTCCACAAGGTGCTTCCAGTAAGCGTCACTGCGCTACGTTGCAGAGAGGTGGTCCAGGCCGCGCCACATTTTACACCTCTCTGCAACGCAGCTCTGTGGCGCTAACTGGAGATGCCGGGTGGGCTAGTTGGACCCAAGGGACACTCAGGATTCAAGGGGACTTTACCCCCCAAATTAAAACGGCCACAGGGCGTGTTTGCACACGTCAGCTCTGCCCTCCCTCCCGTCACCAGTGTGCAAACGCGCCCTGTGGTGCCTTTTAAGAGGTAGTCTTAATCCCCCTGCCCGATTATGTACTAGGGGCTTACAGAGGAGGTCATTCTAATCAAAGGGGTACCCCAACGCATAGTGTTCCCTAGCATATGTAGGTGTTTTAACTGTATTCTAAGTGTCTTTTAGCAAAGAACTGGCTCTAGGACTGGTTAGATAGAGTCAGTTACCACTAGTACCCATCTGAAAAAATTGTAACAACTGCACCAAAACCCAAACACTTATAAATTCACCCAGGCACTCTCTTTGCAGTACTCTGATCACTTGGTCAGTACCCAAGTACTCATGCTGCGAGCCAGGCCTTAGCACATGGACTGCTTCAAACCCCTATCTACTATGCATGCAGTCCTCTAACCACCTACACACTTGTCTTTCACACCTTCAATTTCCAAGTCAGTATCCATACACTTCCAGGAAACACCTTGTCACTCCTCTTGCACTCCTCTAGTGACGCATTCAGCACCATGTACTAATCCATTCACTGCGCCAAAACCCAACCACTTATAAATTCACCCAGGCCCTCTCCTTGCAGTATTCTAATCATTCAGTCAGTACCCAAGTACTTATATAGTGCGCCAGGCCTTAGCACAAGAACTGGTTCAAACGCCTATCCACTATGCATGCAGTCCTCTAACCACCTACACACTTGTCTTTCACACCTTCAATTCCCCAGTCAGTATCCATACACTTCCAGCAAACACCCTGTCACTCCCCTTGCACTCCACTAGTGACCCATTTAGCACCATGTACTAATCCATTCACTGCGCAAAAACCCAAACACTAATAAATTCACACAGGCACTCTCCTGCAGTACTCTAATCATTCAGTCAGTACCCAAGTACTCATGCAGTGAGCCAGGCCTTAGCACATGGACTGCTTCAAACCCCTATCCACTATGCATGCAGTCCTCTAACCATCTACACACTTGTCTTTCACTCCTTCAATTCCCCAGTCAGTATACATGCACTCCAGCAAACACCGTGTCACTCCCCTTGAACTCCTCCAGTGACCCATTCAGCACCATGTACTAATCCATTCACTGCGCCAAAAGCCAACCACTTATAAATTCACCCAGGCACTCTCCTTGCAGTACTATAATCATTCAGTCAGTACCCAAGTACTCATGCAGTGAGCCAGGCCTTAGCACATGGACTGCTTCAAACCCCTATCCACTATGCATGCAGTCTTCTAACCACCTACACACTTGTCGTTCACACTTTGAATTCTCAAGTCAGTATCCATACACTTCCAGCAAACACCCTGTCACTCTCCTTGCACTCCTCTAGTGACCCATTCAGCACCATGTACTAATCCATTCACTGCGCCAATACCCTACCACTTATAAATTCACCCAGGCACTCTGCTTGTAGTACTCTAATCATTCAGTCAGTACCCAAGTACTAATGCACTGAGCCAGGCCTTAGCACATGGACTGCTTCAAACACCTATCCACTATGCATGCAGTCCTGTAACCACCTACACACTTGTCTTTCACAACATCAATTCCCCAGTCAATACCTATACACTCCATCTAACACCCTGTTACTCCCCTTGCACTCCTCCAGTGACCCATTCAGAACCATGTACTAATCCATTCACTGCGCCAAAACCCAAACACTTATAAATTCACCCAGGCACTCTGCTTGTAGTACTCTAATCATTCAGTCAGTACCCAAGTACTAATGCACTGAGCCAGGCCTTAGCACATGGACTGCTTCAAACACCTATCCACTATGCATGCAGTCCTGTAACCACCTACACACTTGTCTTTCACAACATCAATTCCCCAGTCAATACCTATACACTCCATCTAACACCCTGTTACTCCCCTTGCACTCCTCCAGTGACCCATTCAGAACCATGTACTAATCCATTCACTGCGCCAAAACCCAAACACTTATAAATTCACCCAGGCACTCTCCTTGCAGTACTCTAATCATTCAGTCAGTACCCTAGTACTCATGGAGTGAGCCAGGCCTGAGCACATTAAACTGCTTCAAACTCCTATCCACTATGCATGCAGTCCTCTAACAACCTACGCACTTGTCTTTCACATCTTCAATTCCTCAGTCAGTATTCATACACTTCCAGCTAACACCCTGTCACTCCCCTTGCACTCCTATAGTGACCCATTCAGCATCAGGTACTAAACCATTCACTGCGTGAAAACCCCAAAACTTATAAATTCACCCAGGCACTCTCCTTGCAGTATTCTAATCATTCAGTCAGTACCCAAGTACTCATCCAGTGACCCAGGCCTTAGCACATGGACTGCTTCAAACGCCTCTCCACTATGCCTGCAGTCCTCTAACCACCTACACACTTGTCTTTCACAACATCAATTCCCCAGTCAGGATCTATACACTCCATCTAACACACTGTTACTCCCCTTGCACTACTCCAGTGACCCATTCAGAACCATGTACTAATCCATTCACTGCGCCAAAACCCAAACACTTATAAATTCACCCACACTCTCCTTGCAGTACTCTAATCATTAAGTCAGTACCCTAGCACTCATGGAGTGAGCCAGGCCTGAGCACATTAAACTGCTTCAAACTCCTATCCACTATGCATGCAGTCCTCTAACAACCTAATCACTTGTCTTTCACACCTTCAATTCCCCAGTCAGTATTCATACACTTCCAGCAAATACACTGTCACTCCTCTTGCACACCTCTAGTGACCCATTGAGCATCATGTACTGATCCATTCACTGCGCCAAAACAGAAACACTTATAAATTCACCCAGGAACTCTCCTTGCAGTACTCTAATCATTCAGTCAGAACCCAAGTATTCATGCAGTGAGCCAGGCCTTAGCACATCGACTGCTTCAAACCCCTATCAACTATGCAAGCAGTCCTCTAACCACCTACATACTTGTCTTTCACAACTTCAATTCCCCAGTCAGTATTTATACACTTCCAGCAAACACCCTGTGACTCCCCTTGCACACCTCTAGTGACCCATTCAGCACCATGTACTAATCCATTCACTGCACCAATACCCAACCACTTATAAATTCACCCAGGCACTTTCCTTGCAGTACTCTAATCATTCAGTCAGTACCCAAGTACTCATCCAGTGACCCAGGCCTTAGCACATGGACTGCTTTTCAAACCCCTATCCACTATGCATGCAGTCTTCTAACCACCTACACGCTTGTCATTCACACTTTCAATTCTCCAGTCAGCATCCACACACTTCCAGCAAACACACTGTCACTCTCCTTGCACTCCTCTAGTGCCCATTCAGCACCATGTACTAATCCATTCACTGTGCTAAAAGCCAAACACTTATAAATTCACCCAGGCACTCTCCTTGCAGTACTCTAATTATTCAGTCAGTACCCAAGTACTCATCCAGTGACCCAGGCCTTAGCACATGGACTGCTTCAAACCCCTATCCACTATGCCTGCAGTCCTCTAACCACCTACACACTTGTCTTTCACACCTTCAATTCCCCAGTCAGTATCCATACACTTCCAGGAAACACCCTGTCACTCTTCTTTCACTCCTCCAGTAACCCATTCAGCACCATGTACTGATCCATTCACTGCGCCAAAACCCAACCACTTATAAATTCACACAGACACTCTCCTTGCAGTACATTTAAGCATTCAGTCAGTACCCAAGTACTCATGCAGTGAGCCAGGCCTTAGCACAGACATTGCTTCAAACACCTATCCACTATGCATGCAGTCCTCTAACCACCAACACACTTGTCTTTAGGGGTGGGCGGAATTAGCAAAATCGACTTTCGCAAATTATCGCAAAAATTTTACAAATCTCCGCAAACACATGGAAATTTCGCGAAGATGCTGAAGTTTTTTTCCCACCCGTTCGCGGTATTTTCTGCGTGGTCGCGGCTCGCCAACTTACCCATGTGGTTGCTCGCGGGCGCGGCCATCTTGTTTTCACTCTTCTCGCGGTGCATGATTGTGAGAAGAAAAACGTGATCGTGCGACGCATGACGTTACTGCGGGCGCGAACTGTCGCCAGACAGCGCAAATGGCCACCAACAATCCAACATCTCGTGGAGAACGTGACCGGATCGGGAAAACTTGTCAGCGAATGCGGGGATTCAGGTAAGGCGATCGCGCGTGCGTTAGAATGTATTATTTTACAGCCCGGGCAAGAAACAAATTATCGCTAAGCTGCGGAATGCGGAAATTTTGACATTATCGGGCTCTTCGCGGAACGCAAAAATGTCAAAGCGAGCGGGACAGAAATTTAGCACAGGCCTACTTGTCTTTCACACCTTCAATTCCCCAGTCAGTATCGATACACTTACAGGAAACACCCTGTAACTCCTCTTGCACTCTTCTAGTGACCCATTCAGCACGATGTACTAATCCATTCACTGCGCAAAAACCCAACCACTTATAAATTCACCCAGGCACTCTCCTTGCAGTACTCTAATCATTCAGTCAGTACCCAAGTACTTATGTAGTGAGCCAGGCCTTAGCACATTTACTGCTTCAAATACCTATCCACTATGCATGCAGTCCTGTAACCACCTACACACTTGTCCTTCAAACCTTCAATTCCCCAGTCAGTATTCAAACACTTCCATCAAACACCCTGTCACTCCCCTTGCACTCCTCTGGTGACCCATTCAGCATCATGTACTAATCCATTCACTGCGAGAAAACCTAAAAACGAATAAATTCACCCAGGCACTCTCCTTGCAGTGCTCTAAAAATTCAATCAGTACCCAAGTACTCATGCAGTGAGGCAGGCCTTAGCACATGGACTGCTTCAAACCCCTATCCACTATGCATGCAATCCTCTAACCACCTACACACTCGTCTTTAACGCCTTCAATTCCCCAGTCAGTATCCATACACTCCAGCAAACACCCTTTCACTCCCCTTGCACTCCTCCAGTGACCCATTCAGCACCATGTGCTAATCCATTCACTGCGCCAAAACCCATCCACTTATAAATTCACCCAGGCACTCTCCTTGCAGTACTCTAAAAATTCAGTCAGTACCCACGTACTCATGCACTCTGCCAGGCGTTAGCACATGGACTGCTTCAAACACCTATCCACTATGCATGCAATTCTGTAACCACCTACACACTTGTCTTTCACACCTTCAATTCCCCAGTCAGTATTCATACACATCGAGCAAACAACCTGTCACTCCCCTTGCACTCCACTAGTGACCCATTCAGCATCATGTACTAATCTATTGACTGCACAAAAATCCCCAAACTTATAAATTCACCATGGCACTCTCCTTGCAGTACTGTAAGCATTCAGTCAGTACCCAACTACTCATGCAGTGAGCCAGGCCTTAGCACACAGACTGCTTCATACCCCTATCCACTATGCATGCAGTCCTCTAACCACCTACACACTTGTCTTTCACACCTTCAATTCCCCAGTCAGTATCCATACACTTCCAGAAAACACCCTGTCACTCCTCTTGCATGCCTCCAGTGTCCCATTCAGCACCATTTACTAATCCATTCACTGTGCAAAAACCCAACCACTTATAAATTCACCCAGGCACTCTCCTTGCAGTACTCTAATCATTCAGTCACTACCAAAGTACTTACGCAGTGAGCCAGGCCTTAGCACATGGACTGCTTCAAATGCCAATCCACTATGCATGCAGTCCTCTAACCACCTACACACTTGTCATTCACACCTGCAAATCCCCAGTCAGTATCCATACACTTCCAGTAAACACATTGTCACTACCCTTGCACTCCTCCAGTGACCCATTCAGCACCATGTACTAATCCATTCACTGTGTCAAAACATAAACACTTATAAATTCACCCAGGCACTCTCCTTGCAGTACTCTAATCATTTAGTCAGTACCCAAGTACTCATGCAGTGAGCCAGGCCTTAGCACATGGATTGCTTCAAACCCCTATCTACTATTCATGCAGTCCTCTAACCACCTACACACTTGTGTTTCACACCTTCAATTCCCCAGTCAGTATACATACACTCCAGCAAACACCCTGTCACTCTCCTTGCACTCCTCCAATGACCCATTCAGCACCATGTACTAATCCATTGACTGCGCCAAAACCCAACCACTTATAAATGTACCCAGGCACTCTCCTTTCAGTACTCTAATCATTCAGTCAGTACCCAAGTACTCATGCAGTGAGCCAGGCCTTAGCACATGAACTGCTTCAAAAGCCTATCCACTATGTATGCTGTCCTCTAACCACCTACACACTTGTTTTTCACACCTTCAATTCCCCAGTCAGTATTCATACACTTCCAGCAAACACCCTGTCCCTCCCCTTGCACTCCTCTTGTGACCCATTCAGCATCATGTACTAATCCATTCACTGCTCCAAAACACAAATACTTATAAATTCTCCCAGGCACTCTCCTTGCAGTACTCTAATCATTCAGTCAGTACCCAAGTATTCATGCATTGAGCCAGGCCTTAGCACATGACCTGCTTCAAACTCCTATCCACTATGCATGCAGTCCTCTAACCACCTACACACTTGTCTTTCACACCTTCAATTCCCCAGTCAGTATCCATACACTTCAGCAAACACACTGTCACTCCCCTGGCATTCCTCCAGTGACCCATTCAGCACCATGTACTGATCCATTCACTGCGCCAAAACCCAACCACTTATGAATTCACCCAGGCACTCTCATTGCAGTACTCTAATGGTTCAGTCAGTACCCAAGTACTCATGCACTGAGCCAGGCCTTAGCACATGGACTGCATCAAACGCCTATCCATTATGCATGCAGTCCTCTAACCACCTACACACTTGTCTCTCACACCTTCAATTCCCCAGTCGGTATTCATACACTTCCAGCAAACACCCTGTCACTCCCCTTGCACTCCTCTAGTGACCCATTCAGCATCAGGGACTAATCCATTCACTCAGCAAAAACACCAAAACTTAGAAATTCACCCAGGCACTCTCTTTGCAGTACTATAATCATTCAGTCAGTACCCAAGTACTCATTCAGTGACCCAGGCCTTAGCACATGGACTGCTTCAAACGCCTATCCACTATGCATGCAGTCCTCTAACCACCTACACACTTGTCTTTCACACCTTCAATTCCCCAGTCAGTATCCATACACTTCCAGAAAACACCCTGTCACTCCGCTTGCATGCCTCCAGTGTCCCATTCAGCACCATTTACTAATCCATTCACTGTGTAAAAACCCAACCACTTATAAATTCACCCAGGCACTCTCCTTGCAGTACTCTAATCATTCAGTCACTATTAAAGTACTTACGCAGTGAGCCAGGCCTTAGCACATGGACTGCTTCAAATGCCAATCCACTATGCATGCAGTCCTCTAACCACCTACACACTTGTCTTTCACACCTGCAATTCCCCAGTCAGTATCCATACACTTCCAGAAAACACATTGTCACTACCTTTGCACTCCTCCAGTGACCCATTCAGCACCATGTACTAATCCATTCACTGTGCCAAAACATAAACACTTATAAATTCACCCAGGCACTCTCCTTGCAGTACTCTAATCATTTAGTCAGTACCCAAGTACTCATGCAGTGAGCCAGGCCTTAGCACATGGACTGCTTCAAACCCCTATCTACTATTCATGCAGTCCTCTAACCACCTACACACTTGTGTTTCACACCTTCAATTCCCCAGTCAGTATACATACACTCCAGCAAACACCCTGTCACTCTCCTTGCACTCCTCCAATGACCCATTTAGCACCATGTACTAATCCATTGACTGCGCCAAAACCCAACCACTTATAAATGTACCCAGGCACTCTCCTTTCAGTACTCTAATCATTCAGTCAGTACCCAAGTACTCATGCAGTGAGCCAGGCCTTAGCACATGGACTGCTTCAAAAGCCTATCCACTATGTATGCTGTCCTCTAACCACCTACACACTTGTTTTTCACACCTTCAATTCCCCAGTCAGTATTCATACACTTCCAGCAAACACCCTGTCCCTCCCCTTGCACTCCTCTTGTGACCCATTCAGCATCATGTACTAATCCATTCACTGCTCCAAAACACAAATACTTATAAATTCACCCAGGCACTCTCCTTGCAGTACTCTAATCATTCAGTCAGTACCCAAGTATTCATGCATTGAGCCAGGCCTTAGCACATGACCTGCTTCAAACTCCTATCCACTATGCATGCAGTCCTCTAACCACCTACACACTTGTCTTTCACACCTTCAATTCCCCAGTCAGTATCCATACACTTCAGCAAACACACTGTCACTCCCCTGGCACTCCTCCAGTGACCCATTCAGCACCATGTACTGATCCATTCACTGAGCTAAAACCCAACCACTTATAAATTCACCCAGGCACTCTCATTGCAGTACTCTAATGGTTCAGTCAGTACCCAAGTACTCATGCACTGAGCCAGGCCTTAGCACATGGACTGCATCAAACGCCTATCCATTATGCATGCAGTCCTCTAACCACCTACACACTTGTCTTTCACACCTTCAATTCCCCAGTCGGTATTCATACACTTCCAGCAAACACCCTGTCACTCCCCTTGCACTCCTCTAGTGACCCATTCAGCATCATATACTAATCCATTCACTCAGCAAAAACACCAAAACTTAGAAATTCACCCAGGCACTCTCTTTGCAGTACTATAATCATTCAGTCAGTACCCAAGTACTCATTCAGTGACCCAGGCCTTAGCACATGGACTGCTTCAAACGCCTATCCACTATGCATGCAGTCCTCTAACCACCTACACACTTGTCTTTCACACCTTCAATTCCCCAGTCAGTATCCATACACTTCCAGAAAACACCCTGTCACTCCGCTTGCATGCCTCCAGTGTCCCATTCAGCACCATTTACTAATCCATTCACTGTGCAAAAACCCAACCACTTATAAATTCACCCAGGCACTCTCCTTGCAGTACTCTAATCATTTAGTCAGTACCCAAGTACTCATGCAGTGAGCCAGGCCTTAGCACATGGACTGCTTCAAACCCCTATCTACTATTCATGCAGTCCTCTAACCACCTACACACTTGTGTTTCACACCTTCAATTCCCCAGTCAGTATACATACACTCCAGCAAACACCCTGTCACTCTCCTTGCACTCCTCCAATGACCCATTTAGCACCATGTACTAATCCATTGACTGCGCCAAAACCCAACCACTTATAAATGTACCCAGGCACTCTCCTTTCAGTACTCTAATCATTCAGTCAGTACCCAAGTACTCATGCAGTGAGCCAGGCCTTAGCACATGGACTGCTTCAAAAGCCTATCCACTATGTATGCTGTCCTCTAACCACCTACACACTTGTTTTTCACACCTTCAATTCCCCAGTCAGTATTCATACACTTCCAGCAAACACCCTGTCCCTCCCCTTGCACTCCTCTTGTGACCCATTCAGCATCATGTACTAATCCATTCACTGCTCCAAAACACAAATACTTATAAATTCACCCAGGCACTCTCCTTGCAGTACTCTAATCATTCAGTCAGTACCCAAGTATTCATGCATTGAGCCAGGCCTTAGCACATGACCTGCTTCAAACTCCTATCCACTATGCATGCAGTCCTCTAAACACCTACACACTTGTCTTTCACACCTTCAATTCCCCAGTCAGTATCCATACACTTCAGCAAACACACTGTCACTCCCCTGGCACTCCTCCAGTGACCCATTCAGCACCATGTACTGATCCATTCACTGCGCCAAAACCCAACCACTTATAAATTCACCCAGGCACTCTCATTGCAGTGCTCTAATGGTTCAGTCAGTACCCAAGTACTCATGCACTGAGCCAGGCCTTAGCACATGGACTGCATCAAACGCCTATCCATTATGCATGCAGTCCTCTAACCACCTACACACTTGTCTTTCACACCTTCAATTCCCCAGTCGGTATTCATACACTTCCAGCAAACACCCTGTCACTCCCCTTGCACTCCTCTAGTGACCCATTCAGCATCATGTACTAATCCATTCACTCAGCAAAAACACCAAAACTTAGAAATTCACCCAGGCACTCTCTTTGCAGTACTATAATCATTCAGTCAGTACCCAAGTACTCATTCAGTGACCCAGGCCTTAGCACATGGACTGCTTCAAACGCCTATCCACTATGCATGCAGTCCTCTAACCACCTACACACTTGTCTTTCACACCTTCAATTCCCCAGTCAGTATCCATACACTTCCAGAAAACACCCTGTCACTCCGCTTGCATGCCTCCAGTGTCCCATTCAGCACCATTTACTAATCCATTCACTGTGCAAAAACCCAACCACTTATAAATTCACCCAGGCACTCTCCTTGCAGTACTCTAATCATTCAGTCACTATTAAAGTACTTACGCAGTGAGCCAGGCCTTAGCACATGGACTGCTTCAAATGCCAATCCACTATGCATGCAGTCCTCTAACCACCTACACACTTGTCTTTCACACCTGCAATTCCCCAGTCAGTATCCATACACTTCCAGAAAACACATTGTCACTACCCTTGCACTCCTCCAGTGACCCATTCAGCACCATGTACTAATCCATTCACTGTGCCAAAACATAAACACTTATAAATTCACCCAGGCACTCTCCTTGCAGTACTCTAATCATTTAGTCAGTACCCAAGTACTCATGCAGTGAGCCAGGCCTTAGCACATGGACTGCTTCAAACCCCTATCTACTATTCATGCAGTCCTCTAACCACCTACACACTTGTGTTTCACACCTTCAATTCCCCAGTCAGTATACATACACTCCAGCAAACACCCTGTCACTCTCCTTGCACTCCTCCAATGACCCATTTAGCACCATGTACTAATCCATTGACTGCGCCAAAACCCAACCACTTATAAATGTACCCAGGCACTCTCCTTTCAGTACTCTAATCATTCAGTCAGTACCCAAGTACTCATGCAGTGAGCCAGGCCTTAGCACATGGACTGCTTCAAAAGTCTATCCACTATGTATGCTGTCCTCTAACCACCTACACACTTGTTTTTCACACCTTCAATTCCCCAGTCAGTATTCAAACACTTCCAGCAAACACGCTGTCACTCCCCTTGCACTCCTCTTGTGACCCATTCAGCATCATGTACTAATCCATTCACTGCTCCAAAACACAAATACTTATAAATTCACCCAGGCACTCTCCTTGCTGTACTCTAATCATTCAGTCAGTACCCAAGTATTCATGCAGTGAGCCAGGCCTTAGCACATGACCTGCTTCAAACTCCTATCCACTATGCATGCTGTCCTCTAACCACCTACACACTTGTCTTTCACACCTTCAATTCCCCAGTCAGTATCCATACACTTCAGCAAACACCCTGTCACTCCCCTGGCACTCCTCCAGTGACCCATTCAGCACCATGTACTGATCCATTCACTGCGCCAAAACCCAACCACTTATAAATTCACCCGGGCACTCTCATTGCAGTACTCTAATGGTTCAGTCAGTACCCAAGTACTCATGCACTGAGCCAGGCCTTAGCACATGGACTGCATCAAACGCCTATCCATTATGCATGCAGTCCTCTAACCACCTACACACTTGTCTTTCACACCTTCAATTCCCCAGTCGGTATTCATACACTTCCAGCAAACACCCTGTCACTCCCCTTGCACTCCTCTAGTGACCCATTCAGCATCATGTACTAATCCATTCACTCAGCAAAAACACCAAAACTTAGAAATTCACCCAGGCACTCTCTTTGCAGTACTATAATCATTCAGTCAGTACCCAAGTACTCATTCAGTGACCCAGGCCTTAGCACATGGACTGCTTCAAACGCCTATCCACTATGCCTGCAGTCCTCTAACCACCTACACACTTGTCTTTCACACGTTCAATTCCCCAGTCAGTATCCATACACTTCCAGGAAACACCCTGTCACTCCTCTTTCACTCCTCTAGTGACCCATTCAGCACCATGTACTAATCTATTCACTGCTCCAAAACCCAACCACTTATAAATTCACACAGGCACTCTCCTTGCAGTACTCTAATCATTTAGTCAGTACCCAAGTACTCATGCAGTGAGCCAGGCCTTAGCACATGGACTGCTTCAAACCCCTATCTACTATTCATGCAGTCCTCTAACCACCTACACACTTGTGTTTCACACCTTCAATTCCCCAGTCAGTATACATACACTCCAGCAAACACCCTGTCACTCTCCTTGCACTCCTCCAATGACCCATTTAGCACCATGTACTAATCCATTGACTGCGCCAAAACCCAACCACTTATAAATGTACCCAGGCACTCTCCTTTCAGTACTCTAATCATTCAGTCAGTACCCAAGTACTCATGCAGTGAGCCAGGCCTTAGCACATGGACTGCTTCAAAAGCCTATCCACTATGTATGCTGTCCTCTAACCACCTACACACTTGTTTTTCACACCTTCAATTCCCCAGTCAGTATTCATACACTTCCAGCAAACACCCTGTCCCTCCCCTTGCACTCCTCTTGTGACCCATTCAGCATCATGTACTAATCCATTCACTGCTCCAAAACACAAATACTTATAAATTCACCCAGGCACTCTCCTTGCAGTACTCTAATCATTCAGTCAGTACCCAAGTATTCATGCATTGAGCCAGGCCTTAGCACATGACCTGCTTCAAACTCCTATCCACTATGCATGCAGTCCTCTAAACACCTACACACTTGTCTTTCACACCTTCAATTCCCCAGTCAGTATCCATACACTTCAGCAAACACACTGTCACTCCCCTGGCACTCCTCCAGTGACCCATTCAGCACCATGTACTGATCCATTCACTGCGCCAAAACCCAACCACTTATAAATTCACCCAGGCACTCTCATTGCAGTACTCTAATGGTTCAGTCAGTACCCAAGTACTCATGCACTGAGCCAGGCCTTAGCACATGGACTGCATCAAACGCCTATCCATTATGCATGCAGTCCTCTAACCACCTACACACTTGTCTTTCACACCTTCAATTCCCCAGTCGGTATTCATACACTTCCAGCAAACACCCTGACACTCCCCTTGCACTCCTCTAGTGACCCATTCAGCATCATGTACTAATCCATTCACTCAGCAAAAACACCAAAACTTAGAAATTCACCCAGGCACTCTCTTTGCAGTACTATAATCATTCAGTCAGTACCCAAGTACTCATTCAGTGACCCAGGCCTTAGCACATGGACTGCTTCAAACGCCTATCCACTATGCATGCAGTCCTCTAACCACCTACACACTTGTCTTTCACACCTTCAATTCCCCAGTCAGTATCCATACACTTCCAGAAAACACCCTGTCACTCCGCTTGCATGCCTCCAGTGTCCCATTCAGCACCATGTACTAATCCATTCACTGTGCCAAAACATAAACACTTATAAATTCACCCAGGCACTCTCCTTGCAGTACTCTAATCATTTAGTCAGTACCCAAGTACTCATGCAGTGAGCCAGGCCTTAGCACATGGACTGCTTCAAACCCCTATCTACTATTCATGCAGTCCTCTAACCACCTACACACTTGTGTTTCACACCTTCAATTCCCCAGTCAGTATACATACACTCCAGCAAACACCCTGTCACTCTCCTTGCACTCCTCCAATGACCCATTTAGCACCATGTACTAATCCATTGACTGCGCCAAAACCCAACCACTTATAAATGTACCCAGGCACTCTCCTTTCAGTACTCTAATCATTCAGTCAGTACCCAAGTACTCATGCAGTGAGCCAGGCCTTAGCACATGGACTGCTTCAAAAGTCTATCCACTATGTATGCTGTCCTCTAACCACCTACACACTTGTTTTTCACACCTTCAATTCCCCAGTCAGTATTCATACACTTCCAGCAAACACCCTGTCACTCCCCTTGCACTCCTCTTGTGACCCATTCAGCATCATGTACTAATCCATTCACTGCTCCAAAACACAAATACTTATAAATTCACCCAGGCACTCTCCTTGCTGTACTCTAATCATTCAGTCAGTACCCAAGTATTCATGCAGTGAGCCAGGCCTTAGCACATGACCTGCTTCAAACTCCTATCCACTATGCATGCTGTCCTCTAACCACCTACACACTTGTCTTTCACACCTTCAATTCCCCAGTCAGTATCCATACACTTCAGCAAACACCTTGTCACTCCCCTGGCACTCCTCCAGTGACCCATTCAGCACCATGTACTGATCCATTCACTGCGCCAAAACCCAACCACTTATAAATTCACCCGGGCACTCTCATTGCAGTACTCTAATGGTTCAGTCAGTACCCAAGTACTCATGCACTGAGCCAGGCCTTAGCACATGGACTGCATCAAACGCCTATCCATTATGCATGCAGTCCTCTAACCACCTACACACTTGTCTTTCACACCTTCAATTCCCCAGTCGGTATTCATACACTTCCAGCAAACACCCTGTCACTCCCCTTGCACTCCTCTAGTGACCCATTCAGCATCATGTACTAATCCATTCACTCAGCAAAAACACCAAAACTTAGAAATTCACCCAGGCACTCTCTTTGCAGTACTATAATCATTCAGTCAGTACCCAAGTACTCATTCAGTGACCCAGGCCTTAGCACATGGACTGCTTCAAACGCCTATCCACTATGCCTGCAGTCCTCTAACCACCTACACACTTGTCTTTCACACGTTCAATTCCCCAGTCAGTATCCATACACTTCCAGGAAACACCCTGTCACTCCTCTTTCACTCCTCTAGTGACCCATTCAGCACCATGTACTAATCTATTCACTGCTCCAAAACCCAACCACTTATAAATTCACACAGGCACTCTCCTTGCAGTACTCTAATCATTTAGTCAGTACCCAAGTACTCATGCAGTGAGCCAGGCCTTAGCACATGGACTGCTTCAAACCCCTATCTACTATTCAAGCAGTCCTCTAACCACCTACACACTTGTCTTTCACACCTTCAATTCCCCAGTCAGTATACATATACTCCAGCAAACACCCTGTCACTCTCCTTGCACTCCTCCAGTGACCCATTCAGCACCATGTACTAATCCATTCACTGCGTCAAAACCCAACCACTTATAAATGTACCCAGGCACTCTCCTTTCAGTACTCTAATCATTCAGTCAGTACCAAAGTACTCATGCAGTGAGCCAGGCCTTAGCACATGGACTGCTTCAAACGCCTATTCACTATGTATGCAGTCCTCTAACCACCTACACACTTGTCTTTCACACCTTCAATTCCCCAGTCAGTATTCATACACTTCCAGCAAACACCCTGTCACTCCCCTTGCACTCCTCTTGTGACCCATTCAGCATCATGTACTAATCCATTCACTGCTCCAAAACACAAATACTTATAAATTCACCCAGGCACTCTCCTTGCAGTACTCTAATCATTCAGTCATTACCCAAGTACTCATGCACTGAGCCAGGCCTTAGCACACGGACTGCATCAAACACCTATCTATTATGCATGCAGTCCTGTAACCACCTACACACTTGTCTTTCACACCTTCAATTCCCCAGTCGGTATTCATACACTTCCAGCAAACACCCTGTCAATCCCCTTGCACTCCTCTAGTGACCCATTCTGCATCATGTACTAATCCATTCACTCAGCAAAAACACCCAAACTTATAAATTCACACAGGCACTCTCCTTGCAGTACTCTAATCATTCAGTCAGTACCCAAGTACTCATCCAGTGACCCAGGCCTTAGCACATGGACTGCTTCAAACGCCTATCCACTATGCCTGCAGTCCTCTAACCACCTACACACTTGTCTTTCACACCTTCAATTCCCCAGTCAGTATCCATACACTTCCAGGAAACACTCTGTCACTCCTCTAGTGACACATTCAGCACCATGTACTAATCTATTCACTGCGCCAAAACCCAACCACTTATAACACACAGGCACTCTACTTGCAGTACTCTAAGCATTCAGTCAGTACCCAAGTACTCATGCAGTGAGCCAGGCCTTAGCACAGAGACTGCTTCAAACACCTATCCACTATGCATGCAGTCCTTGAACCGCCTACACACTTGTCTTTCACACCTTCAATTCCCCAGTCAGTAGCCATACACTTCAGCAAACACCTTGTCACTCCCCTGGCACTCCTCCAGTGACCCATTCAGCACCATGTACCGATCCATTCACTGCGCCAAAACCCAACCACTTAAAAATTCACCCAGGCACTCTCCTTGCAGTACTCTAATCATTTAGTCAGTACCCAAGTACTCATGCAGTGAGCCAGGCCTTAGCACATGGACTGCTTCAAACCCCTATCTACTATTCATGCAGTCCTCTAACCACCTACACGCTTGTGTTTCACACCTTCAATTCCCCAGTCAGTATACATACACTCCAGCAAACACCCTGTCACTCTCCATGCACTCCTCCAATGACCCATTTAGCACCATGTACTAATCCATTGACTGCGCCAAAACCCAACCACTTATAAATGTACCCAGGCACTCTCCTTGCAGTACTCTAATCATTCAGTCAGTACCCAAGTACTCATGCAGTGAGCCAGGCCTTAGCACATGGACTGTTTAAAACGCCTATTCACTATGTATGCAGTCCTCTAACCACCTACACACTTGTCTTTCACATCTTCAATTCCCCAGTCAGTATTCATACACTTCCAGCAAACACCCTGTCACTCCCCTTGCACTCCTCTTGTGACCCATTCAGCGTCATGTACTAATCCATTCACTGCTCCAAAACACAAATACTTATAAATTCACCCAGGCACTCTCCTTGCAGTACTCTAATCATTCAGTCAGTAACCAAGTATTCATGTAGTGAGCCAGGCCTTAGCACATGACCTGCTTCAAACTTCTATCCACTATGCATGCAGTCCTCTAACCGCCTACACACTTGTCTTTTCATACCTTCAATTCCCCAGTAAGTGTCCATACACTTCAGAAAACACCCTGTCACTCCCCTGGCACTCCTCCAGTGGCCCATTCAGCACCATGTACTGATCCATTCACTGCGCCAAAACCCAACCACTTATAAATTCACCCAGGCACTCTCCTTGCAGTACTCTAATTCTTCAGTCAGTGCCCAAGTACTCATGCATTGAGCCTGGCCTTAGCACATGGACTGCATCAAACGCCTATCCATTATGCATGCAGTCCTCTAACCACCTTCACACTTGTCTTTCACACCTTCAATTCCCCAGTCGGTATTCATACACTTCCAGCAAACACCCTGTCACTCCCCTTGCACTCCTCTAGTGACCCATTCAGCATCATGTACTAATCCATTCACTCAGCAAAAACATCATTCACACCTGCAATTCCCCAGTCAGTATCCATACACTTCCTGCAAACACATTGTCACTACCCTTGCACTCCTCCAGTGACCCATTCAGCACCATGTACTAATCTATTCACTGCGCCAAAACCCATCCACTTATAAATTCACCCAGGCACTCTCCTTGCAGTACTCTAAAAATTCAGTCAGTACACAAGTACTCATGCACTGTGCCAGGCCTTAGCACATGGACTGCTTCAAACGCCTATCCACTATGCATGCAGTTCTGTAACCACCTACACACTTGTCTTTCACACCTTCAATTCCCCAGTCAGTATTCATACACTTCCAGAAAACACCTTATCACTCCCCTTGCACTCCTCTAGTGACCCATTCAGCATCATGTACTAATCCATTGACTGTGCCAAAACCCCAACACTTATAAATTCACCTTGGCTTTCTGCTTGCAGTACTCTAATCATTCAGTCAGTA
The DNA here is from genome assembly GCF_964204655.1 of Triturus cristatus. Classification (NCBI taxonomy): domain Eukaryota; kingdom Metazoa; phylum Chordata; class Amphibia; order Caudata; family Salamandridae; genus Triturus; species Triturus cristatus. The sequence continues at coordinate 888,022,192 of NC_140587.1, read as the reverse complement.
CCCAAGTACTCATGCAGTGAGCCAGGCCTTAGCACAGAGACTGCTTCAAACCCCTATCCACTGTGCATGCAGTCCTCTAACCATCTACACACTTGTCTTTCACACCTTCAATTCCCCAGTCAGTATCGATACACTTCCAGGAAACACCCTGTCACTCCTCTTGCACTCCTCTAGTGACCCATTTAGCATCATGTACTAATCTATTGACTGCACATAAATCCCCAAACATATAAATTCACCATGGCACTCTCCTTGCAGTACTCTAAGCATTCAGTCAGTACCCAAGTATTCATGCAGTGAGCCAGGCCTTAGCACAGAGACTGCTTCAAACCCCTATCCACTGTGCATGCAGTCCTCTAACCATCTACACACTTGTCTTTCACACCTTCAATTCCCCAGTCAGTATCGATACACTTCCAGGAAACACCCTGTCACTCCTCTTGCACTCCTCTAGTATCCATTCAGCACAATGTACTAATCCATTCACTGCGCAAAAACCCAACCACTTATAAATTCACCCAGGCACTCTCCTTGCAGTACTCTAAGCATTCAGTCAGTACCAAAGTACTCATGCAGTGAGCCTGGCCTTAGCACAGACACTGCTTCAAACACCTATCCACTATGCATGCAGTCCTGTAACCACTTACACACTTGTCTTTCACACCTTCAATTCCCCAGTCAGTATTCATACACTTCCAGAAAACACCTTATCACTCCCCTTGCACTCCTCTAGTGACCCATTCAGCATCATGTACTAATCCATTGACTGTGCCAAAACCCCAACACTTATAAATTCACCTTGGCTTTCTGCTTGCAGTACTCTAATCATTCAGTCAGTACCCAAGTACTCATGCAGTGAGTCAGGCCTTAGCACACAGACTGCTTCAAACTCCTATCCACTATGCATGCAGTCCTGTAACCACTTACACACTTGTCTTTCACACCTTCAATTCCCCAGTCACTATCCATACACTTCCAGAAAACACCCAGTCACTCCTCTTGCACTCCTCAAGTGACCCATTCAGCACCATGTACTAATCCATTCACTGCACAAAAACCCAACCACTTATAAATTCACCCAGGCACTCTCCTTGCAGTACTCTAATCATTCAGTCAGTACCCAAGTACTTATGCAGTGTGCCAGATCTTAGCACATGAACTGCTTCAAACGCCTATCTACTATTCATGAAGTCCTCTAACCACCTACACACTTGTGTTTCACACCTTCAATTCCCCAGTCCGTATACATTCACTCCAGCAAACACCCTGTCACTCCCCTTGCACCCCTCTTGTGACCCACTAAGCATCATGTACTAATCCATTCACTGCTCCAAAACACAAATACTTATAAATTCACCCAGGCACTCTCCTTGCTGTACTCTAATCATTCAGTCAGTACCCAAGTATTCATGCAGTGAGCCAGGCCTTAGCACATGGACTGCTTCAAACCCCTATCCACTATGCATGCAGTTCTCTAACCACATACTCACTTCTCTTTCACACCTCCAATTCCCCAGTCAGTATCCATACACTTCCAGCAAACACTCTGTCACTCCCCTTGCACTCCTTTAGTGACCCATTCAGCACCATGTACTAATCCATTCAGTGTGCCAAAACCCAAACACTTATAAATTCACCCAGGCACTCTCCTTTCAGTACTCTAATCATTAAGTCAGTACCCAAGTACTCATGTACTTGGCCAGGCCTTGACACATGGACTGCTTCAAACGCCTATCCATTATGCATGCAGTCCTCTAACCACCTACACACTTGTCTTTCACACCTTCAATTCCCTAGTCAGTATCCATACACTTCCAGCAAACACCCTGTCACTCCCCTTGCACTCCTCTAGTGACCCAATCAGCATCATGTACTAATCCATTCACTGTGCCAAAACCCAACCACTTATAGATTCACCCAGGCACTCTCCTTTCATTACTCTAATCAGTCAGTCAGTACCCAATATTCATGCAGTGATACAGGCCTTAGCACATGGACTGCTTCCATCCCCTATCCACTTTGCATGCAATCTTCTAACCACCTACCCACTTGTCTTTCACACCTTCAATTCCCTAGTCAGTATCCATACACTTCCAGCAAACACCCTGTCACTCCCATTGCACTCCTCTAGTGACCCAATCAGCATCATGTACTAATCCATTCACTGCACCAAAACCCAACCACATATACATTTACCCAGAATGTACCATCATGCATTGTGCCTGGAGCCTTTCGCGCATTCAACACACCTGCCTATGGGAGGAGGAGTCGAGAAACCATTTTAAAGGGAGTGGTCTTTGAGTTCCAGGATTACGAACCAGCCTGTGAAACCGGCACTGATGATGGCCATTTCCGGCTAGAAACGCGTCTGCCCAAGCGTTTCACGGACTGCAAGGACAGCGCTGAATTTGTGCTCATTAAATCCTTTGTTTTGCCCGGAGCAAGTGTCCCGCTAATTTTTATGAAGATTAGCCTTGGGTGTGTATATATAACATGTTTTTGCTAATACCGGCAATGGGACACGCCCTGTCGTTCTGGAGCCCCGCGAACATTAGCAAACGTTGGTTGGAGTATGTTCAGTACATCGCGGTGCCCCCCCGAGCAGAGACATTACCATTGGGTGATTATTTTTTTGCAAGGGGAGAGAGGAGGCTGCATTGAGCTGCCTGATAAGGGTTTAAACAAAGGTGTGAGCGGGACTATCATATCCAGGAATTCTGTGGTGGTATGCAGTCCAACGCCATGTATTTGGGAGCATCATTGATGTTTAGAGTTCCACTTCACTGTAATGAGGAACCACGAAAGACTGCATGTACCATCATGCATTGTGCCTGGAGCCTTTAGCGCATTCAACACACCTGCCTATGGGAGGAGGAGTCGAGAAACCATTTTAAAGGGAGTGGTCTTTGAGTTCCAGGATTACGAACCAGCCTGTGAAACCGGCACTGATGACGGCCATTTCCGGCTAGAAACGCGTCTGCCCAAGCGTTTCACGGACTGCAAGGACAGCGCTGAATTTGTGCTCATTAAATCCTTTGTTTTGCCCGGAACAAGTGTCCCGCTAATTTTTATGAAGAATAGCCTTGGGTGTATATATATATATATATATATATATATATATGTATATATATATATATATATATATTATCTACTGGCGGTCGCCAGTAGATAGTTATAGTTAGGACCGTGTTTCCATAGGAAATCTCAAAATTCTATTTTGAATAACTTTGGCGCCGGTTGATGAATCCTCGCGAAATTTTCAAAAGTAATGGGGCGCTCCGCTCAGCTCCTACCCTGAAAGGCTCGGGGTGATTTGTCAAGCGGGGGCCGAGAAAAAGGGGGGGTCCCAAAACGCGTTTTCCCTATGCATTTTTCCATAGGACCTTTAGTCGCAGCTACAGCCCGAACGGCTGAACAGAATTACTTTAAATTTGGCAGAGAGGTAGCCATAAGGTCAAGGAAGTGCCTTTAGCAGGTCTGGTGTAAATCTGTTCAGTATTTCCTGAGAAAATAGCATTTAAAAGCATATCAATATCTATTTGCGCGCAGCGTGCGTGCACTGTGCAAGCCCTGTGCGCGCACCCTGCCGTGCGCGAGCGTAATTCTGATTGGTTGTTAGATGTCAGTAAACATTCGAATCGGTCGAAATCAGGAAGTGTCGGCCGCCATTTTGTCTGTCGCACTGAAAAGGAAAGGTGGAGAACGTGAATAGGGGGCAGAGTAGGGAGTTCTTGACCCCCGAGCCTTTGTCAGGGGGTCACAGTAGAACCACGAAGGGCCAAAAAAAGATTTACATTTTTTTTAAAAAACATCGCGAGGTGCGCTCACTCTGCGCACACCCGAAAAAAACCATTACAAAAAATAGAGCCCTTGTGTTTATTGAGTGTTTTTCGGTACCTACAAGTAAGTACCGATGCAGAGTCTAAAGTTCAAGAGGAAGACTCTGTTGCCTTCATCATTGAAATGTACACCGTCTCCTCTATAAATGTCTTGCATGTTGTAACGCAAGTTGTTGTGGTATATAGAACCCACACCATAGTCTCTGAGGAAAGCAGAAACAGACTTATTGACGTGCTTTCTTGCTTTGTCAATCTGCGGACAAAATTGGTTGGACCAGTTCCACTTTTGCCTTTGGCATATATTAGAATATACAAAGGCAGTTTGTGGAAAAAGTGACATCAATTGCACAAAGGTGTCCTTAATAAGCATTTCCAGACCTACCCCAGTTAAAGTGCCTAGGTCATTTCCACCACAGTGCACAATAATAGGGTTAGGCTGTAGGAGATGTAGAAAGGTTTTCACCAAAGGCATTAATTGGTGCCACTTTAACCCTCTATGACCAATCCATTTAATGTCTACATTTGGCAAAGAAAGGTCTTTCACAATACCTCTTTTTTCTGCAAATTTTTCACTCCAGAAGACATAGCTATGACCTACAATCCACACTGTGAACATCTTTCAAGGAGAACAGGATGCACACAGGAGGTGTCTTTCAGTAGAATGGCAATATGAAAAGAAAGACAGTTGAAAAATGGAGGCATACATATTTTTTTATAATAAAAAGAACTCATTGGCTGATTCAAACCATTTTACAGTTAAAACTAGGCTGTATGTTTACATTTTTTAAAAGCATGTTTTGGATTGGTACAGAAAAATGTGTTCCCACTGAACATTACTTTGGATTTGCTGTTAGGTTTGAAAAGTCAAGCACTCTTGCTCTTTGGATTTGAAACATTGTGTGCTGAACTTCTGACCTCTCTGCTCACACCAGTGTTCCATGACCTGTTGATATGGTAGCAGGCAGAAGTCATGTTGGGGGAAGGGATGATTTGGAAAGGGGTTGAAAGTTGCAACCAATAGAAATGTGTGATTCCATTTGAAAAAATGTGGGAAGGACTGTGATTTTACATTAACATGTATATGTGTTAAAAAAGAGAGGGAAATATTGCCATTTACTGGTTGTGGTGAGAGGAGAGAGGTGTACAGCTCTGAGATTCTGGCTCTGATAATCCGCTGTTTGAGTGCCACATTTCTTTCTCAACTAACTAAATTTAAAGGTGAGTTATGAGTTTGAGAGGGGATGTATATGGTGATTTTTGATATAAATATTAGAATTGTCATTCTTCTTTTAAAGTTGTGTTTTACATTTTGTGTTTTAGGAGATATTTAACTGTCTTGAACTTGTAAGATATTATGGAGTATGTCTTCACTGTAAGTTAAGGTGTACTGGTATCACTGAGGAATACTGTTTTGTGCCTAGAATCACATCAGGAGTCTGTCTGCACACAGGATTTGTTGTCAGAGATTTAATTTGTGTTGCTCTTGTTCTGTTAGCCTTGCACTCGCAGAAAAGGGGCAGTTTGTTTTCTTAAAGTGTGATGGTTAGCATTCAGCAGAAATCAGTTACTCACAAATGGGAGGCAAATGCAAACACATTTGAAAATAGCATGGTACATTTTCCTACCACTTTAAAAGTTGTGTTTTACATTTTATGTTAAGGGAGATATTTAAGTGCCTTGAACATGTTAGATATTATGGAGTATGTCTTCACTATAAGTTAAGGTGTACTGGTATTACCCAGGAATACTGTTTTCTGCCTAGAATCACTCCATGAGACAGTGTGCACACAGGAATTGTTATCAGAGATTTACTTTGTGTTGGTCTTGCTCTATTACCCTTGCACTCGCAGGAAAGGGGCAGCTTGTTTTTTGTAACACATGGTCATGGTCTCAAGGAGCTGTTAGGACATGTGCTCTTTTCTGCTTGTCTAAAATATAAGAAAAATGTGTCAGGCTGTCACAGTAATTATCACTTGCTCCACCACAGTACTAAATGTGCTTTCAAATTGCCAAAGAAAATATCGCTTTGTGCTTAGAATCACACCATGAGTCTGTGTGCACACAGGAATTGTTGTCAGAGATTTAATTTGTGTTGCTGTTGTTTTGTAAAACTTGCACTTTTAAGAAAGGGCCAGCTTCTTTTCTTCAACTGTGTTGGTTAGCACTCAGCAGAAATCACTATCTCAAAAATGAGAGGCAAATGCAAACACATTTGAAAATAGCATGGTACATTTTCCTACCACTTTAAAAGTTGTGTTTTACATCTTATGTTAAGGAAGATATTTAAGTGCCTTGAACATGTTAGATATTATGGAGTATGTCTTCAACATAAGTTAAGGTGTACTGGTATCACCCAGGAATACTGTTTTGTGCCTAGAATCACACCATGAGACAGTGTGCACACAGGAATTGTTGTCAGACATTTAATTCGTGTTGCTGTTGTTCTGTAAAACTTGCACTTTCAGGAAAGGGCCTGGTATCACCCAGGAATACTGTTTTGTGCCTAGAATCACACCATGAGACAGTGTGCACACAGGAATTGTTGTCAGAGATTTAATTTGTGTTGCTGTTGTTCTGTAAAACTTGCACTCGCAGGAAAAGGGCAGCTTGTTTTCTTAAAGTGTGATGGCTAGCACTCAGCAGAAATCATGATCTCACAAATGAGAGGCAAATGCTAACACATTTGAAATCAACAGGGTAGATTTTCCTTCCAATCTTGTAATGGGTGAGATAGTTCCTACATGTACAAAACTCCAATTAACCCTTACCAAACATGTACTCTTACACACATATCTGCAGTCTTCATGCAGTTGTAAAAGTCTCCATGCAGATCTCTCTTGCAACTGACAATACACAGTATCCAGAAACACACTCTTTGCACACATGCAGCAGCTTCTCCTACACTCCCATGCATAATACTCAGCTCTGTGTTGTGTTTCAGATAGCAGTGTGTAACGCAAACACATTCAACGTCATCAAGGCTCATTTCCTTTGCTGAAGTCTAATCACTCACCCTGTAACACATGGTCATGGTCTCAAGGAGCTGTTAGGACATGTGCTCTTTTTTGCTTGTCTAAAATATAAGAAAAATGTGTCAGGCTGTCACAGTAATTATCACTTGCTCCTCCACAGTCCTAAATGTGCTTTCAAATTGCTAAAGGAAATATCGCTTTCTGCCTAGAATCACACCATGAGTCTGTGTGCACACAGGAATTGTTGTCAGAGATTTATTGGTGTTGCCGTTGTTCTGTAAAACTTGCACTTTCAGGAAAGGGCCAGCTTGTTTTCTTCAAATGTGTTGGTTAGCACTCAGCAGCAATCACTATCTCAAAAATGAGAGGAAAATGCTAACACATTTCAAATCAACAAGGTAGATTTTCCATCAAATCTTGCAATGGCTGAGGTAGTTCCTACATGTTCAAAAGTCTAATTAACCCTTACCACACATCTACTCTTATACACATGTCTGCACTCTTCATGCAGTTGTGCAAGTTTCCATGCAGATCTCTCTTGCAACTGACAATACACAGTCTCCAGAAACACACTGTTTGCACACACGCAGCAGCTTCTCCTACACTCCTGTGCATACTACTCAGCTCTGTGTGGTGTTTCAGATAGCAGTGTGTAACGCAAACACATTCAACGTCACCAAGGCTCATTTCCTTTGCTCTAGTCTAATCACTCACCCTGTAACACATGGTCATGGTCTCAAGTAGCTGTAAGGACATGTGCTCTTTTCAGCTTCTCTAAAATATAAGAAAAATGTGTCAGGCTGTCACAGTAATTATCACTTGCTCCTCCACAGTAGTATATGTGTTTTGAAATTGCCAATCAAATATCGTTTTCTGCCTAGAATCACACCATGAGTCTGTGTGCACACAGGAATTGTTGTCAGAGATTTAATTCATGTTTCTCTTGTTTTGTAAGACTTGGACTCGTTGGAAAGGGTCAGCTCATGTGATAGGATTTGAAAAGCTCAAAAAAAATTGTAATGAATTAAAATTACATAAAGGTCTTTTTTTTTAGTTTCTTGCAGGTATTGCTGAGCAACAGTGAAAAAATTTAAAGATGCCTATAAAGTCAAGAAAGAGAAAAGAAAAGCAACAACAACTATATTTGAAGACAACTGGTAAAAAAAAAATAGGAGGAGAAGCTCGTGTTGGAAAACAGAAAAAGTCTTCTGGTAAGCAGACTAAAGAATTTTTAAAAAATATCTTAAAAAAAAAAAAATGATCGAAAGATAAATTCAAACAGTGTTTCAAGTACAAAACAACAACAGAGTCGACAGCAAAAACAAAATGCTAATGTAGACTCAGAAGTAAGAAAGAGTGACTTAACTCGAAAAATAGATTTTCAAAACATTCATCGAAAAATGTTTCAGAGAAGAGTGATGTTAAATTTGCTAAAGGATGTCAAAAAATATAAGAAGAAAACCAAATTTTATAAGAAAAATAAATGTATTGAAAGTATTGTTACGAAGGCTTTAGAAATAAAAAAAAAACTATTAATTTTAATTTTGAACAGGATGCGTAGATTAGATAAATTAGTCAATGCAATGAAGTCACAAAGCAAAAGGAAAAGAGAAGTGAAAAAAATAACTTTTGTAAAGTGTTCTTAGGAGAATGGAAGCATAGTTCAAGTACTGAACCATTTTTTAATGAAGAGAGTTATCTTCAAAGTAATAGTTTGTTGCATGCAGTTGACACCAATGGTAGAGCATATGAAGTTAAAGATGGTTGTGTAATGGAAAAGGAGAAAATGGTTCCAAGAAATGAGGAAGAAGTGATGGCTGATGAGGTTATGGGGAGACGTTCTAAAGCCCCAGTGTACACTTGGAATTGTAGTAGTATTTGTACTGTACGTCAGGAATCTATTGATAAATTACGTGACTTTCTAAGAGAATATAGTAAAAAGAGTGTTAAACAGAAGATTAAGGTGCTTCAAAGACTAGATCCATGCAGAGTGAGAGAGAATACTGGTTTGCAAGGACAATCTCTGGCTTATCTATCTAGGAAAGTGTGTCAAAGTGTTTTTCATAATTTTAGGATGCTGGCAGTACATCATACTGAAATGAGAAAGTTTGTGAGAACATAGGGGCATATCAACAACAACCGGCGATAATTATCGCTAAGCGCACTTAGCGCTAGGATAATTATCGCCGGCTAGCGTTGATTTTTATCGCTGAGATAGCGTACTATTAGCAACGCTTATCTCAATAGCGATAAAAATCTACACGCTAACAGGCTAACGTGAGATTATCGCTGGAAACCCAGCGATAATCACACGTTACCTTGTTGATAGGGACAGGCAAACTTAGCCATGATATCCTCCTTTCATGGGATATTTTGGCTAAGTCTGAAAATTAGCAGACGTAAAAAAGCAGCGTTAACCGCGGTTAGCGCTGCTTTTTTTGTCTCTAACAGGGTTAGCGACATTCTTGATAATAGGAGAAATGTCGCTTAGCGACATTTCTCCTATTATTTTACTCTGGAACGCCCCCTTTGCATCTCATTAGAGATGCAAGGGGAAGCGTAGAGTAAAAGGGTGCTAACATGCAAATTTGCGTGTTAGCACCCTGTTGTTGATAGGGCGCTAGTTTTATCTCTGCTTTTTTGGCTTTTAAAGCCAAAAAAGCAGAGATAAAGCCCTTGTTGATATGCCCCATTGTATTTTGCTAAAAGTCCAGCACTAAAGTTAAATGAGTTGAATAATGCTCTGTTCCGTGGATCTGTATCAGATGTAGTGAAGGTTACTGATGAGATTCAGTTTTGTTACTTTGGTCCAGAACAAGAAAGTGCAGAAAATGACACAGTTATTGATGAAAATGTGGAAGAGAATGTAGAACTTACTGTTAGTACAAATTTTGAAGATGAAATGACAAAATTTACTATCATCTCTAATGAAAGACCAAATATTACTTGTATTTGTTGCCGGAGAAACCATTATAAAATTCAAACAAGGAATGTTGATCTGTATAAAAAAGTGAAAATGAAGATAATTATAAGTGGAAAGATTTTGCAACATATATATTTCTGGAAAATTGTTTTGAATTGGGTGAAGATCAGCGTATTTGTAAATACTGTTATAACAAGTTAGAAGAAAATAGAATGCCAGCAAGAGCTGTACATAATAAATTTGAATTGGTTGATATTCCTCCAGAACTTTCTGATTTAAATACGTATGAGTCTATACTCTATCCGTTTCAGACCATAGTGCGTATGGAGCCAAAAACAGGTAAATTACCTCCTTCGGATTTACAAAGAGTTTTAAAAGGAAGAGTTGTCTATTTGCCATTGGATTTGAAAAAAAATATGGAAACAATTGATGCAGATACTTTGGAAACTGAACCATTAGTTATTCTGGTTAATGGTGTACCTACAAAGAATAAGAAAATTTGGCAGGAGCTGGTGGATGTACGAAAAGTACAAAGAGCAAATTTGTATTTGAAAAAAAATAATAAATGGTATGAAGCAATTTATATGGATGAAGATGAAGAAGTTTTACTAGAAGACATAGGAATACCAACTGGGCAAATTGAAAAAGTGGAAAAGTCAAAAGAAGAAGAAATTTATGAACATTTCAGCATACATCCTCTTCATTCTAAAGAAGTTATGGGAAACGCTATTGATCTGTTTCAGATAAAGAAAGCTAAAGGAACTCCTGTGATTGTATGGGAGGAGAGCTTGGAAGCTCGTTGTTTTCCCCAACTGTTTCCTACAGGAGAAGGTGGACGATATGATGAACGTCCAGTACAGATTCCTGCTTCAGAGTATTGGACTACAAGATTATATGCAGAAGATCCCAGATTTCGTAAAAGTATTCCTTATTTGTTCCATCTCTTATTTGAAAGTGACTTGTCTGCACTATCTTATGCAGTAAATCACATTTTGAAAACTGGAGTACATCTACATATTGTGTCAGCAAAGGACTTTATCAACAAAATGCAACAGCGAGATGATCATTTGGACTCTCAATTGATCAATTTGATGGCTTGTCAGCATGGGTCTAATGAATATTGGTACCGACGCCATGGAGAATTGAAGTGTATTTTACGGAATTTTGGAACTCCTACATGGTTCCTTACCCTAAGCTGTGCTTAGTACGCTTGGGATGATCTTCTAGATTTTCTTCGAGAGGCAAATTCAAACATTAAAAACATACAATACAAGACAGCAGGAGAATTGTGCTCATTGGATCCGGTTAATGTTTGCAGATATTTTAATCATAGATTTGAGGCTATGATGTCCTTCATCTGCAATAAAAAAAATCCACCTCTTGGAGAATTTGTGGATTTCTTTTGGAGAAAAGAGTACCAAGCAAGAGGTGCTCCTCATATTCATATGCTGTTGTGGATCAAGGATGCCCCAAAATTTGGAACAGATGCCGATGAAGCAGTTTTATCTTTCATTGAAGGATATGCAACATGTGCTATACCTAAAAGCACAGAAGAGAAAAACTTAAAAGAGAAAGTTTTACGTTTCCAAAGTCATCGGTGTGGAAAATACTGTCGACGAAAGTACAAGAGTAAAGATAAATTCTACACAAAATGTCGATTTGGATTTCCACGACCTGTTCTTTCAAAAGGAAGAGTAAACAGTTTTATGTCAGCTGTGCGACATACTATTACAAGAAAATCGCCTAAGAATGCCTACAACCTAAGAAGAAAAGAAGAGTCAAAATATATAAATGACTACAACCCAGTCATTTTATCCATGTGGAATGCTAACATGGATATACAGTATGTGGCTGACAATTCTATTACTGTTGCTCGGTATGTCACATCTTACATCACTAAATCTGAGAAAACGGAATTGAAGGAAATGTGGGAAGAGATTTCTCACGAGAAGACTGTCAGTAAGAAGCTATACAGTTTCAGTTTAAAGATGTTATCGCATCGAGAAATTGGATCCTACGAATGCTCAGATAGGTTATCATCTGCAAGTCTGTACTCGAAATCCAGAAGTATAATTTGGGTAAGTTTAGGCCTTGCAGGAATGTGAAATCGGGTACTGAAATCTATTCGAGAAATTGAATATTTAGCAGAGTTCGAACCAGAAAGTACAGACATTTTAAGAACAAACATGTTGGACACATATTACCCACAAAGAAGTCATCACCTTGAGAACATGTGTCTCTATGAAGTGCTGCAGAACTTCATTTTTAAAGGGAATGCCACAGAAGATATCAACAATGGAAAATATAAAGTCAGTGGTGAAGAAGGATGTTTGGTGAAGCAAACAAAAGGAAGTTTGATAAATCACCGGAAGATGAGTTGCGACACTCCTGACAAAAAGGAATTTTACTACTTGGCACTTTTGCAGCTGTTTAAACCATGGCGTTCAGAGGACGAACTACTTGGAGAATTCCAGAGTTATGAAGATTCCTTCAATGCTAGCAAAGACAGCATAGAATGCAATACTTTCACAACTTATGTTCAAATGTTAAATGAAGAAATTGAACAAGAAGCAACATTTGCAGCTGAAGTAGCTAGAGACAGTTCTCAAGACAGTCAAAGTTCTGGGACATTCAGTCAAGATCCTCTAGGACAACCAATCGTAGAAAATGAAGCAGCAATAGCCATGAATGAAGTCAAAACAGCTATGAATCAAGCTCAGGATGATTTAATAAACTTACCGAATTTGGAAGAACAACTGAATGATGAACAACAACAAATTTATGAAGAAGTCAGGAAAAAAATTGATCACGGATTACTACATGAAAATAAAGAGTGCTCATGCACATCTTTTGAAGCAATGAGAATGTATGTAAGTGGACAAGCAGGAACCGGAAAAAGTTTCTTAATTAATGTAATTAGAAGCTATCTACAGAAGAAAATGGATTCCATTTTGTCTTGTGTTGTTACTGCTCCAACTGGGTTAGCAGCGTATAACATAAAAGGAGTTACCTTACATCGTTTGCTAATGTTACCAGTAGAGCATGAGAACAAAATACAATACCACAAACTAGCAGGAGAAGCATGCTTGGAAGTTTCAAGAGTATTGAAGAAAATGAAAGTACTCATTATTGATGAGGTAAGCATGGTATCAAACTTAATGCTTGCCTTTGTGCATTTAAGAATGCAGTAAATACTAAAGACAGACTATGACGTGTTATTTGGAGGAAAACACGTCATAGTTTTTGGGGATCTTTTGCAACTTACTCCAGTTAAAGGACAACCGGTATTCCATACACTTACACATGAAGACACGAAAAAGTCGTTAGGAAGTATAGGCAATGTAAATATTTGGACATATTTTGAGTATAAGGAACTCATTACCAATATGAGGCAAGCCAATGATGAGGATTATGCAAGTATTCTGAAAGATATAAGAATTGGACTACTCACAGAACATGGCAGAAAACCATTACAGAGTTGATTGCTGAGTAATTTGTTTACAACAGAAGAAATAGTTCCAGAGAAAATATACAAGAAAATTGCTGAAAAAAATACTGTAATCTGCTTAATGCCAACACTACATGAATGCTCTGTATTCAATCAAGAACTTTTGAAATTGGAAAATGAAGAGATCATAAAACTGGAATCTGTGGATAAAATTCAACATGAACGAATAACTATTATATTGACAGGCAAATTGGCTACTAAATTGAATTCTCTGGAGAAAAACATTTCAAAAACAGCTGGTTTGGAAAAGAATCTTTATGAGTGTATGAACTGTAGAGTAATTTTAAGACGTAATTTGGATGTAGAAAAAGGTTTAGTGAATGGAGCTATGGGTAAAGTTGTGGGTTTTGTAAAGTACCAGAAAAAAGATGGAATTGAATTCTTAAAAATAAAATTTTATCAGATTGAAGAGGTTAAAGTCATTAGTCGTTGTTCAGTTCGTTTTTTGCTAGTGAAAGACTTATATGTACGTAGGAAGCAGTTTCCGATTTCTCTAGCATATGCTGTAACTATTCACAAGTCTCAAGGATTAACTGTTGATAGTGCTTTTGTAAACATTGGATCTACTGTGTTTAAAGAAGGTATGGCATATGTTGCTTTGTCACGCGTGAAAAAATTATCTTTGTTTATTTATGATAGACTTTGATGACTCAAAAGTAAGTGCTGATGCAAACTGTGTAACGGAGTATACTAGATTAAGAAGAAGCTATGCTCCTCATTTAGGTCAGTATCCTGTGTTTGAAAAACGTGTTGTTTGTCGGAAAAGGAGATTTGAGAATCTTTGTAATGAGGATGTACAGAAGAGAAAACAAAAAGACAGTGATGTGACTGCAAGCAAAAAGAAAAAGGACAGTGTGGAAGAGGTTGTTGGTTGTCATTTTGAAAATAGCTCTGGTGTCAACTGCTACGCAAATGTAGTGCTGAATGTTGTATTTTATCTTGAAAGTTTGCAAGAGCAGATAATACTAAATCATGAAAAAAGATTCTGTTCTTTGCTGAGTCTCCTTTATGAGAAGCTGAGTAATGATAAAAATAAAATAGAAAGTGCTTCTGATGTTAGAAATCTTTTAGATGTATGTTCTGGATGTACACAGTTTACACAAAATGTCCAGCAAGATGCACAGGAATTCTTGATGTATATCCTGATGGTACTGGAAGATGAAGGGGTAGAAGTAGAACATTTATTTGGTGTCTCCTATAAATGGGAACATTGTTGTGATAAGTGTATGAACACATGCAGTAGTAATGTTGATTCTGAAAGGTTCATATATTTACCATTACCAGAAAGTAAAACAGTGACTTTTAGTAAATTAGTTAAAGATGCTAATCACAACATGGAATGTTCTGAATGTAAATCTGAAATGTTGTCAACGTTATTTTTAAAGAAATATGGACAGTATGTAATTTTAATGGTACAACGTTGTAGAGCTGATGGAACAAAATTGGAAACTTTACTAAAGAAGTTTGTTGGTAATCAATTATCTATATCTGGAAAAACTTTTGTAGCAGTTGCAATAATTTTTCATGACGGTCCTTCTATAACTTCTGGTCATTACACAGTTTATCTTAAATGTGAAAAAGGATGGACACTGTGTAATGATTCTCAATTGATTTTCAAGCAACGTTTGCCTTATGATTTACCCAATTGTTACTTAATTTTTCTGAAACCCAAATTTTAAATACTAAATTCAGCATCTGAAGAAAGCATTATTTTAATTTTAAAGGATTCAAATTGAATATTTCACTCAAAAAGAATTTAAACTTACCATTTGGCCTCAAGGAAAGGTAAAGAAAACAATTGTGGACTTCTTTGACAGATATTATTTTGGCATATGTTCTTTTGCAACAAGGTTTACAGACGTTATTTCTTGAAAATTGTTATTGTACTTAAAAGGTATTTTTGACATTTCTATTAAGGTATGTTTTAGTGAGGATAGATTCAGGGCTTTTTTAAACAATCTTTTAGATTGTTTTTTTTTTTTTGCCCGCTGTTAAATGATGAATACAATTGATTTCACTATTTTCAGTGAAAATCAAAACATTCTGAAAACAGCAAAAAAAGGGCAAAAAATAGCTTTGCTAAATATGAAAAAACATGTACTGTTTAATAAAATGTATTGTTGAATATTAATACTTTTTTTCTTTTTTTCAGAACTAGAAAGAAAATTTAGAAAATGTAATTCAGTTTCCTTGCAATTAAATAAAAACATTTATTTCTAAATAAGTTACTTTGATGGTCAGGTAAGTTTAAAATATCTGTATGTGTCACTGCTTTCGTTTCATGCTTCCTTTTCTTCACCTCTCCTTACTCTGCTTTTCTCATTTCTCTTCTCACTCTCTCTTTCTGCTTCACTACTCTTTTGTAACTCCCTCACTCCTTCTCTACTACTCCCCTACCTTTACTACCTCCATCACTAATTTTTCATCCATGTTTCTTTCTCTGTATCCATATGTCTTAGTCTTTTTAACTGCCTTACTCCTTCTCAGTTGCTTGCTTTCTGTCTCTGTATCTGTCACTCTCTGTTTGTCTGTTTTACCCTTAACTTCCTTAACATCTCTGGGGCAGATTTACAAGCCACCTGCACCACCACTACGTCACTTTTCTTGACGTACTAGTGGCGCAGGGTGCTCCTCCATATTTACAAGGAGAGGATAAGCCACTCTGTGTGACTTTTCCTCTCCTTGTAAATACAGCCAATTCAAACGCAGCACTAAAATGAGCTATTATCTTTTTTGAGAGGTTTAGGGTACCTATACGTAAGTACTGATGCAGAGTTTAAAGTTTAATAGGAAGACTCTCTTCCCTTCATCTGTGAAATGTACACCATCTCTTTTTTAATTACTTTGCCACTCCCCTCTCTTTGTCAGGGAGTCCCTGAAGGTTTACTAAAGGTGAAAAAAATTATTATTTTTTTTAAAAAACATCATCGGGTGCGTGCAGGGTGCGCGCACCCCCCAAAAAAAATTGACAAATAGATTCAAAAAACAAGTTTTTGTGTTTAGATTTTAGGTGGCTCTAAAAAGAGCCCTTGAGTTAATGTAGGGACAGAGGAAGAGAAAAACAAAAAAAAAAATAACAAAACTATGGCCCAGTGCAAGAGTGCTCCTCAAATTTTCTCTGAATGAGATCAACACTGCTCTCACCCATAGTAATAAGAGTACCACAATCCATTCACCATGTACTCATCCTCCCAAAACAAGGACGAATATCCAGAGGTGTGTAAGAAGGTGAAGGCACCATCGCAGAAGAAGTGCTCGGCTGAGCTGCCAAAGATGTGCTCAGCTGAGCTGCTGCAGATGTCGTCGGCTGAGCAGGTGGAGGGTTTGCTCCAGAAGCTTGACAAAAAGTCACAGGATGCATTTTCTCAACGTGCCTCAACATTGTGTGAATACTAAAAGAGTACTTCTTATTAGCATTCCCACGTGATAAGGTGCGCTGTCAAAGTATGCAGGTGACTTTTGGTGCATTCACCTTCTTTTGTCCCTCAGGAAAAGTGAAAAAGTGCCATATAAAGGAGTCTTTCTGCTTCCTCTGCCTCTGTCTCTCAAGAGTGTCCTGTTCACTCTCAGAAGGTGGCTGGTGCTCTGCCATTGTCTCACAAAAACAGAGTAGCTCCTTCTCCAATGGAATCAGAACTAACAATGAGGGGAGTTGGTGTGGTTTTGGAAGATTCTGGAACTGAAAGTACTTTGAACCAATGAAAAGTGATGTTTCTTGATCACATGACTTGCCATGAGGGGATTGGGTGTGGTGTTGAAACAATCTGAAACTGAAAGTAATGAAAACCAATTAAAAGTGTTGTTTTATTAATCACATAACTCGAGGTGTGCGCACGGAGCAAGCTCAGAGCGCGCACGGTGCAATTACGCATGCTCGAACGTGTACGCGTGCATGCGCATAAGTATTATGCGCGTACGTAACGCGCATACGCAGCACGCGCGCATTTCATGACGGCTTTATAGTGATTTGTTATAAACTCAAATTCCTTCATTTCCAGTTATAAATAACAAACAATAAACAGGAATCACCACAAAGAAAAATGCATAATATCTTAAATAAATAAAGGCATTGGATTCGTCAATGTGCAAAAAGGCAACAATATCGCGGGCATTGCAATCCGAATACGTGTATTACCGTAAACACTATTATAGCATCATGCTTATAATTGAATGTTTAATACATGTTTTCTGACATCAATCGTGGCATCATTACAATCATAGCTGACTGACAGTTGTAACTGCTTACGTCACTTTGTGCCACCATATCGTATCCTAATTGCAATAAATTAAAATTCAAGATAGGATGTCTGTGTGTCCTACTGCCATAAGGGACTCATAATCCTATGATTACTAACAACATTCTAACTTGTTAGATGCCCCGTCTATTATGTTGCTATACTTTCATAGTTTTAGCCTTAGAGGCAACATATTTTATCTTGGCTTATACCATTCTATTCTTCATCAGGTACAGGTTGTATCCTTCTCTAAGTGCAGGGTATGTGGGGTGTGATGGGACTGTGATTAGTGTGTGTACATAATTCTTAAGTGTTTATTATGTGAAAAAGGAGGGTATATAGGGACATGTTGGATGTGTTCGGGAACCCGCAGGACTCTGAGTTGAGACTCCACAATTGTGGTTAATGCTCCTGTGATTTCCTAAATAGGAAACTCATTTCATCCAATATTATCCTATTTCCCTATCTTGTTAAAATGTGAAAATTAAGAAAATGTAATAGAATATAATTGATTATGTTTAAAACCCCACTATGAATCTGTTGGGAGGGTTCCTGATATTTGTTATGTAACCAATGAGAGTATTTCAGTTCATTATAGGCCTATGTGAGTTGCAAACTCCTCCCCACTGTTGAGCCCTTTCAGCACGTTGCTGTCTAAATCCAGGACAAACCTGGATTCAAGGATTCTTAGGCGTTTCTCACGATCCCCGCCTCGTTTGTGTTTAGGTATTCTGTCCACCCTGAAAAATTGTAAACGGCTGTTGTTACTGTTATGAAATTCTGTGTAGTGACGTGCCACCGGATAGTTATGATCATGATTAGTGATGGCACGTAGATGTTGCAAAATCCTTAGCTTAAGTGGAGTTTGGTACTGCCTACGTACTGGAGGCCACACGGCCATTCCAGCACATAGACAGTAAAGTCACTGTTGCAGTTGATTATATGTTTTATTGATCGTTTCTGTTTGGTGCTTGTGGTATATTCCTTGCAGTTCCTACCATTGCGGTCTGCTTTACACAATTCCACATGTGGTAAAGCCATTAGGCATTTTCAACCACTGCGATTGTGTATCGTCTATGCAATAGCTATGGACTAATCTGTCTCGTAGCGATCTGGCTCGTCTATAGGTTACCTGTGGCCCGGCTCCTCTGCGTTCACCTATTATAGGGTCTGCCGCTAACAGGTTCCAGTGTTTCCTCATAATTTTCTCTAGAGCCCATGCTCCCCTGCTGAACTGTGTTATCATTTTCAGTGCATTGGGCCTGTTGACATTTTGCTCCTTCCTCTTTGTGTCACTGATAGAAGGTTTAAATAATAGGTCATGCTGTGGTAGACCCTTCACTTTATTTCTGGCTATCTCTAGGGTTTCCTCCTTATAGCCCCTTTCTCTGAAACGTGTTAGCATGTTGTTCATTAAGGTAATCATTATTGGTGCTGCAAATGTGGCGGTCCCTTAGCAGTTCCCCATAGGGTATGCTCTGTTTTAAAGGGACTGGATGGTGACTTGCCGCATGCAGCACTGTGTTACCTGCAGTTTGCTTGCGAAAGAGGCGAGTTGTAATTTCGCCTTCTCTTATTTCCATTACTATATCCAAAAATTCACAATAACTTGAGCTGATAACATGTGTGAATCGCAGGTTCAAATCATTCACACCTAGCCTCTCAATAAATTAACTAGCTAGGTTTTCTGGGCCATTTCATATAAGGAACAAATCATCTATGTATCTGATCCATATAAGTATGTGATCAGTATACAGTTCCAGTTGTTGCGTCCAAACTATTTGTCCCTCCCACCAGCCTAGGAATAAATTCGCTAGGCTGGGGGCAAAACAAGTGCCCATCGCGGTTCCAAACCGCTGTCGATATACCGATTTTTCAAAGAGAAAGATATTATTTTGCAGGCAAAAGAACATCATTGTCTCCAGCATCTTATTGTGTTCCCAGTCATTTATGTGTCTGCTTCTCAAGAAATACATACATGCTGCAACCCCTTTATGTTGGTCAATGCATGTATATAGTGAACACACATCCAAACTGATAATTAGATATCCCTCCTCCCATCGTACATCATGAAATCTCCGAAGAAAGTATGTACTATCTTTGCAGTACGATACCAGATTGGACACATATTCAAATAAGAACAGATCCAATAATATAGACGTATTTTCCAATATTCCCCCATTGAATGAGCCTATTGGGCGCCCTGGTGGTGAAGTTGCATTCTTGTGAATCTTTGGGAGGAAGTATATACATGGTATGCATGCTTTTTCAGTTCTTAAAAACTTATATTCATTGGTGTCAATTAATCATTGATGGTACCAGTTACAGAATAGTCTATGATAATCCTGAATGCTTTGTTTATATTTGTCCCAATCGATGAGTTCATAGCATGTCTCGTCTGTTAACGGCCTCATTGCTTCTGCTTTGTAGTTCGTTGAGCTCATTACAGCGGCATTGCCCCCCTTGTCGGAGGGCTTTATCACATTGGTTGGGTCTTCTTCTAAGGCTTTCAGAGCTTCTCTTTGTCCCTTTGTTAGGTTATCCCAATTGCAGTTCCGAAATTTAGTTCTTGTTTTCTTGAGTTCCATGATAACTGCTGAGCTGTAAGCCTCAATATTATCGTAGGGAACATTGGGGTTAAACCTTGATTTCATTTTCAGTCCACTGTGCTTTTGTTGTTTGTTTCTAATGCCACAGAACTGCAACATTGAGTGGTCACTTCTCTCATAAGTATCTCCCATTTCTAGATTGTGTATAACTCTCAGTAATTCCATGTCCTGTACTTATAAATTCGCAACATGCGAATTCTCTAATGTTGTATTCAGCAATTGTTTGGATCTGGTACGTGTCTCGAACATTTTCACAAGTTTTAATTTTCGAATATATAAAAACAAATCAATTCTTGTGTCTGTATAGTTCAGATTTTTACTTGGACAAAAAGATGGTCCTAGTTGTAGAACTGAAATTTCCACCTCACTTAAAGTTCTAGTGGATAGGTTTACCACTGTTTTATTTGTTGTTAAGTTCTGAGTTTCGGCAATGGTTGTCTTGAAATTCCTGTGTTTCTTTTTCTTTAGTCTCCTTCATTTGTGGTCCCTCGTCCTCTTCCTCTTTTTGGGCCATTTCCTTTTGTTTGTCCTCTCGTTTGGGGCTTGTTCACTTGACTTTGTTCCTTTTTCTGATTCAATATTTGGAACTCGTGGAGAAAAGTGAGAGGACGTGTTCCTAAAGAGACCCCATACCACGTTCTTCAGAGTCTGTGCTAATGTCTGACCTCGAGCCTGGGGACAGTGTTTCTGTTCTCCGTTCTGTGGGTGTGGCTCTGAAATTTCTTTGTGCCCAATCGTACCTCTTCGCATAGAATGCACCCTTCAGCGTAATCTCGTTTATCTCTAAGGAATGTTTGTTGTTTCTTCTGGTTGATCGAATCCTCGTATTCCTTCAATTTCTTTGGGAGTCTTTTCATGAATTCTTCCAATGTTTTGTCATTTTTGTATTTTTCTAAATCAGCCTTTAATGATATTAGCTCCTTTCTTGTTGTTTCCAAATATATCTGTGCATATTTAATGAGCATTTCTAGCATGCCCTTGCATGTTTTTGCCATAAATCAGGCCCATTCCGTGGGGAGATCCTGATTGGGGTTATTGTAGGTTGGTACAATGGTGATCCTTAAGCCCCTTGGGACACAACCAACTTCCACATAATTGGTTACTTCCCACCACTTGTTTACCTCCCATTTGCTTAGCTTTTTGTAAAATTCACCACTCAATAATCAGGAAACAGATAGGATGATCAGAAGCAGGTTTATTCCTCAGAGATCTAATCCATCCAGACTCCATGCAGCAACTCCAGTTTACATCTGAATCACCACATAGAATCCAGTGACATTGAGAATGACACTGCTAACATTCTGAAGTTAACATTCAATAACAAGAGAAGGCAATTTGTATGCCATACTACACACCTCCCTTCGTCACATTAAATTTAGAGCACCAAGAGAATCACCTTACTATAAAACTAAAAATATATGTCTCAAAATGAAACAACGCATATTCTCTAAACATAGTCAAGTAGATAAGATGGCTTCTTACAAACTCTGGTTGAAGCACGATTCCTAACTCCTTCAGATGAGCTTGGATTGACAATCTCATCATTACCATGACACCCATCTACCCTTCCTTTTATCACTACAACCCTATTCAAATTCCAAATTCTATGATCTTGAGTTTTTATTGCATTTTTAAATACCTTAATAACTCTCATAGGTTTCATGAACTTGGAAATAGAATTCCCCATCAAGCCAGGACGTTTGATCTTCACCATGTTGCCCACCATAACCTTAGTTACCCTCACACTTTTTTTTTATCATAGTAAACCTTTCTTGAATTACCTTTTTCTTCCTCTCTCTTCTGAATCATATTCTTGTCACATTCCTTTTCTTTACCCTTCTCCAACTCATAATTGTTGACCCATGTTGGTTCTACATTAGTATTGGGAACTCTCCCACGGAACAACAAAAAAGGGGTTTTACCCGTAGTTGAATGAGGAGACAATCTATACTCCTCTATTTTTTTTAGCACTTCATCTTTCCAATTTAAGGACATAGATTTTGAAAACGCAACTGTCTCTTTAATTACTCTATTGAATCTCTCCACCATCCCATTTGCCTCGGGATGGTAAAGAGAGCACAACTTGTGAGTAATACCCTTGGATGCTAAGAATTTTTGCATATAATTAGACACAAATTGCACGCCATTGTCTGTTAGTATGGAATTAGGAATTCCCTCTTTGGAGAATAGATTCCTCAAACATTTAATGATGTGAACCGAGTCTATGCTCGACAAAAAAAGAAATTCTGGCCAACGAGAAAACATATCGATCACCACTAGCACAAATGATTGAGATCCATTAGAGTGAATGGGACCAAGTATATCCATAGCAATGTCTTGCCACGGATTCAACGGATGCCTCCTTACCACCATAGGCTGGACACGCGTACACTTCGACTTTTCACTTAAAGTGCATGGTATGCAATCTCGAATTGCGCGTTCCACTTCTAAGTCCATACCCGGCCACCAATATGACATCCTCAAGCGTTCTTTAGACTTAGTAATGCCTGCATGAGAAGAATGTACTAGATCTATAAGTTCTTTCCTAAGAATAGAAGGAGGAATCAATCGCGTTCCCCGAAACAAGAGATTGTTTTCTATCGGCAACTCATTACGCACCGCCCAAAATTTCCTAGAGTCTGACGATCCTAGTTTGTTACTGTTCCAGCCCTTCCTTACTAGATCTATAACCTCATTTAAAACATTATCCATAGTCAATTCTTTACCCCATCTCTCTTCACTAATAATACTCGGATCAACAACACACACCAATTCTTCAGAATCTTCCCAATCATCCTCCACAGCTGCTTTCATAGGCGTGATGCGTGACAGCACATCTGCCACATTATTCTCAACTCCTGGTATGTATTTTATGTCAAAATTATATTCTTGCAAACCTATCACCCATCTAGTGATTCTACTGGATATCAAATCTAGGCCCTTTTTGCTGAATATCTCTACCAGTGGCTTATGATCTGTCCTCACCTCAAAGTTAATGCCCCAAAGAAACTTCTTCAACTTTCTTACCGCCCAGTACACTGCAAGCGATTCACGTTCTACAACCGAATACCTTGTCTCAGGATCCTTAAGGCTACGTGACAAACACATAACAGTATAGATGCCACCCTCACCTTGTTGTTGCAGGACTGCGCCTAAACCATTTTCACTTGCATCTGTGATAAGAACTGGTTTAATCATAGGATTAAAGCTAGCCAGCGAAGGAGCAGCCTTAAGTTTACTTTTTATGTCTAAGAATTCATGCTCACAGTCTTCCGTCCACTGAAAGTCTACCCCCTTCCTTAGTAAATGCCTCATGTTCACTGTACAATCAGCAAAATTCTTCACAAATTTTGAGTAGTACTCAGCAACCCCTAAAAACTTCAGGAGTTCACTTTTATTCACTTTTATTAGTAGGGGAACTCATTACTTTAATAGTGTTAATCACGTCTTCTTTAGGTTTCACGCCCTCACAAGTTATACTATGTCCTAAATAATCAATGGAGTTGGTCCTAAATTTACATTTTTCTGCCTTTATTGTTAAGTTATGTTCAGATAACCTTCTCAAAACCGACCTCAAGCGAACATTATGTTGACTAGTATCTTGCCCAAAAACTAAAATATCATCCTGGTATACATAAATGCCAGGTAAACCTTGTAGCAAGTTTTCCATGACCCTCTGAAAGACGGAAGAGGCCGATACCAACCCAAATGGCATACGTATGAATCTAAAAGTTCCAAATGGCGTTATAAAAGAAGTGTAATCCCTACACGACTCTTCCAACTCTATTTGGTGGTATGCCGAAGTCAGGTCAATAGTACTAAAGACTTTAGCTCCACCCAGTAGAGACAGTAACTCATTAATGTTAGGTAAAGGGTATTTATCAATTATTACACACTTATTTAGTTGTCTCAAGTCGATGCAGAGTCTCAGATCCCCATTAGGTTTGCGTGCTGCTACAACCGGGGCCAACCATTCAGTGCCTTCAACCTCCTCTATGATGCCTCCCTTTTTTAATTTTACAATCTCTTCCTGCATGTTGTCCCTTACCGAAAGGGGTACGTTCCTCACTTTGCAACATATAGGAGTAGCATCCTTTTTAAGTCATATTTTATGTTTATATCCCTTGAGACAACCCAATTCTTTTCTGAACACACTAGGATAATCTCTTTGAGACTATCAACTAGGTTGAGGTTGAGGTTGAGGTTGAGGTTGACATTGACATCCCCCACCTTCCCAATGGAGTTTACATAACATTTCAACTGAATAGGAGGAACACCATTAGGATCTAAGAAAACCCCAAGATCCCCTTGGTGGATCCAGCTAATAATGCTGTCACCTTTCTTTGACACATAAATCTTGCCTGAAATTAATCTCTCTTTGTATTCAATTAGACCTACAAAGTAACCATGTAATTTGATGGGCTCCCCACCATAAGCCAATGGCTTTATATCCGGCTTTAAAAGATTAACCTTGCTTTTTAAATTATTCATATAGAAATCACTTGACACAATCGTGATTTTTGTCCCCGAATCAAATAAGACTCTGTTTTTTTTCCTTCTACTAAAATTTCATCAATTGGAGAATTTATTTTCTTCTCACCAGTTACAACTTGCACAACAATCTGACAACATTCATATTCCCCAGGATTAAACTCATCATAGCTACCATCATTCACCTGAACTTCTTTCACATTTGGTACATTCCAACTATTACACATAGCAGCAAAATGGCCTTTCTTTTTACACTTTGGACACATTGAACCAAGAGCCGGACACTTAGGATTATTTGGTAAATTACCTAGCTTCCCGCATCTGAAGCACTTGCTATTAATCCATTTCTCATTTGTCTTTTCTTTTGTCGATGAAGACTCTTTCTGAGTCTTGTCTTTATCTTTAACGTCCATTTTGCTCTTACTCTTCACCTCTTGAACCTTACAATCATTAGATGAATCCTTCTTTAAAACAGCAACACATTTGATGGAATGTTCTATCCTCTTGGCAACAACTAGAACCTCATCTAATGTGGGTTCATCGCGTAACCACAACTCTTCTCTTACTTTCTCTATGTTGCATCCAAACATGAATTGATCACGAATGCGTTCGTCGGTTGTGCCATCAAATTTACATGAGGATGCAAGTTTTCTCATTATGGTTATATATCTTTCTACAGTCTCTTCTCCGGCTTGCATCCTTTTTGCAAAAGTATACATTTCTAGAATGGTACTCACTTTGGGTAAGTAGTGTTTATCTAGTTTTTTAATGCAGATCTCACAATCATTGAGTCCATTTGCTTCCTCACGCGATAGCTCAGGAAGATGGTCGAAAACGTCTTGCCCCTCTGACCCCAAGCAATGTAATAATAATGCAGATCTCCTCTCCGCACTAAGCGAAGGGCCACATACCCTGGCGTAACGTTCAAATACTACTTTCCATTTTTTCCATTTAATATTAGGATTGCCAGGCTCTGACACAAAAAATGGAGCTGCAGTAACGTTCTGCATTGTCCACAAAACTAGATTAATAGTCTTGAAAAGTAAAAAGAGCTAACTGTTGAAATTTGAGATCAACCAAACACAAAGTTAAAAGTGAAAACTAAATTTTAAAATAACAAAAAAAACAAATTTTAGATGCTAAAGATTGCAACACCAGAAGATGGCACAAATATAACGTACACATGAGGTTTAGAATACATCTGTTACCTTGCCATGTCCTTCAAGGTGAAGCAGAGATTATTTTAATAGCTGATTTACAATTTAGGGTAATGTTCTGTGTATTCCTTTGTAGAAATATTCCTGACCCAAAGTTATTATTTACTTTATGAAGTGCACGATGTACAATGAAAATCGTGCTCACCGGGAATATTTCAGATTAGAAAGCCGTGCGTATCGGCAAAAACCTCACCGTTGCTAGGAAACGCA
The DNA here is from genome assembly GCF_964204655.1 of Triturus cristatus. NCBI lineage: Eukaryota > Metazoa > Chordata > Amphibia > Caudata > Salamandridae > Triturus > Triturus cristatus. The sequence goes on along the minus strand of NC_140587.1, from coordinate 887,996,188 downwards.
CCTCAAGCCTTCAAAATGATTCCTACGTTGCCATGCAGTGATCTCATGCGTGCAAGACGTAGTAACGCTAGTGCGTCTGACCTCACGCGTGCAACACACAGCAACGATGGCGTGTCTGACGAGCCGAATCAAATGGAGAGGGAACGACGATGCATTCTTAGCGTGATTCCTATCCAGGCAACGCAGCTGGACTCTCCACGAGACTGGTAAGAGTCGTTGTTATGATGTTTTAAAAGATGGCACAAAGCGGAGAGAGGAAACTCGTTAACGATGCCCTTCCAATTTCCAATAAAGCGAAGTTCACCAGTCACATCAAGCCTCAATGTGAATTTTGGATAAAAAGTATTTTGGGAATTAAGTCAAAACACGCGTAATATCCGATGAAAGCCTCGGTTCTCCGATTTTCGTTTCGCCAAAGCTTCGCAGCATACGTTAATTAATCCACAATAGTAAATGGCAAATCCAAAGTGCTAGGAATGCTCCACGGGTTATTTCAGCTACATACAATCCAGATTAATAGCCATATTCCCGAGTTCAGGAAGTTCCAGGAGCCTTACACCTCTCAAATTAGAATCTTTCTCATCAATATTCGAGGTTGTGTTGAGATCTCAGAAGATACTTCTCTGCTGACTACACCAGTGTAAAATTCACCAATCAATAATCAGGAAACAGATAGGATGATCAGAAGCAGGTTTATTCCTCAGAGATCTCATCCATCCAGACTCCATGCAGCAACTCCAGTTTACATCTGAATCACCACATAGAATCCAGTGACATCGAGAATGACACTGCTAACATTCTGAAGTTAACATCCAATAACAAGAGAAGGCAATTCGTATGCCATGCTTATGACATACTACACTTTTCTAATAGAAACAGTTTTTGTTTAAGGGATGAGTCATTCCCAGCGGGGGCCATGCTGCATGAAGATTTTAAACATAATCAATTATATTCTATTACATTTTCTTAATTTTCACATTTTAACAAGATAGGGAAATAGGATAATATTGGATGAAATGAGTTTGCTATTTAGGAAATCACAGGAGCATTAACCACAATTGTGGAGTTTCAACTCGGAGCCCTGCGAGTTCCCGAACACATCCAACATGTCCCTATTTACCCTCCTTTTTCACATAATAAACACTTAAGAATTATGTACACACACTAATCACAGTCCCATCACACCCCACATACCCTGCACTTAGAGAAGGATACAACCTGTACCTGATGAAGAATAGAATGGTATAAGCCAAGATAAAATATATTGCCTCTAAGGCTAAAACTAACGAAAGTATAGCAACATAATAGACGGGTCATCTAACACATTAGAATGCTGTTCGTAATCAAGGGATTATGAGTCCCTTATGGCAGTAGGACTCACAGACATTCAATCTTAAATTTAAATTTATTGCAATTAGGATACTATACGGTGGCACAAAGTGACGTAAGCAGTTACGACTGTAAGTCAGCTATGATTGTAATGATGCCACAATTGACGTCAGAAAACATGTATTAAACAATCAATTATAAGCATGATGCTATAATAGTAATTACGGTAATACATGTATTCGGATTGCAATGCCCCCGATATTGTTTCCTCTTTGCACATTGACGAATCCAATTCCTTTATTTATTTAAGATATTATGCATTTTTCTTTGTGGCGATTCCTGTTTATTGTTTGTTATTTATAACTGCAAATGAAGGAATTTGAGTTCATAACAATTCACGATAAAGCCGTCACGAAATGCGGTATGTGAGTATTTTGTCTATGTCCACAAACCATGTAAACGTATTTCTATGGCAAATTGAGGTACAGGATGTTACTTGAGGAAGGCAAACGTCGAAACGCGTTGTCCTTGAAAGTTAGTGCACAATAAAGTTTTTGTGCCATTTCCTGGTGTGCTGTCCTTTGATTTCCTGAAATTATTCGTGGAGCAAGCAAAGTGAACGTAAATGAAGTGGCTGCTGCTGCCACAGACGGCATCAACATCGCAGGCAAGGGGACTGCTCTGGCAGTGAATAAGCGAGTATATATATATATGTGAATCAAACAAGCTGTCCTTGCGGGAGGAGCACTCTTTAGCTGGTGCCGGCGGCAAGGTAAGGACAAACCTCGCAATTTGTATCAGAAACCAAGTTTTTGAAAATCAAATCGCCGCACTCTTCCTGGATATTTAAGACGAGTTTACTAACTTGCTCTCCACCTACGCGTTTTGAACTTAGACAGTTCTTGGTCACGGTAGTAACTACAATATCCAGTAAGAGTGCGGCCTTTTGATTTTCAAAAACTTGGTTTCTGATATGTATTATATATATATATATATATATATAAATATTCAAAACAACAGAACGTCATACAAAACATTCTATTAGAATCAAATGTCTCATCATTCAAGTGCGCATAATAGAGCAAAGAAAATTAAATTAAATTAGAGGGGAAAGAACAATATAATACAGTATATACTCATCGTGTCAATATACAATTAATCAAAAAGTGTACAACTTTATATAGACTAAAAATATACTACATTGAAAATACTATAGTGTACGCAGCGGCAGAATGTAGAAAATAATCAGGAGATTCCCAATCAGACTTTCAGGTGGATCGACAACTCTTCATCTAAATTAAGCCCACCTGGACTTTAAGTAAGGAATTCAATGATATATCTGGATTCACGTTGTCTCAGAGTCAGAACCCTATCACCCCCTCTAGGGTTCCTAGGGATATGTTCCAAAATCATATAGCTCAGATCAGAAACATTAGCAAAGTGATGTTCATTAAAATGTCGAGCCACAGGGTATTTGGGATCATTATTTGTTATTGCTCTTAGGTGTTCTAAGATCCTCTTCTTCGCTGGACAGATCGTACTACCAATGTACCACAGTTTGCATGTGCATTCAATAGCAAAGATTACAAAATTCGTGCTACAAGTCAAAAACTGTGTAAGTTTTTTAGAAATACCATTGTATTCCAGGGTACCCTTGAATTTGCTGTGTCGACATGCTTTGCAATGACCGCATGGAAAAAATCCTACAAGTCCATATCCTGAATCAGTAGGATATTGAGTGATGTCATGTTTAACTACCATGTCGCGAATGTTTCTATCTCTTCTGTATGTGATAGTTGGACGATCAGGTAAAGAGGTTCCCAAGACTCCATCAGATTTCAAAATACCCCAGTGTTTGGTAAGTATGTGTTTGATTCTTTGGGCCTCTGAATTGTAGGTTAAGATCATACGTGCGCCTGCCTTATCAGTGTCTTCCTCTAGGATAGGTCTGTCTTTCAGAGTGTCAGTTCTCAGCACCCCATCTACCCGTACTTTCTCTTTTCTGAGAAACCAATTAGGATAACCTCGACTCAGGAACCTGTTGATGATAACCTCTTGTTCATCAGAGAAAGCCTCAGGGTTGTTACAGTTCCTTTTGGCCCTCTCCAGTTCACCGTATGGAATGTTCCATTTCAGGGCCTCCGGGTGACTACTGAGGGCATGAAGGATACTGTTACCCGCTGTTTCTTTCCGAAACAATGATGTGCAAAGTTTATTCTGTTTGATCTCTAAACAGACATCGAGGTACTCAGCTTGACTAGCATGTATGTTACCAGAGAGTAGAATGTTATACTTATTGATATTCAATTTAGCCACAAAGGCCTCGGCTTCCTCCTTCTGTCCGCACCAGATGATAAATAAATCATCTATATAGCGTCGCCATAAGATGACTTTATGGAGATCCTCACGAAGGGTGTTGCTTGCAAAAATGTCTTGCTCCCAGTATCCCATAAAAAGATTGGCAAAACTGGGAGGAAAGCAAAAACCCATCGCAGTACCCTTCACTTGCCTATAGAGGGCACCATTGAAGGAAAAGATGTTATTTTTTAGACAGAAGTCAGTCATTTCAATTATCATCTGGCTATGCTCCCGATATTTTAGAGATCTGTGCTTTAAGAAATGGTCACACGCTTCCAGTCCTTGTTGGTGGTCAATGACCGTGTACAGTGATTGTACATCAAGTACAATGAACAGATAGTTAGATTTCCATTTAAGATTCTCTATCTTAGAGAGAAAGTCTTTCGTGTCCCTTAGATAGCTGGGTAGTTGGATAATATACTCTCTCAAGAAGTGATCTAAATATTTGGAGATATGTTCGGTAACACAACCAATTGACGAAACAATGGGGCGTCCCGGGGGTTTAGTCTTATTCTTGTGCAATTTGGGGAGAAGATACAAAATGGGAAGTCTAGGGTGATCCTTCTTCAAGTAACAGAATTCTTCCCACTCCAAGAGACCTTTGTCTCTCCATGTGGTTAATTTCTCCCAAATATCAATGATACTGAGGTTATACACATTGTTAGTGACGTGTATATAGAAATTACTGTCATCCAATTGACGCATTGCCTCAGAGATATAATCTTCCCTGTCAAGTATCACCACATTACCCCCCTTATACGCTGGACGGATCACAATACTGTTATCTACGGCTAACGTTTTCAGTGATTGTCTTTGAGCAAAAGAAAGATTATTCTTAGTGTCATGAAGATGTTTATGTGCATTGAGTCTAAGATTCATTAAAGATTTGATGATACAATCTTGGAATCAATCAATATTTTCATGCGGGAGAAGAGGTAAAAAGGTGGATTTAGCCCTAAACTTAGTATGTACTGCAGCTCCCTGCTCCAACTCCATGTTCTCCAAGGTCTGCGTGATATTGGATACCTCACTGGTGTTACTGCTTGTTTGCGCCAATTCAGCTAGAGTAATGAGAGTATCTATATCACTGATCAAAAGATTACTGTCAGAAGTATTGTAGGTATTTGTACATGGCTGTTGTTGTCCCAGTCTTTTCAATATATGCCATTTCTTAAGTTTTAATTTCCTTACATATTTGAAAAGATCAATTCTGGTGTCAGTGTACTTAAAAGAAGAAGAAGGGCAAAAAGAGAGACCTAGGCATAAGGTATGTTTTTCTACATCAGTCATGGGTCTTTTAGATAGATTCACCACTGTTCTATTTACCATTTCGGTATCCATTAATAATTTTTGTTGGAGCGTGTTCGTCGATTTCCCACTGCGCCCCTTCCTCTGCCTGTATTGCCAATGTTGTCTAAGTCTCTTCTTTCTGTTCCGATGTTTCCCCTGCCTCTTACTCGTCCGCGTCCCCGTGGTGTTAAGGGTTTGTTGTCTCTCGTTGATTGTCGATCCTTCTGCAGGACCCGAAACTCCTCTAAAAAAAAGCGCGCACTGTGAAAAACCACAAAAAAAAATAATAATAATTTTAATACGTAGTTTATTGTAAAATAAATATATATAAAAAATAATAATACATACATAACTTTTAAAAAGCATTTAAAAAACCGTAAAATTTCACTGAAAAAACCATAGGTTTCATACACGTTACAGTTAGGAATTAGCATTTAAAAAACCTTGCAAATTCACTTAAAAAACCATAGGTTTCACACATGTTATAGTTAGGTGTATATTTCACTCGTAAAAAAACAATGAAATTCCCCCGTTATAGTCAGTTCAGATAACTATAACTCGCGCGACCGCCACTCTATCACAAGGATGATGTCATCAGTGATGTCATGAGTGATGTCACTGACCATGTCATGAGTGATGTAATATGTGACGTCATCAGCAGTGCATTGCGGGCACCCGAGTTATAGTTATCTGAACTAACTATAACGGGGGAATTTCATTGGTTTTTTACGAGTGAAATATCCACCTAACTATAACATGTGTGAAACCTATGGTTTTTTAAGTGAATCTATATATATATATATATATATATATATATATATATATATATATATATATATATATAATATTTTTTTTCAAGCTATAAAAATAGATAAATTAGAATTAAAAGTTATTCATTACAGATAATAAAGAATCTAAAATGGTGTGGAATCAAACACAATGAGTTACAAACAAAACAGACAGATACAATGGAAGTACTGAATGTGGGGAATAACATAACCCCATGGAACGACTCCTGGTGTCCTTCCAAACTGGGACTCTATTCCACTCCGACAGACCATACCAATAACCTCAGCATCATCGTAGACAGCAATCTCACCATAAAAAGCCAGATGAATGCTGTATCCTCCTCCTGCTTCCTCACTCTTTGCATGCTCTGCAAGATCTTCAAATGGCTCCCCATCAACACCAGACAAACTGTAACTCAAGCCGTAATCACCAGTCGACTGGACTACGGAAACACACTTTATGCAGGAATCAGACTACAGACAATACAGAATTCAGTGGCCAAACTCATCCCCCAAAGCAAACTCACATCACCCCCACCCCCACCTCAGGAAGATCCACTGGCTCCCCATTCAGAAAGGGATCCGTTTCAAGATGCTGATCCAAACATCAACCAAGGACCAGCAAATATCAACCAAAGCCTGAACTTCCAGCAATGCTCCAGAGATCTACACTCCGCCTCCTTCTCCCTCGCTTGCACCCCCCCCCACATCCACCAAAACAACAGTGGAGGTTGATCCTTCTCCTACCTCATGGAGAAATCCAGGAACAACATGCCCCTTCACGTCTGGACCTCATTCTCTCTGCTGGAATTCAGGAAAGGGCTCAAGTCCTGGCTGTTCGTCTTAGCCCTCTCTATGAAGCAGGGTTTATGGTTCCTGGATACCCTCATGGGTGATTAGCTACACTTTACAAGTCTTGTTTTGATTTGATTTGACAAAACACAAAGCAAATAAAAGATTTTTTTTAAATAGAAATAATAATTATGTTGTGGGTGTTTGTATCAATAGTTTCATATAATTTTTGGGACATAGCCCGATTCCACAGAACATGCATTGAATGAAGATTTAGTTGTATGCTGCTGGTAATGCACATATTTTAGAAATTGATCAAGAAATCACAGGAGTTTCAACCAGAACAACTCCACAACTTGCTTAATACTTTAGAAGATTAAGTGTATCCTGTGGCAACCACATAAATACCTAGGAACCCGTGCTAGTATTAGAGAGTAAAAGAAACAGTGGTTCCTTCATATTCACTGAACTACCTTATTAAATGTGGTGGCCCTAAGAGTATACCCCGCAATCAGTGGGGACAAAAACAAACCCAAATATGAGGGCACATATTTTAGAGGGCTAACTTTAATCGTAATAAAATCATTTGTTTCAAACAATGGTGTTCCTGGTATCAGCTCAGTGCAAGTGATAAAGTCTTATGGTGAAGGAGGTGCACATATAAAGAAATTGCAAAACTGACAAATGTAGGTGTAATGTTATACTCCAAGACATCCAGGGGCAGATTTACAAGCCCCTTGTGACATTTTTATGCTGCCATTGCGTCACTTTTGTGATGCAGCGGCATCAAAAACAATGTGCCACGTTGCGACACATTTACAACGTGACACATCTATGGAGATGCGTCACATTGTAAAGCCCTGCGCCACATTATTCCTATATCAGGGTGGTTGTTCAGACGCAAAAAAGCCTCGTAAAAGTGATGCTGAGTCACTTTTATGAAGCCACTGCGTCAAAACCTTATGCCTGCTTATAGCAGGCATAAGGAGTGATGCAGCATAATAGAAATCCCTCTGCCACTTCGAGCACACATCCTGTGACTCCTCGTTCCCGTAAGCTCCTGAATTTACCTTACCGCAGGTTCTGCACCAAAGGCATTGCCTCACTTCCTTACGGCACGCCCGGCGCGGATCGCCGCTCCGAAGCTCACCTGCACGGTTATCCATCCCTTTTGCACGCAGCAGAGGCCTCCTTTCAATCCCGCCTTTCGGGCCCGGCACGGATTGCCGTTACCTGACGCTGCCCCTGCGTTCGCGCATACTTGCTATCGATTTCAGGCCTCCCGTACCTCATTGTGCCGACATTGCCGCTCCCGCAGCCTTCTGGCCTGTCCTCATCTTTGCTACTACGCTACTTCCCAGGCACCCCTACCATCGCCTTGTCCTGAAGAGATCCCACTATTTGTATGGGGATCGAAACATCGTCAACCTTCGTCTCTAAACTCAATTCTTTATTGTATATTTGTTGTTTGAGTACGAGATGCTGATCTGACTTTTACGTATTTCACCGTTCACTAAAAAGTCACCTTTTAAGTTACCAGCCTCGGTTAAGGAAATCGGCTGATTTCCCTTTTAACCTCCTCACGGCTAGTTCACTCATTGTTTTGTTCATTATGTTTTCCCAATTATCATTATAAATCATTTTCTTTCATAACTTGCATTGATTACTCCTTTGTACTCCAATTTCTCATTGTAGTAATTGTGATAACCATTTTTGACAGCTCTTGCATGGGACCACTGTTCCTTTAAAATACTTGTCTACCCCTGGCCTCGTCTGACCTTTAGGGTTTTCCTTGTCTCCTTTTTTGTGCATAATAGAAATAGGCATTCCGAAGCATTGCTGGAGTTGCGTCATGCTTGCGACATGACTCCAGCAATGCATTACCTGTACGACAATCCTTTCGCCACGGTGCGCCGCATTGTAAATGCAATGCATCCATGGTGGCGCAAGGTTTTTTTACGTGACGCAAATTGCTAATATGCAGAGATGCATCAGTTCTTGTAAAATCTACCCCCCGGTGTTGTACAAGAGTGCTGAAGTGGTGGTAGATGCACACCAATGTCGTAGACTACAGTTCAAATGTTCTGCGTGCAACCAGGGTATTGCTGTCTGATCAACCAGTGTCGAGGTCAAAACAGCTATAAAAAGCGTTATCCTGCCGGGTAATGTCCACTGACTGTACAGTCATACTCCGGTAGGGAGGTTTATCCAATGTTAGTTAGTGAATAGACAACAGTAATCGTTAAAGTGATGTTTAAAGTGATGTTTATTCAACACTGTAGCTAGAAATCAAATTCAAATTCCTATAACAGGGTAGTTGTTCAACCCCGATGGTAGTTCAAACCCAATGCATTTAGGGCAAACCCTTCGTCAGGGGAAATTATGTAAAAAAAACGGCCAACTGCAGATGTAAAACAAACTCATACTTGCATTAAGAGGTTCCCGCCAAGAAGCTTTTGAAAACGCTCTATTGGGAGAGGGTAAATCATAGGGCGTGGAGTGACTCCGTCTCCCCCTCGTTTCTTAGAGGTAAAGGCCACTCCATTCTTTGAACCTTACTGGGATTTGATCACCTCACCTAGAGACAGGAAACTCTATTTTCAACTCAGAGCAGGCTCCCTTCCACTCAGGACCTTAACTAGCGGGTGGTTTGCTATAGGTAAAGGCACTGGAGAAGTGTGGCTCAATGATTAGAGTGGCAGACCCTGATGCAGAGGTCTAGCCCGGGACCAGGGTTCAATTCCCTGCCTCGGCGGGTCTTGGGCTCAAAAATTCCACGGACCTGATAATTCTCGCCTCGGTGCCATTCCAATCATGGAGTCCCACTCTGCAACTCTGGGCAATAGCTTGCTTAATCTCCACAACGGCCCCCACAACGCTAAGGATGCCTGGCCCCCACCTTGGGGGTGCCCAGGAGTGGACGCCTCACAGGGAAAGCCAGGATGGGTTCCACAGCGGTATTCGTACAAGCGCCTTGAGACCCTTGTGGGTGAGTAGTGCGCTATACAAGTATCAATTTACATTTACATTTACTTGTCCTGGCTGTGGTGCCACGAAAGAATCCATTGCTCATTTTCTGTTTGTCTGCCCTGTATACGTGAACCCCAGACGAAAGTGGCTTACTCCTTTGTGCAAATTACTGGGCACAAGGAGTTCTGCTGTTGCCATTAGGATCCAAAGCACAAGCACTTTTCCAGTCCATTCAATCGCCTTAGCAAAATACTTGGGATGGGCATGGTCCTTAAGACGTAATGTTATACGGGGAATAGAGGTGCCACCTTCGTAGGGTCCCATCTTTGGATGTTATACTGTTTAACCATTTATTGATATTTCGCTTCATCTGAAGTCTGCTGATATGTTTAATTCTCTTCTTAAATCTGTTTTTTAGCTATTTATTGTAAGATTTTTTATATTCTTAGTGAATTGGATTTTATAACTTTGTCTTATGCATATGTTTGTGTCTCGTATGAATTACTTTTAATTCGAATAAATACTATGATGATGATGATAATAGTGGTGATGTAAAACATCTTGTCGTGATGAATAATAATGCTAACAAAATATATATATATATTGACCTGTGCCAGGATAACTGAGTAAGGATAAGTCATGAATAACAGTATAAAAACAAAAAAAGTGTCTGAGAAACATTAATCAAGCAAGACTGGTCAGGCATGGTTAAGGTGAAATGAAGAACTGGCATATGTAGCCTTCAAACATGCATGGAAAAAACCAGTACTGTGCCATTTCATTTAAATAAGTGGATTATACTGTGAAGCCCGCAAGGGCCATCTGGTGCATTTAGAGCGGTACTGCATCAGCGGGTGGCGGAAAAAAGAGTAATGCGTCGATGATGCAATTGTTGACATTTTGACCTCTGGGACAATTTATCACAGGTCTTCATCAGGATAGGAAAAACAGGTAGCCACCAACTGGTATGAACTTCACTGACCTCTAAGTGGACAGTATCAACTGATAAATTCATATTCAGTAGGTAACCTTAGGGTGTCTGCCTCTTGGTGCTTGGGATCCAGAAATGACAAGGCACATTCCTATAGTACACCGGCTCCTGGAATACTGAAATTCAACATTAACATTGAAAAGTATGGACCATTGAGACCTCTTTCCTCCCCCCAGCATCTTCATGTGGGTCTAGAGCTCTTTGTCCAGCAGGCATGCCTTTACCACTTCAGAAGCCTTTAAGCCATTTTGTGGGAAACACTGTTGATGAACATTCTCACCAAACAAAACTTTTGCAATTCATTTATGTATTTATTTGAAGCTTTATAAATGTAGCCTAGACCAAGGGTGTAACAGAGTTCTTTAAATAGGTTGTGTTGGACCTGTCAGCCTTGGGGTAGTCTCCCCATCTATTTTTGATCGTGCCTCATTTTTTTCCACCCTCATTTTTGATGTTGGACTTAGGTCTCCGGGCGCCTTTTCATTGCCAACCAGTGTTAAGGTGCATGTGCTCCCTTCTCCCAAGATGGCTGCCACAGACCCCTGCTACTGCAGAGTGGTCTTTCATAGTAGCACCCTAGCTGCCAGGAGCTGGATGGAACCCCACAACAATGTTGCGACACCAGCCTGCCTTTTTTGTCCCATAGGTAGAATGGGGAAGCTCCTGGAATGTGCTGGAACCTTCTAGAAGGGAGGTGTGGTTTTTACTTTTGCCGCCTTGGCTAGAGGTCACCTGACCTAGGGATACATAAGTGAGGGAGGGAACCTTTTCCAGTTAGTTGGCCAGTTGGGGTGAAGCAGAGCTGGAGAATCCACGCAGGAGTGTAGGCGGTAGGGCCTAGCCAGGGACTTATGCCTCTGAGAGTGACAGGGCTTAGGTGCTGCCTCTTAAGTGAGTGAGGGATCCTGTGAAACCCACTGATCTTGCCCAGCAGTAGGAGGACCCAGGGAACCTCTGCCCAGCCTGACTAGGAAGGACCTAGTCGCCAACTCATCCCCTACCCCCCAAGGAACAGAACCCCAAGGGCGCCAGTATCATCTGCGCCACAAAGACTGACTTCTGAAACTGCAGAAGTAACATCCTGAAACTTCATGCCAAGCCGAATATTGTAACTGCATGAAATGACTGATTACCTGACTGCTGGGGACCAACCAGGTGCTGGCGCTGTGTTTCCTGCACTGCCAGACCTGACCTGTGACCCCCTGTGTAGATCTGCTGTCGAGCGTGGAGCTGGCCGAGCTCCCGCTTAATTTGTGACCCCCCGGGTGCCAGGACCCGCAACGCGATCACCGCCGCGGCCCGTAGGCCTCAGGGAAGTGTCAGTGCCAAGTCGGAGCCCGCGGAGAGGCCCGGGGCCCCGCCGCTGCCATCGCAGCGTCAGAAGGAAGAGCGAGGGTTCGGGAGTGTCCCGCGCCGTTGCGCGCATCGGAAGGAGGACCCGGAGCGGAACCGAGCGACGAGATCAAGGTAACCCCCCGGGGGCTGGGAGGTAGCGCGGCCGTGTGGCGGCCTGAGACTCGCCCCCCCTGCTCCCTGGGAGTCGTGGGAAGTCCCGGTGCGCCCCCTGCCAAGTGGGAACGACACCGCATGCAGGAACTGTGACTTTCCCCCCTCCGTGGGATTTCCCACCATAATTGTGAGTCTCCCCTCCGTGGGATTACCCTCTCCTGGGGACTGCAGTTCGCAGGACTCAACAGTGCTCAATGCGTTCTATGTCCCAGTAGCGCTGATAATTCCATTGTATTTAATAGTGCTCAACGCGTTCTAGGTGGGAGTAGCGCTGATCGTCCAATTGTATTTACCAATGCTCAATGCGTTCTATGTTAGAGTAGCGCTGATCGTTCAAGTGTATTTACCAGTGCTCAATGCGTTCTATGTTAGAGTAGCGCTGATCGTTCAATTGTATTCAACAGTGCTCAATGCGTTCTATGTCTCAGTAGCGCTAATCATTCCTGTGTATTCACCAGTCCTCAATGCGTTCTATGTCTAAGGAGCGCTGACCCCATGTGTTGCCTCCACAAGCGCTCCTTTCGCCAGTGAAGGTCCCAAGTGCAAGGCGCTTACTGTACCCACCACGCTTATGCTCAGGGTGTTAGGCAGGCATTATACGACCGCAAGTTATGCTCATGTGCCTTTGTTTCTTCGTAGACACCAGTAGCGCCACGTGTGCAGGCCCCGGCCCGCAGCACTAGGGAAGTTCATACTGCAGGGATTGCTGAGGTAACAGTAATGAGGAACTGTAATGCACATGTTAAAGTGTACAGGTAATGAGAAACTGTAATGCAAATGTGAATGTGTATAAGCTAAGATACATTGCCCTCCAAGATCACCGTGTGTGATCCTTTGATTAGATAAAACCTGATTAATTTGCATTCACCTTATTGTGTGGCGTCCATTATTGTGTGCGTTTACTGCTTCAGAGGATGCGTGTGTTGTATGGTCGCTTAACACACAGGCCTTTGGATGCCCAGCCGCTCGTGTAACGTTACCCCCTTAGGGCCTGGAGATCCCAGGTCTTACAACGTTGGCGAGCGGTGGGATTTTAGGACCTGTGACCATACAGCACCCTTCCGTGAAGTGGAGGGCGCCACAATTAAACGCCTATTGTTTTTCTCCAAAAAGCTCTGAAACCATTGATTGCTGTGTTTATTGATTCCACTGTCCAGGCTGAGTGTGTAAAAGAATCCTGGTTAGCTGGTTACTGTCACCATATCCTAGGAATTTCTTCCTTAGTATCTAGGTCCCCACCTGTCACGATGGATTTCCGGTTAGCTGACCTCGAGGGGTACACTGTAAAGCAACTGAGAGAGTTCGGGCAGGGGATGGGGGTGCCTGGGGTGCGGAAGGCCAAAGGACCGGAACTCCGTACCGCCATTAGGGCATGGGTAGAGGCCCAACCAGAAGGGAGAGAAGATGAGGGACAGGAGGCGCCAGATGCACCTCAGGAGGAGAGCACCCAGGAAGTACTAGACATATTAAATGTAGATGTGTCTGAAAATGTGCCCCCAGGGAGACGTTCTGGGGCCAGTAGTAGGACAGGGTCTAGGAGGAGCGCGTCTCCAGAGGAGTACGTGGACAGGAGGGAAGAGAGGCAATTAAAGTGGGAGCTGGCCAAGTTGGAACAAGAAAGAAAATGAGAACTGGACAAATTGGAGCATGAAAGAGAAAGAGAGAGAGAGAACAAGAAATGGGCAATGGAGGAGAAGAAGCTGGCGCACAAGCTTCAGCTAAAAGAGTTGGAGCTGCGCGCCCTCCAATTGAATGCGTCCAATAAGGACAATGGTGGCAGCATACCTAAAGAGTCTCACGAGTCAAAATTCTACCTACCTAAGGAAGTCATTCCCAATTACACAGTGGGGGACGACATTGCTAAATGGTTGGAGGCATACGAGGTAGCCTTGACTGCCCATGGGGTACCCGAGAGTAATTGGGGAGGTGGGTTATATCGGTATATACCTCCCAACGTCAGGGACACCCTGTTATATTTGGCCAAGGCGGATCAGGTCAGGTATGCCCCCATGAAAGAGGCTTTACTGAAAAAGTTTGGTCTTAACCCCGAGAGGTACAGGCAGAAGTTCCGTGGCAGCCATAAGCTGTCCACACAGACATGGGTGGATTTTTATGATTATGCGAGAAAGGCACTAGATGGTTGGGTGCGTGGCACTGAGGTGCAGGACTACCAAGGGGTGTACAATCTTTTTTTACGGGAGCACCTCTTGGATAAGTGCTTTCCGGAGCTGCGCCAACATCTGGTGGACCGCAAGTTGATGGATCCCTGTGAGCTTGCGGAAGAGGCAGATATTTGGGTGAGCACCCGGGTGTCTCACAAGGGCCCCGGGGGAGATGGCTCGAAAGGTGGACAGGGTTTCCCCCAGAAGAAAGAGGGGGGAGATAAAAAGGTGGAGTTCTCGAAAGGTCCCCAAAATAAGTTTGGGAAGGGAGTAGGAACCCCACCCCCGTCCAATTCCACAAGACCCACTTACCCTGACAGGAGTCAGCAGCCAAGGATTGTGCGGTGCTACGAATGTGGGGAGATTGGACACTACAAGGGAGATCCCAAGTGTCACAAGCGACCCCCAGCCTCAACGGGCGGGAAAAGTTCTGGGGTGAGTAGTATAGCGCTTGGGGCGGAGCTGCCCTTAGATAGGGAAGGGGAGTGGACAGGCCTGACTCTGGTTTCACTCGGGGATAGAGAGGTGGTCCCCGTAGTGTCCCTGCCCCCGAACACTGCTAAGTATCAGCAGAGGGTGAGAGTTAACGGGGAGGAGGTGGATGCTCTGAGGGACACAGGGGCCAGCATGACCACTGTCGTTCGGCAGCTGGTGTCCCCCGACCAAGTAGTCCCCGAGGAGTTCCATCCCGCCGTATTGGCTGACGGCAGTCTGAGTCACTATCCAGTGGCTCGTGTTCCATTTGAGTGGGGAGGAGTCAAAGGCTTACTGAGAGTTGCTGTGAGCCCTGCCTTGCCTGCGGGGTGCTTGCTAGGGAACGACCTGGAGCATACCAAGTGGAAAGATGTCGAGTTTCGAGCTCACACCGAGATGCTGGGATTACCAGGATGGACTTGCGTAGTCACGCGGTCCATGGCTGCCCAGCATGAAACTCACCCTGGGTTGGAGCCTGGAATAATGGCCCAACCCAACACCAGAAGAGGATAGAGGAAGGTGGTAAAGGACACGCCCCATGAGATGGATGGGGAGGCCGCAGAGGTGCCCCCGGAGTCCGTGGAGGTGGATGTCGTTCCCGTGGAGGACTTGCCGACCCTTGCTGACTGGCATGTGGGAGGAGGCCCTACCCGGGAGGAATTTTGTCAGGCACAAAGGGCGTGCCCCACGCTTGAAGGCATGCGGCGACAGGCCGAAGCCCAAGTGGCCAGTCAGGAGTTGGGAGGATATCATGTGTATTGGGAGGATGGTCTCCTATACAGTGAGCCCAGGGTGCCGGTACATGGATCTTCGAGGGCCATAGTGGTCCCCCAATGTTACCGGGCCTTCCTGCTGGAGTTAGCGCACGAGATTCCCTTAGCCGGACACCTGGGCCAGGACAAAACCTTTGCACGGTTGGTCCCTCATTTTTATTGGCCCAGGATGAGGATTGCCTCAGACACCTTCTGTAAGACCTGTAAGTCTTCTCAGGCAAGTGGCAAGACTGGGACTAAATTGAAGGTCCCTTTGGAACCGCTCCCCGTGGTCGGGACCCCTTTTGAGAGGGTCGGTATTGATATTGTTGGGCCATTGGACCCTTCGACCGCAGCGGGACACCGGTTCATTCTGGTTTTGGTGGACCACGCCACAAGGTACCCAGAGGCTATTCCTCTGAGGACCATCACTGCACCGGGGGTGGCGCGGGCACTATTGGGGATTTTTACCCGAGTGGGATTCCCCAAGGTCGTGGTGTCGGACAGGGGCAACAATTTCATTTCATGTCGGCCTACATGCAGGCCATGTGGAAGGAGTGTGGGGTGACCTACCGGTTCTCCACTCTTTACCACCCCCAGACTAACGGACTTGTAGAGCGCTTCAATAAGACATTGAAGGGTATGATCCGGAGCCTGCCAGAGGGCTTGAGGCGTAAATGGGACGTCCTCCTCCCCTGCTTGTTATTCTCCTACTGGGAAGTACCGCAGAAGGGAGTCGGGTTCAGCCCGTTTGAGTTGCTCTATGGCCATCCCGTTAGGGGTCCCCTCAGTTTAGTGAAAGAGGGGTGGGAGAAGACTTCACAGAAGCTTCCCCGTGACATTGTCAGCTACATGCTGGCGTTCCGCAGCCAGATGGCCAAGCTGTGGAAGGCGGCCTCAGAGAACCTGGAGGCTAGCCAGACCGTGATGAAGGAGTGGTATGACCGCAACGCTCGGACGGTCGAGTTGGACGTTGGACAGAAGGTGTGGGTTATGGAACCTGGGGAGCTTTGTGCCCTCCAGGACCGGTGGACTGGTCCGTACGACATTGTGGAGCGACGAGGCCAGACCACGTACGTTGTAGATTTGGAACCCCCCCGTCAGCCCCTCCGGGTGCTCCACGTCAACCGCCTGAAGCCGCACCATGAGCGATCAGAGCTTGCTCTCCTTATGGTGACGGATGGGAGCGAGGAGGAAGAGAGTGAGGCTCTTCCTGACCTTCTAGCGCTACAAGAGAAGGATGGTTTGGTGGAAGGTGTAATCCTCTCCCCATCCTTGACCCCAGAGCAACAGAGGGACTGCCGCCATGTCCTGGGACAGTTCGCCTCGTTGTTCTCCCTCACGCCTGCAATCACTCATCTGTGTACCCATGATGTGGACACAGGGGACAGCCCCCCGGTGAAGAACAAGTCTTACCGGCTCTCTGACTGAGTGAAAGATAGCATCCAGCGTGAGGTGGCAAAGATGCTGGAGCTGGGGGTGATAGAACCTTCCAGCAGCCCGTGGGCTAGTCCAGTGGTGTTGGTGCCGAAAGCGGCCCCACCGGGTACGACACCGGAGCTTCGGTTCTGTGTGGACTACCGGGGGTTGAACTCTGTCACGAAGACAGATGCTCACCCCATCCCACGTGCAGACGAGCTGGTGGACCGGCTGGGAGCAGCCCGGTACCTCAGCACCATCGATCTGACATCCGGATATTGGCAGATTGCCATGGCCGATGGAGCAAGGGAGAAAACAGCGTTCTCCACCCCCGAGGGCCACTACCAGTTCCGAGTGATGCCCTTTGGGCTCAAAAATGCTCCGGCCACATTCCAGCGGTTAGTGAATCAGGTACTATCTGGCCTGGAGTCCTTCTCAGCGGTCTACCTGGATGACATAGCTGTCTTCAGTGGTACCTGGGAGGACCATCTGCAACACCTCCAGGAGGTATTGCAGGCGCTGCAACATGCTGGCCTAACAATTAAAGCCAGCAAGTGCCAGATTGGACAGGGATCTGTCGTGTACCTGGGACACCTGGTGGGCGGAGTTAAGGTGCAACCCCTCCAGGCCAAAATAGAGACCATCTTGGCTTGGGAGCCCCCCAAGACCCAAACAGAGGTCCGAGCTTTCCTCGGCCTCACTGGGTATTACCGCCGGTTCGTCAAGGGATATGGTACCATCGTAACCCCCTTGACGGAATTGACCTCGAAGAAGCAACCTCGCAAGGTCATATGGACAGCTGCATGTCAAGAAGCCTTTGACACGCTGAAACATGCGATGTGTACCGCTCCAGTACTAGCAACACCAGATTTCAGCAAGGAATTTATTGTGCAGACCAACGCCTCAGAGCACGGCATATGTGCGGTGCTCTCGCAACTCAACACCGAGGGCCAAGATCAACCAGTGGCCTTCATATCCAGAAGACTCCTCCCTCGGGAACGGCGATGGAGCACCATTGAGAGAGAAGCCTTTGCGGTGGTCTGGGCTCTGAAGAAGTTGAGGCCATACCTCTTTGGAACTCACTTCCTCATTCAGACCGACCACCGGCCCCTTCGCTGGCTCATGCAGATGAGAGGCGAAAACCCCAAGTTATTGAGATGGTCCATTTCCCTACAGGGGATGGACTTTCGGGTGGAACATTGGCCCGGAGTTGACCACGCCAATGCTGACGGTCTCTCCCGGTTTTTCCGCCTTAGCGATGAGAACTCCCTAGAGGTTGGGTAGCTCTCCCCTCTTTCGGCTGGGGGGGACGCATGTTGGACCTGTCAGCCTTGGGGTAGTCTCCCCATCTATTTTTGATCGTGCCTCATTTTTTTCCACCCTCATTTTTGATGTTGGACTTAGGTCTCCGGGTGCCTTTTCATTGCCAACCAGTGTTAAGGTGCAGGTGCTCCCTTCTCCCAAGATGGCTGCCACAGACCCCTGCTACTGCAGAGTGGTCTTTCATAGTAGCACCCTAGCTGCCAGGAGCTGGCTGGAACCCCACAACAATGTTGCAACACCAGCCCGCCTTTTTTGTCCCATAGGTAGAATGGGGAAGCTCCTGGAATGTGCTGAAACCTTCTAGAAGGGAGGTGTGGTTTTTACTTTTGCCGCCTTGGCTAGAGGTCACCTGACCTAGGGATACATAAGTGAGGGAGGGAAACTTTTCCAGTTAGTTAGCCAGTTGGGGTGAAGCAGAGCTGGAGAATCCACGCAGGAGTGTAGGCGGTAGGGCCTAGCCAGGGACTGACAGGGCTTAGGTGCTGCCTCTTAAGTGAGTGAGTGATCCTGTGAAACCCACTGATCTTGCCCAGCAGTAGGAGGACCCAGGGAACTTCTGCCCAGCCTGATTAGGAAGGACCTAGTCGCCAACTTATCCCCTACCCTCCAAGGAACAGAACCCAAGGGCGCCAGTATCATCTGCGCCACAAAGACTGACTTTTGAAACTGCAGAAGTAACATCCTGAAACTTCATGCCAAGCCGAATATTGTAACTGCATGAAACGACTGATTGCCTGACTGCTGGGGATCGACCAGGTGCTGGCGCTGTGTTTCCTGCGCTGCCAGACCTGACCTGTGACCCCCTGTGTAGATCTGCTGTCGAGCGCGGAGCTGGCCGAGCTCCCGCTTAATTTGTGACCCCCCCGGGTGCCAGGACCCGCAACGCGATCACCGCCGCGGCCGTCGCAGCATCAGAAGGACGAGCGAGTGTCCGGGAGTGTCCCGCGCCGTTGCGCGCATCGTAAGGAGGACCCGGAGCGGAACTGAGCGACGAGATCAAGGTAACCCCCCGGTGGCTGGGAGGTAGCGCGGCCGTGTGGCGGCCTGAGACTCGCCCCCCCCTGCTCCCCGGGAGTCGTGGGAAGGCCCGGTGCGCCCCCTGCCAAGTGGGAATGACACCGCATGCAGGAACTGTGACTTTCCCCCCTCCGTGGGATTTCCCACCGTAATTGTGAGTCTCCCCTCCGTGGGATTACCCTCTCCTGGGTACTGCCGTTCGCAGGACTCAACAGTGCTCAATGCGTTCTATGTCCCAGTAGCGCTGATCATTCCATTGTATTTAATAGTGCTCAACGCGTTCTAGGTGGGAGTAGCGCTGATCGTCCAATTGTATTTACCAATGCTCAATGTGTTCTATGTTAGAGTAGCGCTGATCGTTCAAGTGTATTTACCAGTGCTCAATGCGTTCTATGTTAGAGTAGCACTGATCGTTCAATTGTATTCAACAGTGCTCAATGCGTTCTATGTCTCAGTAGCGCTAATCATTCCTGTGTATTCACCAGTCCTCAATGCGTTCTAAGTCTAAGGAGCGCTGACCCCATGTGTTGCCTCCACAAGCGCTCCTTTCGCCAGTGAAGGTCCCAAGTGCAAGGCGCTTACTGTACCCACCACGCTTATGCTCAGGGTGCTAGGCAGGTATTATATGACCGCAAGTTATGCTCATGTGCCTTTGTTTCTTCGTAGACACCAGTAGCGCCACGTGTGCAGGCCCCGGCCCGCAGCACTAGGGAAGTTCATACTGCAGGGATTGCTGAGGTAACAGTAATGAGGAACTGTAATGCACATGTTAAAGTGTACAGGTAATGAGAAACTGTAATGCAAATGTGAATGTGTATAAGCTAAGATACATTGCCCTCCAAGATCACCGTGTGTGATCCTTTGATTAGATAAAACCTGATTAATTTGCATTCATCTTATTGTGTGGCGTCCATTTTTGTGTGCGTTTACTGCTTCAGAGGATGCGTGTGTTGTATGGTCGCTTAACACAGAGGCCTTTGGGTGCCCAGCCGCTCGTGTCACATTACCCCCTTAGGGCCTGGAGATCCCAGGTCTTACAGGTTGAAACAATTCTGCGAATTTAAGATACAAGGTCACACGATATAGACTAGCAAGAATCCTTATTAAAGGGTGTCACACAAGTAATAGACTGAAAACTGGATAAAAAGATATCCATGTGGGTGAGTATGCCATACATTGAAGATGATGCCTTTACATTGCTGCTACTGATGTTAGCATCATCTTCAAGTTCCATAATAACACAGTCTCCCCCATTAAGACCTCAATTAACCAAGGACCTGCTCCACTGTCATGAAAGAAATGAAGGACTTCACTTAGCACTAAAGTGATATGAAAATAAAGTGTGATTAAAGAAAAACAAAGACTGGATAAAATCAAATCTTACACTTTTTGATGCACTGTTTCATTTCATAAACTTTATTCAATATAATTTGAAAACATAGATCATCAAAGTATACATGTTAAAAGAAGACAATATAATACTTCTCAATACAGTACAACATAATAAAATGACTTAAAACTGTCAATTAAGATAGTAAGATGCAATATGCAAGATAAAACCACGAAACAATAGGGGTGTAGGGTTAGGCTGTGCAAAGTACCCAATTCCATGTCGGTAATTTGTACAATGGACGCAATAGAAGGTCAAATGCAAGACTGCTGGGTCCCAAATACCACATGAATGCATAGGATAAAAAAGTGAATTAAAACAGGTTAATTTGAGAAAAAAAGGAACAGCCTATATAAATTATAAAACCATTTAAGAATATTAGATATATTAAACAGATCCTATATCTCTTTAAACCTGTTTCAAGTAAATTTCATAATATTTTGAGAGAGAAAGTGAGTATGAGACTAAAAATTAGCACGGGTTTCCAATTCTAGCGAGTGTCTCCTTCGCTTACAGGTCCAATGGAATGAGGCTACACAGAAGCATACAATAGGGTCATGAAGCTTCTTCATGTAGAACAGAGTGACAAGGCACTGCTCAAAATGATGCTGCCTTAAAAGAGGTGTAATATATTTAGCTCTCTGTTCCTTATAGAAATGACAAAAGAAGAAGAGGTGGAGCTCAGACTAGACAGATAGTTTATCACATGGGCAAGTAGTGAGATCACTAAAGGCATACTTTTTTAAAGTAAAGCCCAGCATTACAGGAATTAGGTTTAAATGGAACCTTAAAAGGATAAACCTGTGGTGCAGGTTCCTTATTACATCCAAAAACGTATATTAACCCTCTGTTAACGATGGAATCAAGTAATAGATTTTTACAGTTGTTTTTAACTTCTGGGATTCCTTTCTTTCATTGGCTAACTTATCCTAGAACAGTGCCTTTAGCCTCTTTTTTGGGAATTTGGAGCATGAGCTGGGATTTACATGTAATTCTGGGACTCCTAGCAAGTACAAAGTTGATTTGACGTACTACAACCAGGGGATTTTATGTGCCTTGTCCAGTGAAAGGCAATTTTGTTTGATGGTCTGATTTAGATCCACTGTGTCCCTATTCCATTTTGAATGCCACTGCATGGTCGCGGCTATTCTCGCTATGTCGGACACATAGGGGAAATCCAGCTCTAAGTGAGTGACATAGTTTGAGAATGAGTGAGGGAGAAAGGCAATCCCCTTGAAAAACCTGTTCTCTAACTTTTTAGGGAATCCATTGGCACTAGGCACCAAACCCTGTCCCATATATCGTTGCAGAGATCGTTTTGGCATTATAGATCTTTTTTATTGTTGTTAGGGGCTTTGAGCCTAGTGTTTTTAGTGAAGCTGGAAACAGCCACCACGGTGCGCTCCATTGTTTGGGCCCTACTACCCTCCATGTGGGACCAGGTTTGTTTGGTGTCAAAAACAACTCCTAAATATAAAAAGGTCTCCGCTACAACTAGTTTACAAGTCCCAATATGGAACAATGGAAAATTTTTAGGGGGAAGTAGTCCTGACACTAAAATGAAGGTTTTTGGCGTGTTTACTGTAAGATCCATGGATGACATGAAGCTCACGTAGGTGTCAATTAGGCATTGAAGTGCTACACCTGTCCTAGCTATCAGGATGGCGTCATCCGCATAGGCCAGGATATGTAATAGGCCTGAGGGGAAAGAGGGAATATCAGGCGTACACCTTTTCAGGGCGGCTTCCACCCCATTTGTATAGAGTGAGAATAGAAATAGGGCAAGGACGCTGCCCTGCCTGTCTAATATCATGATCTTAAAAGGTCTAGTGCATTCCCCGTCCCTACAACAGCAGTCAGAAGCCATCGCCTGTGAGTACCTTTGGCGTATCAAAGTTATCAGCCTGGAATCTATGCCCATCTCAGCCATGATTGCCCACAATTTTGGATGAGCTACGTAGTCAAATGCCAGCGAGAGCTGCACTGTTAAAGGTAGAATCCCAATTAACTAGAGTCTCCAAAATGTTGCCAAATTGCTACAACTCTATCCTCGTCTTCAGGTCAATTTGGATGCCCAGCACGGTGACAATGACTGTTAACACAGTAAATATTAAAGTAGCTCTGGGCTTTTTTGTTTTTCTAATGTGTTTGGATTGAACTACAATGGCATCTCCATGAGAGGATGGATAAGAACATCCCCACAAAGTGAAGAACAGGAGAAATAACTGCCAACCACACATGAGTTCCCTGTGTGTGATTTTCTTCTATTCTAGAGGGGTAGAAGAAAGTCTGTGCACAGATTGTAATGTGCAAGATCTGCTGAAATTAATGCATTTTGCCATGCACAGTGCAAGTTAGGCTGCAGGACCTTGACTGCGACCAGGGCCTGCACCCAATGCCCCCATAGGAGGCAAATCTCTCCGCCAAAGGCCATGCGTAGAGTAAGATTATCTGTAGGGCGTGGTCAGAGTCAAAGCCTTGCACCCATCCCCCTCTGAAGTGCATAGCCTTTGGCCGTGTGTGGCATGGGGTTATCCACACAGCCTGGCTACTGTTCCTAACCCCCGTTGGCAACCAAACCCACGCGTTTAGCCATTCGCTTAATGGATTTTGATGCAGGGCCTGAACTGTGTCAACACCCTTCACTGAATCTCCCAAGGACAGGCAACCCCTATGCACTCCCACCCCACATTGTTCATATTTATTTTATTTAAAATGTATCTTTCAGTACCATGGTACTCAGTGTGTAAAATGTATATGGTCTTGCGGTACTGTATGTCTTGTGGTAGTCACACTATACCACTTGGGGACTGCAATTGGTCCCATAGAAGTGCCATGGTGCCAGCAGCAAACATTTTTTATTTTGGCTCCTGGATGGGGTCCTTCTGGATTCTCCCTCCAGACGTTCCAGGGACTCATCCATGTCATCTTATATGTTTTTTCACTTTGCTTACAAGACACGGGCAGTCCTTGAGTCCTGTAGTTGCAGGTACAACCTTTCTTTTCATGCTGGCACCAGTCGATTAGATTGATTGATAACATGGCACTGAAGGGGCTGATGGGAAAATCTGCTAATCAGATCGCTCTATTTTTTTAATTTGTGGTACTGCTGGAGTACCAGGACTAAACATCACGGTACCACTATAATTTATATGCTAACTTTATTAAAACGGGTGAACAAATTTACACCAAATCACTAAAATCACACTTTCTGTCAGATTTAACATGGGAGAACCATCTTTTTGGACCCCCCCTCTTTTTCCTGGCCCGGCTTGATGGATCACCCTAAAACTTTCCAAGAAGTAGTTCATCAAATGGCATCAAAGTTATTATCAAACTAGAAAACACAATTTACATGGAAACTCTGACCTAATGTACAATATATATATGACGTCAACAATTTACAAAGTGTTTGGAATAGGGGGAAGGCTATGTGGCTATATGTAGGAGCACCTTGGTTTATCTAAAGGGCTTGTGCATCTAAAAGGTGATTTTTTGTATTGCATGATTCAGCGTCATTCAGTACTTACTTTCATTTCTTGTGATGTATTGGTTTATAGAGTAATTTTAGGAGCACTAGCTTGGATGATGTCATCAGCGGTCATTAGTGATGTTATCCATGATTTTATTTTAAAATTGATCAGCATCAGTGATGCCATCAATGATGTAATTGTACATGTCATGAGTGATGTGAGGTCAGAAGCACTACATGACCGGGCACAAGTTATAGTTAGCTCAATAAACGATAACAGGGGAATTTCAGTATTTCTTTCGGTTTAAAGCATCACGTTATGACTGACATTGTCACTTAACTATAGTTTCTTCTTAACCTTTGGATTGCTCAGTTAATTTCTAGGGCTTGTTTTTAACATAAAATGAGATATTATTACCATACATAATTTTAACTTTAATTTAATCTTTAGTTTTCCCAGTGAACTTCAGTTGGTTTTTTTTAACGTAAAGTGACATTTTACTATACCTAACTATAACACCACTTTAATCTTTGTTTTTATCAGTGAATTTCTGGGGGAGGGTTTAATGTAAAATAAAATTTAATTTAAAAAAATAAGTGTAATGTCAACTTGTCTTTAGATTTGACAGTGCTTTTTTTACTGGTATGCACTAATGTTGCAATTTAGTGTACGTCAGGCATTGCATTTTTTTCCACTTTCCATGGTACCCTGATACTCCCACTGGATCACAACAACCAATATGATGGCTCTATGGAAGGGCAGCATCAGTTTTACCTCCTGTTTCAGGTCCTGTGGGAGAACCATGAGATCCAAAAATTGAAAAATAAATGTGTTCACTATGATTGGATATTTATATTTTAAAATTGAGTCTAAAGTTTTTCTCATGGGTAGAATTGATGAGGCTCCCTTGAGTTGCTTTTGTGAAATTGCCTCATTTATGTGTATTGTAGTACCACAATACTACCAGAGGTGTACCTTGGGGCCAATGACACACACATGAGAGACGCCTCTTAAAATCTGTTAAAATCACTGCCTTGCTCTATTTAGAACAAGCTCCTACCCTTTCAACATGATTTGGTATTAGCAATAGGCTGTTACTGCATCTTGTACTGGGCCTTCTTCCTTTTTCTGTAATTTCCCTTTATTGAAGGGAATTACTATAAAAATGACATCACAGAAGGAGAGGAATGATCCTCAGAAGGAGCTGGAAGAAACTTCACTACCAATAAAACAATCAGGTGTGGCAATTGCTCACTATAGCTAAAAAGCAGATGAAGGTTACAGCAAAAACTATTACATGTTGTATAGGTGGCAAAGACATTTCTCTTGGGACCAGGAAGGAATACTCACATGGGATGTCGTGAATATGGAAACACAGGAGTGCTATGCATTCCAACCACCTGAGAAGAGCTGAGTGCCAGCAGGATGACGCAGAAGCATCAACATTTGCCTTTGGACCTTTTGTAGTGGCTGAGGACCCCATTCTACTTCTAGCCCTGCTGAGCTAAGCTGGCACCAACCCAGTGTACCAGCATATGTGACCAATTGTGGGAAGTTTCACAAAGTGGTGGTCTTGGGTGAAAAAAGCACTGTCGCCCAAGATAAAGAAGTTAGGGACCACCAGTGTGGGAAGCATTAGGTTTATTTTTAACTGCAAGTCGTGATGCTCTTTTTTATAGTACTCCCTGCACAAGATTTAAAACTACAAAAAATTGAAAAGAAAAATGGTTCTTGTTAGAACCACTGTTTCTGATTTACAAATAAAAGTGTTCCAAATTATTTGAAATAAACACTTAAAAAAATATCTGTTTAGTACTATGGTTCCACTGCAGTACCGTAATTGGTAAATAACCCACTTTTATGGTATTTAACTGGTACTGCCGGAATGCCACGGGAACACTTTAAAAAAAGTTTAAAAAAATGTATAATGGGTCCCATCCTCCCCATCAAAATGATATGAGCGTCACGGTCAGATAAATGCACAGCAAGGTTTCCATATGGAAGTGAGCCTCATTAAGCTTCAGTCATCTTCACTGTCTAAAGACACTGTCCATAAAGGGGTTATGCACACAGTAAAGACCCAGAGCAGCCACTGATATCTGGTTGATTGTCCACAAGAAATCAACTACCCGCAAGGGTCTAGTATAATGCAAAAGGTGAGTATAGCATTACAACAAACAAATGATGGACGGAATGCTGACAATGCATACATTCTCCCCCAGTCAAGAGATCTGGGTTAAATCCATCGTTCTTTTGCCCACTACACCACCCCAGTTTAGACATGGCCATATGCAAATCAGTCTTGACCCTGTGCCTCATGGGAACAGTCCAGCCCGAACTGCCAAGCCATGTCTTCCCTGGACCGGAATCAAGCATCCTAGGACCGCTTTCTGGCTATCAGCCGTCATCAGCCAGGATAGCTTGACTCCAGTGGCGTAGTGAGCACGGGTCCCACGTCTGGGAATACCCATCCCACTTAGGGCAAAAAGCATTACAACAAACAAATGATGGACGGAATGCTGACAATGCATACATTCTCCCCCAGTCAAGAGATCTGGGTTAAATCCATCGTTCTTTTGCCCACTACACCACCAGAACGATGGATTTAACCCAGATCTCTTGACTGGGGGAGAATGTCTTCATTGTCAGCATTCCGTCCATCATTTGTTTGTTGTAAAGGTGAGTATAGCAGCAGCTTTCTGACCTAATGGGGCGTGGGTGCCTGGAGGGAGTATGTGAGATCTTCTTTACAAGGCATACCTGTGCATTTGTCACAAGACTGAAGATGAACAGCCGACTGTGTGTGCCTTGCTCCCCTATGGACACCGTAACTGACATACTGTCACTCCACACGCAGGCATTGGAGGAAGGCATTGGAGGAGCCCCTTAAAAATTTACTCAGGCACCCACGAGGAGGAAGTAGAGACGAAGAACGAAGAAGAGGAGCAGGAGATGTCCATGCCTGTTCGGGAAGCCAGACCCCGGGAGTACCCGAAAAACGAAGCCAGGAACCCCACCCTAGACTACATTGAGAGGCTAGGAGGCCAACAGGACCACACATTGTACCATCATTCTCCAGGAGGAGGGTGGCTAGACAAGGTACGGTCAGGACTACAGGGTTTCTCCGGGCACTGGGCAGGGAAGGGAACGCTGTAGAGGGAGGGCACCGTACTTCCGTAGCAGCAACAAACATGGTGCTGGAAACGGGTGATATTCCCTCAAGTCCCATACCCTGAGTCTAAGAAGGATTTCCAGTCCTTGCTACTGACCCTAGTCTTGTTTTGTCTTGTTTTCCTTTTCCTACTTCTCAACAGATTGGTGGACGCCAGTGAACTTGGCCTACCTCTTGGGAATCCTCTGTGAATTCGGGAGTGCTCCGTTAACCAGGACTCAACAGTTACCTCAACTGGTTGTTGTTCCATCATATGCCCACAATAAAAAGACGTACAGAGAAACATAGAAACTGGTCTCTTTTGCGTTCTTTGCCTTCGCATTGTATCTACTCAGTGTGGTCCTGTGACAAGTGGTGGAGAATGGCGTCATAACCCATACGATACACAATGGAAAACCTTGTGTACCAATTAAAGGAGGGACAAAACAAACTAGAATGGGCCATGGAGAAAAGCACGAATCAAGCGGAGATGGACCGCGCTGTCTTTTCTTCCACCATTCAGACCCAGGCTGATAACATGACTAAGTTAGTAGAAGGTCAGACGCAGCTACTCTGGGGCCTAGGTCAAGGGAGTGGCCCTGCCCTTCCTGGGACAGTAATTCCCTTGCAAAAATATATACCGGGAGAAGGCCCCGCTTCCTTCTTTCTGAATTTTGAGAGGACGGCGAGGGCCAGCGCCTGGCCGACGGATCGCTGGCCTTTTTACCGGGCCTCTTACTCACAGATGAAACTCAGGCTGCCTACCAGATCGTCAATAAGGACGGTACCGCTGCTTATGGTCTTGTGAAACAATACATAATGGACCGATTGAGGGTAGACGATGAAACCCATCGTCTCAACTTCAGGCAAGACCGGGGAGCACCAGGAGACACCCCTAAAAACCCTTTTTTACAAAATAAAGGATGCCACTGATCGCTGGCTCAAGCCATTAGAATCCACCAGAGAAGAAATAATGAATAAAATATACTTAGAACAGTACCTGATGCCTTGCCTTATGGGATTCAAAGATGACTCCGCCAACATGCGGGCCTAACCCTAGACCATGCTGTGGAGATGGCTACCTCCTACACGCGAGCCGAATACAATAACATGACCAGGGAACCAGAAAGGATACAAAAGGGACCCCAACAGATAAAAAACAAGAAGAAACCAGTTAAAACCCCTGTTGAGCCTTTTAGAGCTCAACTAGGAAGAACCAAAGGCTTTGAGTGTGGTGAATGGAGCCATATCGCCAGGTTCTGCAGAAAAAAAAAGAAAGCAAGAAGAGAAACCAATGGATGTTAGTTATGCACCCGACCTGTCCTTTATGCACAAGAGATGGGATCAGTCTACTACGTAAGTCTCAGGGTAAATAACCAAGCAGTGACAGCCCTCCTTGACTCAGGTTGCAAACACTCAGTAGTGAGAGAGGAGTTGGACCCTGTGTCCCATATTATCCCCGAGAGGACCGTTAGTATTCGTTGTAAGCATGACGAAGTCAAAGACTATCCTGTAGTCCGGGTAACCCTTCAATCCGAAACAAGCTTATAAACTACAGTCGACATAGGGGTCCTTCCTTTTCTCCCAGTATAGCTCATACTAGGCGTAGATAATCCCTGCTTTTCTAGTCTCCTAGTCAGTAACCTGAAAACACATTCCCTACAGAAAAACACCCACAATAGTCTGCTCACTTCTGAACCATGGGCCATGGACAACCACTTTAGGGTAGCAAAGATAAATGACAGCACCCTTAGTAACGCCTGGCAGAGTGCCCGGGATACAAAAGACGATCCCAGAAAAACCTCTCCCTGTTTTTCGGAGCGCAATGGCCTCCTCTACAGAATAGCCAAAGAAGAAGCAGAACCCCAGTTATTGTTCCCAGCTGGTTTTAGGTAGCAAATCCTTTTTTTTGCCCATTCCCATCTCTTCGCGGGCCATTTTGGGGTGGAGAAAAACAGACAGTCCATTCTGAACAATTTTTTCTGGCCAGGTATTTATGACCAAATAAAGAAATACTGTTAGGACTGTGCTATATGTAAAAAAATGAACCCATACATTGCTCCAAAAGTACACCTACAGCCCCTACCTATAATTGGCAGACCTTTTGAGCAAATAGGAATGGACCTTATAGGCCCTCTCCCTAAATCATCTAGGGGTTACCAATACGTCCTTGTTCTTGTGGATTACTCCACCAGATAACCCGAGGCCCTTCCCTTGAGGACTGCAACCACCACCACCATAGCACAGAGGCTGATTGAGGTGTTCTCCAGGATGGGGTTTCCATGTGAAATCCTCACCAATCAAGGGACTCCATTCGCAAGGGGACTGATGAAGGAGGTTTGCAAACAGCTGGACATTAAGCATATTAAAACTTCCGTGTACCATCCACAGATGGACGGTCTTGTCGAAAGGTACAACGGCAATCTAAAGCTCACCCTAAAAAAACTATGAACAGGGGACGGAAAGAACTGGGACCAACTCCTTCCGTTTGCCCTTTTTGTAATCAGGAGCACAGTTCAAAGCAGTTTGGGTATTTCCCCATTCGAGCTTCTGTTCGGGCGGAAACCATGCATCCTTTTGGAGATCACAAAGGAGAGCTGGGAAAAGGAGGGGATAACAGAAGCTCAGGCCATGTTAGACTATGCCAACCAGGTAAAGGTTCGTCTCCACAAACTGAGATCCCTAGCCCATGGTACCCTAGAAAGGACTCAGAACAAACAAAGATACCACTACAATAAACGCAAGCGTTGAAGAGAATTCCAATGTGGGGAATGGGTTCTGATCCTCCTTCCTTCCTCTACCCTTCCTGGGACAGTAATTCCCCTGCAAAAATATATACCGGGAGTAGGCCCCGTTTCCTTCTTTCTGAATTTTGAGAGGACGGCGAGGGTCAGCGCCTGGCCAACGGATCGCTGGCCTTTTTACCTGGCCCCCTTACTCACAGATGAAACTCAGGCTGCCTACCAGATCGTCAATAAGGACGGTACCGCTGCTTATGGTCTTGTGAAACAATACATAATGGACCGATTGAGGGTAGACGATGAAACCCATCGTCTCAAGTTCAGGCAAGACCGGGGAGCACCAGGAGACACCCCTAAAAACCCTTTTTCACAAAATAAAGGATGCCACTGATCGCTGGCTCAAGCCATTAGAATCCACCAGAGAAGAAATAATGAATAAAATATACTTAGAACAGTACCTGATGCCTTGCCTTATGGGATTCAAAGATGACTCCGCCAACATGCGGACCTAACCCTAGACCATGCTGTGGAGATGGCTACCTCCTACACGTGAGCCGAATACAATAACATGACCAGGGAACCAGAAAGGATACAAAAGGGACCCCAACAGATAAAAAACAAGAAGAAACCAGTTAAAACCCCTGTTGATCCCTAGCCCATGGTACCCTAGAAAGGACTCAGAACAAACAAAGATACCACTACAATAAACGCAAGCATTGAAGAGAATTCCAATTTGGGGAATGGGTTCTGATCCTCCTTCCTTCCTCTACCCATAAATTAAAGGAGGAGTGGCAAGGTCCGTGTAAGATCATAAACAAAATAGGGAAAACCACCTACGTTTTATGCCTGTCCCCACAGAAAACCCACATTTACCATGTCAATCTCTTTAAAAAATGGTTAGGTCCTCCTTCCAGTAGAACCTGTACAGTTTCCTTAGCGAACAATCCCGCTAATACTGTTGAAGCCACTATCCTTAGTCCTGGCTTGACGGCATGCGGAAAAAAAGACCTAACGAACCACTTATACTCCTTCACTGACATCTTCTCGGATCAGCCCGGAAAAACCCATTTAGCAGTGCATTCCATATGTACCAACAGAGGTGGTCACCATCAAACAGAGACCGTATAGGGTTCCTGAAGTCCGTACGGTTGCCTTACAACAAGAAGTCTCCCAGATGCAAGACTTAGGTGTTATAGTACCCTCCAAGAGCAATTGGAGCTCTCCCATTGTCCTGGTACCGAAACCGAATGGGAGCACCCGCTTTTGTATCGATTTCAGGGCCATAAACTGAATCTCTAAACAAGATGGATATCCCCTTTCCAGAGTAGATGAGTTTATTGAATGTTTAGGTGAGGCTCGTTACATCTCCATAATCGACCTCACCAAGGGATATTGGCAAATCCCATTGCACCCCGACGACCAGGAGAAAGCGGCTTTCTCCACTCCAAACGGATTATACCATTTCAAGTACTACCATTTGACCTGCACGGTGCCCCCGCTAGTTTTCAGAGACTAATGGATACCCTGTTAAAACAACACCTAGATTATTCATCGGCATGCTTATATAACATCATAATATACAGCAAAACGTGGGCCGAACACCGATCCCATCTTAATGCTGTCCTGTCTGAACTAAGAAACGCCAACTTTTTTTTCTTTTCATTTTGAAAACCTTTATTGAGGAAATTGCACAACATGTTACATTACATTCAGGCGGAAGGTCCGCAGTCAGTTAAGAAACCACATCTGTTACATACATTGTAGGGACAATCATGCATGTGCAGCCCAGTACATTACGTGGAAAAGAGCTGTGTGGAAGGAAGCAGGAAGGACGGGGGAACGCCTGGTAGAGTCAAAATGCTAGTGTAAATGACTGCAAGTCATCGATCGTTAGAGCATGTTGAGGGAGGTGCTATGTATCATGGGCTAGCCCCGACATCTACCATTAGCGGGGTTCCAGCAAAGGGCATGGGAGCGGGCGCAGAAGGCGAGGCGCCCTGACGCTGAAGATAAGAAATTAGAGGACCCCAACTGTCAGTCGGTCTGCTGGTTGCCGGCAGCAGGTCCCAGAATTCGGACAAAAGTGTCTGACAGCACGCAGAGTCTTTGAGTCAAGCCTTAACCTTGGGCACAGATCTCTGTCCCCAGTGCATGGAGACCCTGCACCGTGCAAGCACGAGCAGCATGGCAATCAGCTTGCGGCAGGCATCTGGGCAGTATTTCACAAAGCCTAAGAGGCACAGCAGTGGGTCTGGCGTGACAGTCACGGAGGTGATCTCGGTGATGACGGCACACATATCTTGCCAGTAGGCAGAGACATTCGGGCATAACCAGGCTAGGTGGGAAAAGTCAGCAGCGGAAGTGGAGCATCTCAGACATCTATCGCTTGGAATGAGGCCCATTTTGTGCAGTGATGACAGGAGAGTGATATAATCTGTGCAGATATTTAAAATGTATGAGGCACAGGCAGTAATTGGGGGACAAGTATTTTGGTATGATTGCAACAGTACAGGCAGACCTCCTGAGAGAGGTCGGTGCCCAGGTCCTCACTCCAGGCAGCACAGGTGTGGTCAGCAGTGGTCGGGGACACCGCCAGCATGAGAGCATAAATCCGGGTGACCAGCTTGCGGGGGGAGCTGGACGTGTAAGCAAAGTCGAGGGCAGCTATCGCAGGGGGGCTGAGGAAATGTGGGGTGAATCTCCCTGCAGGACACTCTAATTTGGTAATACAGCAGTGTGTCCATGGGGCCGCACCCAGCATTAAGGGTGAAGAAGGTATTATCAGGGTAGAGGTCCGAAACCGTGGCTAGCCCTAGACGAGCTGCACGCTTGACCATTCCGGCAGTTTACAGAGGGGGAAACTCTGGGTTATGGGCGAGGGGCATGTCATTGGCGGAGAGCGTGCTAGAGCCAGAGTACTTCCTGATTCCATCCCAGGCCCAGCACAGGGTTTCCACAGTATCTATTTCACTGCACGGGCATTTTGAGGGGGCAAAGAGAGCAGTCAGGAGCCACCAAGGGGCTGCGAGATCAGCTTTCACTGCAATGTGAGGTTGAAAAGGCGTTGGGTGCAACCAGAAGTAAAGGAAGATGGCTTGGGCGCTCAGGGCATATAGTTTGAAATATGGGTCTCCCAGTCCCCCATGAGATAAGGGCAGTGTGAGAATGTTGTATGCAATTCTGGGCTGGCGCCCAGCCCAGACAAGGGAGATTACAAGTGAACGGAGCCTACGAAAAAAGTGTGGGGGATGGGGATGTTCGAAAAGAGGTTCATAAACTTCGGGAGTATCACCATTTTGCTGATTGCAATTCGTCCCGCCAGAGACAGGGGCAATCTTCGCCATAGCTGGATCTTGGCTTCCAACCAGTCCACTGCCCGGCTGAAATTCACCCTCCAAAGTTCATCCACATCCCTGCTGAGCCAAATGCCCAGATGTCTGGTGGGTCCCGACACCCAAACAAATGGGCAGTCTGCAGTGAAGGGAACAGTGGCATCCGTAAGGGGAAAAAGAACGGACTTACTCCAGTTGACCTGGATGCCAGAAAGACCTCCGAAGAGCACCACCTTGCGGACCATGGGACCAAGATTCTCCTGGGGAATGCGGACGTATAACGTGATGTCGTCTGCGTACATGGAGATGACCAAGGCACGAGCCGCGTAGCCAAGACCTCTCTGGTTGTGGTGTTGCCTGAGCCTGGCGGCAAGGGGCTCCATAGCAATAGCAAATAAAATGGGTAAGAGTGGGCACGCTTGCTTAGAGCCCCTGGCGACGGGGATGGGCTCCGTGATCTGACCGTTTATCCGAAGGCGTGCGGTGGGGAGAGTGTAGAGAAGCTGGACTTGGCTCTGAAAAACCAGGCTAAAGCCTAAGCGAGGGAGAAGGTAGAAGAGGAAGGGCCACTCAAGAGTATCGAAAGCTTTGGTGGCGCACAGGAGGGCAGCCACAGCTAGGAGAGCATGGTTGATTTGATGGAGGACCGCAAATATGGTCCAGAGATTGTGCGAGGTGGCTAGGCCGGGGATGAAGCCGAACTGATCAGGGTGAGCTATTAGAGGCATGAGGGGGAGAAGACAAGAGGCAAGCAATTTAGCAAAGATTTTGTTATCGGTGTTAATTAGAGACAGGGGGCGATAAGAGTCACAGAGTTCTGGGGACTTGTGCGGCTTCAGGAGGACTGTAAGCAGGGCCTCGTGGAGCGAAGGGGGGAAACGGCTGCACTCAAAAGACTCGTTATACCTAGCAGCGAGGTGCGGTACCAGGAGGGGCACAAATGTCTTATAAAAGGATGCGGGCAAGCCATCGGAGCTGGGAGGTTTATCGCCTGGTAGGCCACTGATAGCAGCCAAAATCTCCTCCTTGGAGAAGGTCTCATCGAGATATTCCCAGTGGCTGTCGCCCAGCCAGAGGAGCTGAATAGTATCGAAGTACTGATCAAGGATGTCGCGTGGGGGCACATCCCCAGCAGTTTAGAGTTGTGAGTAGAAGGCAGTGAATCTGGTCTCCACCTCCTTGGGAGAGGTCACCCTGTCCAGGCCTCCATCCTGGAGTGCGGTGATATAGGAGGCGGCATGAGGCTGCCGCTGGAGATTGGCAAGAGTCTTGCCAGGGCGGTCCCCCTCGCCAAAGCGGTAAGCTTTCACCTCCATGCCTGCCAATAAAAGAGAGCTCCCTATTGGCCTCGTCATTTAAGTCAGTGAGTTTACCCCTGAGCTGCGCCAAGGTGGCAGGGTCAGGGTCCAGAGAGTGCATGAAGTCCAGAGCCTTGATCTCCCCCTCCAATCGCTCAAGAACACCACAAATAGAGCGCAGTACACCCGATTGCTTGGAGATGCATTTGCCCCAGATCACGGCCTTGAAACCCTCCCAGAGGGTGGAAGGGGATTTGACTGAGCCAGGGTTGAGTTCATAATAATTTGTGATTGCCGTTTGAATCTCGCCGCAAAAAAATGAATCTCGGAGTGCGTTGGGGGGCAGCCACTAGGCGAACATGCGTCGCTGGGTGTGTGGAAGCTGTATGATAAGTCGCATGGGAGCTTGGTCAGAGCTTGGTCAGAGCTTGGTCAGAGTGCGGGCCATGTGATCCACAGAGGTGAACCATGCAAAGGCATCACAGGTCGTGATCCAGAGGTCCAAACGGGACCAGCACCCCCGTGAGCCCATCACACATGTGCCCTCGTGAACTTCTGGGTGGGTATACCGCCACGCATCGAGCAGGGAATTGTCGGTCAGTATGGAATGCAGGAGAGAGGTCACGCGTGGGTGCAGTGCATGGGATCCGGAGCGATTGAGGGAGGCAGAGGGTGCAATATTAAAGTCGCCTCCCCAAAGCAGGGTGTCAGGGCCCAGGGAGGAGATGTGTTGCCATACCTGCGTGAAGGACTATCGCAGTTGGGGCCATATATCGCTGCAAGGATTAGAGGTTGAGCAAGGAGAGTACCATGTAGGAAGACAAAGTGCCCCTCTGGGTCCACAATAACCTGAAAAGTGCGCCAGGGAAGCCCTCTGCGCATTAGAATGGACACTCCGCGAGAATAGCTGGAGTAAAAGGAGGAATGAGTTTTGTCCAAATATTTAGAGAGGAGCCTGGAAGATGTGGTGGGCAGCAGGTGGGTCTCCTGAAGGAAAGAAATGTCTA
Organism: Triturus cristatus; assembly: GCF_964204655.1. Classification (NCBI taxonomy): domain Eukaryota; kingdom Metazoa; phylum Chordata; class Amphibia; order Caudata; family Salamandridae; genus Triturus; species Triturus cristatus. The sequence goes on along the minus strand of NC_140587.1, from coordinate 887,960,622 downwards.
CCTTGTGGCGGATGAGGCAGGCGTGTACCAGGCGGGCCTTGCGATGGTCCTTGAGACCCCTGACGTTCCAAGTCCAAAGTGAGGTGTCCGTCATACTGCTGCGCCATGGCGATGGGTGACGGATGGGGACAGATGTGCAATGGAAACCGTAAGCGTTTGTGAAGAGATGTGCGGTGCAGAACCTAATATAGCATACAACATGTTACAAGAAACATCATAAAACAAAACAGACAACAAGCCTCGAGGACGAGGCAACAAGTTCAATAGGAACTCACCCCTGACCCCCCACCCACTCTAACCCCCCACTTAGGTGGAGCAACCCACCCTGCCCTCCCCCGGGGACCCAAACCAGGAGGGGAACTAAATGAAAAGGACATGGGAGTCATCCCGTGGGGGCATGGTGTCGCTCAGGGACCACCCACTTCCAGAGAACAGGGTGGCCAAGCCAAACTGAGAGACGGGCAACGTGATTACAGTTTGCAAATCTGCACCGGGGTGTATCAGGGACAGGTTGCCTCCAGGCTGAAGACAGGCCACACCAGCAGTATGTGAGGGCTAACGGGCATAATAACCATGGTCAGGGAGATCACAGAGAACCCAGTCAGCCGGCAGAGGAGGAGTGCCAGCGGCCCCGGGCGTTTGAAGTCAAAAGCTTTTGTGTGTGGGGCCATGAAAGAGAGTACACAAAGCAGGATTGACACATGCGCAAGGAGAACGTCCCATAGGCAGGCAGCGCCCAGCCTAGTCATTGTCACTGATTCCGCCACTATCGACCTGTTGAGAGTCAGAGGAGGGCTGATGCTGTCGTTTGTCCAGTTTCTTTGCATATGCCAGGGCCGCAGAGGCCTCAGTGAAGAGATGTGTGCGGGAGCCTTCTTTGACGTGGAATTTGGCGGGGTAGGCCAGAGAGTAGGAGACCTTGTGCTTCTGGAGCAGTCTCTTGGCTGGGAGGAACTCTCGCCAGGCAGCCTGAACCACCAAGGTGAAATCAGGATAGAAGGAGAGAGAGTTCCCTTGGTGGCGCACCTCGTCCCTATCGCGGGCAGCGTGGAGTACAGAATCACGGTCACGAAAGTTAAGCAGTTTGGCAATTATTGGGTGGGCAGGAGCACCCAGAGGAGGACGCTGCACCGAGTGGTGAGCTCTCTCAACAAAGAAAATTGGGGACAGGACATCGCCAAACAGGTCGCGCAGCAGTTGTCCGACAAAGTCCTCAATCTTAGTGATGTTTGCGGATTCGGGCACGCCCGTAATACGAAGATTATTCCAACCGGAGCGCGCCTCCAAATCCTAATTCTTGTTTTTGATGAGCTCCAACATCTTATCCATCTGGAGCAGTTTGTGGCGATCCCCAGTTGCAGCATCTTCAACCTCCGAAAGCCTGGCCTCGACGTGTACAATGCGTGTGTCGTGAGAGTCCACCATGGCATTGACAGTATCCAGCTGGGCAGAGAGCTTGTCAAGCTGGATCGCAATGCCAGAGACGGTGGCCTTGACATCCAGCATTATGGCCTTCAGGTCATCGTCCCGCGTCGTGCCGGTCTCGGTCAGCGCAGCATCCTCTGCAGCAACTAGGGCGGCCCCATCCTGCCGCGTCAATCGGCACTGATCAAACGCCAGCTTAGGCTGCTTTGGGTCCACCTTTCCCATGTTCAGAGTGCTGCCAGGCTTCTAAATTGACCAAGCGGTGAAGGCGCAGTGGGCGCAGGGGCAGGAACCACCGGTGAGTGTGGGGGTGGCATTCAGGCCACAGCCAGCAGCAACAGATGTCCCAGGGGCGCAATCATGTAGCTCACAAACAGCGATTCAATGATATAGGCTGGCTGCCCTGAGTGCCCCCAAGAGAGAGCCACAGCACATGGGCAGCGGGGGCTGTCAGAGAGCTCAAGTCAGGAGGGGACGCCGGTAGAGCGAGATGGTGCCCCAATCACGGTGAGGTGCCTGGCAGTGTGACGGGAGCGGTCCAAGGTCAGCCTCAACAGGTCCGGCATGGGAAGCAGAGCAGAGGCGAGCAGGCGGGCACTGCCAAGCAGAGGAGGATTCCTGTCAGCAGTGCCGGGGCCGGTACAGGAAAGCCGCTCCCAGACACAGGAGGCAGGCAGTGGAAGGCAAGGAGGCCAAGCACCAAGGGCCGTGCAGCTTCAGCAGGCCTTGTCCGGAAGGTACAGCGGAGGGGGAAGGCCGCAACAGGAGTCCTGCGAGCAAGGGGAGTGACCGCAGCAGGGAGTGCGTGGGGCACACTGCCTGAGTCACGAGGCCCGTGGCCGATGACAGGAAGCCACAAACCAGCAGGAGTGCTAAGGAGCACTCACCAATGGAGCAGATGCCAATGGGCCCAGCGGTTCAGCACACGCACCCCCACCCAGATGCTTGTCACCCTGGCCCCGCTCACCTGGCAGCCGGTATGGGCGTAGCGGGTTCCAGCAATGTCACCCTCCGCTCAGCATCAGGGTCTGCGAGTGGGCTGGTTCATTGCAGCGAGGCACTGCTACCAGCAGCGCGTGGCGAAGAAGGCCCAGGAGCCACAAGCGGCAGCCAGGCGCCCTCGGTGAAATCTCAGAGCTGCTGCAGTGAAATCAGGCCATAGGCAGTGCAGGAGAAGCCCCACGCTGCAGGATAGCAGGATCTGTAGGCACAGAGCGTCAGTTCCGCACCAGCCCGGAGGATTCTAATGGAAATTTGGCTTGGCCGGCAGAGCCCACTTAGAGTGTGGCCATCTTGCAGCTGGCTAAGCCACGCCCCCCTAAGAAACACCAACCTTCACATCAAAGCAAAGAAGTCCAAGTTTGCCTTTCAAAAAGTAAAATACCTGGGCTATTTACTAGAAAGGGCCTAATCGAACCTCAAACAGAAAAGGTTAGGGCTATCCAAGACACCCTCTTTCCAAAAACCAAAAAAGATCTGAGGGCCTTTTTAGGACTGGTTGGGTATTACAGGCGGTTTACACCCCACTTTTCTGACATTGCTGGCCCTCTTACTGACTTATTAAAAAAGCCAGAAACTCCTTCTCTTCTCCGATCCCCCTCTACTCAAGAAACCCTGGTGTTCCAGACATTAAAAACCATACTGACTACTTCCCAGGTGTTGCTTACTCCCAACTTCCAAAATCTATTCATCTTACAGACTAATGCTTCTGGCTTGGGCATAGGTGCAGTCCTTTCCCAACTAGATGCGGACGGGCTTGAAAGACCAATTCTTTACATTAGTCGGAAGCTCTTCCCTAGGGAACAGGTGTACCCTACAACTGAGAAAGAATGCCTAGCCATGAAGTGGGGCATTCAGAAGTTGAGGTACTACCTGCAGGGGAGGATTTTTATTGTATATTCTGACCACGCCCCTCTAACATGGCTCCAGAGAAACAAAGGATGTAACAACTGGGTCCTTCTGTGGTTTCTGGCGTTGCAAACTTTCTGTTTTGAAGTCCACCACTTGGAGGGCAGGGATCAGGGCAACACAGATTACTTATCGCGTTTCCCTCTTTCCCCTGATCGGGGAAATCCTGGGGGAGGGATGTGTCACGAGACTGAAGATGAACAGCCGACTGTAGTGCCTTTTTCCCCTATTGACACTGTAACTGACATACTGTCACTCCACACGCAGGCATTGGAGGAGCCCTTTAAAAATTTACTCAGCGCCCACAAGGAGGAGCCCCGTGGCGCATGCCTGATGTCGCTGGCTATTTTGGCCCTATTGGAGGAGACCTGTGGAAGGAGAGGCGCGCTGCACGCATTGAAGAGAGAGGAAGTCGAGATGAAGAACGCGGAAGAGGAGCAGGAGACACCCACTCCAGTTCGGGAAGCCAGACCCTGGGAATCTCCAAAAGACAAAGCCAGGAGCCCCGTCCTAGACAACATAGAGACGCCAGGAGGTCAACAGAACTGTGCATCGCCCCACCACTCTCCAGGAGGGCAGTGGCTAGACAAGGTATGGTCCAGACTACAGGGCATCTTCGGGCACTGGGCGGGAAAGGGAACGCTGTTGAGGGAGGGCACCGTACTTCAGTAGCAGCAACACACATGGTGCTGGAAACTGGTGATATTCCCTCACGTCCCATACCCTGAGTCTAAGAAGGTTTTCCAGTCCTTCCTGCTGACCCTAGTCTTGTTTTTGTTTTGTTGTCCTTTTCCTACTTCTTGACAGAATGGTGGACGCCAGTGAACTCGGCCTACCTCTTGGGAATCCTCATTAAATTCGGGAGTGCTCCGTTAACCAGGACTCAACGGTTACCTCAACTAACTGGTTGTTGTTCCATCGTATGCCCACAGTAAAAAGACATACAGAAAAACATAGAAACCGGTCTCTATCGCATCCTTTGCCTTCGCATTGTATCCACTCTGGGTTGTACCTGTGACAGTATTGTAGGTATCTGACCACTGAGGAAATATGAATTTTGTGATCAGTTATGTCCCCTATCGTAGACCCCAACGGCTCCATGTGCATGCTATAAGTACATGTATGTTCCCTCCAGTTCCAGTTATGAAGACGCAAATACATGTGCGTCCACCGTCAACATGCCCTCTTTCAGATCCGCCATGAATGGGTCAGATATTCTATTCCTAAGTATGAAAGGCCACCGACTTTATGTGGTTCACTTTCCACATTTTACAGATTCAGGCGAGTAGGCCCTGAATTCTGCCATCAAGCCTTTTCCTGCCTTCTGCCTCTGAAAACTCCAGTCCGAGCCTGCATCTGTATCCATGAACTTTGTCCTACTCCCTGCGCGGCTAACGGTGCCTGATCCAGCCTGTTGCCTGCCAAAAACTGTATTTCACCTTCAAGATTATCTGCTCCGCTCCTCATCCGATGCATTCCTGTCTAGTAGTTTAGGTAAACATTCTTCCAGCTACCGCGCTAAGGGCCAGGCCTCACTGTCCTCATGCAAGTAATTCATAGCCCCTGTTACCATGGAAGATTCCTGCCCCCTCGCATCTCATGTAGACACTTAGACGCTTGAACACGCACTAACAGTCAGTATAGAATAGATTTCATCCTAGAGACCTTTCCTTTTGGATAATACAGTTCTTTAAACATAAGATATTAGATATGATTTGGGATTAGGTTGACATGACCCCCCAGACTTCTGTCTCCACATGTAGAGCTAAATGTCAAGTCCCCTTCACCCTCTAGTTGCACGTCAATCACACGTCATGCGGCTGCGCGCGCATTTCTGCCAAATATTTCTGCTGACATTGCAGGATTCTCTTATGGATCCACCCACTTGTGACATCATGTTTAATGACGTATTTAGTTACGCCTATGTTTACGCCTTTTTTTATCACGTATGTGTATCATATCTGTATTATCAGCTGTTACGCCTCTTGCATCTGTCTTAATGTAATGCCTTCCATATAAATACCATTACTTGTCAATAATGTATTGCCTTCCCTTCCTGATCCTTCGTGGTGATGGAATTTGAAGCCTACAGTTCGAACTGTAATTCCTTTGTAGAGGAATAAAGCCTTTTAGAACCTCTAATACCACGGATTCTGCCTCTTATATTTACTGAGTTATTCTTACTAGACTTTACCGCATAAAAAATAGTACCGGTAATGAAATATTTACCACATAAATTGGCGCCCGAACAGGGACACTTTCTCATCTCACGCGCCGGAGGTGCGTTGCAGGCCCGGTCTCCTGCCACAGCTGAACGGACAAAAACGCGTACCTGCAGGATTTCCTGTATCTCCCTCCGGCCAAGCGGGGGCGACTGAGGCTGCGATCAACACCCAGACGAGGCGGTGAGAAGTGCGAAGTATCCCGACCAGAGCCTAGCTGAGAGAGCAAGATCCGAGGTATACAGAGGCCCACCAGGTTCCGAAGTTCCGAGTCCAGTCGAGTCGAGTCCAGTCCGGTCCAGTCCAGTTCAGTTCCGAGGCCTTCCGTTCCGCGCTACCCGGTGAGTACCATTGCCGGGGAGGCATTTAAACGTGCACATAGTCTGTGCCGGTCAAGACGGGTTTGGGTACACAAATCCGGTCTGCACTGTTTCAGCAGTGTATCTGTACTGTTTAGCAGTATATCTAGTATGTCTTGCATATAATTAAGTATTATTTAGTGTTAGTATTATGTCAGTAACTAGTTTTCTATTAGTTATCATCGTCCGTTAAACTGTTAAATGTTAAATGTTTTAATACGTTCTACATATTGTGGTGTGAATGATTGTTCATTATTGTGTTTATTGTATTAAGTGTGTTCAAGTAATAAGGTCTAAAAATGCCGCTCTTTTCAAAACTAAGACAGATTAAAACCAGAAAAGGGGTACTCGAAGAAGCTGTTCCCATTCCACCTAGGGACACCCCAGGATACTTTATGTATCATAAGCATGGCCTAGATGCCGTGTTATTTCTTGATTTATGGGTGGACTACACCAAGGATTTATCAGAGAGTCAGAGATGGCCCGCAGCGGGGACCTGGGATGCAGATTGCATCATGAGAGTAGAAGAAGAATTATGGAAAAAGAAAGCCAGACAGTCACAGAAGGATGCCATTGAATTATGGCGTAAAGAATCATATAGACGTACAGAAAAAGCGCTCAGACAGGAAGAGAAAGGTAGGGAGAATTCAAATAAAGCCCGAGAAAATCTATTAATTGAGGAAGGTACCCGAGTAAAATCAGAACAAGTAGATAGACAAAGAAATACCCTTATGAATGGTATGTATCCTCTTTTGGCCGAAGGGTTACCTCAGGCCACCCCGGAAATACCGAAACACCTGACACCTCCATTACTCCCGATAAAAGCACATCCTAAAACAGCAAAAGACGTTTTCCTTTCCTCCTATTTAGATGACGTAGCTCCCGAGTATGCTAATACCATACCACACACACCGCTTGCTGATGGTGTTCAACGTCAAGATCATCCGTCTGTATCCCCGCAACAACAAACTCCTACGCCCATTCCCACAGGTCCATCCGTTTCTACTGTTTTTCCCGCATCTACAATTTCTATCTTACGTCCAACGAATCCTTTCTTGCCCAGCACCTCAGATGGTGCTACAGGAGGTGCGACAATACAAGTTACCACCAGATGCTGTTGTGGCTTTGCTGCAAATCATTGACGAGCTTATTGCACAAGGAGTGGTTGTAGAAACCGACTCCAATGTATGTAATTCCCCGATAATTCCGATTCTTAAAAGAACGGATCCGAAAGCATCACCAGTATATCGATTGGTTATTGATCTGCGCGAATTAAATAAATGTATTGTACCACAATACCCTGTGGTCCCAGATATCTCTTCATTACTAACAGCTATTGACTCAGAAGCAACGTTCTTCACTGTAATTGATCTCAAGAATGCTTTCTTTAGCGTCCCAATAGATCCGGAAAGTCAATATTTGTTCGGATTCAGTTTAAATGGACGAAGTTTTAAATTCACACGCGCTCCTCAAGGATTCACAGAAAGCCCCAGCATCTATAGCCAAGCACTGAAACAAAAACTTGACAGTATCCACATGCCAGTTAACACTGCCTTGCTTCAATATGTCGATGATCTGCTGATCACCGCCCGAAGCGAACCTGAATGTGAAAAAGCATCACTGACGGTTTTGAAATTTCTGGCCGACAAGGGGCACAAGGTGTCCCCTTCTAAGCTGCAATTCTGTGTCCAGCAAGTTGTTTACCTTGGGCACTCGCTGTCCAAGGAGGAAAGACAGCTTACACCCGACCGCATCCAGTTAATCGCTAACATGCCACCACCCAAGACACAAAAGGAGGTGCGGGCTTTTATAGGTCTCACTTCATACTGTAGGCAGTGGATCCCTCAATATGCATTTCTAGCAAAACCACTCATCCAGTTGACAACACAGGAGGCAGCCACATCGACTGTTCTCCCTTGGACTCAAGAACATACACATGCCTTTGAAAGCTTAAAGAAAGCTTTATGTCAAGCACCTGTTTTAGCAACACCATGTTACAGTAAACAGTTTACACTCTTTGTTACAGAACGCGAAGGTACTGCCTTGTCAGTACTCACTCAGGAACAAGCAGGATCACACAAACCATGTGCTTATTTCTCTATTACATTAGATCCAGTAGCTCAGGCTCTTCCTGCGTGCCTGAAATCGGTGGCAGCAACAGCTTTAGCAATCAGACAAAGCGATGCCATAGTATTAGGACATCAATTGACAGTACAAGTACCACACGCAGTAGAGGTTCTCTTGAACCGCACACAAACACAACACTTGACTATAGCGAGACTCACCGGTTATGAATTGACATTGTTTCAGCCACACATAGAAATTAGACGTTGTAATACGTTAAATCCTGCCACACTGTTGCCAGTAAACGGAACAGATCCATTAGCACATGATTGTATTGAAGTCATTACTATCACGACGAAACCCAGACAAGACTTGACAGACATCCCTTTATCAGATCCAGACCTGACATTGTATGTAGATGGTTCGTGTATGAGAACAAGTACAGGAGAGTTAGTGGCCGCGTACGCAGTCACAACAGACACTGAAGTCATTGAAACAAATTGTATTAACACTTTGTCAGCTCAAGCAGCAGAGCTCATCGCTCTGACACAAGCCTGTATTCAAGCCAAAAATAAGAAAGTCAACATATACACAGATTCATGTTAGGCATTCGGAGTCGTCCATGACTTCGGCGTGCTGTGGCGAGAGAGAGGTTATTTAACTTCTCACGGTGCCCACATCCAACACGGACCCCTCATTCAAGCCCTATTAGACGCGATTCATCTACCTACTGCAATATCGATTATGAAATGCAAAGCCCATACAAAAGTTACCGATATCATTTCTCAGGGTAATGACCTAGCTGACAGAACAGCTAAACAGACTGCTCAGAACCAGACTCATACAACTGACGCGACAAAGACAATAGTTCCGACACCAACACATTGCATGACAGTTAAGGATCCCGCCCTTGATGTAATTGACATACAGACACATGCTACACCAGAAGAAATAAAGAAATGGACTGAATTAGGAGGGATCCAAACGGATCAAGGATGGATGACGAAGGAAAAATCTATATGGTTTCTTCCCGACTCCATGGTTCAAGTCATCATTAACACAATACATAGTCCAGCGCACCTAGGAGAAAAAGCTATGCTAGACAGTATTCAACACATTTGGTTCAACAAACACTTGCGAGCAGCAGCCAAACAGAAAGTACGTACCTGTATGATATGTTGTCAGTTTAATCCAGGTAAAAGCATCCCCGTAGAGCAGGGTGGATTTCATAGACCACCAAATACGTGGGGGACGCCTATACCTCGCAAAATCACTGATGTTGACTGTAATATGCTGACAGATTACCTGGCTTCCTTGATGTCTGCACTACAATCTTGTCGTTCACAGGTAGCTGCAGCTTTTCCCGATAACACTGAGGTGAAGCCCCATGACGTGGTTCCAGGTGATCTGGTTCTGGTGCGGAATTTCGACCGGAAGACCCAACTGGAGCCTAGGTGGAAATCGCCTAAACTCGTTCTGCTAACAACAAGGACAGCCGTGAAGATCGAGGGACGTAAAGGGTGGTTGCACTCGAGTCATATCAAGAAATTTTATGGACTACCGTCCGATGTGAACACTCAGCCCTGCATTCCCTCACAGACAGACTCAAAGCTTCCCTTGGTTGAACAAACAAAAACCGAACTTTATAAACTGAAGCTAAGGTCTAGCAAGTCAGGCAATTTGATTGTTTAAGTCCTCTCCAAGGTGAATCGGTTGAATTTGTCTCTGACATGTATCCTCTAGACCGGAATAGAGAAAGAAATCGACAGATGCAGCTTAAAAAGCATGCGTATTGTAAATCACTTCGTAGTCATTGCACAGTAACATTATTAATTTTGTTTTTTCTAAGTCTTCTGATCATCATTTCTAGTGTATTGCTACACATGTACTACCCTATTTCTAAGCATGCTTACAATGTTACTGCTGAACATTCTTTTAGCGAATTACCTCCGCATGAGTTGTCTTATAGATTTGCGCTGCGCAACAACACATTCATTAGTATGTTACATCATTCCCATCAGACCAGCAATGCTACAAATTGTTGGATATGTGGCCGACTCCCTCCCTATCAGAACTATAAGGGAGTTTTGCCCCTCTTTCCGTATCCGTTCACACACAATGGCTCCTGTGGAGCATGGTTTAGTTTGATTAATTCCCTAGATTCAAATTCAGTAGTTTATCAAGACAACTGGGTATGGGGAAACCTGAACCTAGTTTTGCTTAAAGTCTGCTACCCTAACAAGGAGGGACTCCCCAAAAAAACAGGAACTGATCTAGAAAATGAAGTATATGGATTAGGTAATTTTACACTTAACCTCCTGATTCTGAATGTTGAATCCGAAGCTACACCAATCTTGCCCGCCATGTCAGTATTCCCAGTTAAAGGGGAATTATGTGTAAGAAAGAATGGTTCCGTACACATGGGCCATAGTAAATGCACCACTGTAATAAAATTCAGTGATCAAGGCAAGTCTACATTTAGAGCTTCTCGTCATTCCTACTTCATATGTGGCCAGACTGCATATATACGTCTACCTCTAGATTGGGATGGTACCTGTTACATAGCATTCCTTCTGCCACCTGTTTTCCTAGCCCCTCCTGATTATCACAGAAATACCCATTTAGTACACAATAGACAGCAGAGAGATCTCCCGATTGTCGATTACACTGAAACGGCATGGGAGCAATACACAGATTTCAATAAAGGTTTCTTTCCCTATATAGGTACAGTCACTAATAGTAAGCTGATACGTAGATTAACTAGAACCCTTGAAGCAGTAGTGAACGAGACTACTTCCGCCTTAGGCAATTTAACAGAAGAGCAGTCTGCTATGCGGATTGTTGTGCTTCAAAATCGTCTTGTCCTTGACGTCATCCTGGCCGATAGGGGCGGAGCTTGTAGGGTCATCGGATCAAGTTGCTGTGTTTTCATACCAGAAAATTCGCCGTCAGTATATAAAGCCATAACTCGCCTTCATAAGATTGTGAGCCAGATACACCAGAGTCCAGGCACCTGGACTTGGTCCGGTTGGTTCTGGAGCGTGTTGTCAGCCTGGGGATGGAGGATCCTATCCTTCCTAGGTATTGGCTTCCTCATACTATTCAGTTGCTGCTTATGTCTACAATGTGGGCCAGCGATTTGTGGTCTGTGTGCCACATCGTGTATCCCGCATCCAAGTTTTCGTTCAAGATCCCGGAAGAAGAAAGAAGAACAAATGATGCTATATGAACAGATCGATGGATTGATGAAGATTGATATCTCCTGAGGGTCCGTAGGGGACAAGGAGGGAATGAGGAAATATGAATTTTGTGATCAGTTATGTCCCCTATCGTAGACCCCAACGGCTCCATGTGCATGCTATAAGTACATGTATGTTCCCTCCAGTTCCAGTTATGAAGACGCAAATACATGTGCGTCCACCGTCAACATGCCCTCTTTCAGATCCGCCATGAATGGGTCAGATATTCCATTCCTAAGTATGAAAGGCCACCGACTTTCTGTGGTTCACTTTCCACATTTTACAGATTCAGGCGAGTAGGCCCTGAATTCTGCCATCAAGCCTTTTCCTGCCTTCTGCCTCTGAAAACTCCAGTCCGAGCCTGCATCTGTATCCATGAACTTTGTCCTACTCCCTGCGCGGCTAACGGTGCCTGATCCAGCCTGTTGCCTGCCAAAAACTGTATTTCACCTTCAAGATTATCTGCTCCGCTCCTCATCCGATGCATTCCTGTCTAGTAGTTTAGGTAAACATTCTTCCAGCTACCGCGCTAAGGGCCAGGCCTCACTGTCCTCATGCAAGTAATTCATAGCCCCTGTTACCATGGAAGATTCCTGCCCCCTCGCATCTCATGTAGACACTTAGACGCTTGAACACGCACTAACAGTCAGTATAGAATAGATTTCATCCTAGAGACCTTTCCTTTTGGATAATAAAGTTCTTTAAACATAAGATATTAGATATGATTTGGGATTAGGTTGACATGACCCCCCAGACTTCTGTCTCCACATGTAGAGCTAAATGTCAAGTCCCCTTCACCCTCTAGTTGCACGTCAATCACACGTCATGCGGCTGCGCGCGCATTTCTGCCAAATATTTCTGCTGACATTGCAGGATTCTCTTATGGATCCACCCACTTGTGACATCATGTTTAATGACGTATTTAGTTACGCCTATGTTTACGCCTTTTTTTATTACGTATGTGTATCATATCTGTATTATCAGCTGTTACGCCTCTTGCATCTGTCTTAATGTAATGCCTTCCATATAAATACCATTACTTGTCAATAATGTATTGCCTTCCCTTCCTGATCCTTCGTGGTGATGGAATTTGAAGCCTACAGTTCGAACTGTAATTCCTTTGTAGAGGAATAAAGCCTTTTAGAACCTCTAATACCACGGATTCTGCCTCTTATATTTACTGAGTTATTCTTACTAGACTTTACCGCATAAAAAATAGTACCGGTAATGAAATATTTACCACACCACTCTAATCTCATTAATTGTAGCCAAGAGATCACCTACACACAAATGATCTGGTACAGCTGAAGGGTGGGTGTAGCAAGAGCTTGCTCACCTTATTGGTCATGGGTGTGAGGAAGAACTGGACTCTCTGTGAGGACTTCGGTACAAGGTGTAAGGTGTATGTAGTAGTGACTTTCCAATCTAATGGGACATGGGTGCTTTGTGTGAAGGGGCTTTCCATGAGGACTTTGTTACAAGGCATAAGATGTGCATAATACAAGCTTGACCATCTAATGGGGCTTTTTTTTTCGAAACTTTTTTACCTTGGTCCAGCAGTAATTCCCTGTGAGCCAGAGTGGTCCTCATGTGCTACAGTGACAGTACTGTGAGACCAGCTGTTGTAATTTATTTCCTCCTAAGGGATCCTTCTTTCACCCCACCATAACTGCAAGGGATCAGGGTTCCCCCACCTTGTCCCCTTGCATCTTATGTCTTTTAACATTCATGACACAGGGACAGAGTTCGGATGTCCCGGAATGGTGTATGTAGCATATCACTAGATAGTGCTATTTTCTTTTACCAAAGTCGCTCACAAACAGCCAAACAGAATAACACCAATTCACAAAAGTATGTTTTCTGGGTAAAGATCTAGCTTTCTGCTTAATTTGGTGTAATTGTGTTCAGCTGTTATATTCTATATCATTGTCTAATTTACCCTATGAAAATTGGTTTAAGGCCACACATTTTCTCGGCCCCCACTTGACAGACTACCCAGAAACCTTCCAGTAATTTGGATCAACTTTTTTTAAAAGGTTTAATGAAGATTCCTCAAATGGTGTCAAAGTTGCCAAAGGTATAAGCAAAACAAAAAATGCTCTCCCTGTGGAAAGTCTGACTTAACGATAACTATACAGTGGTGATGGCCACTTTGTAATATATAGATTTAAAAAAACAAAGGTTAAAGCTTAGCTATAGTTAGGAAAACTTTTTTGCCCATATAAACTGAACATAAACCTAACATACTTTACAAATTCTAATGTTATAATTATAACTTTCATTTACAAGTTATCCACTACCTTCAAATTAATATTAGCAGTCATCATATGTTATGGATGTTGTAATGAATGCTATGGTTTCACATGCTATAAGTGATGTAATATGCAAAGGTACAACCAGTGCATGGAGAAGGAATGAGTTATAGTTAATGTAGTGAGGTGAGTGAGGTGACAAGACTGAGTTCGGAGGTGTACGACTTATAGTAATTTGAAGGTAGCACATAAATGATAAATGTAAGTCATAACTATAAATTTACAATTTTTTATGTTTGTGTATAATAGGTTAGGTTTGTATATAAAGAATAAACAACCTATTTCTAAATATACATTTTCCTTAACCTTTCTATTTTTTAATTGAATGTGAATAATTTTAATTTTTTCTAAATCATAGTGTGGAAAATCATTCATTGGAGTGTCGTTAAGTACAGTGTTGTAGCGTGGAATAGAATGTAGTCAAGTAGAGGGGAGTGACATAGTGTACAATGCAGTAAAGTGTTATATAGGGTAGTGGCATGGTGTCTCACATAGTGTAGTCAAGCGTTATAGAGTAGAGCTGTGAGTTGTAGAGAGGACTGGCATGCTGTACAGTAAAGCAGGTTCTTGTAGACTGTCATAGAGTGTTTTAGAGTTGAGTGGAATAGAGTGGAGTGGGATAAAGTACAGTGCTACAGAGTGGAGTATTATTGAGTGGAGTGTCATACAGCAGATTGCAGGAGAGTGCCGTAGAGTGGTGTGCTGTGTCTCTTAGTAGAGTGTCATGTCGTTGAGAAGAGTGGAGTGGCATGTCATTGAGTATCATACACTGTAATACAGTCACCTACAATGGACGGCATAAAGTGGAGTAGAGTGTCATAGAGTGTAGTACAGTGTTATAGAGTGGAGTTGCAGTCAGTGGAGTAGAGTGTCGGACAGTTGAGTGGCATAGAGCGGAGTATGGTAGAGTGGGAGAAAGAGTTGCAGAGGGGAGCATAGTGGTGTGGACTACCCTGAAGTAGGGTAGCATAGAGTGGAGTAAAGCATCATTGAGTGGAGTGGCGTGGCAGACTATATTGTCATGGAGTGAAGCAGAGTGGAATGGCATAGCATACCGTTGAGTAAAGTGTCATGAATTGGAGTACTGTGTTGTACAGCAGTGTTGTGGTGTTTTTTGCAGTATTGAAAAGTATTGAAGACTATAGTAGAGTAGAGTTGCATACAGTCAAGTAGAATGTATAAGTGGGTGTGTGAGTAGATGTGTGGGTGAGTGAGTGAGTGGAAGTGTACAGCAGAGTGTTGTGGTGTTTTGTGCAGTATTAAAAAGTATTGAAGACTATAGTAGAGTAGACTGGCATACAGTCAAGTAGAATTTATAAGTGGGTGTGTGAGTAGATATGTGGGTGAGTGAGTGAGTGGAAGTGTAGGTGGCTGTATTGTTGAATTAAGTGGCATGTCAGTTGCTGTATGGGTGGGTGATTTGCTGAGTGACTGGGTATCTGAATGGCTGTATAAGTGAGTGACTGGGTATGTAAGTGTGTTGTATGGGTGAGTGAGTGACTCTTTGAGTGGGAGTTTGTTTAAGTGAGTTGGTGTGTGAGTGGCTGCATTGGAGATTCTTTGTCTGTCTGAATGGCTGTTTGAGTGAGTGAGCGGATGTGTGAGTACTTGTAAGAATGTGTGAATGGGTATGTAAGTGGTTGTGTGGGTGTGTGAGTGTGTGATTGGCTGTATGGGTGAGTGAGTGACTGTGTTGAGAGGCTGTATGGGTGGATGAGTGAGTGGATGTATCAGAGACTGCATAGGTGAATAAGTGGGTGTGTTGTAGCTGTATGACTGAGTGTGTGGATGTGTGAGTTGCTGTATGAGTGAGTGACTAGTTCTATGAGTAGAAGTTGTGTGTGAGTCAGTGGTTGTGCGAGTAGCTGTATGAGTCAGTGAGTGGCTTTGTGAGTATATGAATGGTTATATGAGTTGATGCATGAGCACTTGTATTGGTCTGTGAATGGGTATGTGGGTGTCTGAGTGGGTGTACAAGAGGTTGTATGGGGTGTAAGTGGATGTGTGAGTGGTTCTCTAGATGATGTCATCAGTGATGTCATCACTGGTGTCATTTGAGATGTCATTGGTGATGTCATCAGTGATTTCACTGACCTTGTCATGAGTGAAGTAATATGTGCGGTCATAAGCAGTGCATTGCTGGGGCGTACCTTATAGTTAGTTCAGGTGACTATAACTGCTGAATTTCAATGGTTTTGTATGAGTGAAACCTGAGCCTAACTAAAATGTCCCTGTAATCTTAGTTTTTTTCAGTGAATTTTTTAATCCTATTTTCTAACTATAACATACCTGTAACGTTTGGTTTTCTAAGTGAATTTCTAATGTTTTTAAATTGTATTTCCTAACTATAGCATCCCTATAACATTTGTTTTTTTAAGTGAATGTAAAAAGTTTTATTTATCTAGTAGTTACGCTTACAGCGTGTTGGAGAAAAGGGGCCAGCCTCTAACCAGCTCTTAGCGATTTTACGTGAAGTAACAGGAGGGGTTCTTGGCCCCCCAGGACC
Source organism: Triturus cristatus (assembly GCF_964204655.1). NCBI lineage: Eukaryota > Metazoa > Chordata > Amphibia > Caudata > Salamandridae > Triturus > Triturus cristatus. The sequence continues at coordinate 887,944,587 of NC_140587.1, read as the reverse complement.
CTCAGCATCAGAGAGGAATGTATTGCCCAATCCGTAGTGCACCAGGAGGCACATTAGAAGAGTGGTGAAAAAGGGGGCCAGGACTTCGACCAGCTCTCAGCAATCCTGCTGTATGGGACATACTGAAGTTAACGGGAGGGGTTCTTGGGCCCCAAGAGCCCTCAGCATCCAAGGGGACTTCATCCCCCAAACAATAATGCACCAGGAGGTTCATTTGCAGAGTGGTGGACAAAGGGGTTGGGACCTCTAAAGACCTCTAGGCAATCCAGCTGTGTGGGACTAACTGGAGGTAACGGGAGGGGTTCCTGGCCCCCAAGGACCCTCAGCATCCAAAGGGACTTCATCCTCCAACCCGTAGCGCACCAGGAGGTTTGTTTATAGAGTGGTGGAGAAAGGAGGTGTGGCCCCCAGCAACATCCCCCAGCCGGGCTCTTTAATTTTAAAAAAATATATTAGGGAAAAAAGGCCCCCCGTCCCTGGTCCTTTCTCGGCCCAGGGACCCCATCCTCTTGGGCCAGGCCCTTCTGCATGTGGAGGGGGCCATCCATCCTCCCTCCCAGGGCCGATTTTGGCCCCAGGGACCCCATTCCCCAGGGCCCAACCTTTTTTTATTGTCTGATAGTGGTCTCCCCAGCCTATTTCGACTCTGGGGACCCCATTTCTGGGACATGGCCTAGCCCATCTCCCCCTACCTGGCCTATTAGTAATAGGGGAGGGGGGCCACATGGCCAGCAGCCCCCCTCCCTGGGGACCCAGCCCCTGGGGCTCGACCTCTTATTTCCCATGATATTTTTTGGATGGGGGCAGCGTGGCTTTCATCCCTTTTTCAAAAAAAGGAGGGGAACTTCATCCCTTGTAGCCCGACCATGCTGCTGGGTGCCCCCAGGTCACCCAGTCTTCCTTGGGACCCCGGGTGGAGCCTGAATTTCCCCACAGTCCCTGTCAGCTCCCCGCCTCCTGCAGGAGCCGGCATTGCTTTCAGACATAAGGAGCTGCTGGAAAGGCAGCTCCCGGTGTCTGAAAGCAATTCTGCTCCGTTTCCAGCACACAAGAGCATTTTCAATGATCTCGCTTGCTGGAAGCGGATCATTTGCTGTAGCCTGGTTGGAGCGATAAAGCTCCCACCAAGTCACAGCAAACAGATATGTCCCAGGGGTGGCCACCCCAGGACATAAGCTGGAGCCAGCCCTGGGCATGGCAGTCCCCAGGGTCATCTATGGCTCTAGGAGGAGGGCTACTTAGCCTCGAGGAGGTTGTGGTCCCGGGGGCTGTGGAGAGCCGCACCCCCTCACATCAATGTCCCAGGTCCTGTGGTGGGAATGGCAGGCCCAGCATGGGGAGGTAGTGGTCCCTGGGGCTGCGGGGGGGGGGGCTGTACAGACATTAAGAACAGATTTGCCTTGGGAAGGTGGTGGTCCCCAGGGCATGGGAACTGCCATGCTGACAACACCACATACATTTAAAACAGTGACCTGGGAATATAGCAGCCCCCAGGAATCTGCACTTCTGTTTGTTTATTTTTTTTCAGTCGAAATTGCTTTTTTTGCCTTGCAGGGTCCCTATGGGACCCCCCTGAGAGGCTTAGAGGGTTAAGGTATTCCTATTCACCCCTGTTTCTTTTTTGTAACATTTATTCTGAGACCCGGCTCAAACCGAGTCCCAAGATAGCTGCCAACAGTTCCTGGTTTGAAGTGTTGGCAGCCAATCAGATCTCAGCACGAGATCGGGAGGGGTTTGCGGATCCTACATGTCTCTACATATACAATTGAAAATTCATTTTAATAGCTCCCTAACTGCTGAATGGATTTACACCAAATCACTAAAAGGCACTTCTCTGGACCAACAGCTACCTTTCTGCCACACTTGGTGTAATTCTGTTCAGCAGTTCGCGCCGTAGTCGTGTCTAAATTTCCTGTGGAAATTAGGATGGGGAAAACATGTTTTGGGACCCCCTTTATCTCGGACCCCGCTTGACGGATCACCCCAAAACTTTCAAGACAGGAGCTGAAAAGAGTGGCAAACTAGTTTTTTTGTATCTTTTTATTAAAACAACAACAAGCCATCCCTTTACAGGCTACATATCATAATAGTCAATCAATTCTCAAACACACTGATAAATCAGTAGCAATCTTCTTATAACAGTTGGCAACTTCCAGGTTCTCCCCCCCATCCCAGCATCGTCTTCTCCTTCAGCTATATTGTGTCTTGCTCCTGATCCTGTCTAGTAATCGGACTACACAACATTCCCCGAAATTCATTCCATTTCCCCCAAATCTTTGTCCATTTTTGTGGGCATCCCCTGCTCTAATAGAGCCTGCATGCACCAGTCCAAATCCGTTTTCCATTCCATCAAGTTCGGGGCATCTATTGCTCTCCATTTCCTTGCAAGATTACGTTTTGTAATCATGAAACCCAGTGTTACCCACAAGCACTCAGGGAGACTCAGGTCCGAGTCTCCCTAGATATTTAGCAGACACCATCTCGGCGATTTGTTCTCCTCTATATTATAAACTTCCCCCAATGTCATTAGTATCGCTGTCCAGTATTATTGGAGTGGTGGCCACTCCCACAGCAGGTGGAAGATGTACCCTCCTGTCCATACCCTCTAGGGCATAGTGGCGAGGTCCGCATCCCCATTTTCACCTGGGTGGTACATGCATAGTAGGCCTTGTGTAGGATCTTGAGCTGTATTAGTCTGAAGTGCAGCCTTATGGCTACCTCTCTGGGGAGGCCATAGCATTCACCCATTGCTTGTCGTCCAGAGCACCCAGGTCTCCCTTCCACAGGTTCCGAAGCGCCGTCAAGGGGTCCAGAAGATTGTTTATGAGGTAACAGTATACCAGCGATGTCGCTTTTGTAGTTAAATATTTGCCCAATAGCCTATCCTCGAGTGGGGAGGCCTCTGGCAGTAATGTCCCTTTGGATATTGTCGCCCTTAGTACATGGGTAATTTGCAGGTATCAAAAAGTTTCAGACTGTGGCATCAGCGCCAGGACACCCTTGGGTATAAGTGCGCTTTTAAGCTATAATAATAATAATAATCTTGTATTCCTTCTGTAGGGCTGAGAAGGGCTTGATGTCTCCCCTCCCAGAGATCACTCATCCTCGAGATTCCAATTGTGTCTCACCTCAACAGGCCCAGCTTCTTCAAGTCCCACAAGGGAGTCCTCAAGGTGAATCTGTTGTGCCCGCCCAGTGCCCGGGTTCCCTCCTGCCAAATTCGGAGTGCAGTAGAAGTCAGGGGCTGAAGGAATCAACCTCACCTCCCCTGTATAGTGCCCTAACATATTATGAAGGTCCATCGGTTTATGTAACCTGTGTTTGATTACTGTGAGTTGAGTTGCCCAGTAGTAGTTTCTGAGAGAAGGGAGTGCTATGCCTGTATCACCCCGTCCCCAGGTTAGCTTTGCTAATGAGATTCGTGACACACCCCCGTCGAACCATGGGGGTATTGTGTAAATCGTATTGTGAAGAACATAGAGGAACCTGGGCAGTGCCATCATTTTAAAAAGTGCCACTGTACCCAAAAGGGACAGCGGCAACGAGCGCCAGTGTTGGATATCACTTTTCAGGCAGTCCAATGGGGAGCCAAGTTTTGTCCATAAAAACTTGTGGGGTCTCTAATAATGTATATACCCAAGTATCGAAACCCTTTTGTATTTATTCGGAGTTGGCACCCACTGGGGAGTGTAGGCTAATTTCCTGCTTGGACGTATATCACTAATTTTCCCCACTTAATTGTGTACCCCGAATACTTGCGGAACAGGTCAAGCATATGCAGCATTCTGTGAATCGTGACCCTCGTGTTCCCTACATACATAGGATTATCGTCCGCGTGTTGGGAAATTTTATCTTTCCACTCTGGTGTCCATCGTAGTCCGCGGATCATAGAGTCTCCCTGAATTCAGGTCACCAGGGGGTCTAGGTCAATGCAAACGTTAGTGGGGACAGCTGGCCCAAACACTCTAGATACATTCCCATTTACCAAGACCCATGCCAAGGTCTCTGCATTTTAGAGTTTAATCAATTTTAGAAATTTCAGCCGAAGATGCAGTCTCTCTAATACTGCATATAAAAATGGCCAGTCCACTGTGTGAAACGCCATGCGTGCATCTAGCGACACCACTAACGCATCTTCCACAATAGTTGCGGCTCTCCCTATCACCTCGTGCAGCTGTCTAAGATTAAGAGCTGTATTGCATCTCGGCATGAAGCCCGATTGGTCAGGGTGGACCAGAGAGTGTATCACTAGGATCCGGCAATTTGCCAAAAGCTTAACCAGGATTTTTAGCTAAGCGTTCAAAAGAGAGATCGACCTGTATGAGCGGCATTCATTAGGGGGCTTACCCATCTTTGGAATCACCTCGATGCTAGCTATTCGCTGATCTCTAGGTTTTATCCCATTGTTATAGCTTTCATTAAATATATTATGTAACAAGGGAAGCACTTTTGTAGATGTTATTTTGTATAATTTGAGTGGCAGACCATTGGGACCGCCAGCTTTACCTGATCTGCGATCTCTGATCGTCTCAGCTACCTCAGACTCTGTGAAGTCCTGCTCCAAGAGGTCCCTATCCTCCGACTCAAGGAACAGCAACTGAAGTGTAGCCAGTAACTCCTGTTATTCGATGATCGTGGTACCAGAGTCTGAAGAGTAAATGTGCTCATAATAGTCCGCAAATGTATCAGCGATTTGGCTCCCTCCCCGGACGGTGGTCCCATCTCCTTTCCTCACCTCCTGTACCTATCTGGAGGCCTCTAATTTTGTATCTAGCCACACCAGTAGCTTGCCTGCCCTCACAGAATTTGTGTTGCATCACACGATATCTGGCTTTTGCTGCCTCTTGGGCTATTGCCTTGAACTCAGGATTTTTTAGCGTCAGACGGTGTTTCACCCCTGCCTCATTGTTAGTGATCAGGAGAACCTCAAGAGCTTAAATGTCCCATTCTATTGCCTCTAATTGTGAACGTTTGTGTTTTTTCCACCCGCTATTAATGAGATGTCCTGGCCCCTGATCACTGATTTATATGCCTCCCAGAGGACGCAAGTGGAGTTTACTGTGTCAGTATTTTCATCAATATACTGATCCTTTGCTTCTTGGATCTTAGACCTAATTAGGGGGATTTGAAAGTACAGGGATTGATCCTACCCAATCGTATTTGTCTTGGTTCTGTGATTTTGTAATGAACACATATTGGAGAGTGGTCTGAAATCCCACAAGCCAAATAGTAGGCATCTCGGAAATGGGGTACCTGTTGGGCCAGCGTGAAGAAATAATCGATGCGTGACATACTACCATGAGCCTCCGAGAGAAATGTTTATTGTCGTGAGTTGGGGTTGAGACCCCTCCAAATGTCTTGTAATCCTATGGCACACACAAAGTCACTTAATGCTGTGCCCGCCTGGTCTTGTGGCCTTGGCGGTAAACGGTCAAGCATCAGGGACAGGGCTGCATTACAGTCACCCCCAATCACCACCATCCCCTCTGGGAGATTCAGGAGAAGAGACCCTAGTACTGGCAAAACCAGGGACTGTTGTCTGGGGGGAATGTACATCGATATTATATTGAAGGAGTGACCCTCCCAACCACCAAAGACCACCACTAGTCTTTCCTGTGGGTCATGTGTAACACTTGAATTCTTTAAAGGAAAGGAGAGGCATATCAAAATACTGACTCCTCTGGAGCCTCTAGTGTATCCGGAGTGTGCAATTAATGTATAGCCAAATCGGTTGAGTGCACCATGTTCCCTGGATATGCGTTTCTTGTAGGAGGACTACATCCGGTGCGTGTCTTTTTAAGTATTGGAGGACTAACCCCCTTTTTATTCTGTCACCCAGCCCATTTAAATTCCAGGAAAGTACTTTAAACCCTTCATTTTTACCAAGGGGGATCATGGCACCTGGTCTCCGGAGGCCGACTGAGGCATAGAATCATTCTGGTCAGTTCTTAAAGTATTCATGGGCATACAGTCAGTCTAGGTCAACCCAAGGATATAGGGATAGCCTGATGTGTGGGGCTGCAAACCAGTCAGTAAGTTGTCGGTCCTCGCCCGTTGTTGAAACAGTTGTCCTGCATGGCAAAAACATATACAAATAAACCAGTCCCATTCCCAAACTTCTCTCCCTCCCTGCCACCCTGCACTGCAGGTTTAAACTGCCCACCACCCCAACTATGCAGATTGCTTTCAACCCCGAAACACATTTTAAACTTTTGGGGAGTGGAAGCTGCAGCCCCGGCCATTCGACAGCCCCAACTTAACATCATGTATTCACTGCCAAACTGCATCCCAGTCCAGCCTAATATCTGCCTAATTTAGAATTCTCATGGCTTCTTTACCATAGGACGTTTCTTCTGGAAATTCCAAGACAAATTTGCCCCAGGGGTGTATCCCTCAGCTTGCATATTATATTGCCCTCCTGTCTAATTTCTCGTTCTTAGTGAAGCCATGGCATATTGGCGATCGGTCCCTGAACATTCCTGCCTCCCTATTTGACCCACGGAGGAATTGTCTGGTTTTCCTCATCAGTGCGACACCATTTTCTCTGTCGTTCCTCTCCCCACAGCCCCTCCCCAGCCGACTGTTCGCCATCCCTCCAGCAGCACCAGGCTTCCTCTGGAGTTTTAAAGAACCAAGTTTTGTTATCGGCCACAACCTTCAGTCTGGCCGGGAAGAGCATTGCATACTTCAGTTCTTTTTACCTTAGAGCTTTCTTACCCTCTAGGAACGAGCGTCTCATTCTTTGAATTCAGAGAGTAAAGTCCGGGAAGAACGTGATCATATTGTTCTCCAATTTCACCGGAGGTGCAGTGCGAGCAGCCTTTGTAACATGCTCCCATTCCTGAAATTAAAGATTCAGGCTATAATTAGATGTGGGGGATTTCCTTGTCGTGGCGCTGCTCTCAGCACCCGATGAGCGCGCTCCATTGAGAAATATTTTGGCAAGCTTTTGAGTTGGAGATGTTGGAGGATCAGGTCTTCCATGAACAGGTCAACTGCCGGGCCCTCTGCACTCTCTAGGACACCAAGAATACAGATGTTGTTTCGCCTAGAGCGTCCCTCTGCGTCTTCCATTCTATTTTCCTTTTTAACATTTTTACAAAAGTCAAATTCCATTCTATTTTCCAACACTTGTGTCAGTTCTTTCAATTCCTCTACTTGGATTTGGAGAGCTTTAGTCTCAGTTTGGAGCACAGCGATAGAGTCTTCGTTTTCTTTGACTCATGCCCCAGATTTCTCGGATCAGCTCGTATCAAAGTCACCTCCATCGAGATCGTATCGATCTTGCCTTCCAAGGAGGTTTGCACATTTTGTATAGCAGCCATGATATCTTGCAGGGTTGGAAAGCTGTCCTTTTTTGTACTTTGCGTCTGGCTGGGGGGAGTGCAATTGTCTCCCTCCACTAGTGGGCCTCTACTCGCAGTTGTGCGTACTTGTCCATTTTTGTTTGAAGGGCTGTTAGGTGCCCCTTTGTTGTCATTCTGGAGCACCTTCGCCAGTCGTTGGAAGGGGGGGGTGGGTGGGAGGGTGGAAGGGTGGCCTGCCATCTACCAGGGGTGAAACAGCCACCTGTGGCCTGTCTGGACCCTCAACCTACACCACGTCCCACCCGGAATCTTCTGAGGTGCAGAGTACCCTCTCCCCGGTGCACTATGACATGCTCCACTGCTGTGGTGGTTATGTTTGCCACACCTTGTGTGACCAGTTCTTGTAGATCTTTGGAGGGGGTCATGGGGAGGGAGGGTTGAAGGGCAGTCTGTTGCCCACAAGGGGTAAGGTAGCCACCTGTCATATGTCAGAACATCACACGCCCCTGCTGCTTGCACCACCTCTCACCCGAAAGCTGCTGCTAAGTGGAGCACAGTCTTTTCAGTTCCTTGTGTCATGCAGCACTACGTACCAACTTCACTGACCATCCCTTGTGCTGCTGGGCCATTCAGCAAGCAATCCTGGGTGTTGCACCACTCTAGAGAATGCGTGGCCAGTTCCCAAAAGTGCCCACCCATCCAGATGTACATACAGGTGTCCCAGGGGGTCCCTGGCCCACGGTGCTGTTGCGAGCAAGCAGAAAGAGTAGGGGGAGGCCCCCCTCGTGTCTCCCAGTTATTCAGGGTACGGCAAGAAGGGTGAAAGGGTGTGGTTGGTATGTTCTTGTGTTCACCCCCTTCTTGTGAATCTCATTACTTATGTGTCTTTGGTCAAGGTCTCCTGATTTCCCCCGCGTCACTCCTCTAGGCCTCCCTTAGGCCTCTATGCCTTTCTGAAGCTTCAGCACTCTCTCCACCCCCTCAGGGGCTCGTACTGCACATTGGAATCCAGAAGCGCCCTCCAGGGTCGCAGGTGCGGATTCTTTTGCCTCTGGGACTTTACTCTAGGCCCACAAAGCTGCGGTCTCACAGTGAGGAGTCAACCAACACCTCTTTGTTTCTTGGTCAGCTCCGCCCACCACGTCCTCACGCTGTCTCGATGTATCTGCTGGCCCGCTAGCGATCGCGTGCCCCCGGGGACTCCCCATAGGCAGACAGCCGCCGTCCAGGCAATGCTGGCTTCCCACACACGTCCCTTCTGATTTTGGCAGTTTTGTCAGATGACTGAACTGATTTATGGGGTTATATCATGGCAGCCGGTCGCAGCTTTCCTAGGCTGTGGCCGTTACAATTGGCATTTGGCTTTGCCCCCGGCAAACTCGTTTTGAAAATTTTGTGTGGATTTATCAAACGACACCACAGTTATAGTTATTGACAAATGAAAAAACACTATTCCAATGGAAACAAGGCCCTAAATAAAACTACCTACTGGCCCTAAGGTTTAGGTGGGGAGCAGTTCTTTTATATGGGACATTCTCCTACACCATTGACACCCTAATTCTGATCATCTCAATTGTCTGTTTTTCTAGCAGAATTATTAAGCATAGGATCAGCACACTGCCATCCACAGAGGTGGCTGGGCAGCCTGCAGGGTCAAACCCAGACATTTCTGAAAACTAGACACCCGGGGGAGGCCAGGGGGGTATAGCTTGCATGGATCCCCCAATGATTCTTACCAGAATATCCGGCATAGAGGTAACATTGAATTAAAACACAATTTTTTGGTGCATTTCTGTGATGCAAACTACAGGAATGTGCAGGGATCCGCAAAATTCCTACCACCCAGCGTTCCTCCATTTGTCCCAATAAAAAAGCTACCCTACTTGTGTGCATGGCCCAGTGCCCGTGGCAGGAATGGATCACACCAGGGTCAACAGTAGTCATCATGCAAGGGCTACTTTTGACCCTTGTGTGATCCATGACTGCCTGGACTCCACTGGATATCTACTTTTCAGAAATATCTGGGTTTGATAGGTTTCCCTACATGGCAGCCAACCCCAGGACAAATTAGTACACCTACTGCAGTTACCATTATCGCCACAATACGTTTTGGGCCCTGCCCTGTCATGGGCACGTGTTCCACTAGCACAAGTGACGTAGCATTGTTATTGGGAGACCTGGGTGAACAGTGGGTGATAGGAAATTTGTTCTCTCACAACTTTCCCACACAGAAATTTTAGGAAATTGTAACGTTTTAGCTGTTTCTGAGGTTTGCATGGAATTCTGGGTAACAAATATGTTGGGGCATCCATACTATTCACACCTCCCTGGACTTCCCAGGTTGTCTAGCTTTCAGAAAGTTCTGGGTTTGGTAAGTTTTCCTAGATGGCAACCAAGCCTAGGACCTAAAAAGCAGGTGCCCCCCTTGCAAAATCAGGTCGTTTTGTAATGGATAATTCTGTAGTCTCCAGAATAAGGTTTGGGCCCACCCTCACCAGTGTGACACCATAGTATTTGAGAGACTGAGGGGAATGCTGGGTGGTAGGAAAGTTGTAACTGCATGCAGATTCCTGGACTTTTCCTCACAGAATTGCAAGGAAAATGTGTTTTTAGGCAAAATTTGAGAATTACACAGGATTCTGGGTATATAAACTTGGTGAGAGCTATGCAAGTCACCCCACCCTGGACTCCTTTGGGTATCTAGTTTACAAAAACATGCTGGTTTTGGTGGATTCCCTGGTGCCACCTGAGTTGATGCCCAAAATCCACAGCTACCCACATTGCAAAAAACATAATTGTTCACAGGAAAAATGTGGTGTGTCTACATTGTGTTTGGCTCCCTTTCCTGTCACTGGCACTTGGCCTACCCACACAAGTTAGGCACAATTTTGCCCAGGAGTCTTACGGAAACACTGGGTGGTGGGAAATGTGTGGCTTCCTGCAGATTCCAAGACGTTTCCTCATAGAAACATTAGAAAACTGTGATGTTTGGGCCAAATTTGAGCTTTGCACAGGATTCTGGGTAAAAAACCTTGGTGAGTACCATTCTAGTCACCCCCCCTGAACTTCCACAGGTGTATAATTTTTAACAAAATTCTGGGGTGGTAGCGTTACCTAGGCGCAGGCTGTGCTGGGGCCCAAAATCCACACGTAACCACATTCCTAAAAACACATTGTTTTTCACTGCGAAATGTGATGTGTCTACATTACGTTTAGTGCCCTTTCCTGACCTACTCATAAAAGTGAGGCACCCTTTTTCTCAGGAGACCTTAGGGAACGCTGGGTGGCAGGAAATTTGTGACTGCCTACAGATCCTAGGTCTTTTCCTAACCGTAATGCAAGGAAAATGTGCTTTTTAGACAAAGTTTGAGCTTTGCACAGGTGTTCTTGGTAAAAATAACCTGGCGGGAGCCACACAAGTCACCCCTACCTGGACTTCCCTAAGTGTCTAGTTTTCAAAAATTTGCTGGTTTGGTAGGTTTCTCAAGGTGCCAGCTGAGCTATGGCCCAAAATTCTCAGCAACCCGCGTTGCAAAAACAAATTGTTTTTCAGTGGAAAAATGTGACGTGTCTTTGTTGCTTTTTGAACCCTTTCATGTGGTGCACACTTCATCTACCCACACAAGTGAGGCACTGTTATTCTCGGCAGACTTGGGGAATATTGGTGGTAGTAAATGTGTGGGTCCCTGCAGACTCCAAGAGTTTTCCTACATAAATGCAAGGAAAATTAGTTTTTTAAGCAATATTTGAGATTTGCAAGCGGTTCTGGATAAAAAGCAACTGATGAGAGCCTAGCAAGTCACCCTACCCTCCGACTCTGACAGATGTCTAGTTTTCAAAGATGTGCTGGTTTCACAGATTTCCCTAGGTGCCGGCTGAGCTGGGGCCTAAAATCCACAACTAACTGCCTTGTAAAAAAACACATGGATTCTGCTGAGGTGAAATATGATGTCTTCTAGGTCACGTTTTGGGGTGTTTTGTGTTGCAGGGCCCAGTCACCCAAGTGGGGTACCTTTTTTTCAGGAGACATGTGGGAATACAGAACAGTATAGCATTTGTTATTACCAATTGAAAATCTCTACGCTTGTGCCTTTCAACTTTATGCGACTGTGTAACAAAGAAGAAATTTTTCAAAATGCACTCCGAAACACATGCCAGTATGGGTACCCATACATTTAGAGATGTACAAACAACCACTGCTCCTATACTCAGTATCTGATGTACATTTTAGAGAAACAGAGTCTTCCTTCATACCTTTTTTCTATTCTTTTTAATTTACTATAGGAATTGGGTGCAGCTCGGTTGTTGGCTCTGGATACCTCAGGTTCTTGGAGAACCTACAAATCCTATATATATCTCCTTCACCAGAAGGGTCCAGCGGATGTAACACTTCATTGCTTTCAAAAGTTTGATAAAGCAAGAAAAAGATACAGATTTAAACGTAGACACAAATGACTGTTTTTTTCAACGCAATTTCATTTTTTTTTATTGCAACTGTTACTTTCTATAAGAAAACCTTGAAGGATCTACAAAAATGACCCCTTGCTGAATACAGAATCTTACCTAGTTTTCAGAAATGTATAGCTTTCTGGGATTCACCATGGGATTCACACCCGTTTCCACCTCAAACTGGAAGGAGGTAGAAAGCATAAAAAATAGGAACAAGCATTTGCGATGCAATCGGTCTCGCCTTTGGGACCTTATATGTATTTAGCTGTGCAGCACTTTATCCTGGGTGCTGAAACATCTACTGTTCTTAAACATGGAGGGAAAGTATGCCCCAAACTATGTGACACACCAGGTATGGGAACACATGGAGAGAAATATTGCCTTTCAGCGGGAAATGATATAGTCCAAAGCTCTTTTTTTAAAATATAAAATCAGGGCCTTCGGTGGTCATATCACTGAAAATACAAGATTTGAAAAACATATTATTGTCTACGGGTGCTCGTGGAAGACAATTTCTATGGACTGGAGTCTAGAGAATGCTAAAGTAATTCTGGTATTTTACTGACCTCTGCTGGTCATTTTCTATCAAGAAAGTTAAATACAGGCAGTTGCCAGAAAAAAAAAAGAAAGTCCCTCAGCAGAAAACAATTCTGGTATTTTACTGACCTGTGCTGGTCGTTTTTTATCAAGAGATTTAAATAGAGGCAGTTGAACAGAAAAAAAGTCCCTAAGAGGAAGCAGACAAGTCCTAGGGCTGATCTCCAGAGCCCACAAAGTACATACACATATAAGTATATACTAAAGTATATACAGAGGTCTCGAATGCTCGACTTAACCCCTTCTGTGCCACGCCCTTTCCCCCTCCTGTGCCGGGCGTTTTATTAGTGGGTGGGGTTCATGACGAGATAGTCTCGTCATGAGCACAGCGCGACCGTGCTCCATGACGAGACTATCTCGTCATGGGCACTGAAGAGGTTAATAATGGGCTATCTCCCAGTGAAATGCAAAAACTGTGTTATAAAATGTGTTTTTTTCAGTCAAGTCTGCCTGTTCCTAAAAGCTGGGAAAATTGTGATTTTAGCACAACAAACCATTCACTGATGACAGTTGCAGGGAAAAAAAACAGATGCTTTCTTCTGCAGCACTTTTTTCACATTCCCCCCCCCCCCAAAAACATATTTAGCTTTATTTTTGCTAAGTTGTCGGTCACCTCCAGGGGAATCCACAAACCCTGGGAGCCTTTAAAATCCCATGGATGTTGAAAAAAGGACACAAATTTGGTATGGGTACCAAAAGTTATGGAGGTTTGATTGCGAACTACCCCGAATAGCAAAACAAAGGCTCGGTGTGGGGGGAGGGGAAGGCCTAGCAGCGAAAGGGTTAACAGACGTTTTTCATTGCACTGCGTATTTCTTTTATGTTTATTTAGGTCTTTTACTATTGGTGGCCCTTTTCTATTTCGGCAGGGAAGTCTTTTCTCCTGTATGGTTTAAGAAAGGTGCCTGTGCTACACCGAAATGGGTTACTCCTGCAGCATTGTTTTGCTTTTTGCACTTCAGTTAAGTAAATCTTGCTTTTGCAGTTTTGTTCTCCTCAAGTGTGGATTATCTTTGACTAGCATTGCTACATGCTGTTGCTTTTGCTTTGACAAATTCAGTCATGGCCCGCGGTAAAATTCCACACTTATCTTCCATGAATGACAGACTTTTATCATTACTATAATTCCTCTTCTGTTGATGCCTTTCCTTATCACAATGCGTGCCCTGCTCACCAGCTGTGAATATGCCTCCCACCCAATGCAGCAGAGGCTAATGTTCAGGATCCCCTTGTTATGATCTCAACTTCTCCTCTGAAGTCAGGGCTTGGATGGCTTTTTCAGCTGCAAGATAGAGAAGGATTCTTTTTTCCTTGAAGCTTGGCTCACGAATAGCCATTTTTACACATTGGCGACCTAACTTTCAGCTACACACAATTGGGTTAGAGCTCCATCTTCACTCTGCAGAGCTACTTAGTGCAGATTTTTTAAAAACATTTGGAAAGGGAGGGAGGTGAAAGAGGACTACAGTCCTGTAGTAATGGAAGGTGCCTTAGTGGTGCACAATGTCACTTACAGGTCAAGGAAATTTTCCTTGTAAATAATGTATTTCTGTGTCATGTAGGTGCATTTGCACACATGTGCAGTGTGTATTTCTGAGCAAAGGTAATTGAGGTGATGTTGAGCGGGACAATGGAAGCAACTGGAATATGATCTTTGTGAGTTTCAGTGTTTATTACTTTTGGTGGATTGACCTATGTATTTCATTTGTGTATTTTGAGTTGTGTATTTTGTGGGGATTTTTATACGTAATATGTCATGATATCGCCTCTTGGATTTGTTGTGGTGTGGTTAGTATTACATTAGTCCCAGGCACACTAATGTGTTTTTCAAATAAAGTGTATGATTAGTTTTTTAACATTTGGCAACTGTTCACATTATGCTAATTTGTTGTATGTGGGTGTTAGAATTGTGTGATTTTCTTACAGTAGCTGTGAGTGGCCTTGTGTGGGCTTTGCCTTACTTCAAAGCTGAGCAGGGGTAGATTTGAAACTGTTTGGGATGTTGTACTGCCTGAGTAGATGTGGGAGTAAATTTTGTGAATTGCAACTAACTTACTCTTTTGTATGTGTGATTTGTTTCTTATTTTTAGGTGGGAATCCGTGTTCTTTTCTTGGGTTGCCTCTGCCTCTCTCAATTTGTAGTAATATTCCCCACTTTCCAATCAATCAACCTTTCTTCAAAATTTACACCCAAGTAGTAAATCCATGTGTACACAGATCACTGCACACGGGCAGGATTCGCAAAGATTTTACTGCAACTTCATCACATTATTCCAGGAGTAAGCCAGGAGTAACAGAAGAGTAACTCACATTTAAGCCTATACCAAGCTTCGTGTATCGAGACGTGGGGGCATATTATCAAGCACCGCGTTAAAATTATTGCCGCCTTAGTGGCAGAAAACTTCCGCTAAAGCGGCGATAATTGACTTTATAATATGCCGCAGAGAATTCCAATAGAAGCCCATGTTGACACCAGAACATGGGGTTCTATGGGAATTCTCAAGGGCATATTATCAAGCCCATTATCGCCGCTTTAGCGGCAGTTTTCTGCTGCTAAAGCGACGATAATTTTAACACCGTTTCTTGATAATATGCCCCCAGGAGAACTCTGCACATGAGCACTACGGTGGTGTAAACTGAGTTCTATCCAATACCTTTTTGAATTGGAATAATGAATATTTAAAGTATTTGAACAGGAGTACTAGTTCTCATAAAGCATTAGTGAATTGGGCCCTTTATATATACTACAGGGTTTTGAATTCAATATTTTGTTCAAGCCCACACAGTGCCTGCAGGATTATGAGTACCATGGGGCAGAAAAGCTGCTGCATCTTTTTTTAAATCACAATACTGGTTGTTCCGTTACAGGCCCTCCCTTTAGTGTAATCAGGGGAGAGGCAGGGGGGCTTTAGAGAGCTTCATTGCACTGTATTTTATTTGCATTTACAGGCAAATGGAAAGCAGCTGCCACATACCAGTAATAAAAAATAAATTATACAGCAAGTGTCAAAGATTGAAAACATTAACGGCTAATGAAAGTATAATTATGGGGCCCATAAATGTCTGGCACAGTGGAACTGGTTTAGAAACGCATTTTATGATGCAGTGTGGCACTGCAGTAATAACAAGCCTTTTATTTAGCTCTGAACTGCCACCAGTGGTTGCAAGGGACTAGCGCCACAAGCAGGGGCATAGCAAGGGGGCCATGGGCCTTTCTACAAGCAAGGAAATGAAGTACCTAACTGCTGTTTATGTTGTCAAATACATCAATAATCAGGGTTCAGTGGGCCTTTCGTTCCTCTGGGCCCCAGTACCACTGCACCTGCTGCACCTATGATAGCTACACATCTGATCACAGGGGTGGCTGGTGTGGTACTGCATGTGAGAAAATAGTGTTGGCTGCTCTCTGCATGTGTTTTACGGCTGTCATGAATACTGTGTGACGTTAAGCACACGCTGTGGTCCAGTTTTTGATTTGTAAAATAATATATTCGGGATCTCAAAATTTTGCTCAAAAGCCTGTAGCTTGTGTTGTAGAAAGACGGGGTCCCGAATACCAAGACAGCGTACTCTTGAATTCATACACTGCCTTCTTCTTTATCTCACTGATGCCTGTTCTTTGTCATCCTTTCTCTTTCTCTTTGTCACTATTTTTCCATCTTTCACCTTCTCATTCTTTTCTCCTGTAAGAGCTTATATATGAGAGCCTCGTGTCACCTTTCCACCACGTAAAGTGGTGCATGCATGAAGCAGGGCTCTCATAAAAATTTATGAAGCCACTCAAAGGCCCCCTGCATGGCTTTGAGTGGCCTCCTAAATCTTGAGTAGGGCAATGCAGTGCTAATCGCTGCGTCACCCTACTTTGCACACGGGAGGTGTTCCATGGGCATTGTGGTGGGTTTTCCCATGCAACACCCATGGAATTTGATGCTGATCCAAACTTATTAAAACTTGCACACCTGGGGAAGCGCCAAATCTGTACTCCTCCCGAGGTGAGGTGTAACGAGGAGAATCCACTTACCATGTGTGCAGCATTCTGAGCACACCTAGAAAGAGGAAAACGCCTCTTTGGATTCTTTTCGTGTAGGACGGAGCCCCTTCCTGCACAACAAACAATACTGCCTGCAATAGGCACGCTTTCACCATTGTGCAAGGGTGCCAACGTTGGTGCTAGGGTGCCAAAACAGAGGCAGCACAGGCAGGAAAGAGAGGAATGGCCGGTATTACTTAAATATGGTCCATACATGCCCTTTCACCTTGGAGTAGGGCAACGCATCGAGCTGCCTTACTGGTTTGCCTTATGCAAAAAATGCCATATTTGAGTCCCTTAGTGTTTTTATCTCTTGCTCTGGATCAAAATCTGTTGAGGAAAAATAAGTGCTGGTCTTCAAAAATGAATGGTAGTTGCCCCCACCTACAACCAAACACAGTGTGGAGAGAAGATTGCGGAGGTCTCACCTTGACAAATGTTTGACTATAGGAAGACACCCCCACTCACACCCCAATACGAGCAGGTACTCCTGTGAAACTCTGTATTGCCGCAGTGTGCTCACAATGCCCCAGACGGGAATGAGTCAGACCTCAATCTATCAAGAAAGGAAGGTAGGAGAGTGAGGGATATAGGGCATCTAAGGTCCTGAAGAAAACCGGAAGACCATCCTTGGGCTAAATCAAATCAGCTGAAACATGTTGATAGACATACAGAAAGGAGGAGTGTAGGGTCATTGAATCGCCCTGACACTACCATCCTATATTTTGTGTATTTTAAGCTTGACCATGAAATCCAGGAATAAAACATAGAGACACTTCCCCGTTCTCCTACATCTTTTTGTGTGTTTGCACTGGAGGTCGGTGTAGAAGTTATTCCTCTTTCCCCTCTGTATTGTGTATTTACCTGCAACCTCCATCACAAATTAAGCATTCCTGAGGGTAACTGTGCTGCTTTTCACCAGCAGTGCAGCGCCCAAAATCGTGCTCTCAGAATCAGGAATATAGACATGTCTACTTTATTTGAGAATTCAGTCCACTTTTCTGGTGACTCCAACGAGAGTAACATACACATAGCCCAAAATATTTTGTGAATAATTCAAACAATTGTCAATTATTACCTTGCATAGCTGTCTTAATTCACATCGGCTGCTGTGAATAGGGCAGTGTGTTTATCATCTGCTATTTCGCATGTTTTACTATGTTCAATTATTTTCAACATTTATGCACTAACATTGCCATAGATTTAGATCTAGCTACTTAAGAAATGGAAAACAAGATGCAGAGAAGATTATCACTTATCGTAGTTGTCTTCCAATAAACACAAAACACAAAACACAAATTAATGTAACAGCGATCCTTTTAATATTAAAGTCAAATTAAACGATATTATAATGTGACAAGCAACCGTGTGCAGAGTTCTGGCAAAAATGTCAAATTCTCCTTCTCTTTTTACCAAACAATGACATAATTTCTTGGCCGTAGACATCTATTACGGGGCAACACAAATCCAATTATACTAATATAAGCTTTTCCTATTCTCCTTCGTGAATGTAATTCTAAATTAAGCTAACATTTAAAGGTTAGTTGCAGACCAGGCAGGGGTCGTTCCCTTCTGAACTTGGCGCACATTAATGCTTGAAATATATGCGTGCTTTTTGATTAATAAAACCAATTAATTACAAGAATGCCGTTCCTCTTCTTCGTTGTTCACATTGTTCTCACCTTCGCTCATCCCCTTCTCCCTGAAGCATGTGTCAACAGCGATTCCTCAGTGCTGCGGACTGACTGACACTCGGCCAGGCCTCTGAGGGGATCAAACAGCTAATTATTTTTATGATAGTGTTCATCTCCAGCTTTCAAGAACCGAGGTGTGTGCCCTGCTGTCCACGGGGATGTATATTATTATGCAAATATCCTCAGAAACCCGTCTGCTGCATGAGGTGAGCAAGATTTTATTTGCACTTTGTTGTAAGGAGCATTCATTTTTCATGGCTGGAACCATCATCTGTTACACACTATCACCAATTGGTAATGCACATTCCGCTTTAGCAAAGAAATGGAGCACACAACAGGAGTCAGTTTCTAAACAGTGAACTCCTACAGTGCCTCATGAACATCATGTAGGGGTCACCAAGGGTTGCAGCTGCGACCTCTGGCTTGCCCCTTGCTGTAGTGTCGCGTGAGCATGTACAGTAGGATCCTTGAGGTCCTTGCCTGACTCCTTACAAAGTTATGTAGTCAGTTGGGAGGTATATTGGTGTGTCTGGGTGTGTTCAATAAAGAATATGAGTAGTGTGTTTGGTTAAAGTTTGAATGATGAAGAATACAGATGTGTATTACAGAGCTGCGTGTGTGGCGTGATCATTTGCGTGCTCCAGAGCTGGGGTGGATGCAAAAACTGGCATAGTGTAGGGGATTCGTGTCTAGAAGAAACAAGGCTGCTCTACCTTTGGTTTTGCTGCGGTCCAGCAAGCTGCTTGTTCGTGCCACGAGCGCCCCAAAAAGTTGGTGTATGTGGACTCAAAGTGCACTCTAGCTCGCACAAGGCCCTCAAGGAAGGTGAAGGACCTAGAGAGGAGCACAGTGAGAAAGCCCGCCATAAGCCTACTGGTAAGGCTGAAAGAAGAGGTACTGCACCACAGCGTAACACAGAGCCATCGTCCATACAAAGCTGAAACGATAAAGGCTGCAACAATCAAGTATGAAAAAGCACTAAAGGCCGCAACAGCCAAGTGCAAGAAAGGGCTAAAGGCAGAGACAACCAGACACAAAGAAATGCTAAAGGCAGTGATAATTAGGTACAAGAAACAAAAGTCCACTTGTCGGTGAAAAACAGACAAATTACCTTCTAACTCAAAATATGGTGAGGCAACTTGAGCGCAAATACAGGGGTTGTGTTTACAAAGCTGTTGGTCTCTGCAGAAACAACCAAAGAGGCAACTGGTGGCATTCAGCACAACTCAAAAGATCTTCAAGAAATTAAAGTTCTCCAGTGATTGCAAAAAGGAGTGCCAAATATGGGGCAGCCATGTTCCTAAAACCACCACGGCCATTTGATACCGCCAAAAATCAGAGTATTGGTGCCAGATGAACAGCATTAATTGAAACATTTGTTCACTTCATAGGTGGTCTAGAATAAGTAGATGACAAAAACGTTCATCAAATACTTAAAGAAACTTGCAGGTGATGGAGTGAAAGAAGTGATAAAGAAAATATAACAAGCTGATGAAGTATCATGTCGTCAAATCAAAGAAACATTGGAAGCCAAGTTCAATCCAATGCCGAATGTTGACTATGAAAGGTAAATTTTCAACCAAGCTGGTGAAATGATGGATGAGTTTGTTGAAAGACTTGATACCCTCATCAAGCACTGCAAGTTCTGCAAATTCAATGATGAAGATGTCATGCGTCTCAGAGTCATTGACAGCTCCCTCTCTGATTTGTTCAGATGACGCATGCAAAGAGAGACACTTAGTCTAGAAAAGATACTCATGGCTGTGAGAGCTGGGGAACATAAAGATCGAAAGGCTGCTGATATGGAATTTAGTACAGCCCTGAATGAATCAGCATTGATCATAAAAAGTAAGCAGAAACAGAAAGTGGAGGCCCAGAAAAAGATGTTTCAGAAGAAAAAGAAATGTTATTTCTGAAATGGATTCTTGTTTCCACACTAAGGTAAATGTCCTACCATTGGACCGATATGCAAATGCTGTGAGAAAGAAAACCATTTCATAATGGTTGGCAAAGCGAAAGAGAAACTAAGTGCGTCACGAGGAGAAGAGAAAATGGGCGCCAGAAATTTCCAGAAGCATTGCAGTCATGGCCACAAGGCCAGGCAGCAACATCAATTGAGGCAAGTAGAGACTAAACGAAGTCCATCATCATCAAATTAATCAATGTTATCATCGAGCAACAGTGAAGAAGATGGATGTGCAATGGTGATGTCAATGACAGAACAACATGCACATGTAGGATTGGCTGCTTCAAAGAAGAACACAAGTCAAAGAGAGTTCTAAAGGAAACAAAGTGGTCCAGAGGTCCTGGTACTGGATATTGAACCAGATTTCAAGTCCATATTCAAAGAAGAACCTTTATTTGCTCATAATCGTTCCAAGAATTTACGAGAACTTTTAAAACACAAACCCATAAACATCACTTCCAGTTATAAAGGAATGAAAAAATGATGGAACTGTGGACAGTGTAGCAATATTATTCCAGGAAATACATTTGCGCACCCCCACACAGGCAATAAGATCTCATTAAGACACACATTGGATTGTAACGCCGAGGGCGTTATATATGCCATCCAATGCCCATGCGGGCTGGTGTACGTAGGACGAACATCGAGAAAAATAAAGACTTGAATCATTGAGCACAAAAGTATGATTCGCAATAAAAACTTGAATTCATGCTTGGCAACACATTGGGTTAACACTTCACATAGGATTCCTCAAATGAGGTTTACCATCTTAGAAAAAATTGAACATGTTCGAGGGTTAGATTTTAATACATCTCTGGCACACAGAGAAACATTTTGGATAAAACACTTGGGAACCATCATTCAGGGGGCTCTTAATGACCATTACGAATTATTGTGCTTTTTATAAACAGTTACGCGATGTATTAGTGTATTCAAGTTGTGTCAATATCATTCACTTATTTATGTAAAGGATCTGCATGTGTCTTTTTCTAGGTGAAATGTTTTCTTTCACTCTATATTTCACGTATCTCTACACATCACTTTCAAATCACCTCGACCTGAGGGGCAGCTGTTAAATGCAGTTATCTGTCATTGGATTGTCAATAATACACGCTGAGTCGAGTACTCCATCTCACACTGGTTATTGTACGCAGCCCCTAACAACGTTAGATCCCTCTTATAGATCTTCAAACACCAAGGTGCCGATCACGATCCTGTAAAAACCGGGTACGAACCGTCGGACGGAGAATATTCTCCGTCCGACGCGCACCCGGTCGTAAAAATATACAAACATGGAAGTACGATTCGCACGGAAATACCATTTCCGTACGAATCGTACAAAACCCCGACCGACGAAAATAAACATACAAATGTGATCCGGGAAAGCGCCGACGTGACGTCGGGACGCACGCAGCCTGCCATTCACGAACCAGGAAGTACGATTCACACCGACGTCATCCCGCACGGACAATATTTTCCGGCAGCCAAAAACTGCCGGGAAATCAGGACGACGCGAACAAGGAGTACCTGCACGCGACGGACAGACATGGACCCGAACCTACGTGTCATCCCGGCCCTCATAGCAGTCGACCTCCTCTACAGGTTACGACGCAGACGCCGCAGAAGGTCAGAACAACAAAGGGAGGGGGGAAGGGGGGGCAGGACCAGGGGCAGGCCACAAAACCCCCACCAAAGTCACACAGCACACATGCCCTGGACATACCTGACCCCCAGGCCCTGGTCACTACGAGGGGGTTGGGGCGTGTCCAGCAAAGCCAGCGTCCGCCACAACGGAAGTGCTTGACGACGCAAACCGGAAACACAACAATACAGGTACGTCCCGTACCCATGCCTTAAGAGCGTGGGTACGAGTCGTACCCCGCCCACACCTACGTCACCCCAACAATGGCGGGACGGCTGTACCCACGTGGCAAAGGCCTGGGTACGGCCCGCACAAGCATTACATAGCATGGGTATGGATATGTACGGACCGTACCCCCACCCCCGTATGCATGGAGCGTACCCCCACCCCAACCGTGTAAGTATGACCCGTACCCTCACCCGCGTACGTATGGAGCGCACCCCCCACCCCAACAGTGTAAGTACGACCCGTACCCTCACCCGCATACGTATGGAGCGTACCCCCCACCCCAACAGTGTAAGTACGACCCGTACCCTCACCCGCGTACGTATGAAGCGTACCCCCCACCCCAACAGTGTAAGTACGACCCATACCCTCACCTGCGTACGTATGGAGCGTACCCCCCACCCCAACAGTGTAAGTACGACCCGTACCCTCACCCGCGTATGCATGGAGCGTACCCCCACCCCAACCGTGTATGTACGACCCGTACCCTCACCCGCGTACAGATGGAGCGTACCCCCACCCCAACAGTGCATGTACGACCCGTACCCTCACCCGCGAATGCATGGAGCGTACCCCACCCCAACCGTGTATGTACGACCCGAACCCTCACCCGCGTACGTATGGAGCGTACCCCCCACCCCAACAGTGTAAGTACGACCCGTACCCTCACCCGCGTATGCATGGAGCGTACCCCCACCCCAACCGTGTATGTACGACCCGTACCCTCACCCACGTACGTATGGAGCGTACCCCCCACCCCAACAGTGTAAGTACGACCCGTACCCTCACCCGCATATGTATGGAGCGTACCCCCTACCCCAACAGTGTACGTACGGACCGTACCCCCACCTCGTATGCATGGAGCGAACCCACACCCGTGTATGTTCTAAGTGTACATATCCTGAAATAGGAGGGGTGTGTGCAGAGTCCTCCCAGCAGTGCCCAGACACAGGAGGGGTGTGTGCAGAGTCCTCCCAGCAGTGCCCAGACACAGGAGGGGTGAATGCCTAACACTCCCAGCAGTGCCCAGTCACAGGAGGGGTGTGTGCAGAGTCCTCCCAGCAGTGCCCAGACACAGGAGGGGTGGGTGTAGAGTTCTCCCAGCAGTGCCCAGTCACAGGAGGGGTGTGTGCAGAGTCCTCCCAGCAGTGCCCAGACACAGGAGGGGTGTGTGCAGAGTCCTCCCAGCAGTGCCCAGACACAGGAGGGGTGTGTGCAGAGTCCTCCCAGCAGTGCCCAGACACAGTAGGGGTGGGTGCCTAACACTCCCAGCAGTGCCCAGTCACAGGAGGGGTGTGTGCAGAGTCCTCCCAGCAGTGCCCAGACACAGGAGGGGTGGGTGCCTAACACTCCCAGCAGTGCCCAGTCACAGGAGGGGTGTGTGCAGAGTCCTCCCAGCAGTGCCCAGACACAGGAGGGGTGTGTGCAGAGTCCTCCCAGCAGTGCCCAGACACAGGAGGGGTGGGTGCCTAACACTCCCAGCAGTGCCCAGACACAGGAGGGGTGTGTGCAGAGTCCTCCCAGCAGTGCCCAGACACAGGAGGGGTGGGTGCCTAACACTCCCAGCAGTGTCAGGTTACACAGAGGAAGGAACACACCTTGGGACGATGCCACCATGCAGTAACTGCTTACATGAACAAAGTTATGTAGCCAACAGCTTGTGAATGCACACAGATACCAGGATCCACCCTATGACCAGCACAAGACGACAATTCCCACACACCGAACACATTATCACCACCCAAAATAATGGAGCAGATCCACCAACAGCAATACCAGACAGACAGTAGTGTACTAAGGAAAAATAAATTGCTTTATTCAGCATCCAAAGATCAGTTTGTCCCTTGAAAGTTCAAAATGTACAATGCCCATAGGGCAATCCAAAGTTCACATCCAGGTGGGGGACGCAGTGGGACGTGTGTCCCCTAGCTTGCCTGCACAGTCAGACTCCTTCGTCTTCCAGAGCGGGGAGGGCATCATGTGGGGGGGAAGGACCAGGCACCGCAGGGACATGGGGGCGAAGGGTAGGCGTCGTGGGTGCAGGGATGGAGGACTCCACCACAGGGGGTGGGGCAGGGCCAAAGGCGGAGGCCATGATGGCGCTGCACACCTTAGCAAGGTCCTCCAGCGACTCCCCTGCACCCGAAGGAACCACAGGCCCCAAGGAGGGGGGGCGGAGGGATGGGTCGCAGCGCCACTGGGGGAGGGTGTGGACAGGGGGGGGGACTCAACCACCCTGACCGGGGACTCCCTTGACCGCTTGCGGGGTGGTGTCACAGTGGGGCTCAGGGACAGAGCGGCCATGAAGGAGTCTTTGCCGGATATGTGGCCAGGAGAGCTGAGGGGAGGGGATTTGGAGGGAGTGGATTTGGTGGAATGCGGACTCCCACTCTGGCTGCATGGCTTACATTTGCCCCTCGACCCAGTGGGTGTGCCTACTTCACCCTGTGTGTGCGTGCCAGGAGGTGTGCGTATGACCTTCCCTGCTGGTGTGGTGCCTGTGTCTGTTGTGGTGGGTGCATGCTGACGTCTGGGTGTACGTGGGACAGGCATGGGAGTGGGAAGTGTGGATGGGGCAGGGGTAGGGGGTGGGACGTAGCGCTGCAGGAGACCCACTGCTGCAGTCAGTGTCGAGTCTATGGACCTCAGCAAGTTGCGTTGGTCAGCCTGCGATGAAAAAATGCCCTCCAAGTATGCCTCCATGTTGTTCAGCACTTGGCTGTGGCCATGGAGGACATTAAGCATCGCAGCCTGTCCAACCTGCAACTGCCGCTGGATGTCCACAGACTCGGCATTGGCGGCAGCAGTGGAGACAGGGGCAGGGGGTGCGGTGCCTGGCAGGAAGGAGACATGTGGTGACGGGGCACGCTGGGAAGGGACACGAGCAAGTGGGAGGCGGCTGATGGCAATGGAGGGGGCGGGGTGAGATGTTGTGCCGCTGTCAGCTGCTGGTGCAGCCTCCGCCCACTAGGAGAGATCATCCTCGGACCCGTCAGCTTCATATTCTGTCGTGCCAGTGGACAGGTCCTCGACCTCACTCTCCTCCGCCTCAGTTCCACTCAATGTGCCAGCCACGATGTCAACGCTGGCACTGGTGCTCGGTCCCTCCGCTCCGTCTGTGCTCATGTCTCCCTCTGTGTCCCCCGACGATGCTGTGGGCAAGGTGAAGAGACAGCAATTAATCATACACCTGTATACATATGTCACATGAGTCCAATCTACATAGGTTACAGTGCATAGCCTGAAAAGAAAGATCAGTAACATCTACAAAACAAGGTACAGATGTAGGGCATGCAACACACAGTTGGTTGACCCACCATGCCACTGAAAAACCATGGAGAGCATGACATAATAGCAAATGACATGAAATGGAGTTTGACAGAGGAGCCAGGCCCTGGGGACAATCCAGCACTGCATCTGCACCACATAGCGTTGCCGAAAATAGGGATGAGCAGGGACCATATCCATGAACTTGAGGCACATGCTGCATAGGTAATACTGAAAACATGCCCACCATGACTGGCTCACTGCACCTTGAGTGTATGTCCAGACAAACATCACACACTGGCCAGACCTAGCAAGGAGACATCAGGATTTGACATGTAGGCTTTGCCCGCACCAACCACCCCTTACATGAGACAATTTGTTGAGACACAGGAAGCACTTACATCTCTTAGTCTGGGTGAAATACACAGGGGCTGCATAAATGCAAGATTGGACGCCAAATATCCAAGGTGCGCCTATCCAAATAATCATGTACAAATGGACATCATCAGATGATTGTAACAAGACACACAGGCACTGGCCCCCGTGAGTATGAACAAGGAAAATCAGGTCAGGCTGTACAGTGGACAGTTGTACTACATTTTACGTCAATATACATGGTGCCAGGGGACAATGGCACAGAGCACAACCTATGCTGTAGACACTGAGAGTGTCCACGTTTTGTGATGACACACATGACACCTATGAAAATATGCCCCAGGGGACAGTAGTGGCCACACAACTCCATGGTCCTGAATGGGAATGACTGCAACACACGCCACCATCCCTGCACTATGCGTATCGCACACTCATGCACATCATGTCACAGGCCACAACATAGGACATGCGTGCTGTAAGGCATGACACTTGAGAGACTAACTCCCATGTCTGGACTCAGCATCAGTGCCAACTGACATGGAACCCACATGTACTGAACTGGACAGGGCACAGGCAAGGTCCCAAAACCTGTTACACACCACCCCCACACATGATGCTACAGGCAGAGTTCACGTGGAGAAAGTGCCAGCCTACATAACCTTGTGAAGGAGTGACTACACACAGACCAGGGAACACATTGCAAGGAGGGGAAGGGAGGCAGGAGAGCACCGCTATACTGTGGGTAACTGGATCTGCACAGCACCTTTAAACCCTGGCAGTGTATCCATGCAACTGTGCACTTACAAATGCTGGTGACACACACAACAAACACACATGTACCTACCCCCTTCCTGCTGCTGCTTCTCCTGTAAGCGCCTGTCCAAGTCTGGAAATACCACCGCCAGCACACGCTTGTGGATGTGGGTCAGACGGCAGCGCCCGCGGTTCTTATGGGTCTCAGGTGAGTCCCCCAGCAGGACCCGTGCGATCCTCCGCGTCCAGCACCGGATATCCTGCCAGCGTTTCCACACCTGGGCCAGGCGCCGCTTGCGACCCTCCATCCTCCTCACGGCACTGACAGCGTTCATCCATATCTGCTTCTTGGCAGAGGCGCCTACCTGTGAGGATGAACAAGTGACACTACATCAATACACCTGGCACATGTCACAGAGACACATATTAGAACAAAATTGCTGTTTACAACAAGGCATAGTATGCATCCAACGCATTGCACCTTTGTCATAGGGACATGATCCTCTGGGGAAGGGCAAAAGCAGTATGTGCCATTGAAAGTACACAGGTGGAATGAGGGCAACGACACAATCAATGATCCAGGCTCACACTGTGCATCACAAGCTACACCAGGATAATGTGCAGCACCTCTAAGCAGTCACATGCCACAGGCCACTGACGCTACCACAGCAGAGTACACAGACACACACAGGCACAGGACATTCACCTGCCATTGCCAAATGCAGCGACAAACCTCACTCTGCACATGTGCCACTAGACGGGGGGGGCTCACAGGTGTGGGGCTGGCTCTGCACGTCAGACACACAGCACTGCTCCCTGCTCACATCACATGGGCAGGGTATATCCATCCCTCATGCAGCCCGGGTGCCACACTCCACATATGCACCCACCCACATGACAGGGGACTTACACACACACCGATGTCCTGGGTACGAACACATCATGTGGACACTCTCAGCACAGGTACACAGAACTAACACACATCTGTGGGTACAGTCACCTGTCACACTGGGCTGACCACATAATACAATGAGGACTGTAGAGGCTACATTCCCAGGAGGACAAGACAGGCAGAATGTGGCATGCACCATGCAGTGATTGTCACAGTAAACACAATGCAAGTGAGGACGGCAGACATGCACCACAGCATGCACCAGCTGGGAGACATCAGGCATTCCCCCCCTGCGACCCCCCCTACAGTACATAGCATGTGTGTCACACCTGGACACAATGCCAGAAGTCGCAGTCACAAACAAGGGACACAGTCTGTGCTAGTAGACTCTGCACTCACCTGATACCCTGGTCGCCCATACAGCAGGGGTACTGTGGGAGGATCACATCCAGCAAAGCCAGGTTCTCCTCCAGGGTGAAAGGCTGTGACCTCTCCACAGACCTTGACATGTTTCCAGGGAATCAGTAGCAGCAGCTGGGTCGTAGAATCCAAAGATGTGCAGGCAAGTGCTCCCTCATGGGACCTGGCTGCCTTATATCTGCCTTGCTGGCCTGTTTCATGCACAGAGTGATTGGTCACTCACATTTGCATCCTATGTTTCCTCCAATCCCTTCAAACCTAGCACAGTCAGTGGGTTCTTATTGTGTTTTTTTTCTTGAGCATGATGTCAACTCCTGAACCACATTGCAACAAAGTAGATTCACTCAAACTGACTACTGCTGTGCACCTGCTGAAACAAATTCAAACTTTAAACTTGGTCTCCATGAAAACCAGCATGCATGTAGGCCTTTATACTTGTCCCTCATGTGTCCCCTATGTAATTTTGAGTTTCACACACAGGTACGGTGCGTACCGGGGCCCTAGGGCACCCCAAATGCATAGCAACGGCCCGTACAGGCATGTGTATGGTCCGTATCACTATGGGTGTGCTCGCGTATGCGTACCCATAGTGATAGTGAGCGTACGCACGCGTGTACGGTCCGTACCACTATGAGTACGCATACGCGAGAACACCTATAGTGATAGTGAGCGTACGCAC
Organism: Triturus cristatus; assembly: GCF_964204655.1. NCBI lineage: Eukaryota > Metazoa > Chordata > Amphibia > Caudata > Salamandridae > Triturus > Triturus cristatus. The sequence goes on along the minus strand of NC_140587.1, from coordinate 887,916,291 downwards.
GCGTGTACGGTCCGTACCACTATGAGTACGCATACGCGAGAACACCCATAGTGATAGTGAGCGTACGCACGCGTGTACGGTCCGTACCACTATGAGTACGCATACACGAGAACACCCATAGTGGTACGGATCGTACACACGCCTGTACGCTCACTATCACTATGGGTGTTCTCGCATATGCGTACCCATAGTGATACGGACCGTACACACGCCTGTACGCTCACTATCACTATGGGTGTTCTCGCGTATGCGTACCCATAGTGATACGGACCGTACACACGTCTGTACGCTCACTATCACTATGGGTGTTCTCGCGTATGCGTACCCATAGTGATACGGACCGTACACGCGTGCGTACGCTCACTATCACTATGGGTACACATACGGCAGCACTCCCATAGTGATACGGACCGTACACAGGCCTGTACGCTCACTATCACTATGGGTGTTCTCGCGTATGCGTACCCATAGTGATACGGACCGTACACGCGTGCGTACGCTCACTATCACTATGGGTACACATACGGCAGCACTCCCATAGTGATAGGGAACGTACACAGGCCCTCTGAGCGAATGTACGGTGCCTTTCACACATCACAGTGGTGACAGGCAGCACACAGGAAGGAATAGGGCTGACATACTTGTCCATGGATGGACATCAAGGCATTGTCTGGGCAGTACTACATGTGTGGGGCATAGGTGTGAAAGGCTGTGATGTGGCACATTACTCCTGAGTCGAGAAGGCACCAGATGTATGATGAGATGTGTACAGATGTTATGTGTGACGGTGCAATGTGTGCCAGGCATGCCCTTAACTCCTTTGACATGTGTGCATGTCGTACTGCACACTTGGGATGAGTGTCACTGGCATGGCACAGTCAACAACACACGCAAGTATCCCCTGATGCCCGCTACATGGGTTACCACACCAGACATGTGACTACCCATGGTGCACAATGTGTCTATGTCATGTATGTGTGGGGTGTTCCCATTAGCTTGATGTTGGTGCTCCCTCAAAAGCATCAGCTGTTGCAGCAACCAACATGTGTCTGTGTGTAGATGGACATGGCACACTGTTACGCACACCAGGCCACATGTGGTATCGGATGTGAGGTGCGTATGTATGCATGGGACACGGAGTAGCGTAACAAAGACATGTCTGCATCCTCTCTATGAATGTGTGGTGAGTCATTACATGTACACCTTATTGGCAAGGTGTGTGGGCTGTCCTAGTGTAATGTTATGTGACCTGTGGCTCTAATGTTCCGCTACCAGTCTCTGAAATTGACATCCTACTTCTGCTGATGTGTTGATGTATGTCACTCCTGTGTTGCGTCTGGCTGTTCACTTACACTGGGACACAGCTAATCCCATGCCATGGCATGTGGAGGTTCACAATCTCCGTGTGTAGCTGGGTCTTGGTAGGAGTGTCACCTGGCAGCCATACGTGTCCAGGGCATGTGGCACATACCTGACTCCGTATGTCACATATGTGTATTGACAGATTAACATGTGCTCAGTACAAATAAATTGTTGTTGTAGTGCACTCACTCTTCCTTGTCACTTCCAAATTACTGCAGAGCGCCGCCTCTTCCCCGACCAATTCCGGACTTGGCTGACATGCGGGAGAATGACTGTATCCGGTGCTACCGCTTCCCCCAACCGTTGATTGAGGAGTTGACGGCGAGGCTGGCACCACACCTGCAACCGCTGCACAGGTATCCTACGGCACTGACACCCAAGCTGAAGGTAATGGCAGCCCTACATTTTCTTGCCACGGGTACCTTTCAATATACCATAGCTCATGTTGGTGGCATGTCCCAGAGCATGTTCAGCCGTGTGCTGCATGATTTCTTAGAGGCCATGTTGCTTCACCTGGATGAGTTCATCCATTTCCCAACCCCTGAAATGTTGACTGGGGTCAAGCGTGGATTCTATGCCCTGGGAGGGATGCCCCATGTCATTGGGTCCATAGATGGGACACATGTGGCTTTGGTACCACCACAGGCACAGGAGGTAGCGTACAGGAATCGCAAGCACTACCACTCCATCAATGCCCTTGTGGTGTGTCTGTCCAACATGGTGATTTCACATGTCTGTGCTCGTTTTCCAGGATCAGCACACGATGCCTACATCATGAGGCATAGCAGGGTGCCTGAAATGATGACGCAGCTGCGCAACGAACGAGCATGTGTTGTTGGTGGGTACACTCTGTCTGTCCTGTATTTTGCGTAGACTTCCTGCACGACCGCTTCTCCTGTCCTACTAATGTCCATGTGGTTTCCATGTAGGGGACGCTGGCTATCCCAACATGCCACGGCTGATCACACCTCTCCGCAACCCCATCACGCCGGCCCAGCTCCGCTACAACACCGCCCATGGCCGGACAAGGCGAGTGATAGAGAGGACATTTGGCCTCCTGAAGAGCCGATTCAGATGCCACAAGACCGGCGGCGCCCTCCCATATGCCCCGGCGAAGGTCTGCAAAATCTTCATAGTCTGCTGCATGCTGCACAACATGGCAGTTGAGAAAGCTGTGCCACTCATCCTGGATCAAGATGATCAGGACCATCCACCCATGGAGAACGAAGGTCTTGGCAATGGGGCTAGTGATGTGGAGGATGTGGTTCCGCAAGAGGACATCCGGAGTCGGCTCATACGCAACTTCTTTGCTTAGTGGTGAGTACCAGTGTCTGTGAGTGCACGCATTGGTCCCCGTGTGGCATGTGTTGCGATGTGTGTGTCCATCTGCATGTATGGCACGTGAGTCAGAGGTGTGTGTGGATGTGTCACTGGAGTGATGGTGCCAGTGATGAGTGTATTTCCCCAGTCATAATTGTGACCTAGCATGTTGTCATCCTTACATGTGTCGAGTACATGCACATGCAAGTGGCTGTGCTTTTTGTGGCTGACTTCTTGTGTGTCTCTCATCCCCAGGTACTTGCGCATGCCGTCTGCTGGTTGCATTGTTGTGGCACTGCTATTCCTCATGGACACGTCATCGTGTGGAGACTCAGCGTTACACGCACGGACAAGTTTGGAAGTCTCCTTAGGGTAAGGGTTGCATCAGGGGAGTATTGGGTGTGGCAGTTGTTTACGAAGTGTGCACACTGCCCCTGTCGATGTTTGGTTCCTCTGCAGATATGTCGCATCACCATGGGACACATGACATGCAGCTGGGTACACCTGAATAGATGGTCAGACTTGTTGACAGTCATCAGTGATGGGATTGTGGATTGTGATGATGGCATCAATGTGTGTTACACTGCCCTTGGACACATACGGTTTGCATTGGCTTGACATGGTGTGGAACTTCCACATCAGAGGATCAATGGTGTATGGCAGCCTCTCCGTGAGCAGCAGGGGGTGTTTAGCTGTTAGCCGACACTTGTGTGCCAGTTCCATGGCTATCACGCATTTGTGCTGCAGAAGGGGGGTTCCAGTGTTGGACCCACATGTTACTCCACATGACCTGTTCATGTGTACTCCGAGTTGCCTCTGCATTCCCGAATACATGAATAATAAAGGTGTCCCTATGCCTCCAAGTTGCCTCTTCTCAGTCAATGCTGGTGTGTTGCCACGGTGCATCCGGCATGTCTGGCATGGTTTTCCGTGATAGTGGCTATGTGTCTATGTGTAGAGTAGCAAGATGCAAGCTGTTTGTGTGGGATTAGACTGTGTATTGTGCATGATGTCCATGACTGTGTGTGTATTGTGACATGTGCCATCCCCATGCATCCAACGTTGGCCAGGCCACCATTCTCTGCATCCACCTGACTCAAGCTTGCAGGACATGGTTCTGAAACCTGTCCACACATACCTTGGTGCCCCACAGGACACTCCACATGATCCCTGACATCTGCGCATGGCTGTCGCTGTACTCAATATGTCTGTCGGCACGGTTGTGCGGCCACCCCCTCAGCTGGTCGGGCCCATCACGGGTGTGTATGGTGCTCCATGTCTGTCTTGCCTAATACAATGTGACCCATGTGTGTCCTGTGCCACACTCAGGCCCCAGGGTGTGGATGGTTGAAGTCAAATGAGAACTCAGGCATGGTTAGACTTTACAAGACACATGTAAGGTAATAATGCAAAATGTAGGCATCTTCTCTTTATGGTGTAACTTTTTATTTTGGTTGGGGTACGTGGGGGGTTATGACATGAGGGGCTTTCCGGGTGGGTGGAATCCAAAGTTCACTAGGGGAGTTGGTGTCCTTGCCATTGGAAATCCTCAGAGTCCATGCCACAGTCTTTGTCAACATTGGTCAGACAGTGACCAGCAAGTCCGTGTGGCAGAGAATGTCTTTTGCTGCTGTGCTGCTGTTGGTCCAGTGGCCCAGGTGCCAGGCCAGGTGTCCTGGGAGATGGTGCTGTTGCGCTGACCCTCACGGTCTTTTCCGTGGACGACCCGCCCTCCTGCGGGGACCCTCAGAAGCAGGCCGTTACGATGTTTGGGATGCTCCGTCGGATGTCTCCTCCTCCTCCTCCTGATCCCTCCCTGTGGGTGGTGATGTTCTACGCCTGATGGCACAGGGAGGGTTGCCCATGTTGTCGGCTATCCGACGGAGTGTACTGTGAATTCCCGTGAACACCGTCACGAGCTCAGCCTGTCTGTCCTCCATCCGCCCTTGGTGTCGCAGTAGACAGGCATGTTGCTCCGCATGTTGCTGGGCCTGCTGGGTCTTGATCTCCTCGAGGATGGACACAACCTGGGCCATGCCCGTGGTGTCCTGCCGGTATGTGTCCAGGATGTTTCTGACATGGGAATATACCGGTTCCGCAGCCAACAGGTCAGGCTCGCGCCGCCACCGTCCTCCACTCCCACCACCCCTGCCCACTTGCACCTGGCCTGCCCTTGTGGGCACATCAGGTCTCCGGGACCCCTGAGGGGTGGCATTGGCATTGTCGCCTGCCTCCTCCTGGGTGCCCGGTACACCGTGTCCCTCCTGGCCAGCCCGGCTGCATTGTGGTGGTGGGGCAGGGATCCTGGGTGTCTCCTGGGATGTGGCAGGAGTGGGGGTGGTGGTTGGCCCAGTTGTACCTGACGCAGGTGCTGCAGGTGGTTGGACACCAGAGGGGCCAGGTTGGTCAGGGTCGGGTTCATCCACAGAGTGGTGAGACTCGTCGCTGCCGGTGGGTCCGTCATCCCGCCGAGCCGGGTCCTGTGAGTCTTCCCCCCCAGTGTTGAGGGGTGATCCACGATGTTGACCTGTGTGTGAGAGAGACAATGTTAATTTTGTTCCATGCAACATCCATGTTTCATTCGTTTCTAAGTTGGCACATTTCCTCTGGGAATTTGGATATGTCTTGGATTCCACTCACAGTGCACTTGTGCATGGGTATGTCCCTTGGCCACAGCTTTTGCGACTTTACCTATGTGTGGCACAGTCTTACTTGCTGCGTCAATTGTGACTGCAGTCAGCAGTGGAGTGAGCAGGTGTGGCGAGCCATGCATTGGCGCCTTCCGTGTTGCACTGTACATGGGCACATGGAGTTGTTCCACACACTTAGATAATGCAGGTAGCTGGCGTTGTGCTCGTGCACAGGTTGAGACATGGCCCTGTGTTTTGCCATGGAGAAGAGGGGGGGTTCAGGCACTGGCCACCCTTGTCTACATGCACGCAGTCCACCTGCTGATGAGCAGACATTCCCACACCCCCCAAGGCTGAATTGGGCTCCCTGTGTGTCCCTTTCTCACTCCCTCTCTGTCCCCCTCTCCCTCCCTCTGTGTGTCAGCCTCCTCCCTCTGTCCGTCTCCCTGTGTCTCCCTCCCTCTCTCTCCCCCTCTCCCTCCCTCTGTGTGTCACCCTCTGTCACCTCATCCCAGCTTCCTAGGCACACACTTTTTGCAGATCTTTGAATGGCCCTTGGCTTGTTGATCTGAGTTTGTTTGTGATCTCCAGGCACCCATTGGGTGTAGTGTCTGTGTCTGCGCTGCTGCTGTGGTGGTGTGTGCTGCCACTTTTTCACAGTGTTGGCTGTTCATTAGCTGCTGTCATGTGCAAAAACGTGCCGTCACCCCCATGTGTTAATGCAAGGCGTCCGCCTTTTGCTGGCAAGTCTTTCCTGTGTGGGGACACACTGTTTGTCTGGCTGTGACCTGGGCCATATGGGCAGGGGGCATTGTTGTCTGCTTCTGAGTTGCACTATGTGATTTTTGGGGCCCACACTCCCGCCATCCGGCTTACAGTGTCTTGTGTTGGTGTTTTCTGTGGCCTGTGACTTTGCATTGTCCAGCTGGGTGCATGGGGCATGGTGGCGCCAGTGGCATGTGCGTGTTCATGGAGTGTGGTTGAGTCATGCGATGGCTTGGGGTGGTTGCGTGCCTGTTTGTGAGTTTGGTTGTGGATGACGTTCCCCCCATGTGAGGTGAGTTGTTTGTGTACTCACCCGGGTCTCGGAGTCCTTCTAATCCGTCCACTGACACCACCGGCAGTATGGCCATCACCCTCTCCTCCCAGGGATGGTAGTGTACAGGTCTGCGGGGCGGCCCTCCTCCAGTGACGTTGGCCTGGTTGTGGTCGTCGGTCATTTTGGCTCGGACTCTCCTCCGCAGATCGTACCACCTGGCTTGGCATTCATGCCTGGTCCTTCTGGTGGCCGCAACAGCATTCACAGCATCGACAATCCTCTGCCACATGGCTGTTTTTTCGGACATGCAGGTCTGTCTGACCAATGTTCCAAAGAGGTGTGGCTCGACTTTGAGGATTTCGTCGACAAGGACCTCCAACTCTCGGCTAGTGAACTTTGGATTCTTGTTAGTGGGCATGGTGAGGGGTGTGGGTGTGGATGGTTGGGGGGGAGTGTGTGGATGGTTGTGGGTGTGTGGGTGTGGTTGTGCAGGTGTGTGTGTGAATGTGATGAGGGGGTGTTTGTGAAGGTGTGTGTGTGAAGGTGTGCAAGTGTAAGGTGTAGTAAAGGTTCAAGTATGGTGCTGTGGGTTGTCTGTGGGGTCTGGCAGCAGTGAGTCTGTTGCAAAGGCTCATGGTTTGTGTGTGTGGGCCCTTTTTATTGGTCCATTGGTGGGTGTGGCTGTGTTTGAAGTTTGGGTGGGTGTGTTATAAGGAGTGGTTGTGTTTTGGGCCTCTGTTTGGGATTTTGGCAGTTGCAGGTCAGTGAATGTGTTGTTTTTGTGCTTGTTGGACATGTTTTGTGGCTTTGTGCCATTCGAATGGTGTATTCTTGTGTTGTTTTGCTTCGTCCTGGTTGTGTACGTGCGTTTTTAGCGTGTGTACGGTGTTTACTTCGGGAATTTTGTTGTACAGTGCTGTCCTTGTGTCTGGCTTGGTACGACTTGTACATGCGTGATGTTGTGTGAAGGTGCTGGTGTTGGGGCCTGGGGTGCGCTCCGTACTTAGAATGTTGGGGTGGGGGTACGCTCCATACGTACGCGGGTGAGGGTACGTGTCGTACATACACGGTTGGGGTGGGGGTACGGTCCGTACATACACTGTTGGGGTGGGGGTACGGTCCGTACATACACGGTTGGGGTGGGGGTACTCTCCATATGTACGCGGGTGAGGGTACGGGTCGTACATACACGGTTGGGGTGGGGGTACGGTCCATACATACACGGTTGGGGTGGGGGTATGCTCCATACGTACGCGGGTGAGGGTACGGGTCGTACATACATGGTTGGGGTGGGGGTATGCTCCATACGTATGCGGGTGAGGGTACGGGTCGTACATACATGGTTGGGGTGGGGGTACAGTCCGTACATACACGGTTGGGGTGGGGGTACGCTCCATACGTACGCGGGTGAGGGTACGGGTCGTACATACACTGTTGGGGTGGGGGTACAGTCCATACGTACGCGGGTGAGGGTACGGGTCGTACATACACTGTTGGGGTGGGGGTACAGTCCGTACATACACAGTTGGGGTGGGGGTACGGTACGTACATACACGGTTGGGGTGGGGGTACGCTCCATGCATACGCGGGTGAGGGTACGGGTCGTACATACACTGTTGGGGTGGGGGTACGCTCCATACGTACGTGGGTGAGGGTGCGGGTCGTACATACACGGTTGGGGTGGGGGTATGCTCCATGCATACGCGGGTGAGGGTACGGGTCGTACATACACTGTTGGGGTGGGGGTACGCTCCATACGTACGCGGGTGAGGGTACGGGTCGTACATACACGGTTGGGGTGGGGGTACGCTCCATGCATACGCGGGTGAGGGTACGGGTCGTACATACACTGTTGGGGTGGGGGTACGCTCCATACGTCCGTGGGTGAGGGTACGGGTCATACATACACGGTTGGGGTGGGGGTACGCTCCATACATTCACGGGTGGGGGTACGTCTCGTACATACACGGGTGTACATACACGGGTGGGGATTCGACTCGTACATAGGAGGGCTGGGGGGAGTGTTGGGCGCGTATGCGGGCACATGTCTCCATGGTTGCTATGGGAGTTCGGTGCGGACTGTGTTTTTTCCATACGGTTGTAACATCGGACGCACGGGATGGATCGTACTTCCGCGGTCGGACTTCACTTTTCACATTTGTACGGTAAATCGTCCGAGGACGTGTCGGACACATTTTCCGACCCGAGGACGTGTGGGGAATGATTCCCAATGCGATTCGTATGGACTTTTTCCCCTGCGAATCGTAGTTGGCAGTTTGTACGGCACTTGTACGATTCGTACGGTAAAAAGACCGGATACGAGTCGTACGGGGAATTTTTTTCCAGGATCGTAATCGGCACCCAAGTGTGTTTTGCATACGCGCAAGTAACAAAGTTTTACTACGATTTTTTTCAGCTCGGATTAACACGAGGCCTCACATACGTCATGATGTTTTCTTTGCTTCATGGAAGTGGTGGCTTTTCTGCGATCGGTCGGCATTGCCCAGGTGAGGGCTATAGTCCATGGGACTCAACGGCTTAAAACCATTAGGCGACAATACTCATGATATATCACACACTCTGAGTCTTGAGTAAAGTGTTCACACGGTGAACTTTTCCTTTTTATTTTTCAGACACGGTTATCTTTAAGACGAGTCTGGTAAGCACTTTGTTTCACCCTCGTGGTTTTTGTATGAAGTTTTTCCACAGCATGTTTGCTTAGAATATGTTTTGTTACTTCTTTTATTCTCAGTAATAACCTCCTGGTGGTTAATGTATGGTACGCTCGTGAACTCCTCTCCTACGCTTACCTTCCAATTGACGTTATATTTGGTAAGCTTCAGTCCTTTTCACAATCGTTTATACATTCACTCATAATGTGTCAGCAGGGATAAAATTATCCGTTTTTTCACTTTTTAGCAACAAAACGGCGTTCACTGAAGCAGCGTGGGTATGAGCAATTTCTACATTGTAGCATGACACTTGTTTGTTAATTCACTTACAATCTCTGGCACTGCATCGGTTCACTTAAACACGGTCCGTTACTTCACATATAGCTCATTCACTTGGGTCTTTGCAGCATTTCAGGACATTCTGATAAAGCACGCTCAGCCAGTGGGCTTCCATTCTATTTCTTTCACTTTTTGGATACTCTCTAATTCTACCACGCCACGCATGCACTTAATAAACTCTTCCCTTTTTTCTTTTCCTCTTGTTTTCTCTTTTTCTCTTTTCCTACGTGCAAATCCTACCGTTGTTGACAATGTATTCAGTCATTATCATGACAGTCTGAGATGAATCTGGTTATTCTCTACTTTTGTTGTAGTTCCACTCGGAAGGAACAGGACACAGTTACTCATTTTACTCTCACTTGGATATACCCCTGAAGAAGGGTTTTGAACCCGAAATGCATTGGGAATTCTTTTGCTTTTTGAACCATTGTTGAAATACGCAATTCGAATATAATTTGATGCTTGTTAAGAAGATGATTAAAAGTAAATAGGATATTTGTATATGTTTTTTTGAGAAGTTCACATATAGGTATTCGTTTACTTTAAAAAAAATATCATTTTGCAATACAATATTTTGAAATTTCTTTGTGCAAACTTGGCCTTTAATATGTAAAGCACGGCAAGAAACTACAATAAAAAATTGAAACCATAAGGACAATAGCAGTGCATCTCACAGACCTGGGTGATTCTAGGCCTTGAAATAGGATAAGAGGTGTATCTCCACCATAATAATTCTAGATGTCGGTGAAGTAAAAGACCGCAGATGTAGGTCGAAAGAAAGGAACTTTATTTTGTTATTATACAAGGTGATGTTATAGAGACTAGACTTGCAGTCTAGAGTGAGATCATGATGCAGCGTGGAATTTCAAATCCTCCCTTTGTCACAGACCAAATATTGCACTAGCACATTCACTCAATACATTCACTGGTGGGGCCCATAACACCAACACTTACACATTTCTGATCTGCTCTTACGGGAGAGATACGTTTTCCAAATGCTGACATGAAAGGAATACCTTTTGACCTAAAGAACTTATTTACATAAACATACATTGAATACCTTTATTAAACTCTGACCTTCGAGATATTCCCTCCATTTACTCGATGGATCAAATTAGTTGTTTTTGGGTAATTGGTAACTCAATTCTTCTATTTTATATTCAATCACAAGCTAATTTCTTCAATAACAGCCCAACACATTTGTTTGTTAATAAGTACTTTGTTTATCTAATTAATTGCAAAATTTTAATAAATCATTAATCAAACCCCGGAACATCACATTTACCTAATCTGGCTATTAGTCGTCCTCTAAGTCAATCAAGTCATGAAAGTCTTTAATTCATCAAAAAATCAGGCAGCAATTCAGTCTGTCAAAGATTCAGGGAAACAGCTGTCCAGCAGTGTCACCATCCTCTCCGTCAACATAACGTCAGGAAAATAACCATCGTTTCGCACGTTAGTCCACTCGAAGTCTAAGACTGTCAACTCACTATTCTACCATCTTTTATAATACATTTAATGTCAAGATGTAACAAAAATCAGTTTTAGGCAGTCCTGATTAGTGGGTTTGGGGTCGTTCGGTGAAGTTCTCACATAGTCTATTTGGTTAGGTCATCACACTTGCTGGTTCCGGTTTAAGAGGCAGTCCTTTGTTTAAAGTTCTGGCAATTCTCCCATTGTGACCTTGATGGGTACATCTTACATGGGGTCAGGACAAGGCCACTGTTGCTCGCGGTGGCGCAGGCGCACTTCACCCGAAACCTCGTGGAATGGTGACTAGTCCCGTCAAGTCAAAAGTCGGCCATCTTGACGTAGGCCCAATTGGTCAACTTAAGCAAAACAAACACAAAACGTAATTAAAACATGGAAATAATGATTAAAATGTTTAACCCTCACTAATTCCCCTATGTGTATGTAATTATCTAGCATAATAGCAACATTCAAAGCGTTTATATTCACACAACGATGTCATCTTGTGCGACTTACAATTAAGTCACAAAAGCAACATATATCATGCAATATTCGAATTTTCTAGCATTAGTATGCGTACGTATATTAGTTTACAAATTATTTTAGCCATGCAAGAGGCAAATCGCATGTGTAATTCATACATTAATAGGATTGATTAGATATCACTTCAAACAGATTAATAATATTACAATTGATAGATTATTCGGTTTAATATGAATATGCAGAAATGGTAGGGGTATACAACATTTTGTACTACTCGCTCCATCAATCATACAAGGTCTAGACATGTCATTAATAACAGTTGCATGTAGAATTATGCTATCATACCTAATCATCATGTACAAACAGTCTTATATTCTGAGAAAAGTTGCATATATTCCAGATTGCTTTAAGATAAAATAAGGATAAAGTCCAAAGTCTAGGAGAAACAGACATTTTTTTGAAGAGAATTAAAATCATGATATTGCAAACACATCAGGGATGTGAAGTCTATAAACGAAAATGAATACGTTGTCTAGTGCCATATACATGTACGTCTATAATTTCATAACAGTATTTCACCTTTTTCAATTAATATGCAGTCTACTGCAGACAAAATGTGACATGAAACAGACGGCATAAATGAACAGACCGGGAGAAATAGGGCAATGGGATGAATACATTCCTAAATATAGGATACATGGGATTTACGATCTTAAGTATCTTCAATATGGCGACAGGCTAGACCCCTTTCTTCAATAGTGCTACTGTCTGTAATAATGAATGTGCAAATATGTTAACAGAGGAAGTTAAGCAAATACGGGTTCGCAGTTTGATAACAACTCAGACCCATTTTGGGGCAGCACATGCCCGTATTTATAAGGGTAGAAGGCATTCCATCTCCAAATCGGAAGATGACTCAGTCATGCTTCTAAACTTACAGCCGGGTATGGCTGCATACAGACTAGCTACTACACACGAAACATTATTTTTTGCTTAATGAGGCAGAGTCTAAAGTTCGAAGGTCAAAGGGAACAGAGTTACAGGAGTAACTTACTTGACGTAGACAAAATCCTGTCATGTCGGTTTGAGTCACCGGGTAAATCCGTACAAGGGGCTGTCCAGCAATGTAATATTAAGGAGGGATCGCCATCATATTAAATAGTGCACAGATCCGACATGCCCCGGAAGTGTAACTTTAGTGACCGCGTGAGCGGCTGATTAAGTATCTACATTTAGCATGTAGTAGATAATATTTCTACACTTGGTGCTCATATTTCTGTCAACGATAGAGTTTTAGGAGGTTTTTTAAAGAAAAATACAGTAAAAAGCTAATGGAAAAGTAACACAATGTCACAAACAGGGAATTGATCGATATGCAAAATGACGTCAGTTTGGAGGTCATAAGTCTATGAACAGCCATACCAACGCTACGGGTGCTGCCATTTTGGAGTGGATAAGAGTACCTAAGAATAGACAGTAGAGGTGTGTTAACGAGATTTCAAAAACCAAATATCAAAAACGGGGAAGGTCAGGATGGCGTGGGAGCTCTTTTACCCAAGTCAACATAATCTACATTACTTTAGTACCTTCATAAATGGGAAAACGTGATGCTCTAAAGGGGACTGCCTGAGAGGAATTGCCAAACTAAAATATTTTTAAAGGATAGGACACCACTCTTATACCATTTACAGGGTTGTTTGCAAGTGAGCATTCAGAATATACCTTGCAATTACCAAACTCTGAAATTTTTTGAAAAATAGGACAGTCCTCCTATTTCAATTGTAGAGTTGTGTGCAGAAGAACATTCAAAACAGACTTTGCCTGAACTTTCTATTCTGGCCAGGCAAGGAGCGAAGATGAAATAGAAAAGGAAGTACGAAGAGTATAATTAATAAAACATTCCCCAGAATCTGGCGATTTGTAATTCATTTACTGGTGTAAAATTAGCCAGGACTTTTTCCTCCGTCACGATGTGTTAAGTGCTGCTAAATAAACCAAGTAGATAAACCAACCATTCCTTTTAGATCCAGCAATGCCACTCATGTTCTTTATTAAGGCCCTTTTCCACAGTTTCTAGTTTCCAGGCCAATGACAAAGGCACTTTCCTCTTTTCGAAGGTGTAGTTCTAAGTTTCCTCCTCGTTTGTGTTGTTTCAGTTTTTTAAGGCCAATGAAGGTGAAAGTGCGTTAGAGGCAATGGTGTGGTTCAAATGTTCCACCAGGGGTTGCCTAGTGTTTGACTTATGGATGTTTCGATAATGCTCCTGGATACGGACTTTCAAGGGTCGAATAGTGCTCCCAATATAATGATTTTCACAACAACAAGATTTTAGGTAAACCACATTTGTGCTTTCACAGTTTATAAAATCAGTGATCCTATACAGATGGCCATTAAATGTGACTTCCTTTGTTCTTGATTTGCCCAGTTTACATATCAAACAGTTTGAACAGGTATGGAAGCCTTTAGGTTGTTGCAAAAAGGTGGTTGGCTCATGTTTAGTTTCCAAAAAGGATGGACATAGAATATCCCTCAAATTTTTACTTCTGGAGAAACTGAGCTGTGGTACTTAGAACTACACCTTCGAAAAGAGGAAAGTGCCTTAATAATTGGCCTAGAAACTGTAGAAAAGGGCCTTAATAAAGAACATGAGTGGCATCACTGGATCTGAAAGGATGGGTTGGTTTATCTACTTGGTTTATTTAGCAGCACTAACACATTGTGACAGAGGAAAAAGTTCTGACTAATTTTACACCGGTAAACAAATTACAACTCACCGGATTCTGGGGAATGATTTATTTAATATACCCTTCCTAGTTCCTTTTCTATTCCATCTTCGCTCCTTGCCTGGCCAGAATAGCAAGTTCAGGCAAGGTCTGTTTTGAATGTTCTTCTGCACACAACTCTACAATTGGTATAGGAGGACTGTTCTATTTTTCAAAAATATCAGAGTTTGGTAACTTCTCTCAGGCAAGGTATATTCTGAAGGCTCACTTGCAAACAACCCTGTAAATGGTATAAGAAGACTGTCCTATACTTTGGTTTGGCAATTACTCTCAGGCAGTCCACTTTAGAGCGTCACGTTTTCCCATTTATGTAGGTACTAAAGTAATGTAGATTATGTTGGTGTGGGTAAAAGAGTTCCCACGCCATCCTGACCTTCCCTGTTTTTGATATTTGGTTTTTGAAATCTCGTTTACACACCTCTGCTGTCTATTCTTAGTTTACTCTTATCCACTCCAAAATGGTGGCGCCCATAGCGTTGGTATGGCCATTGATAGACTTATGACCTCCAAACTGACGTCATTACGCATATTGATCACTTCCCTGTTTGTGACCATGTGTTACTTTTCCGTTACATTTGGCCGTCTTTTCTTAAAAAAAAAACTTCCTAAACCTCTATCGTTGACAGGAATATGAACACAAAGTGTAGAAACATTATTTACTGCATGCCAAATTTAGATACCTAATCAGCCTCTCGCGCGGCCACTAAAGTTACACTTCCGGGGCATGTCGGATCCGTGCACTACTTAACATGATGGCGATCCCGCCTTAAAATTGGCAACTCGATTGATATGTTTCTCCAAACTGTAAAGAAAGATTTGGATAAAGAATTCCAAGTATACAAGTCCAAACAGAAATATGTACCCAAAAACATCACGCATAAAGAGCCAAAAGCCTTAGCTGAATTAATCCCAACTTAATAATCAAGGAAGCAGACAAAGGAGGAAATGTTGTTGTACTTAACACCACGGATTACCTGGCAAAAGGCCACCGACAACTTGGAGATGTAACCTGCTATCAGAAACTAGACCATAACCCCACAAAAGAAATCCAAGAAAAACTTCTCCAACGTTTGAATGGTTGGTATGAAAAGGAACTTCTAACCTTGGAAGAAAAACAACGCTTGTACATCAATAATCCAGTTACTTCAACCTTTTACCTATTACCCAAGGTACATAAACCAGGCAGAATACCCAAGGGCAGGCCAATCATTGCGGGAATCGACTCAATCTGTTCAAATGTGGGTGCTTTCATAGATGCTGAGTTACAACCTCTCATGCGGGACCTCCCTTCTTTTATCAAAGATACCAAAGATGTGCTGCAGAAAGGAGAGAATATAGTCTGGCAAGATGACTATATACTATCTTCAATTGATGTCACCAGCCTCTACACTTCCATTAAACACACGGATGGTATAGCAGCAACTAGAAAATCTTTACAGACCAGATCAGTCCACCTCATATCCAGGAACAACATGATACTGGACAAGCTTGATTTTTGTCTATTTAACAACTATTTCCTTTTCAATGTTAGTTTCTTCTTACAACTCCAAGGGACTGCCATGGGGGCAAAATTCACACCTCCATATGCCTGCCTACTAATGGGTGAGGTGGAGAGACACTAGCTATGGGGTGAAAGGGCAAAATATCTTACAAGCAACATAATAATGTGGGGAAGGTACATTGATGACGTCCTGCTTGTATGGCAAGGACCAGAAAACCTCTTGAAATCATTTATCTTACCCTGAACAGATGGGGGATTGACATCACCTATACCATTTCCAAAACTGAAATTGAATTCCAGGACTTAACAATTTACATCGAGAACAATAAACTAAATACCAAAATACACAGAAAACCTACCTCCGCAATTCTATTTTACATGCCTCTAGCAGTCATCCAAATCACACCATCACTAACATTCCAGCAGGTGAATACCGCCGAGCTTGTTTGAACTGCAGCTCGAATGAAGAATACATCTCGAAGTCCGAGGAAATAACTCAACTTCTGAAACAACGTGGATATAAAGAACAAGTCCTCAACAAAGCTCAAAAATGCTTTTCTGGCACTGATCGACATCATTTATTGCATAATAACCATGTCAGAAACTGTAAATCAGTGATACATTTTTCCACACAATATAACAATGGACACTACCACATCAGGAAAACCCTGGCACCTGTTGAAAGAAACCCCTACGATATCAAATGCTCTCCGTGACGTACCACAGCTCAGTTTCTCCAGAAGTGAAAATTTGAGGGATATTCTATGTCCATCCTTTTTGGAAACTAAACATGACCCAACCACCTTTTTGCAATAACCTAAATGCTTCCATACCTGTTCAAACTGTTCGATATGTAAACTGGGCATATCAAGAACAAAGGAAGTCACAGTTAATCTGTACAGGATCAATGATTTTATAAACTGTGAAAGCACAAATGTGGTTTACCTCATCTCTTGTTCTTGTGAAAAGCATTATTTTGGGAGCACTATTCGACCATTGAAAATCTGTATCCAGGAGCATTATCAAAACATCCATAAGTCAGACAGTAGGCAACCCCTAGTGGAACATTTTGAATCACACCATTGCCACCAACACACTTTCACCTTCATTGGCCTTAAAAAACTGAAACAACACAAACGAGGAGGAAACTAAGAACTACGCCTTTGAAAAGAGGAAAGTGCCTTAATCATTGGCCAAGAAACTGTGGAAAAGGGCCTTAATAAAGAACATGAGTGGCATCACTGCATCTACTTGGTTTATTTAGCAGCACTAACACATTGTGACAGAGCAAAAAGTCCTGGCTAATTTTACACCGGTAAATGAATTACAAATCGCCAGATTCTGGGGAAGGCTTTATTAATTATACCCTTCTTATTTCCTTTTCTATTCTATCTTCGCTCCTTGCCTGGCCAGAATAGCAAGTTCAGGTAAGGACTGTTTTGAATGTTCTTATGCACACAATTCTACAATTGGTATAGGAGGACTGTCCTATTTTTCAAAAATATCAGAGTTTGGTAATTTCTCTCAGGCAAGGTATATTCTGAATGCTCACTTGCAAACAACCCTGTAAATGGTATAAGAGGACTGTCCTATCCTTTAAAAATATTTTGGTTTGGCAATTCCTCTCAGGCAGTCCCCTTTAGAGCATCACGTTTTCCCATTTACGAAGGTACTAAAGTAATGTAGATTATGTTGACGTGGGTAAAAGAGCTCCTGCGCCATCCTGACCTTCCCCGTTTTTGATATTTGGTTTTTGAAATCTCGTTTACACACCTCTGCTGTCTATTCATAGGTTACTCTTATCCACTCCAAAGTGGCGGCGCCCGTAGCGTTGGTATGGCCGTTCATAGACTTATGACCTCTAAACTGATGTCATTACGCATATCAATTACTTCCCTGTTTGTGACCATGTGTTACTTTTCCATTCGCTTTTTGCCGTCTTTTTCTTTAAAAAACTTCCTAAATCTCTATCGTTGACAGAAGTATGAACACCAAGTGTAGACATATTATCTACTGCATGCCAAATGTAGATACTTAATCAGCCGCTCACTTCTGGGGCATGTCGGATCCGTGCACTATTTAACATGATGGCCATCCCTCCTTTATTTTACATTGCTGGACCACCCCTTGTACGGATTTACCCGGTAACTCAAACCGACAAGACAGGATTTTGGCTACGTGAAGTAAGTTACTCCTGTACCTCTGTTCCCTTTGACCTTTGTGCTTTAGACTCTGCCTCATTAAACAAAAAATAATGTTTCACGTGTAGTAGTTAGTCTGTATGCAGCCATACCCGGCTGTAAGTATAGAAGCATGACTGAGTCTTCTTCCGATTAGGGGATGGAATGTGTTGTACCTTTACAAATGCGGGCATGTGTTGCCCCAAAATGGGTCTGAGTTGTTATCAAACTGCGAACCCATATTTGCTTAACTTCCTCTGTTTACATATTTGCACATTCATAATTACGGACAGTAGCGCTATCGAAGAAAGGGGTCAAGCCTGTCGCCAAATTGAAGACACTTAAGGTCGCAAATACCGTGTATCCTATATTTAGGAATGTATTCATCCCTTCGCCCTATTCCTCCCGGTCTGTTCCCTTATGCCGTCTGTTTCATGTCACATTTTCTCTGCAGTAGAATGCATATTAATTGAAAAAGGATGAAGTACCATTAGGAAATTATAGACGTACATGTATATAGCACTAGACAATGTATTTATTTTCGTTTATAGACTTCACATCCCTGATGTGTTTGCAATATCATGATTTTAGTTCTCTTCAAAAAAATGTCTGTTACTCCTAGACTTTGAACTTTATCCTTATTTTATCTTGAAGCAATCTGGGATAGATGCAACCTTTGTCAGACTATAAGAGTGTTTGTACATGATGATTAGGTATGATAGCATAATTCTACATGCAACTGTTATTAATGACATGTCTAGACCTTGCATGATCTCGCTCTAGACTGCGAGTCTAGTCTAGTCTCTATGACATCACCTTGTATAATAACAAAATTAAGTTCCTTTCATTCGACCTATATCTGCGGTCATTTGCTTCACCGATATCTAGAATATTTATGGTGGAGATACACCTCTGCCAGCACCATACTCAGTTTCATTTTTTTCCTTTTTTTTCTTCTTCTTTTCTTTCTTCTCAGTCTATGGATGCAAAATTGGCTAGGGACTGTTTCTTTTCACACTCCCTTCACACACTTCTCACATGTGTTTTAAAAAAAAAAATTCCTTAATGAAAGTATTAAATAAACAAGAACTTTTTATTTTCAATCACGGCTCACTAGAACACTTTGGTTGGTGTTCTCTTTTTGAGGGCTGTCTGCCTAGCAACTTCCACTCATTGCAATTTCATTTCACAGCCTTGAAAAAGCCCTGGCCCAACTTGCCACATAGGGGGAAACACGTGTCGGCTGTTCCCTTCTATAAAATCTGTCTATATAAAAAGTCAAGAGTGAAATGGATCAATAAATCAATAAATGAAAATAAAACAACTACTTTCACTCAAATCAACTTGGATCATTGTGTTGTGTCTTAGAAAAGGAATTATCCCTGCTCAAAAAAATACCGTCCTGGAAGAGAGGAACACATGCTTATACCTTCTCTTTTACTTGTTTAAACGGAGGTTGGAAGGGTCCAGAACCTCAATCAAAAGTTCCTCCTGCATTTTAGGACTCAATATCCAGTACCAGGACCTCTGGACCACTTTGTTTCCTTAGAAAAGGAATTATCCTTCTGTTAAAAAAACAGACCGTCTTGAAAGAGAGAAACACATGCTTATACCTTCTCTTTTACAAGTCAAAGAGAGATCGCCACGTGAGGCGACAAAACTTATTTGGTCATTGCCCCAAGATCATCTCTAAATGTGAATGGCTGCCCTATATCTTTTAATATAGACAGTGGTGCATTGATCAATATTATGGTGGAAAAAAAATACAACCAATTGTCTCCAATACCACATTTAATGCCATCAAAGACAAAGGTGTATACATAGACTGATTCTACACCATTGCAAAGTCAAGGGTCATTTGCAGAGACCATGAGGTAGAAGATAAAGACAGTCCAAGGACCAATTCATATCCTCATAGGTACTCCGCCGAGTGCATGCTTGCTCGCTTTCAGCACTGCTGCTGGCATGGGACTGCTATCCATCAACTACAACCTCAATGCACATTTTGTAATAGTAAGTCAATTGCTGTTGTTGTTTCATGGACTAGGGAAACTAAAGACAATGAGGGTGCAACTTCACATTAATGAGGACATTTGTCCTGTTGCTCAGCGACAACATCAGATTGCTTTTCATTTAGCCGTTGAGAAAGAACTAGAAACAATTTTGAAGCATGACATCATCAAGCGCTCTATTGGTCCAACGCCTTGGCTTTCAACCCTAGTGGTAGAGTCAATAAAGGACAATGGAGGTGCAATGTGCATTTGCGTTGATATGCACCAGGCCAACAAAGCAATCGAGAGAGAAAGGCATCCAGGTCCACACATAATGGACTTGATTGCAGAGTTGAATGATGCCAAAGTCTTCTCCCATCTTGATTTGAACAAAGCATGCCATCAACTTGAGCAGGAAGAGAAGTGTAGGTACATTACAACTTTTTCAACTCATGTTGGTTTATTCAGATACAAAAGACTTAGCTTTTGTGTGTCGTCGGCTGCAGAAATCTTTCAGAATGTCATTCGCTGAGTAATTCAACCTGTTACACATGCTTTTATCTACAGTGATGGAAAACTAGCGCTTGGGGCCACACAAGAGGAGCTTGACAAAACTCTCACACAAGTATGCTGTCTGCTTGCTGATGCAGGTCCAAAATGAACTGAAAATAATTTAGGATCATAGGGACAAGTGGATCGGCTGGTAAATACGCTATTGCAAGGTCTCAACGTATTATGGTTGGACCGTACTAGGTGGAAACGGGAGATGTGTGTGTTCAGGGACTCATAATAGAGAATCCCTTTAAGCGGTGGATAGTGATGACATTATAAATCTCCACATAACAATATAGCAGAACAGTCTGGCAAATTGCCAGAATTGATTTGTGAGTGTGTTCATAAACAGACTGTTGATTCCAACATTTAATATATGTTGCAGAACTTACTGTGGCCCGTTTATAATCCTGCGCTCATATCAATATTTATGCCTTGAAAAAGTCTTAGAAAAAGACGAAACACGTGTCGGCAGGCAAATCGTGTGCTGGGAGTTTTTACACTTTGTAATATGAATAAAGACTGCTGAAGAGCAAGAAGACTAATCTCTCTGGATTTCTGTTTTGAATAATATTGTTGAATTGTCTCTGTCTATGGTAGAGGGTTATATGTACCCAGAGTTGTGGTAAACTAGAACAGGACTAAAATAATGATAAGTGGTGTGCTTTATATGCCTTAGTTTTTTTATATTCAATTTGGTTGCACATTTAGTTGTGTCAATAACACCTTTTGGTAGTAGGTGTTTGGGGCGAACCTAGCACCTTTGTATGTACATTTAGGAAGATATTTATACATTTCACGCTGAATTATTAGGAGACCACTGTTTGCCTAGTGAAGGTGTGGACATTTCCCTTTGAGGGAACACCACTACCTATCTTATTATGCTAAGAGAAGTGTAGGTACATTACTACTTTTTCCAACTCATGTTGGTTTATTCAGATACAAAAGACTTAGCTTTTGTGTGTCGTAAATGCAGAAATCTTTCAGAATGTCATTCACCGAGTAATTCAACCTGTCACACATGCTTTTATCTAGAGTGATGGAAAACTAGTGCTTGGGGCCACAGGAGAGGAGCTTGACAAAGCTCTCGCACAAGTATGCTGTCTGCTTGCTGATGCAGGTCCAAAATGAACTGAAAACAGTTTATAAAGCACACTTGTTAGAAATGGGGGTCTCTAGTTGGCTATGGTTTGCACCTTTGTCCAACAAGGGACCCTTGCTTTTAGTCAGGGTAAGGGAATTGCACCCTTAGACAACCCCTGCTCACCCCCTTGGTAGCTTGATATGAGCTGGCAGGCTTATCTCAGAGGCAGTGTGTAAAGCATTTGTGCACCAATACTGTCATACACTGAAAACACTACAAATGGACATCGCACCAGTTTAGAAAAATAAGTAATCTTTATCTAAACCAAACAAGACCAAAACAACAAAAATCCAACATACAATAATCAAAAATATGTACTTTCAAGAATAACCTAAAAAATGCAGTTCCTTAAAGTTGGTAGCTCCGCCTGGTACTACCGCAGTGCTGAAAGCAACCAAATCCCACAGTTTCGGCCAACCATGTCGGTGCAGATCAGAGTCAGTGTCAGAAGCCTTGTAAACAGTACCTTTGGTTCTGGCTGACCGCATTGGTGTGGGCCGGTTGCGGCAACCAATGTGGTTGCGGTGTAAAGTGGAGCCATGCCCTCAGGTCACAGTGCAGGCAGCAGCTTGTGACGGTCATCCAGCAGCGTTGGCAATTGGGGGACGGTGGTGCGAAGTGGGGCGGTGCTCGTTGAAGTTCTGCAGGTCACTGTGCAGGCGGCAGTGCAGGTCGATGGGAGCTGGAGTAGGTGTGTCATAGCTGTGGAGTGGGAAGGGCGGTGCTTCGTGTAGCTTATGAGTGGTGCCACCAGACCATGGTGCTGACCACGGCAGAGATATCAGCTGGCAGTGGCATTGTCGGTGAGACCAGGCTGGTAGGGTGAAGTGAGGCGGTGCAGTGTGCGGTGCCCACAGGATGCAGTGCAAGCAGAGGCTCGGTGGCAGTGGCAGTCGTCATCGTCGGTGAATCCAGGGCTGCAGTGCGAAGTGTGGCAGTGCCATCTGTAGGCCTTCTGGTCACAGAATAGCGATAAGTCTAGGTGGCGTGTCCGGCTGCATTTTCCCCCTGTGGCAGCTGAGACATGCGGTCCCAGAGGCAGTACTCAGAGGAAGGTGAAGTATTTGCTGTTCCTGAGACTTCTTGAACAGGGGGCAAGCTCTACCTCAAGCCCTGGGAGAAACTGAAACAAAGAAGTTGCAGAAAGTTCAATCCAGTCCTTTATCTGCCAAAGATAGAATCAGCTACTGCAGGCTAACACAGCAAAGCACACAACAAAGTTGTAGTCTCTCCTCACAGCTTCTGTGGCAGGCTCCTCGATTAAAGTGAGTTCTAAAATCCTGGGGTCTGGACTCAAATATTTATACCACATTTTCCTTTGAAATCTTGTGGCAGAGAGTGTCTATGCTCAATCCAAACCAATTCTGTCCTCTCTGGCCCAGCTTCCTGGCTGGAGGTGGAAACAGCATTGTCCAAGGTAGACCAGGCATATTCAAGTGCATGGAAATCTCCTCCCACTACTCTTAATACAGCCCAGGTCTAATAAGCCCAGCCCTGACTCATCAAGGAGAGGCAGGACATACCTCAACCCGCCTACCCCAGTGGCTGTAGGAAGAGAATGCACATCCCTAGTCCCTGTCACTCCAAAAACAGACAGTCAATCCACAAACCAGCAGAGGCACATAGGATAGCTCAGCAAGAAAATACCCACTTTCTAAAAGTGGTATTTTCAATCACACAATATAAAAATCATCTTTACTAAAAAGTGCATTTTAAAATTCCGAGTTCAGGCATACTAAACTCCATCTTTCTATCTTGTCCCAATGGGAAGCTATACTTATAAGATATTATAAATATACTGCTATTCTATCCTATGGGACAGATAGCTTTTCCATAGTGAAAAACTAAATACACTGTATTTCACTAAAATAACATGACACACACACCAGTGCATGTCCTACCTTTCACATCCAGGGCACATACAGGGGTACCTGGAGCCCACCTTAGGTGTGACTCATGTAATAAAAGTTAAGGTTAGGGCCTGGCAAGTAGGTGCACTAGCCAGGTTGAGAGGGCAGTAGAGACTGTGTGCTGACACTGCAGTGGCAGGTCTGAGACCCTTTGAAAGGCTGCTTGTTTGGGTGGTGCAATCCGTGCTGCAGGCCCACTAGCAGTAGTTGACTTACAGGCCCTGGGTTCACACACTGCACTGTACTAGGGACTTAGTAGTAAGTCAAACAAGAAAATCATGGAAACACCAATCGAAGTGCACAATTACATAGGGAGCACTTAAACTTTGGCACTGATCAGCAGTGGCAAAGTGCCGAAAGCATCTATGGCTGGGTCCAAACTGGAATGGTATGGTGAGCAAAAAAACAATATATTTAGGCCCATATCTCTCTACTGGGGTGAATGTATGACATTGTTCTGCATTCTGGCCATCAATTTTTGTTTTTGCGAAAGCATCTAGACCAGCAAAACACATTCCAGCACACATCAAAAATACAAGAGGTAGAGGAAAAAAAAGACAGAAGAAAACCACACCAAGGATGCCAGGTCTATCAACATTCTTTCCAGAGGTGTCAAATAGCTAACAGAAGGCATCCTGAAACATTCAGAAAATTACCCCAAGAGGCTAATAGAGATGGGAGTAGAAAAGCCATGTTTTCAAATGTTTTTTTAATGCAGAAAGTGAGTCAGCTTCCAAGATATAAATAGGCAGAGTATTCCACAGTTTGTCCGCCTCCACCGAGATTTAATGTCCTCTCCATCTGTCCTTCCGAAATCTGAGAAATCAAGCTTCACCAGAATCGCCACCTCACCCTGATCACCCTGGCTGCTGATGCTGTCTGTAGCCACAATAAGAGCAGACCCAGTACTGTTGCCACTTTGCAAACCATTTTGCGAGGTGTCAAGGACATTGTGAGACTGAATAAATGTAATAATTTCCTGGTTGACAATGTTTTCAAGTATCTTGGCCGGCTCTGGTAACAGGGAAATAGGGTAGAAGTTTTTCAGATCCTTAGGGTCCGCATTGGGTGTTTTAAGTAGCAGAGTGATGATCGCTTTCTTCCAATGGATAGGAAAAACTCCTGATTGCAGTGTAAGTGTGTGGGAGGGATGGGCAGAAAAAGAAGCGAGGAGGCTGAATGTGTTTCTTAATTCTTCTTTCTCTATTTACTTCTAGGGCATTCACACAGCACAGGAGGAGGTCACCCGGAGGCTCGAAGTAAAGAGAAATGAGCAGCGGTAAGTAAAAGCACTTGCTTCAGTACTTGTAAGAATAGGTACCGTCACCACACCTAGTGGAGGGGCTTTCCTAAGGCATCTTTTATTGAAAGTGAAGAGAGAAAAAAAAATAACTACAAAGGGAGAAAGAAAATAAAAATACTGCCTAACTGTTACCCCTGGTTTGTCCTGGGTATTCACCTTACTCTTAGGGTAATAGGCCCTCAGGTTTGCTTTGTCATGTAGCACCGTTGTTTGTATTGGGGTTACAAAATCGGTCAGCTTGTTCCCTAGTGGTTAATGAAACCAGCATGTAAGATTTCAGGAAGAATGAAAAAAAAAAATAATGGATACGATTTCCCCAATTATTTTGGGGAGGGTGTTATTTTTGTGAATTTTTTTAAATGTAACATAAAAGGGAAACAGCTAAATCCTATATCTGTTTCCCCAAGTAAAAATCGGTTGGGCTTAATGAGGTATGGAAAGGAAGAGAAAAAACAAACAGAGGGGTATGCAGTTCACAGGTTCCCTTTACACCCCACCACTCGGTTTAGCATTGCCTGAAAAAAACCCAACCCACTCTCCCCTTAACCCTTTCCCAGCACACGTACCACGACTGCCCAACTCTCCTGAGTTACGGAGGTTTGTGCGCGACCTCCATTGGGGACCACCACTCCGTACTCCACACATTGGGAGTTTTGTCTGGGTCAGCTTCTACTGCTTCTTGGGAGGATTGGTCATTACACCCGGCGTCTTCCTGCACCAGGTCCACGGAGTCTTCATTCTCACTATCTTTCAGGTTTCCCCTCCTCGGTCTCTGATCCTCGACTGACAGTCTCCCTCTCTGGTGGGTGGGAAGCTCCTTTTCACCTCCTGTTCGGCCTCCTGATTGGTCTAGCGCAAGGATAGTCCTTTTTTATTTTTGTAGTCTTACACTCAGTCTATCTTTGTTTTTTACAGGACCAGTGTGGATGGCAGGATGCTGATGCAGGAGACATCGGTGTAGGGGGGCTCATATGGGTCACCCTACATTCCCTTATAGAGGTTAAACACATTCTGCACAAAGTCAGCAATAGGTTCCGCGGCCAGTTGGAGAGTTTTAGGTAAACAGGGATCAGAGGGAGACCCAGATTTCACTCTCAACAAGAAATCTTTAGTTTGCTGCACAGACATGAGGTGACATTCAGTGAGCTGATTAGATAGAGGGTACAAGATGGCAGTTTCGGGAAGGGACTCGCTTTCCATTGGTAGATTAAAATTCAAATAAATATTCTGAACTTTTTCCCAAAAAATAGTGCTATTCTGTCACAAAAGCCTTGGGAGGAGTTCACCAAGCCCTGGCAAGGAGTGGTAGACAGGTCTTTTACTACTGTTAAAGGTAGCTTTGGGGAATTGATAGCAGCCCTAACTTTATCTATAAAGGCAAGATGACTTGGTCAATTTAATGGTGCGTTTATAATGCCGCAAGATGAACTTATGCTACTATATTTCCCCGACTTAAATGTCTGCTCTAGTCTGCAGCATTCCTGTCTAAGGCCCATGCGTTAGAGAACCAGGTCACAGACAGTTTACTTTTGGTGACCGATTTGACGTTAAGATTGGCTATACTCTCCAAAGCAATGGTGACCCAGGCTTGAAATCCTTTTGCAGAATAGCCAAAGGAGTCAAAATGCCTTGCTCTGGAGAGTTTTAGTGCCTGTTCCAGGCTATCATTTGTTATCGTGCTCAGATTTCTATAGGTAGTAGGCTTAGGTCTCACTTTGAATGCATAAAAGTGTGAGTTCAACAAAACCAAACTCAAATTCTTTGGGCATATTTTCTCTGAAGGGATAATGACACCTGACCCTGAAAAGGTACAACCATTGTCATGCACTTAAACCAGATTGGTCGCACACTGCTACACCTACCAGGCGTGTTCCCCCAATGAAAATGGTCCCTGAAGGTCAGCGTCGGCGGATACACCTATGCTCGAGTGTGAATGAAAGTATGCGTGGCGTGTGCCATCCCTGGACACGTGTTTCGAGGTAGTTGCCTCTCGTCAGCAGGGAGTAGGAAAATGTGTGGGGTTGCTGTGTAAGCTGCTAAAATCGTTATCAGGTCTAGTACCTCTCGTAGCGCGCAGGTGCGTAACCATGAGTCCGTCGACTCCACCGGCTCAAGGGAGCCTGAATATAAAGTTAAACCAGATTGGTCGCACACTGCTACACCTACCAGGCGTGTTCCCCGAATGAAAATGGTCCCTGAAGGTCAGCGTCGGCGGATACACCTATGCTCGAGTGTGAATGAAAGTATGCGTGGCGTGTGCCATCCCTGGACACGTGTTTCGAGGTAGTTGCCTCTCGTCAGCAGGGAGTAGGAAAATGTGTGGGGTTGCTGTGTAAGCTGCTAAAATCGTTATCAGGTCTAGTACCTCTCGTAGCGCGCAGGTGCGTAACCATGAGTCCGTCGACTCCACCGGCTCAAGGGAGCCTGAATATAAAGTTAAACCAGATTGGTCGCACACTGCTACACCTACCAGGCGTGTTCCCCCAATGAAAATGGTCCCTGAAGGTCAGCATCGGCGGATACACCTATGCTCGAGTGTGAATGAAAGTATGCGTGGCGTGTGCCATCCCTGGACACGTGTTTCGAGGTAGTTGCCTCTCGTCAGCAGGGAGTAGGAAAATGTGTGGGGTTGCTGTGTAAGCTGCTAAAATCGTTATCAGGTCTAGTACCTTTCGTAGCGCGCAGGTGCGTAACCATGAGTCCGTCGACTCCACCGGCTCAAGGGAGCCTGAATATAAAGTTAAACCAGATTGGTCGCACACTGCTACACCTACCAGGCGTGTTCCCCCAATGAAAATGGTCCCTGAAGGTCAGCGTCGGCGGATACACCTATGCTCGAGTGTGAATGAAAGTATGCGTGGCGTGTGCCATCCCTGGACACGTGTTTCGAGGTAGTTGCCTCTCGTCAGCAGGGAGTAGGAAAATGTGTGGGGTTGCTGTGTAAGCTGCTAAAATCGTTATCAAGTCTAGTACCTCTCGTAGCGCGCAGGTGCGTAACCATGAGTCCGTCGACTCCACCGGCTCAAGGGAGCCTGAATATAAAGTTAAACCAGATTGGTCGCACACTGCTACACCTACCAGGCGTGTTCCCCCAATGAAAATGGTCCCTGAAGGTCAGCGTCGGCGGATACACCTATGCTCGAGTGTGAATGAAAGTATGCGTGGCGTGTGCCATCCCTGGACACGTGTTTCGAGGTAGTTGCCTCTCGTCAGCAGGGAGTAGGAAAATGTGTGGGGTTGCTGTGTAAGCTGCTAAAATCGTTATCAGGTCTAGTACCTCTCGTAGCGCGCAGGTGCGTAACCATGAGTCCGTCGACTCCACCGGCTCAAGGGAGCCTGAATATAAAGTTAAACCAGATTGGTCGCACACTGCTACACCTACCAGGCGTGTTCCCCCAATGAAAATGGTCCCTGAAGGTCAGCGTCGGCGGATACACCTATGCTCGAGTGTGAATGAAAGTATGCGTGGCGTGTGCCATCCCTGGACACGTGTTTCGAGGTAGTTGCCTCTCGTCAGCAGGGAGTAGGAAAATGTGTGGGGTTGCTGTGTAAGCTGCTAAAATCGTTATCAGGTCTAGTACCTCTCGTAGCGCGCAGGTGCGTAACCATGAGTCCGTCGAATCCACCGGCTCAAGGGAGCCTGAATATAAAGTTAAACCAGATTGGTCGCACACTGCTACACCTACCAGGCGTGTTCCCCCAATGAAAATGGTCCCTGAAGGTCAGCGTCGGCGGATACACCTATGCTCGAGTGTGAATGAAAGTATGCGTGGCGTGTGCCATCCCTGGACACGTGTTTCGAGGTAGTTGCCTCTCGTCAGCAGGGAGTAGAAAAATGTGTGGGGTTGCTGTGTAAGCTGCTAAAATCGTTATCAGGTCGAGTACCTCTCGTAGCGCGCAGGTGCGTAACCATGAGTCCGTCGACTCCACCGGCTCAAGGGAGCCTGAATATAAAGTTAAACCAGATTGGTCGCACACTGCTACACCTACCAGGCGTGTTCCCCCAATGAAAATGGTCCCTGAAGGTCAGCGTCGGCGGATACACCTATGCTCGAGTGTGAATGAAAGTATGCGTGGCGTGTGCCATCCCTGGACACGTGTTTCGAGGTAGTTGCCTCTCGTCAGCAGGGAGTAGGAAAATGTGTGGGGTTGCTGTGTAAGCTGCTAAAATCGTTATCAGGTCTAGTACCTCTCGTAGCGCGCAGGTGCGTAACCATGAGTCCGTCGACTCCACCGGCTCAAGGGAGCCTGAATATAAAGTTAAACCAGATTGGTCGCACACTGCTACACCTACCAGGCGTGTTCCCCCAATGAAAATGGTCCCTGAAGGTCAGCGTCGGCGGATACACCTATGCTCGAGTGTGAATGAAAGTATGCGTGGCGTGTGCCATCCCTGGACACGTGTTTCGAGGTAGTTGCCTCTCGTCAGCAGGGAGTAAGAAAATGTGTGGGGTTGCTGTGTAAGCTGCTAAAATCGTTATCAGGTCTAGTACCTCTCGTAGCGCGCAGGTGCGTAACCATGAGTCCGTCGACTCCACCGGCTCAAGGGAGCCTGAATATAAAGTTAAACCAGATTGGTCGCACACTGCTACACCTACCAGGCGTGTTCCCCCAATGAAAATGGTCCCTGAAGGTCAGCGTCGGCGGATACACCTATGCTCGAGTGTGAATGAAAGTATGCGTGGCGTGTGCCATCCCTGGACACGTGTTTCGAGGTAGTTGCCTCTCATCAGCAGGGAGTAGGAAAATGTGTGGGGTTGCTGTGTAAGCTGCTAAAATCGTATCAGGTCTAGTACCTCTCGTAGCGCGCAGGTGCGTAACCATGAGTCCGTCGACTCCACCGGCTCAAGGGAGCCTGAATATAAAGTTAAACCAGATTGGTCGCACACTGCAACACCTACCAGGCGTGTTCCCCCAATGAAAATGGTCCCTGAAGGTCAGCGTCGGCGGATACACCTATGCTCGAGTGTGAATGCAAGTATGCGTGGCGTGTGCCATCCCTGGACACGTGTTTCGAGGTAGTTGCCTCTCGTCAGCAGGGAGTAGGAAAATGTGTGGGGTTGCTGTGTAAGCTGCTAAAATCGTATCAGGTCTAGTACCTCTCGTAGCGCGCAGGTGCGTAACCATGAGTCCGTCGACTCCACCGGCTCAAGGGAGCCTGAATATAAAGTTAAACCAGATTGGTCGCACACTGCAACACCTACCAGGCGTGTTCCCCCAATGAAAATGGTCCCTGAAGGTCAGCGTCGGCGGATACACCTATGCTCGAGTGTGAATGCAAGTATGCGTGGCGTGTGCCATCCCTGGACACGTGTTTCGAGGTAGTTGCCTCTCGTCAGCAGGGAGTAGGAAAATGTGTGGGGTTGCTGTGTAAGCTGCTAAAATCGTATCAGGTCTAGTACCTCTCGTAGCGCGCAGGTGCGTAACCATGAGTCCGTCGACTCCACCGGCTCAAGGGAGCCTGAATATAAAGTTAAACCAGATTGGTCGCACACTGCAACATGAGGCCTTTGAATGAGGCCCTAATTATATTATTCCATTGTTAGACATTATTATGTGGCTAAATGGTGCTGTCCCCAGGAACAAGTGTTCAACTAACAATCTAGAAATCGTGCATGTACCTAATTTCAAGACAAAATATAAATGATGGGTATTCATAAACTCAGGGCCACATCCCCTGTTCCATGATTTACCATATGATGTAATCCATTATTGCCATTCTGATTCTATTTAATCTGCAACATTTACTTCATTTGTAAAGCAGTTAACTAAAAGCATCTGAGTACCAATAGGTGACTATGTCACTGGCAATTGCATAGCTAGGTCCTCACTTGTGGTAATGCCTAGATAAACTTCCTCTAAACTAATGTAGAAATAGCTCTGGTTTAATTGGGATGAATCTCAGATTACAAATCTCACCACTAACTTGCAGTGCTTTTTGGGAGCCAGGAGACTTTTGTCATTGCATAAAATAGATCAAGCCCTGTATGAGAAGACTGACCCTCGCTGAGAATAGAGGGGAAGATTTGCTAAAATTTCACACAACTCAGGGGTATATTTACAAGCCCCTTGGGACACTTTTGCGGCGCTGTTGCGTCACTTTTGTGACACAGCGGCAGCTTAAAAAATGTAGCCAATTTACAATGTGACTCATCTAAGGAGATGCATCACGTTGTAAAGCCCTGTGTCACATTTTACCTGCGTCAGGTATAATGTATGCAGGGTGGGCGTTCCCACGCAAAAAGCCATGTAGAACTGTCGCAGTGAACTCTACAAGATTTCACTGCATCACTCTATACCTTCACTGCGTCAAATTCCCTACACCTGCTCAGACCAGGCATAAGGAATGAAGCAGGGCTTTTTGAATGGAACTCACTTATCTGTTGTGGCGCATTGCTGGAGTTGCATCCCTTTCATGAGCAACTCCAGCAGAGCGCCAACAGATGCGTAAGAATTTCTGACGCATCTGTTAATCGTTGCGTCATGGAGCACTGTATTGTAAATACAGAGCAACCATGGTGGTACAAGGACATTCGGTGCTGACGCAAGGAAACTGACGCATCTATGCAGATGCGTCAGTTACTTGTAAATCTGCCCCTCAGTGCTTTGTGTGAAAGGTAGACATCCGAATTGCATCATATATACAAACATATGGTGCATTTTAGCTGACTCCGTGCACTGGCGCACCTAGTGCCAATGCAGGCACCCTTGCTTCAAGGTGCAAGGGTACCTGCATTACGCATAGGATGTTTTTTCTACTGGAAGGGACAAACTTCTGCACAAAAACAATCCTTTAAGGCATTTTCCTTTTTTCTATTTGTGATGCGGGATTCATCACGCTTAGAAAAAAAGGAGATAATAAGGAAAAATAAAGCTATATCTCTCCATTATACTTTGTTCTTGGAGGTGTACCAATTTAAAGCATTTTCAGCTTTTCAACTCTTTGTAAATCTGGGAATGTGCCCAACTCCATGGGTCTGATTACAAGTCTGGCGGTCCACAGACAGCAAAATTCATGGGGGCGCACAGTGGCAGTCTCTCAACCACCATATTATGATTTTGCCTGTCGAGCCACCACAGCTGCCAGGTGTTGCGGCGGTCAGGAGGCTGAACCAAGCCTATTACGAATTTCGTCGCTGCCGGTGGTGTCATGGAGGGTTGTTACTCCATGAACACCATGGCAGGGAGGAAAAGTAGGGGGCCCTGCAGGGCCCCCTGTGCCTCCTCTGCCAGTGGATGAACACAGAGGAGCACAACAAGTGCACTCCTGTGTGCATGCACAGCTTTTCAGTCCACGATGTGCACAAACTGTTTTTGGAGTTGTCATTGCAGTGCCAATTTTCAGGGCACTGTCCTGGAAACATCAAAAACAAAGACCGCCAGACAGAATGAAACTCCTAATATGGTGGCCAGTCTGCCCACTGCTTTGCAGTGCAGTGGTGCGGTGGTGGTGCATACCTGGCACCGCACCGCCACAGTCTTAATCAGGCCCCATGGGTATTGCATGCATGAGATCATCCACCCATGGAATGCTTCCTTGCTGCAAGGCAGTGAATCGTGCTACCATGTGCTAACTTGGATTTACTAAACTATGCAGAGCCACATAACGTGACTTTGCAAGGCTTAGTAAATCCAAGTTAAGGGTGTGACACAAGGGCAAAGCTGTCCCCTAGTCAATCTGGCCCAGAATTTTTAGTTCCTGACAGAGGCAGCCATGCTTAGAGCAGTGCAGGCATTTTTTTTTTTTTACATACCTCACCCACTCTGGTAGCTGGCAACTCAACTGATGAGAAGATTGCTGTGTGCTTCATTTATATGTATG
The DNA here is from genome assembly GCF_964204655.1 of Triturus cristatus. Lineage (NCBI taxonomy): Eukaryota > Metazoa > Chordata > Amphibia > Caudata > Salamandridae > Triturus > Triturus cristatus. The sequence goes on along the minus strand of NC_140587.1, from coordinate 887,883,790 downwards.
TTTTAGGCATTAGTTTATTGAGTAAAACAAGAAGAAAGACTAACTTCCCTCAGCAGAATTTCATAAAAAAGTCTGCCCACTCATGCACGGCCTAACAATTTACACCCATGATCTTTGATCCTTAAATTTGAGCCACAAGATCTTACCTATAAAAATATGCGAGGTCATTTATGCTGTTTGGAGCAACCAAAAATTGTGAGTGATTTTCAACTTTTCTGAAAATGTTCACTCCAACTTAGAAGATATGTCCGAAATATATGTAAAATTCAGAACTTTTCATTTCAGGAATGGATAATCATGTCTTAATTTACAAAGTACATGCATAATATGCTATTCAAAATGTACTTTAATGCTTGTTCTTAAATTATGTCTCTTTGTCTTATTTGCTAACTTCTCTAAAAAAAGGAATGAATTACAACTGAATCAAGGAACTAGTTTGAGATTTATGCCAGTTCTTTCAATTTTGTAAATAGAGTGATAGTTATAGTAGCATAATTAAAAACTTTTTACAGGGATAAATTAGCATTAAGTGTTTTAGACAGGCACTGTAAACCCACATGGTTTGGTTTAAAGAACAGGACGTGGTCCTTTTTCATGAGGTATAAGTGGGAGCCCTAAATTCAAACAGCAGTGGAACACTTCAGGGTCGCCTGAGTGGTTTCAGCATAATCCAAGGGGGCCTACTTACAAACTGCATTTTACGTTATATTTACTAATACTATATTTTACTACTAAAGTCCAACAAAATGTTTTCCGGAAACCTATCAGCACAAATTTCCAACTACAACTCTCCTGTCTTTTCTATGAGATGATCATCACACATGTCATTTTACTACTAAGGTCCTGAACACGATGTTGGGAGGACTTGTGTGTGCCCAACACCGTACCAGTCCTGGGACCGCCGGACCTCCGGCCGTCACAATCAGCCAAGTACAATGCGAATGAACATTGTTCAGTCGCATACTTCCATTTCTCAATTGGGAGCTCGTGTTACGGCTATAAACTGGCCGTAACAAAAGCTCACATTGAGAAATGGAAGGTGTTGTTCATCCCTGCACCCCATGACAGGCACCTCAAGGTACCTGCCACGGGTACAGGGATGACCAGGGGGTACCATAGGTGCCCTCTCTGCTCCCAACTGGAGGCCACACACTTAGGGGGCTCTGCTGTGGGCCCCCAACCACATTTTCAGACATGGTTTCCAAGTCGACAGGCCAGCATATAAACCATGTCGGAAAGCGTGCATCGTAATCCCAAGGGCGGAAAGGCCCACTTTTTGGGATTACGGGCTGGTTCCAACTGGCCAATGGGCTACTTGAGCCAGTTGGAAGCCAGCCGGAATAACCGGTCTGTTTATTTAACAATCACCAGCATCATAATACGGCGTTCGGAAAAGTAAACCGAGCGGCCCATTATGATGCAGCCAGGAAGGCTCTATCCATCAGTCGGAGCCTTTACCGGCTGTAATTGTAATCGGTCCTTAGTAGTAAACGTGGGAGAGGCCAGGAGAAGTGGGTGGAAAAAGGAACTTACACATTACTAAATGTGAGGGGTTTTTGGAGGAGTAAGGAGGGGTTTAGAGAGGTTTAGGGAAGGTTTCAAGGAGGGATATGCATACACCCACAAAAGAGGAAGGCCCTGATTTCCGGTATAGGTACTATTTATCCCTCTTGATGAATAACAATACCATGAGGTTCGTTATTTATTGGGTGCAATCAATAACCTCTATTACGAGTTTCTGGGGAATAGTGTACATTTTGCTGTTTAACGCACCAAAATCCGCATGATATGGGTAATACAATAACCTTTCCCCCATTAAATTTCGAGAGGTTTGACCTGCCCACATTTTATGAAATTTGAAGTATGTAACACATCAGATAACTAACAGGTACATTAAATACCTTCCAACTCATAATTCCGGCCTGTGCGGAAACAGGGCTTTACAAATACACTGATCGACTCAAAATCAGGCCCTAAGCCCATTACTATTCACAAACTGCACTCATAAAGGTACTACAGCCAGAAAAGGTGCCAAAGCAACAGTACATTACTCCAGATAAGAACTGGAGTAAGTCTAGCATCACACATGGCCAACCAATGGTACTGCAACACCCTCCCATAGAAAATAATGTAGGTAGGAACTTAAAATACAACTCTGTAGGCAATAAGGTTACATTAAAATAGTTATAAATATAATTAAATATATTATGATGTTATAAATCTTAAAAATAAAACATATTTATTATTTAATTAGACCACATTTTAACAACCATAATGCATAATAATGTTTTATTTTCATTTTAGGTGGGAATTTATTGTTTAGTATAAATCTCAGAAGACGATTTGTTGTTTACCTAATATATCTAAATTATTAAAGATTTAATTCCAAATTGAGTTAGCAGTGCTGTAGCATTTCTTATTTTGTTTTTCATTTAAAATAAATATGTAAATACTTTTACAATAATATTTAACAAACATATGGTATTTTTTTGTTAAATATCAAATTATTCTGTTGAATTTTGAATTATAATTTAAATTCTCACTTTAAGGAAAAAAAGATTTTACTATGTATTCATGACTTTTAAAAACAATCTATACAATTAATTAAAAGGAAATGTAATTATATTTTAATAACATGTATTCTAACATTAAACTAAAGAAATGTGTTAAAATATTTTATAATTAAATAATAAATATATATTATTTTAGGTGTTTTTTTTAACATTATTAGATTTAATTATATTTTTAACTTTTTTAAATAGTTTGATTAATTTACCATTATTTCCTATGGGGTTTTAAGTCCCTAAATATTTTATCCAGTGGAGGGTGTTTAGTATCAGTGGTTGGCCATGTTTGATGCTTGAAATATTAACATTTTTTGGTAGTAGTAATGCTCATCCATACATTTGGCTGCACTCTTATACACTCGGATTTTGTGAGTTGCCCTAAGTAGTAAATGTACACAAAAGTGTAAGAATATATTTCAAGTGTAAATTACTCACAAGTGCAAGTCACTTTTGTGAATAACATTGTTAAAAAGCAAGCAAACACAGAATAGTTAAAATAAATGTTGAAATCTGACTACCTAAAAATTATGAAGATTAGAGACCTTTACAATCAATCAGTAGATTTGTAGAGCGCTACTTTTCACCTGTGAGGGTATCCAGGTCCTAGCGAATTCACTTTGAAGGTATATGGAACAAAGTAGCCCCTGCTGTACATTATAAAGATATTGCAAGTCACACAGTAGTTCTGTCTATATAGAGGAACCTTTCTCACAAGCCACTTATATCCTTAGTGTGGTGTTGTTTTCATTTGAATGAGATAGGATGTTTGTAAACATTACAAATAAAATTAGAATATCTGGAGCATAAATAAACACATCAAAAACAGTTAGATGTTTGTTGCAAAAAGATATTGAATTCAGTTTAATATGTCAGATGTCACAAAATGTTGTAGCTCAGAGTAGTAGAAGCATGCAGAGAGAGATTCTACCTTTCCTATAATTATCTATAATTATCTTTCATATAATTACCTATAATTACCTGAAGCTGGAAAAAATAAACATGTTGCCATAAATATCTCCTTTCTGCTTATTACTGTTCATCTGGATAAACAGACCAGAGTATGCAAAATCCATGTTTTCGTCTTTAAAGTGCAACTTTAATTATGCTCTGAGACCTATTTTTCCCCTCCGCTGCAGGTTCTGGCAGGAGCACTGTGAAGCTAGAACTCAACTATAATAAGTTGTTACAGGTAATTGGGTCTGACATTTCATTATTACAGGTGAGGAGGAACGTCACATGTCAGGTGTAATAAGGAAATTTGAGATGGGCTTTTATGCACATATTGCAGGCTCCCATGTGCTAAACAAAGACATCCAACATAAAGGCCTATCCCTACTTAAAACGGTTGAGTTCAATGTTAAGATACTATAACTTTCAAATTTCATGTTCCATATTTTTACACATTTTTGGCGGTATAGTCGGTATATAATGGATATTTGCGTCCACGCTGTGCAATTTGACTAAAGCACTCATTTTAAGTGACCTGTGATATTAGGTGGTGATACTGCAACCTATAATTATCAATATTGAAGGGTGCAATATTTTCAGAATATGACATATATCCCGATTTCAGGTTCCATGGGTCAGAGAGGGGGCTAGCTAATACAGTATGTTTTCCCCCTTTCAAGATGTGAAATTAAAAAAACATTTTTTCCTCTCACAAATCCTAGGTGTTATCTGAAACATCTTGCGGCGGAGAAAAATCACCAGGTGTACAATTAACACATCTTTTATAATCTTGAGTCAGGTTCAATATTTCATTTGCACCCGAGCAGTGATTTCTACTGGACTCGTAATGTGATTGTATGTGTGGTTTGTGGCTTATTTAAAGGCTGGATATTTTTAACTCAGACAAAGGCATATTAGTATGGCTACTCCTACACATAGCTTTCTTAGTGCATCTTAATATAAAAAAGTATTACGCATGGTTTATATAGCAGGTATATGCTAGGCAACATATAATGAATAGATTTTATTTGTTCTGAGAGTTCGCATCATTCCATACACCTACATCAAAGGCTATAAAAACTTGGCTTAAAACAAGTATATTGACCAGGGTATAATAATTCAGGTAAAGGAGAGAAGATTGTAAAGGACCATAGCAATCGCAAAGTATCAAGGGATGAAAATTAAACTGTTCAAGATGTTACAACAACTGCACCCAAGCAGACAGTTTTTAGAGATAATATAGAAAACAAATGTCCATGATAGATTGGGGCCTCCCTTTAGACTAGTATTTTGCTTACAAATGACCTTGCAGACAATTGAGACAAATGTATAACCCTACCTAGCCATCAAACACTGATACTTCCAATTTATTGGGAGACCAGAGTTCCCAATAATGTCAGGAATAATGACCCCATATTTCATATACAATGCCTCATGACCAAATATCACAGATGGCAAGACCTCCATAGAGTCTCTCCAAGCATTACTGTAAGAAAGAAGGAAGGCACATTATATTAAGATGAAGAGAAATATGTTTCCATAGCAAGAGGTTTGTCAGCTCCAACACGGCTTTAGAAAAACATAGACTTTGAAGATTATGATTTGCTGAATGATGCTAAATTAGATTATGAGATATAGTATGTTTTAGGAAAAAGTCACATTTATTAAAGTATGGCATTGGGGGAGACAAGCATCAAGGGTGGAGCGTTACTATATATATATATATATATATATTACCTACTGGCGGTCGCCAGTAGGTAGTTATAGTTAGGACCACGTTTCCATAGGAAATCCGCAACATTCTATTTTGAATAACTTTTGCGCCGGTCGACGAATCCTCGCGAATTTTTCAAAATAGGTGGGGCGCTACGCTCCGCTCCTTCCCTGAAAGTCTCGGGGGGATTCGTCAAGCGGGGGCTGAGATAAAAGGGGGGTCCCAAAACGCGTTTTTCCCATGCATTTTTCCATAGGACCTTTAGACAGGGCTACAGCCCGAACATCTGAACAGAATTACTAGAAATTTGGCAGAGAGGTAGTCCTCAGGTCAAGGAAGTGCCTTTTGTAGGTTTGGTGTAAATCTGTTCAGTAGATTCTGAGAAAATAGCCTTTAAATCAATATATATATCTGAGCCAGCTTACGGTGCGCTTACGGTACGCTTACCGTACGCGTACGGTGGTGTGCGCGAGCGCGATTCTGATTGGCTCTTAGATCTTAGTAAACATTCGAATCGGTCGAAACCAGGAAGCGGCGGCCGCCATTTCATGTGTTTCACTCAGAAAAAAAAGAGTGATAACAAGAAAAGGGGGCAAGGAGGAGAGTTACAGACCCCCTAACATTTGTAAGGGGGTCAAAGAAGGACAGAAAAGTACAAAGAAAACATTTATTGATTTTAAAAAAAATCACGGGGTACGCGTACGGTAAGCGTACGGTAAAAAAAAAAAAAAAAAAAGATTTAAGTGTTTAGATATTAGGGGGCTCTAAAAAGAGCCGTTGTGTTTATGAAGTGATTTTTAAGTGGTACCTACAAGTAAGTACCGATGCAGAGTCTAAGGTTCAAGAGGAAGACTCTGTTCCCTTCATCATTGAAGTGCACACCATCTCCTCTATAAATGTCTTGCATGTCGTAACGCAAGTTGTTGAGATAAATGGAACCCATACCATAGTCACGGAGGAAAGCAGAAACAGATTTGTTGGCGTGCTTTCTTGCTTTGTCAATCTGCGGACAGAAATGATTGGACCAGTTCCATTTTTGCCTTTGGCATATGTTAGAAAACACAAAGGCAGTTTTAGGGAAAAGTGAAAACAGTTGTGCAAAGGTGTCCTTCATAAGCATTTCCAGACCTACCCCAGTCAAAGTGCCTAGGTCATTGCCACCACAGTGCACTATTATGAGGTCAGGGTGTTGGTTTTGCATGAAGGATTTCACCAATGGCATCAATTGGTGCCACTTTAACCCTCTCTGACCAATCCATTTAATGTCTACATTTGGCAAAGCAAGGTCTCTCACCATACCTGTTTTCTCTGCAAACTTTTCACTCCAGAAGACATAGCTGTGCCCTACAATCCACACTGTGAACATCTTCAAAGGAGAACTGGATGCACTCAGGAGGTGTAATTCAGTAGAATGGTAAAAAGAAATGAAAGACAGTTTGGAAATGGAGGCATACATATTTTTTTCATAAAAAAAAGAACTGATTGGCTGTTTCATACCATTCTAGAATAAAAACTAGGCTGTATGTGTAAATTAATAGAAGCATGTTTTGTATTGGTACAGAAAAATGTGTTACCAAAGAACAGTACTATGGATTTGCTGTTAGGTTTGAAAAGTCAAGCACTCTTGCTCTGTGGAATTGAAACATTGTTTGGCGAACTTCTGACCTAACTCCACACAGCAGTGTTCCATGAGCTGTTGCTATGGTAGCAGGCAGAAGTCAAGTTGGGGGAAGGGTACTAGGCAGAAGTCAAGTTGGGGGAAGGGTACTTTTGGAAAAGGGTTGGTTTTCAACCAATAGAAATGTGTGATTACATTTGAAAAAAAGGGGGAAGCACTGAGATTTGACATTAACATGTATATATGTGGAAAAAGAGAGGGAAAGTTTGCCATTATCTGGTTCTGCTGAGAGGAGAGAGGTGTAAAGAACAGAGATCCTGGCTCTGATAATCTGCTGTTTGAGTGCCACATTTCTTTCACAACTAACTAATTTTAAAGGTGAGTTTAGAGTTTGAGAGGGGATGTATATGGTAAATTAAGAAATGAATAATAGAAATGCAATTCTTTTTGTTGAAGTTGTGTTTATTATTTTCTGTTTTGGGAGAAATTTAAATGTGAGGAACAAGTAAAATAATATGGACTATGTTTTCACAATAAATTAAGGTGTACTGGTATAAAAAAAGAATAGTTTAAGGGTTTGAGGTTGGACTCAGTAATGCAAATACATTCAGCATCACTAAGGCTGGTTGCCCTTGCTGGAGTGTAGGCAGTCACCCAGGTTACAAATGGTGCTGGTCTGAAAAAGCAGTTTGGACATGTGCTTTTTAAAAAATCTGAAAAGTGGATTCATAATGTGTCAGTCTGTAAAAGTGTTTATCACTTGCCAAAAAAAAGAGCAGTAAGTGTGCTTTCAAATTGGCAAAGAAATTTCGTTTTGTGACTAATGTGAAAACATGACTCTGTGTGCAAAGAGGAATTATAGGCAGAGATTTATTGCGTATTGCTCTGGTGATTTCACAGTTGCATTAGATGGAAAGGGGGAGCCATTTTTTGGTGCAGAAGCAGACTCTTAGCACACACCCAGCTGCTTACTATGTGGAATCATGCACAGTATTCACAAGCGAGTGGGGTTTGAGGTTTCAGTCAGTAATGCAAATACATTCAGCATCACTAAGGCTGGTAGCCCTTGCTGGAGTGTAGGCAGTCACCCAGGTTACAAATGGTGCTGGTCTGAAAAAGCAGTTTGGACATGTGCTTTTTTAAAAATCTGAAAAGTGGATTCATAATGTGTCAGTCTGTAAAAGTGTTTATCACTTGCCAAAAAAAAGAGCAGTAAGTGTGCTTTCAAATTGGCAAAGAAATTTCGTTTTTTGACTAATGTGAAAACATGACTCTGTGTGCAAAGAGGAATTATAGGCAGAGATTTATTGCGTATTGCTCTGGTGATTTCACAGTTGCATTAGATGGAAAGGGGGAGCAATTTTTTGGTGCAGAAGCAGACTCTTAGCACACACCCAGCTGCTTACTATGTGGAATCATGCACAGTATTCACAAGCGAGTGGGGTTTGAGGTTTCAGTCAGTAATGCAAATACATTCAGCATCACTAAGGCTGGTTGCCCTTGCTGGAGTGTAGGCAGTCACCCAGGTTACAAATGGTGCTGGTCTGAAAAAGCAGTTTGGACATGTGCTTTTTAAAAAATCTGAAAAGTGGATTCATAATGTGTCAGTCTGTAAAAGTGTTTATCACATGCCAAAAAAAAGAGCAGTAAGTGTGCTTTCAAATTGGCAAAGAAATTTCGTTTTGTGACTAATGTGAAAACATGACTCTGTGTGTAAATAGGAATTGCAGGCATAGATTTATTGCGTATTGCTCTGGTGATTTCACAGTTGCATTAGATGGAAAGGGGGAGCCATTTTTTGGTGCAGAAGCAGACTCTTAGCACACACCCAGCTGCTTACCATGTGGAATCATGCACAGTATTCACAAGCGAGTGGGGTTTGAGGTTTCAGTCAGTAATGCAAATACATTCAGCATCACTAAGGCTGGTTGCCCTTGCTGGAGTGTAGGCAGTCACCCAGATTACAAATGGTGCTGGTCTGAAAAAGCAGTTTGGACATGTGCTTTTTAAAAAATCTGAAAAGTGGATTCATAATGTGTCAGTCTGTAAAAATGTTTATCACTTGCAAAAAAAAAGATCAGTAAGTGTGCTTTCAAATTGGCAAAGAAATTTTGTTTTGTGACTAATGTGAAAACATGACTCTGTGTGCAAATAGGAATTACAGGCAGAGATTTATTGCGTATTGCTCTGGTGATTTCACAGTTGCATTAGATGGAAAGGGGGAGCCATTTTTTGGTGCAGAAGCAGACTCTTAGCACACACCCAGTTGCTTACCATGTGGAATCATGGACAGTATTCACAAGCGAGTGGGGTTTGAGGTTTCAGTCAGTAATGCAAATACATTCAGCATCACTAAGGCTGGTTGCCCTTGCTGGAGTGTAGGCAGTCACCCAGGTTACAAATGGTGATGGTCTGAAAAAGCAGTTTGGACATGTGCTTTTTAAAAAATCTGAAAAGTGGATTCATAATGTGTCAGTCTGTAAAAGTGTTTATCACTTGCCAAAAAAAAGAGCAGTAAGTGTGCTTTCAAATTGGCAAAGAAATTTTGTTTTGTGACTAATGTGAAAACATGACTCTGTGTGCAAATAGGAATTACAGGCAGAGATTTATTGCGTATTGCTCTGGTGATTTCACAGTTGCATTAGATGGAAAGGGGGAGCCATTTTTTGGTGCAGAAGCAGACTCTTAGCACACACCCAGTTGCTTACCATGTGGAATCATGGACAGTATTCACAAGCGAGTGGGGTTTGAGGTTTCAGTCAGTAATGCAAATACATTCAGCATCACTAAGGCTGTTTGCCCTTGCTGGAGTGTAGGCAGTCACCCAGGTTACAAATGGTGCTGGTCTGAAAAAGCAGTTTGGACATGTGCTTTTTAAAAAATCTGAAAAGTGGATTCATAATGTGTCAGTCTGTAAAAGTGTTTATCACTTGCCAAAAAAAAGAGCAGTAAGTGTGCTTTTAAATTGGCAAAGAAATTTCGTTTAAGGGCCTAATGTGAAAACATGACTCTGTGTGCAAATAGGAATTACAGGCAGAGATTTATTGCGTATTGCTCTGGTGATTTCACAGTTGCATTAGATGGAAAGGGGGAGCCATTTTTTGGTGCAGAAGCAGACTCTTAACACACAGCCAGCTGCTTACCATGTGGAATCATGCACAGTATTCACAAGCGAGTGGGGTTTGAGGTTTCAGTCAGTAATGCAAATACATTCAGCATCACTAAGGCTGGTTGCCCTTGCTGGAGTGTAGGCAGTCACCCAGGTTACAAATGGTGCTGGTCTGAAAAAGCAGTTTAGACATGTGCTTTTTAAAAAATCTGAAAAGTGGATTCATAATGTGTCAGTCTGTAAAAGTGTTTATCACTTGCCAAAAAAAAGAGCAGTAAGTGTGCTTTCAAATTGGCAAAGAAATTTCGTTTAAGGGCCTAATGTGAAAACATGACTCTGTGTGCAAATAGGAATTACAGACAGAGATTTATTGCGTATTGCTCTGGTGATTTCACAGTTGCATTAGATGGAAAGGGGGAGCCATTTTTTGGTGCAGAAGCAGACTCTTAGCACACACCCAGTTGCTTACCATGTGTAATCATGGACAGTATTCACAAGCGAGTGGGGTTTGAGGTTTCAGTCAGTAATGCAAATACATTCAGCATCACTAAGGCTGTTTGCCCTTGCTGGAGTGTAGGCAGTCACCCAGGTTACAAATGGTGCTGTTCTGAAAAAGCAGTTTGGACATGTGCTTTTTAAAAAATCTGAAAAGTGGATTCATAATGTGTCTGTAAAAGTGTTTATCACTTGCCAAAAAAAAGAGCAGTAAGTGTGCTTTTAAATTGGCAAAGAAATTTCGTTTAAGGGCCTAATGTGAAAACATGACTCTGTGTGCAAATAGGAATTACAGGCAGAGATTTATTGCGTATTGCTCTGGTGATTTCACAGTTGCATTAGATGGAAAGGGGGAGCCATTTTTTGGTGCAGAAGCAGACTCTTAGCACACACCCAGTTGCTTACCATGTGGAATCATGGACAGTATTCACAAGCGAGTGGGGTTTGAGGTTTCAGTCAGTAATGCAAATACATTCAGCATCACTAAGGCTGTTTGCCCTTGCTGGAGTGTAGGCAGTCACCCAGGTTACAAATGGTGCTGGTCTGAAAAAGCAGTTTGGACATGTGCTTTTTAAAAAATCTGAAAAGTGGATTCATAATGTGTCAGTCTGTAAAAGTGTTTATCACTTGCCAAAAAAAAGAGCAGTAAGTGTGCTTTTAAATTGGCAAAGAAATTTCGTTTAAGGGCCTAATGTGAAAACATGACTCTGTGTGCAAATAGGAATTACAGGCAGAGATTTATTGCGTATTGCTCTGGTGATTTCACAGTTGCATTAGATGGAAAGGGGGAGCCATTTTTTGGTGCAGAAGCAGACTCTTAACACACAGCCAGCTGCTTACCATGTGGAATCATGCACAGTATTCACAAGCGAGTGGGGCTTGAGGTTTCAGTCAGTAATGCAAATACATTCAGCATCACTAAGGCTGGTTGCCCTTGCTGGAGTGTAGGCAGTCACCCAGGTTACAAATGGTGCTGGTCTGAAAAAGCAGTTTAGACATGTGCTTTTTAAAAAATCTGAAAAGTGGATTCATAATGTGTCAGTCTGTAAAAGTGTTTATCACTTGCCAAAAAAAAGAGCAGTAAGTGTGCTTTCAAATTGGCAAAGAAATTTCGTTTAAGGGCCTAATGTGAAAACATGACTCTGTGTGCAAATAGGAATTACAGACAGAGATTTATTGCGTATTGCTCTGGTGATTTCACAGTTGCATTAGATGGAAAGGGGGAGCCATTTTTTGGTGCAGAAGCAGACTCTTAGCACACACCCAGTTGCTTACCATGTGTAATCATGGACAGTATTCACAAGCGAGTGGGGTTTGAGGTTTCAGTCAGTAATGCAAATACATTCAGCATCACTAAGGCTGTTTGCCCTTGCTGGAGTGTAGGCAGTCACCCAGGTTACAAATGGTGCTGTTCTGAAAAAGCAGTTTGGACATGTGCTTTTTAAAAAATCTGAAAAGTGGATTCATAATGTGTCTGTAAAAGTGTTTATCACTTGCCAAAAAAAAGAGCAGTAAGTGTGCTTTTAAATTGGCAAAGAAATTTCGTTTAAGGGCCTAATGTGAAAACATGACTCTGTGTGCAAATAGGAATTACAGGCAGAGATTTATTGCGTATTGCTCTGGTGATTTCACAGTTGCATTAGATGGAAAGGGGAGCCATTTTTTGGTGCAGAAGCAGACTCTTAGCACACACCCAGTTGCTTACCATGTGGAATCATGGACAGTATTCACAAGCGAGTGGGGTTTGAGGTTTCAGTCAGTAATGCAAATACATTCAGCATCACTAAGGCTGTTTGCCCTTGCTGGAGTGTAGGCAGTCACCCAGGTTACAAATGGTGCTGGTCTGAAAAAGCAGTTTGGACATGTGCTTTTTAAAAAATCTGAAAAGTGGATTCATAATGTGTCAGTCTGTAAAAGTGTTTATCACTTGCCAAAAAAAAGAGCAGTAAGTGTGCTTTTAAATTGGCAAAGAAATTTCGTTTAAGGGCCTAATGTGAAAACATGACTCTGTGTGCAAATAGGAATTACAGGCAGAGATTTATTGCGTATTGCTCTGGTGATTTCACAGTTGCATTAGATGGAAAGGGGGAGCCATTTTTTGGTGCAGAAGCAGACTCTTAACACACAGCCAGCTGCTTACCATGTGGAATCATGCACAGTATTCACAAGCGAGTGGGGTTTGAGGTTTCAGTCAGTAATGCAAATACATTCAGAATCACTAAGGCTGGTTGCCCTTGCTGGAGTGTAGGCAGTCACCCAGGTTACAAATGGTGCTGTTCTGAAAAAGCAGTTTGGACATGTGCTTTTTAAAAAATCTGAAAAGTGGATTCATAATGTGTCTGTAAAAGTGTTTATCACTTGCCAAAAAAAAGAGCAGTAAGTGTGCTTTTAAATTGGCAAAGAAATTTCGTTTAAGGGCCTAATGTGAAAACATGACTCTGTGTGCAAATAGGAATTACAGGCAGAGATTTATTGCGTATTGCTCTGGTGATTTCACAGTTGCATTAGATGGAAAGGGGGAGCCATTTTTTGGTGCAGAAGCAGACTCTTAGCACACACCCAGCTGCTTACCATGTGGAATCATGGACAGTATTCACAAGCGAGTGGGGTTTGAGGTTTCAGTCAGTAATGCAAATACATTCAGCATCACTAAGGCTGTTTGCCCTTGCTGGAGTGTAGGCAGTCACCCAGGTTACAAATGGTGCTGGTCTGAAAAAGCAGTTTGGACATGTGCTTTTTAAAAAATCTGAAAAGTGGATTCATAATGTGTCAGTCTGTAAAAGTGTTTATCACTTGCCAAAAAAAAGAGCAGTAAGTGTGCTTTCAAATTGGCAAAGAAATTTCGTTTAAGGGCCTAATGTGAAAACATGACTCTGTGTGCAAATAGGAATTACAGACAGAGATTTATTGCGTATTGCTCTGGTGATTTCACAGTTGCATTAGATGGAAAGGGGGAGCCATTTTTTGGTGCAGAAGCAGACTCTTAGCAGACAGCCAGCTGCTTACCATGTGGAATCATGCACAGTATTCACAAGCGAGTGGGGTTTGAGGTTTCAGTCAGTAATGCAAATACATTCAGCATCACTAAGGCTGGTTGCCCTTGCTGGAGTGTAGGCAGTCACCCAGGTTACAAATGGTGCTGGTCTGAAAAAGCAGTTTGGACATGTGCTTTTTTAAAAATCTGAAAAGTGGATTCATAATGTGTCAGTCTGTAAAAGTGTTTATCACTTGCCAAAAAAAAGAGCAGTAAGTGTGCTTTTAAATTGGCAAAGAAATTTCGTTTAAGGGCCTAATGTGAAAACATGACTCTGTGTGCAAATAGGAATTACAGGCAGAGATTTATTGCGTATTGCTCTGGTGATTTCACAGTTGCATTAGATGGAAAGGGGGAGCCATTTTTTGGTGCAGAAGCAGACTCTTAGCACACACCCAGTTGCTTACCATGTGGAATCATGGACAGTATTCACAAGCGAGTGGGGTTTGAGGTTTCAGTCAGTAATGCAAATACATTCAGCATCACTAAGGCTGTTTGCCCTTGCTGGAGTGTAGGCAGTCACCCAGGTTACAAATGGTGCTGGTCTGAAAAAGCAGTTTGGACATGTGCTTTTTAAAAAATCTGAAAAGTGGATTCATAATGTGTCAGTCTGTAAAAGTGTTTATCACTTGCCAAAAAAAAGAGCAGTAAGTGTGCTTTTAAATTGGCAAAGAAATTTCGTTTAAGGGCCTAATGTGAAAACATGACTCTGTGTGCAAATAGGAATTACAGGCAGAGATTTATTGCGTATTGCTCTGGTGATTTCACAGTTGCATTAGATGGAAAGGGGGAGCCATTTTTTGGTGCAGAAGCAGACTCTTAACACACAGCCAGCTGCTTACCATGTGGAATCATGCACAGTATTCACAAGCGAGTGGGGTTTGAGGTTTCAGTCAGTAATGCAAATACATTCAGAATCACTAAGGCTGGTTGCCCTTGCTGGAGTGTAGGCAGTCACCCAGGTTACAAATGGTGCTGTTCTGAAAAAGCAGTTTGGACATGTGCTTTTTAAAAAATCTGAAAAGTGGATTCATAATGTGTCTGTAAAAGTGTTTATCACTTGCCAAAAAAAAGAGCAGTAAGTGTGCTTTTAAATTGGCAAAGAAATTTCGTTTAAGGGCCTAATGTGAAAACATGACTCTGTGTGCAAATAGGAATTACAGGCAGAGATTTATTGCGTATTGCTCTGGTGATTTCACAGTTGCATTAGATGGAAAGGGGGAGCCATTTTTTGGTGCAGAAGCAGACTCTTAGCACACACCCAGCTGCTTACCATGTGGAATCATGGACAGTATTCACAAGCGAGTGGGGTTTGAGGTTTCAGTCAGTAATGCAAATACATTCAGCATCACTAAGGCTGTTTGCCCTTGCTGGAGTGTAGGCAGTCACCCAGGTTACAAATGGTGCTGGTCTGAAAAAGCAGTTTGGACATGTGCTTTTTAAAAAATCTGAAAAGTGGATTCATAATGTGTCAGTCTGTAAAAGTGTTTATCACTTGCCAAAAAAAAGAGCAGTAAGTGTGCTTTCAAATTGGCAAAGAAATTTCGTTTAAGGGCCTAATGTGAAAACATGACTCTGTGTGCAAATAGGAATTACAGACAGAGATTTATTGCGTATTGCTCTGGTGATTTCACAGTTGCATTAGATGGAAAGGGGGAGCCATTTTTTGGTGCAGAAGCAGACTCTTAGCAGACAGCCAGCTGCTTACCATGTGGAATCATGCACAGTATTCACAAGCGAGTGGGGTTTGAGGTTTCAGTCAGTAATGCAAATACATTCAGCATCACTAAGGCTGGTTGCCCTTGCTGGAGTGTAGGCAGTCACCCAGGTTACAAATGGTGCTGGTCTGAAAAAGCAGTTTGGACATGTGCTTTTTTAAAAATCTGAAAAGTGGATTCATAATGTGTCAGTCTGTAAAAGTGATTATCACTTGCCAAAAAAAGAGCAGTAAGTGTGCTTTCAAATTGGCAAAGAAATTTCGTTTTGTGACTAATGTGAAAACAAATGTAGTAATATATTTAATTAAAATAAAGGAATTTTTTTTTAGTTTTTTTCAGGTATTGCTGAAGAGCAGTGAACAAAATTTAAGATGCCTACAAAATCCAGAGTAAAAAAAGACCACAAAAAAAACCTATATTTGAAGACAACTGGAGGACCTAAGTTAGTTGAAGATGCTCATGTTGGGAAGAAGAAAAAATCTTCTGGTAAGCAGACAAAAATTTTTCTAAAGAACATATTCAAAAAAAGGAAAAATGTACAAAATGTCTGTACTGGAAAGAATGATTTCAATCGAAAAGCACAGGAAAAAATTGAGAATTTAGTTAATGCAAATATACCTTCTGCAACTAAAAAGATTAACTTAAACAGAAAAACAGCGTTTAAAGAGATACGTAGAAAAATGTTTCAGAGAAGAGTTATGTCCAATTTGATAAAGGATGTGAAGAAATATAAGCAAAAGGCTAAGTTTTATAAGAGAAAAAAAGAAATTGAAGCCATTGCAGCAAAGGCATTAGAATTAAAAAGGAAACTATTCATTTTAATTTTGAATAGGATGCGTACATTAGACAAAATGGTTAATGTACTGAAATCACATAGCAAAAAAAAAAGAGTAGTGAACAGAACAAACTTTTCTAAAGTGTTTTTAGGAAAATGGATGAATAGTTCAAGTAGTGAACCTTTTTTTAATGAAGAGAGTTATTTTCAAAGTAATAGTTTGCTGCAGGCAGTTGACACCAGAGGTCGTGCTTATGAAGTGAAAAATGGTTGCATAATGGAGAAGGAGATAATGGTTCCAAGAGTGGTACAAGTGATGGCGGATGAGGCTATGGGGAGACGTCCTAAAGCCCCAGTGTACACTTGGAATTGTAGTAGTATTTGCACTGTGCGTCAGGAATCTATTGATAAATTTCGTGAGTTTCTAAGAGAATATAGTAAAAAAAAGTGTAAAACAAAAGATTAAGGTGCTTCAAAGTTTGGATCCATGCAGAGTGAGAGAGAATACTGGTTTGCAGGGTCATTCTCTGGCTTGTCTATCTAGAAAAGTGTGTAATAGTGTTTTCCATCATTTTAGGATGCTGGCTGTTCATCATACTGAAATGAGAAAGTTTGTGAGACGGTTGTATTTTGCTAAAAGTCAAGCAATAAAGTTAGATGAATTGAATAGGGCTCTGTTCCGTGGAACGGTATCAGATGTAGAGAAGGTTGTTGATGAAATTCAGTTTTGTTACTTTGGTCCTGAACAAAACAGTGCAGAGAAGGACACAGTAAATGAGGAAGAAGTGGAAGAGAATGTAGAACCCTCTGTAAGTAAGACATTTAATGATCACATAACAAAATTTGCAATAATCTCTAATGAAAGACCAAATATTACTTGTATTTGTTGCCGCAGAACTCATTATAGAAAACAAACCAGGTATGTTGATCTCTAAAGAAAGAGTGAAAATGAAGATAATTATAAGTGGAAGGATTTTGCCACATATATATTTCTTGAAAATTGTTTTGAATTGGGTGAAGTCCAGCGTATTTGTAAATACTGTTACAACAAGTTAGAGGAAAATAGAATGCCGACCAGAGCTGTACATAATAATTTAGAATTGGATGCTATTCCTGCTGAACTTTCTGAATTAAATACATATGAGTCTATACTCATTCAATGTGTTCATCCGTTCCAGACCATAGTACGTATGGAGCCCAAAACTGGGAAATTACCTCCTTCAGAGTTACTGAGAGGTTTAAAAGGTAGAGTGGTGTATTTGCCCTTGGATTTGAAAAAAAATATGGAAACTATTGATGCGGATACTTTGGAAACTGAACCATTAATTATTCTGGTTAATGGTGTACCTACAAAGAATAAGAAGATTTGGCAGGAGCTGGTAGATGTACGGAAAGTACAAAGAGCAAATTTGTATTTGAAAAGGAATAACAAATGGTATGAATCAATTTATATAGAAGAAGAAGAAGAAGAAGATTTACAAGAAGACACAGAAACACCAACTGGACAAATTGAAAAAGTGGACAAGTCAAAGGAAGAAGAAATTTATGAACATTTTAGCATACATCCTCTTCATTCAAAAGAAGTTATGGGAGACAATATTGATCTATTTCAGATGAAGAAAGCAAAAGGAACTCCCGTGAGTGTATGGGAGGAGAGCTTGGAAGCTCGATGTTTTCCCCAGCTGTTTCCTAAAGGAAAAGGAGGACGATACAATGAACGTCCGGAACAGATTCCAGCTTCTGAGTATCGGACTACAAGACTATATGCTGAAGATCCCAGATTTCGACAAAGTATTCCTTATTTGTTCCATCTTTTATTTGAAAGCGACTTGTCTGCATTGTCTTATGCAGTAAATCACATTTTAAAAAGTGGAGTACATTTGCAAAATGTGTCTGCTAAGGATTTTATGGAGAAAGTGCAGCACCGAGATGATCATTTGGAAACACAACTGATCAATCTGATGGCTTGTCAGCGTGGGACAAATGAATATTGGTACCGACGCCATGGTGCATTAAAATGCATGTTACGGAATTTAGGAACACCAACATGGTTCGTTACCCTAAGCTGTGCGGAGTACGCTTGGGATGATTTACTGGATTTTCTACGAGAGGCAAATTCAAACATTAAAAACATCGAATACAAGACAGCAGGAGAACTGTGCTCATTGGATCCGGTTAATGTTTGCAGATATTTCAATCATAGATTTGAGGCTATGATGTCCTTCATCTGCAATAAAAAAAATCCACCTCTAGGAGAAGTAGTGGATTTCTTTTGGAGAAAAGAGTACCAGGCAAGAGGTGCTCCTCATATTCATATGCTGTTGTGGATCAAGGATGCCCCAAAGTTTGGAACAGATACTGATGAAGCAGTGTTATCTTACATTGAAGAATATGCAACATGTGCTATACCAAAAAGCACAGAAGAGAAAAAGTTAAAGGAGCAAGTTTTACGTTTCCAAAGTCATCGGTGTGGAAAATACTGTCGACGGAAATACAAGAGCAAAGATAAATACTACACTAAATGTCGATTTGGATTTCCTAGACCTGTTCTTTCAAATGGAAGAGTTAACAGTTTTATGTCATCTGTGAGACATACTATCACAAGAAAATCACCTAAGAATACCTTAAACCTTAAAAGAAAAGAAGAATCAAAAAATAGAAATGACTACAACCCAGTGATTTTATCCATGTGGAACGCTAACATGGATATACAGTATGTAGCTGACAATTCCATTGCTGTTGCTCGATATGTAACGTCTTACATTACGAAATCAGAAAAAACAGAATTGAAGGAAAAGTGGGAAGAGATTTCTCACGAGAAAACTGTCAGTAAGAAGCTGTACAGTTTCAGTTTGAAGATGTTATCGCATCGAGAAATTGGATCCTACGAATGTTCAGATAGGTTATCTTCTGCAAGTCTCTACTCGAAATCAAGAAGAATAATTTGGGCAAGTTTAGGCCTTGCAGCAATGAGAAATCGGGTACTGAAATCTGTTGGAGAAATTGAATATTTGGCCGAGAATGACCCAGAAAGTACAGATATTTTGAAATCAAACATGTTGGACACATATTATCCCAAGAGAAGTCATCATCTGGAGAACATGTGTCTCTATGAAGTGCTGCAGAACTACATTTATTCACGGAAAGCCGCAGAAGACATCAACAATGGAAAATATAAAGTCATTGGTGAGGAAGGATGTTTGGTGAAGCAAACAAAAGGAAGTTTGATAAATCACCGGAAGCTGAGTTGCGACACTACTGACAAAAAGGAATTTTACTACTTGGCTCTTTTACAGCTGTTTAAACCATGGCGTACAGAGGATGAACTACTGGGAGAATTTCAAAGCTATGAAGATTCTTTTAATGCTTGCAAAGACAGCATACAATGCAATACATTCACAACTTATCTGCAAATGTTAAATGAAGAAATTGAACAGGAAACTACAATTGCAGCAGAAATAGCTAGAGACAGTTCTCAGGACAGCCAAAGTTCAGGAACACTCAGTCAAGATCCCCTAGGACAACCAATCGTTGAAAATGAAGCCTCAATAGCCATGAATGAAGTGGAAACGGCTATGAATCAAGCTCAAGGAGAATTTATAGACTAACAAAATTTGGAAAGACAACTGAACGAAGAGCAGCAACAAATTTATGAAGAGATCAGAAAAAAAATTGATCACGGATTTCTACATGACAAAAAAGAGTGCTCATGCACATCATTTCATCCAATCAGGATGTATGTAAGCGGACAAGCTGGAACTGGAAAAAGTTTCCTAATAAAAGTCATCAGAAGCTACCTACAGCAAAAAACGGATTCTACTTTGTCTTGTGTGGTTACTGCTCCAACTGGGTTAGCAGCATATAACATAAAAGGAATCACTTTACATCGTTTGCTAATGTTACCAGTGGAGCATGAGAACAAAATACAATACAACAAGCTAACTGGAGAAGCATGCTTGGAAGTTTCAAGAGTATTGAAGAAGATGCAAGTTCTCATTATTGATGAGGTGAGCATGGTATCAAACTTAATGCTTGCCTTTGTGCATTTAAGAATGCAGCAAATTCTGAAGACAGACTATGACGTGTTATTTGGAGGAAAACACGTCATGGTTTTTGGAGATCTTTTGCAACTTACTCCAGTTAAAGGACAACCAGTGTTTAATACTGTGACACATGAAGACACGAAGAAGTCATTGGGAAGCATCGGTAATACAAATATTTGGTCCTTCTTTGAGTACAAGGAATTTAAAACTAATATGAGGCAAGCAAACGATGAAGAATATGGAAGTATTCTGAAAGATATCAGGATTGGACTACTCACAGAAGCTGGCAAAAAAGCATTACAGAGTCGGCTGCTACATAATTTATTTCCAAAGGAAGAAATAGTTGCAGAGAAGATATACAAGAACATTGCAGAAAACAAAAGTGTCATCTGCTTAATGCCAACTCTACGTGAATGCTCAATATTCAATGAGGAGCTTTTGAAATTGGAAAAGGAAGATATCAGGAAATTGGAAGCAGTGGACAAAATTGAGGATGGAAGAATTACTGTCACATTAACAGGCACACTGAAAAATAAATTGGATTCACTAGAGAAGAACATTTCCAAAACAGCTGGATTAGAAAAAAATCTATATGTTTGCATGAACTGTAGAGTATTTTTAAGGAGAAATTTGGATGTTGAAAAAGGTTTAGTTAATGGAGCTATGGGAAGAGTTGTGGGTTTTATTAATTATCAGAAAAAAGATGGAATTGAATGTTTAAAAATAAAATTTGATCATATAGAAGAAGTTAAAGACATTTGTCGTTGTTCAGTTCGTTTCATGCTTGTGAAAGATTTATATGTACGTAGGAAGCAGTTTCCGTTTTCTCTAGCATATGCTGTAACTATTCACAAGTCTCAAGGATTGACTGTAGATTGTGCATTTGTGAACATTGGTTCAACTGTGTTCAAAGAAGGTATGGCATATGTTGCTTTGTCACGAGTGAAAACATTATCAGGTTTATTCATGATAGACTTTGATGACTCAAAAGTTAGTGCTGATGCAAATTGTGTAAAGGAGTATAATAGATTAAGAAGAAGCTATGCTCCTCATTTAGGTCAGTAGCCTGTGTTGGAGAAACGTGTAGTTTCTCGTAAAAGGAGAAATGAGACATTTGAGATGTCATCAGTGATGTCATGAGTGATGTCACTGACCATGTCATGAGTGATGTAATATGTGACGTCATCAGCAGTGCATTGCGGGCGCGCGAGTTATAGTTAGCTGAACTAACTATAACGGGGGAATTTCAATGGTTTTGTACGAGTGAAAAGTCCAGCTAACTATAACGCCCCTGAAACCTATGTTTTTTTCAGTGAATTTCTAAGGTTTTTTAAATGCTAATTCCTAACTATAACGTGCCTAAAACCTATGTTTTTTCAGTGAATTTCAAAGGTTTTTTAAATGCTAATTTCTAACTATGCCTACAGAGATAGGACATGTGAAGAAAGAAGAAAAAACGCACAGCAAGAAAAAAAAGAAATGCAGAACGAAGCAACAGAAGTCCTCAAAGATGAAGAAAAGTGCAGGAAGAAGGATAACGTGCAGAAAGAACAAACAGAAGAGCAGAAAGAAGCCTTGTTGCAAAATTATCCTGTACCCTCAACTTTTTCAGACGGATACTGGTGGTAACTGAGTCTGACTAACCAGTCCTAGAGCCAGTGCTATGTTAAAAGACACTCAGAATACAGTGAAACCACCTACATACACTAGGGAACACTATGCGTTGGGATTACCGTGTGATCAGCATGACCTCCTCTGTAAGCCCATAGTATATAATAGGGCAAGGGATTAAAACTACCTCTTAAAACGCGCCACAGGGAGTGTTTGCACACGTCACCTCAGGCCCGTCCCCTCACTTCTCCACTGTGTAAACACGCCCTGTGGCTGTTTTAAGTTGGGAGATTAAGTCCCCTTGAATCCTGAGGGTCCTTAGAGTCCAACTAGACCACTAGGTACCTCCAGTAAGCGCCACAGAGCTGCGTTGCAGAGAGATGTAAAAAGGGGCATGGCCTAGACCACCTCTCTGCAACGTAGTGCAGTGGCGCTTACTGGAAGCACCTGGTTGGCTAGTTGGCCCCCAGGGTCCCTCAGGATTGAAAGGGAATTATTTCCCCAACTTAAAACGCGCCACAGGGCGTGTTTGCACACGTCACCTCAGGCCCCGTCCCCTCCCTTCACCACTGTGTAAATGCACCCTGTGGCCGTTCTAAGTTGAGAGATTAAGTCCCCTTGAATCCTAAGGGTCCCTATGGTCAAACTAGCCCACTAGGTACCTCCAGTAAGAGCCACAGAGCTGCATTTCATAGAGGTGTAAAAAGGGGCGTGGCCTCAGAACACCTGTCTGCAACGCAGCTCCCTGGCGCATACTGGAGATAGCTGTTGGGCAGGTTGGCCCTCAGGGACCCTCAGTATTGAAGGGGAATTAATTCCCTGACTTACAACTGGCCAGGGGGCGTGTTTGCAGAGGGCTGCAAGGAGGGGGCATGGCCTCCGGTGCGATGCCGGTCTTTTATTTATTTTATTTTTTAAGAAGGACGGCTGTGTAGCCCCCCTTCTTTTTCTAATTTACTGGCCCTGGGGACCCCATCCCCCAGGGTCTGCATCCTAATTTTTTTTGTTGAAAAAAATTAATTTGGCCCTCCCAAGGTCTTAATCGGCCCCGGGGACCCCAACCCCCGGGTCATGGCCTTTTTAAAAAAAAAATCTTTCGGAGGGGGCTGCGTGGCCCCCCTCCTCAGGCCACTTATGGCCCCGGGGACCCCATCCCTCGGGGCCGGCCTTTGTTTTTAATATTTAAAAAAAATGTATATTTATAGAAACACCTAGGACATGCTGGACAAACCGTATGTACCTATCACCATGACGATTTGCGTGATATTCATTAAAAGGCGACTATGCATAGAATGAATACACGTGGAATGTATTTACACCGCTAGTGAAGCTCTGACGTGTCTGACGTCCCACCGTGCCTAATCCCGGCGTCCCCGCCAGTGGGTACTCTCCAAGTAGACACACTTGTCGTTTATTTATACAAACATGGATAGCTATTGACGGGCACATTTAATATACATGCACACCAAGCCATTCAAAGGGGATTCGACAAAAATTTGACCAAACTATGCAAGAAACCCCCCTCACGGTTAATAAAATACACATCCACCACTGGATGTGTAATACTTTTTATTTTACTCTCTGGAAAGGAGATGAATCTCACTTGAGAGTCACAGCGTGGTCCGGGCTGAGCCCAATGCTGTGTTACACCCACCAGTGCCCGCCGAGTGCCTCACACCTCTGTGTTGTATTCCACCAGCTAGTGCGTATGCTATGACACTCTCTAGCCCATGTGCACTGTAACACCACCCCGTGAATATGTCATGCCACACTTGCCTTCGCACGGGTTATATTGCCCCATCTAACGTGCCTTCCTCGATGCCTATGTTATAACGCACAGTGCTATGCCATACATATTACAATCTGGGATCCATATCTTTGTCACAGTGCATATGCAATGTTACACTCCCCAGCACATATTTTATATTACAACTTTAGAGACTAGTTAGGTTACACAACACTGCCCTGTGCATATTACACTCCAAGGCGCATATTGCATAGCACACGCTAGTGCCTGTGCTATCTTGCGCTCTCCAATGAATCTGTAATTGCGCACAATGTATTGCATATTATATTTCAAGCCCCGGTTCATCTTATATCACACTTTTTGGTGCATAGTTTATACCATATACTATATCTAGTTTTCATTTTCAATCGTGCTCTCAGGACTATGTTCTATATAACACTGCGTCCACCTACCCTTTTCATGGGCATTACATTTTGCGATGGGGGTGGAGGGTCAGGGGGTGGTTCTGCCAAGTGAGCCCGGAGTCACAGTCACAAACGTCCTCTTCTTCCTGAATAAAAGTGAGATTATGCTGCATACTTGTTCATATTTTAAGTAGTTCGCACAGACACACATTTTAAAAACAATAAAGTTCCTAATACCCACCTTCTCTGAACAGTTAGCTTGCTGCCCCATCCACCTCCTCCCTATCCTCTGTTGTCTGAATCCATGGACTAGCCTCCTCCCTCCTGCCATGCATGCTCTGATGTGCTGCCACTGCCCTCCATTTAGCATGATGTACCAGTCCACTCCACCTGCCCTCCATTGCCCAATTCTATGGCCCATCATTGACCTCCTGCTTAACCTCTGTGTTTAGCTTGCCGCCCCTATTCCCCTTCCCCCTGCCCTCCGATGTCTTTGTGCATGCCCCTGCTCCATCCTTTTTGCCCACCATGTACCATGGACCTGCCACTTCTATCTACTCTGAGTGTTCTGTTGAGCTGCCACTCCCCTCCCACCTGCCTAGCATTGTCAGATGATTGTAACTTGTCCCTGCCACCTCCTGCCTGCCTGTCCACATGCCATGCCCCTATCCCCTTCCTCCTGTCCTCCAAGGTCCATTTTACTGCCACACCCTTCTGCCTTCCCTGGTCTGTTGTGCTGCAACTGCTCCTCCTGCCTGCCCCGCGCGGTCTGTTGAGAAGCCCCTTCCCCTGAACTCTATGGTCTGTGCCAGGTCCTGACCCTCCCTTCTATCCTCAATGGTCCTTTGTGCATGCCCCTGCACCCTCCTTCCTGCCCATCATAGCCATTGTGCTGCCACTAACCCTCCCGCTTGCCATGCATGGTCTTCTGTGCTGCCATGGCCCCTCCCACCTTCCCTGTGTGGTCAGCTAGCTGCCCCTGACCCCCTCCCACCTTCCCTCCATGGTCTGTGTGTATGCCATCATAGTCTCATTGTTGTTCTCCATGGTGTGTCTTGTTTCTAGTGCCCATCCTGCCTGACCTCCATGGTCATCTTGCTGCTCCTGCCCTGCACCCTTGCCCCCAGCCCTCTGTTTCCATGTGCAGACCCCTATTCCCTCCCTCCTGGCTTGTCTGTTCCATTGTAATGCCCCTGATCCGTCCCTCCGCCATTTATGGTCTGTTATGCTGCAGCTTTCTCTCCTGTCTGTCCATTATGGTCAGCTAGCTACCATTGCCTCTTTCCCCTCTGTTCTCTGTTGTCCATGTGCATGGTCCTGTACCCTCCCTATTGCTTTCTATGGTTTGTTGTGCTGCACTCCCGTCCCGCATGTGCTGTGTGGTGTATTGTGCTGCTGCAATTCCTGATGCCTGCCCTGTAGGGTCAGTTTGGTGCACCTCTCCATGTCCCTCCTGTCCTCTGTTATCCGAGTCCATGTCCCAACCCCAACTCCTCCTGCCTACCATGATCCAATGTACCATACTTGCGAACATTTTGAACTTGGTAAGAGGGAGATTTTGAAAAAAACTGGGGTATTGATTTTCCCCTTTGAGTTACATTGAAAAAGAGGAGATTGTAGACAGGAGACAGATCAAATAAAGGCCATTTGAGCTTAAAACATTGGACGTTTCCTGGCTGAAACGGGTCTGTTGGCATGTATGGTTGTACTACCACTGCCTCTTCTTTCTGCCCTCAATGGTCTATTATATTGCCACAGCCTCTCTTGCCAGTCCTGTATTGTTGGTTTGTTGCCCCTGCCCCCTTCCCACTGCCCTCCATAGTCTGTTGTGCTGCCACTGCCCTTCCTGCCTGCCCAGTTTGGTAAAATTGTTGCTTCTGCACTCTCCTACCTGCCTTCAATTTTCAGAGTCCGTGCCCGTGGCCTCTGCCTCTCAACAGTATCCCAATGAACAACTAGATTGCTAACATTCTATATTTATTACAAAAGTGTGGAACGCCTGACGTCATCTTGATGTAATCAAAACTGTAATACCTAGAGTATTTCCTTCAGAAATTACATATATGAGAGGGTCTTATTTGCATCAAAATTATGGTTAGTGCTCTAAAAAACTAAAATGAGGACATATTTTCTGAGTTTTCAAATAGCGACAAAGATCTTTTAAATTATTTGTAATCTTTGTTTTTTTATCCAGTTGACCACTTGATTAAATGTTGCACCTAAGGGAGAGGATGTGGTGTTACTTCCAGAGCTGCAGACTTTGTAACTGGGGAACCAGGTTGGAGTTTCTGCTTCAGCTCAACATTCTGTGATTCTGGTCAAATCACTTGATCTCCCCATGTCTACAACCAAAATGAATTTGATCTTGTGTGATGTAGCCAATGCTCATGTAAAGCACTCCAATACCTGACAACTCTGCACTATATAAAACTGCAAATACACAAAAAATAAGTGTTTTGCACACTTCTGTCATTGGGCTACATGTGGGCTACATCTGGGTGATATTTGTGCTGCATTTGGGCTCTATGGTCTCTGGTGGCCATCATGGGAAATTTATTTGTTATGAAGATTTAAGTGTTACCAGTTTATTCCAATCAAGATGGCTTCAGGTGCGCCATACTTTTGTCATAAGTAAGACAGTAAGCGCTCTAGTTGTTCTTAAGAACACTCTGGGACATTCTGTCATCGGGCTATACTTGGGCTACATCTGGGTGATATTTGGGCTACATTTGGGCTCTTTTGTCTCTGGTTGCCATCTTGGGAGACTTATTTGTTATGAAGTTTCCTAATTTCCTCATTTACTGCAGTCTCCTCAGTGGGAATACTTTCAGTTTTTTATTTTGGTTCCATCAAGAAGGCATTTAGATGTGTCACACATTTGCCATAAATTCTGATTGTTAGCACACTAGTTGCTCATTAGATCACTGTAGTAAAACTACTGCTCACCAGGGAAGTCTGCTGCTGGTATTCAAAGTGCATGTGTCAGTCTGCATGTCAGAATTTGTTTATGAAATAGATGAGGATTTGAGAAGTCAAAATGTGCCCTAATTTTTTTTTCTGCAGACCTAATCATAATTTCTATGGCAAAATGAACCCCCTCATTTTGTTCCTTTGTAAATTACATGTTTTGAGTGTTACCACTTTATTACAATCAAGATGGCTTCAGGTGCGCCATACTTTTGTCATAAGTAAGACTGTTAGCACTCTAGTTGCTCGTTAGAACACTCTGGGATATTCTGTCATTGGGCTATACTTGGGCTACATCTGGGTGATATTTGGGCTACATTTGGGCTCTTTTGGCTCTGGTGGCCATCTTGGGAGATTCATTTGTTATGAAGTTTCCTAATTTCATCATTTACTGCAGTCTCCTCAGTAGGAAATACTTTCAGTTGTTTACTTTAGTTCCATCAAGAAGGCATTCAGATGTGTCACACATTTGCCAAAAATTCTGAATGTTAGCACTCTAGTTGCTCATTAGATCACTGTAGTAAAGCTACTGCTCACCAGGGAAGTCTGCTGCTGGTATTGAAAGTGCATGTTTCAGTCTGCATGTCAGAATTTTTTAATGAAATAGAAGAGGATTTGAGAAGTCAAAATGTGCCCTAATTTTTCTTTCTGCAGCCCTAATCATAATTTCTATGGCAAAATGAACCCCCTCATTTCGTTCCTTTGTAAATTTAATGTTTAAAGTGTTACCACTTTATTCCAATCAAGATGGCTTCAGGTGTGCCATACTTTTGTCATAAGTAAGACTGTTAGCGCTCTAGTTGTTCGTTAGAACACTCTGGGATATTCTGTCATTGGGCTATACTTGGGCTACATCTTGGTGATATTTGGGCTACATTTGGGCTCTTTTGTCTCTGGTGGCCATTTTGGGAGACTTATTTATTTGTTATGATGTTTCCTAACTTCCTCGTTTACTACAGTCTCCTCAGTAGGAAAAAAGTTCAGTTTTTTACTTTGATTCCATTAAGAAGGCATTCAGATGTGTCACACATTTGCCATAAATTCAGAATGTTAGCACTCTAGTTGCTTATTAGATCACTGTAGTAAAGCTACTGCTCACCAGGGAAGTCTGCTGCTGGTATTGAAAGTGCATGTTTCAGTCTGCATGTCAGAATTTTTTAATGAAATAGAAGAGGATTTGAGAAGTCACTCAAAATGTGCTCTAATTTTTCTTTCTGCAGCACTAATCATACTTTTTATGGAAAAATGAACCCCCTCATTTTGTTCCTTTTTAAATTAAATGTTTTAAGAGTTACCACTTTATTCCAATCAAGATGGCTTCAGTTGTGCCATACGTTTGTCATAAGTAGGACTGTTAGCGCTCTAGTTGTTCTTTAGAATACTCTGGGAAGCTGCAGTAGAACATAAAGGAATCAACTGACAGTCTCTGCCCTTGTTGGATGTACATGTTTTATTGAGAATGTCAGACTTCATTCTCACGTGACTGAGAAAGATAATGTGAATTTACAGAAAATATGCTCTCAGTTTAGCTTATAGATCACCTTCCAAACCTCTGTGGGAAAAGCATGAGAAAATAATTTTCTCTCAAACATGGTTCATGATATCACAGCAGAAGGCTTTTTCACATGGTAAAATCACCTTAGAACACACCACAAAACCTAAAATGAGTATGGTACCATCAACAAATGATTTATAATGTAACTAAAGTCTTAAAACCTTCTATTAACTGCAATGCTTTTTAATGAGGTGCTATCATGTATATTGGTCCCAAGATGGCTGCCAACACTTCTTGGATGAAGTGCTGACAGCCAATCAGATCTCATGATGAGATGTGTAGTTAGGCTCCACCCAGATATATATGTGATTTTACTTTTGATTTTCTCAGAAACTACTGAACAGATTGACACCATATATGCAAAAGGCACATGCCTGACCTGAGGACTACCTCTTTGCCAAATTTCAAGTAATTCTGTTCAGCCGTTCGGGCTGTACCTTCTACTAAAGGTCCTATGGGAAAATGCATGGGGAAAATGCGTTTTGGGACCCCCCTTTTTTCTCAGCCCCCGCTTGACGAATCACCCCAAGACTTTCAGGGTAGGAGCTGAGCGGAGCGCCCCATTAGTTTTGAAAATTTCACGAAGATAAGTCAACCGGCGCCAAAGTTATTCAAAATAGAATTTTCAGATTTCCTATGGGAACTCGGTCCTAACTATAACTATCTACTGGCGACCGCCAGTAGATAATATATATATATATATATATATATGTTCACTGAAAAAATCATAGGTTTTAAGGGAGTTATAGTTAGCTGGACATTTCCCTCGTACAAAACCCTAGAAATTCCCCTGTTATAGTTAGTTAAGCTAACTATAACTCGCGCCCCCGCAATGCACTGCTGATGACGTCACCTATTACATCACTCATGACACGGTCAGTGACATCACTGATGACATCACTGATGATGTCATCCAGTGACTGTGTGTTTCTGTAAAGTTTAAATATGTTTAATATATATATAGGGAAAAACCTATGGAAGAATGAGTGGGTGTATAAGTGTGTCAATGGATGATTTAGTAGGTGCATGACTGACTCTATAAGTGAGTCATTAAACGTATCTTACTGCAGACTAGTGACTAAACTGTGTAAATGTCTGTATCTGTCTGTCTGTTGGTGTATAAGCGGCTGCATGGTTTTGTGAATAGCTATATGTGTGTCTATATGGGTTATTAATTGGTTGTCTGAGTATCTGTACGGGTGCCTGAGTGTTTGTGTGGGTAGGGTGTGTATGTCTCTGTGCATAGATGTGTGAGTGGGTGATTCTATGTGTGCATGGTTTTAAGAGTGCATCTGTGATGGACTGCATGGGTGGGTGAGTGTGTGTATGGTTGTGTTAGTGATTGAATGTATATCTCAGTGGTCCATGTATCAGTAACTACATATGTGAAACGCAGAGTATATGTGTGTAAGAGTATATAACTATCTATATGTGAGAGTGTGTGATTGCGGGAGTGGCTGTATGGATGAGTGTGTGCTTGTATTAGTAATTGTATAAGAGCATCAGAATTTGTTAGTATTTTTATGAGTAAGTAAACTTGAGTGTGTTTAACTGTATAGGTGAGTAAATTGGACTGTGTTTAATTATTTGCACGACTGACTAGATGTGTCAGTACCTCAATGGATGATTGGCGGTGTGTGAGTGTCTATATAGGTGTATAAATGCATATGATAGTCTTGTACGAAGTGACTGTAAGTATGAGTGACTGTACAGGTGAGTGAGTGGAGGTGTATGTAGACCTAAGAGTTAATGAGTGGGTATGTAGTTATTGGTATTGGAGTATCTATGGTTTTCAAAATGGCTGTCTGAAATTTTGAGTCGGTGTATCAAAAGCTATATTAGGGTGTGAGAAGATGCACTAATTTATCACATGGATGACGTCATCAGTGATGTCATCAGTGATGTCATTTGAGATGTCATCAGTGATGTCATCAGTGATGTCACTGACCATGTCATGAGTGATGTAATATGTGACATCATCAGCAGTGCATTGCGTGGGCGTGAGTTATAGTTAGCTGAACTAACTATAACAGGGGAATTTCTAGGGTTTTGTACGAGGGAAATGTCCAACTAACTATAACGCCCCTGAAACCTATGGTTTTTTCAGTGAATTTCTAAGGTTTTTTAAATGCTAATTCCTATCTATAACTTATCTCTAAAGATATCATGTTTAATGATTTTGATTGGATTTCTATATTTTTCAAATTCAGTGTGTCAATTTCATTAATAGTTTTTTTAAAATACTTTTTTATCACCATTTTTTAAACTTATTTTTCCAATTAATTCTTTTAAAAAATAAAAAATATTATTTGAATTTAATGGGTTTTTCAAACATATTTTTTTATATTTTTCAAAATATTTTTTTAACTATATGTTCAAAACTTTATTTTATATATATTTTTTCCATGTTTTTGGATCCGTGCACCCAACGCGAGAGAATCCGTGCACCCAACGCGTTAGGATGCGCACACCCTGCGCGCATACCGCCGTTTTCTTTTTTTTTTTAAAAGGGGGCCCCAGGAGGTCCTTCTGAGACCCCCTAAGCACCTCTAAAGGGTCACAGTATTTCCACTCTGCCCCCTTTATCTGTTTTACACACTTATTCCCCTTTCTTCTTCAGCCTCGCTTCTACCGAGGCAGAAATTGGCCGCCAACAGTTCCTGGTTTTGAATGTAGATAGACACTCGACAGCCAATTAGAATTAAGCGCGCGATCGGGAGGGTGCGCGCTCGGTTCGGGGAGGGTGCGCTCAGGGTGCGCATAGGGTGCGCGGATCCTCCCTGGCCATAGATATATATGTACTTTTAACTCTAATTTTCTCAGGAACTACTGAACAGATTCACACCATTTATGCAAAAGGCACGAGTCTGAACTGAGGACTACCTCTTTGCCAAATTTGGTGTCATTCCGTTCAGCGGTTCGGGCTGTAGCTGCGACAACAGATCCTATGGGAAATTGCATGGGGAAAATGCGTTTTGGGACCCCCTTTTTTCTCGGCCCCCCCTTCCTTGACAAATCACCACGAAACTTTCAGGGTAGGAGCGGAGCGGAGCTGGCCAAAAGTTTGGAAAATTTCGTGAAGATTCATCAACCGGCGCCAAAGTTATTCCCAATAGAATGTTGCGGATTTCCTATGGAAAATAGGTCCTAACTATAACTATCTACTGGCGACCGCCAGTAGATAATATATATATATATATATATATATATATATTACCTACTGGCGGTCGCCAGTAGGTAGTTATAGTTAGGACCACGTTTCCATAGGAAAACCTCAACATTCTATTTTGAATAACTTTGGCGCCGGTCGACGAATCCTCGTGAATTTCTCAAAATAGGTGGGGCACTACGCTCCGCTCCTACCCTGAAAGTCTCGGGGGGATCCGTCAAGCGGGGGCTGAGATAAAAGGGGGGTCCCAAAACGCGTTTTTCCCATGCATTTTTCCATAGGACCTTTAGAACGAGCTACAGCCCGAACGGCTGAACAGAATTACTCAAAATTTGGCAGAGAGGTAGTCCCTAGGTCAAGGAAGTGCCTTTTGTAGGTTTGGTGTAAATCTGTTCAGTAGATTCTGAGAAAATAGCCTTTAAATCAATATATATATCTGAGCCCGCTTACGGTACGCTTACCGTACGCTTACGGTAAGCGTACGGCGGCGTGCGCGAGCGCGATTCTGATTGGCTGTTAGATCTTAGTAAACATTCGAATCGGCCGAAACCAGGAAGCGGCGGCCGCCATTTTGTGTATTTCACTCTGAAAAAAAAGAGTGAAAACAAGGAAAGGGGGCAATGAGGAGAGTTACAGACCCCCTAACATTTGTAAGGGGGTCAAAGAAGGACAGAAAAGTACAAAAAAAACATTTATTGATTTTAAAAAAAATCACGGGGTACGCGTACGGTAAGCTTACGGTAAGCGTACAGTAAAAAAAATAAAAATAAATAAATGAAAAGCAGATTTAAGAGTTTAGAAATTAGGGAGCTCTAAAAAGAGCTGTTGTGTTTATGAAGTCATTTTTTTAGTGGTACCTACAAGTAAGTACCGATGCAGAGTCTAAGGTTCAAGAGGAAGACTCTGTTCCCTTCATCATTGAAGTGCACACCATCTCCTCTATAAATGTCTTGCATGTCATAACGCAAGTTGTTGTGGTAAATGGCACCCATACCATAGTCACGGAGGAAAGCAGAAACAGATTTGTTGACGTGCTTTCTTGCTTTGTCAATCTGTGGACAGAAATGATTGGACCAGTTCCATTTTTGCCTTTGGCATATGTTAGAAAACACAAAGGCAGTTTTAGGGAAAAGTGTAAACAGTTGTGCAAAGGTGTCCTTCATAAGCATTTCCAGACCTACCCCAGTCAAAGTGCCTAGGTCATTGCCACCACAGTGCACTATTATGAGGTCAGGGTGTTGGATTTGAATGAAGGATTTCACCAATGGCATCAATTGGTGCCACTTTAACCCTCTCTGACCAATCCATTTAATGTCTACATTTGGCAAAGCAAGGTCTCTCACCATATCTGTTTTCTCTGCAAACTTTTCACTCCAGAAGACATAGCTGTGCCCTACAATCCACACTGTGAACATCTTCAAAGGAGAACTGGATGCACTCAGGAGGTGTCTTTCAGTAGAATGGCAATATGAAAAGAAAGACAGTTTGGAAATGGAGGCATACATATTTTTTTAAAACAAAAAGAACTGATTGGCTGTTTCATACCATTCTAGAATAAAAACTAGGCTGTATGTGAAAATTAATAGAAGCATGTTTTGTATTGGTACAAAAAAATGTGTAACCAAAGAACAGTACTATGGATTTGCTGTAAGGTTTGAAAAGTCAAGCACTCTTGCTCTGTGGAATTGAAACATTGTGTGTCGAACTTCTGACCTAACTGTACACAGCAGTGTTCCATGAGCTGTTGCTATGGTAGCAGGCAGAAGTCAAGTTGGGGGAAGGGTACTAGGCAGAAGTCAAGTTGGGGGCAGGGTACTTTTGGAAAAGGGTTGGTTTTCAACCAATAGAAATGTGTGATTACATTTGAAAAAAAGGGGGAAGCACTGAGATTTGAAACTTACATGTATATGTGTGGAAAAATAGAGGGAAAGTTTGCCATTATCTGGTTCTGCTGAGAGGAGAGAGGTGAACACAACAGAGATCCTGGCTCTGATAATCTGCTGTTTGAGTGTCACATTTCTTTCACAACTAACTAATTTTAAAGGTGAGTTTACAGTTTGAGAGGGGATGTATGTGGTAACTTAAGAAATGAATAATAGAAATGGGAATTGTTTTTGTTGTAGTTACACATGGTGGTTTCATAATGTGACAGTGTGTAAAAGTGATTTACACTTGCCCCGAAAAAAAAAAGAGCAGTAAGTGTGCTTTCAAATTGGCAAAAAAATTTCGTTTTGGGACTAATGTGAAAACATGACTCTGTGTGCATAGAAGAATTATAGGCAGAGATTTATTGCGTCTTGCTCTGGTGATTTCACAGTTGCATTAGATGGAAAGGGGGAGCGAATTTTTGGGGGAAGAAGCAGAGGCTTAGCACACACCCATGTGCTTGCCATGTATAGTCATGCACAGTATTTAGAAGCCAGTGGGGTTTTCAGGTTTAAGTCTGTAATGCAAATACATTCAGCATCACTAAGGCTGGTTGCCCTTGGTGGAGTGTAGGCAGTCACAGAGAATGCACATGGTGGTGGTCTGAAAAAAAAACAGCTTGGACACGTGCAATTAAATAAATCAAAAATAGTGGTTTCATGTTACAGAGAATCGGTGAGATCTGGACAGATTAAACTTTAGAATTTTAATGGATTTCCCTTGGAAATTTATTCCAAAAAAAAAAAAAAAATACTATTTGGCCTAAAGGAAATGAAATCAGATGTATTTTGGAGTTATTTGAGATATAATATTGTGATTATACTTCTGAAACAAACATATCAGACGGTATTTTAAAGAAATAAGTATTGTTTTTAGATGATATTTTTTTAGAATAATATGCATTTCTGTAATGATAAGTTTAAGTGAGAAGAGATTCTGGGCTTTTTTAATACAATCTTTGAGATTGTTATTTTTTTTTGCCCGCTGTAAAATGATGAATGCAATTGCTTTCACAATTTATAGTGAAATGCAATATATTCTGAAAACAGCAAAAATAAGGCAAAAATATTTTTTGGAAAAAAATGTGAATATGTATACTGTATTATAAATTGTTAAAAAAATATTAATACTTTTTTCTTTTTTTTCAGATCGATATAGAAAATTTTCGAAAACTACAACCATTTTTAAAACTATTTTTTAAAAAAACAAATGAATAAATATTTTTTTGAGTGAGTATGGTAAGTCAATAATAATAATTGTAGTCTCTCAAGGACCTTGTAATGTGATAATTGATTTTTAGTGTTTTTTTTTAAAAATAAAAAAAAGGTACGCGCACCGTACGCGTACGGTAAAAAAAAAAAAAAAAAGGTTTAAAAAAACATATGTA
The DNA here is from genome assembly GCF_964204655.1 of Triturus cristatus. Taxonomy (NCBI): domain Eukaryota; kingdom Metazoa; phylum Chordata; class Amphibia; order Caudata; family Salamandridae; genus Triturus; species Triturus cristatus. The sequence goes on along the minus strand of NC_140587.1, from coordinate 887,849,003 downwards.
AAAAAAAGATGAAAGATAAGGTTGGCTCTTAAAAGAACCGTTGTGTTCATGCAGGGACAGAGGAAAGGAAGCATGGGAAAATCATTCAAAGCTACAAATGTGCTGATCTATTTTGTTGTTCACTAGGGAAACACTGGTCTCCCTATGGCAAATTAGATCTTTACAAAATGTGCAATGAATATCAACCTTCCGAAATCGAGGGTTCATTTCCAGAGGGCCAGCAAAAGGAGATTCTCCCCCCACAGATGAAGGGCTCACCTGACCTGCAGAAGAAGGAGTAAGCCCTGCAGGTGATGGTCCAGGCTGAGCTGCTGTGGATGTACTGCCTCGTCTTTCTGAAGAGTTACCTCCAAAAAGATGACCATGTGTCCTTCTGTGTACATCCTGGAGGTGTCTCTTCATGGTGTGATTCCCAAAGGAATACTTCCTGTTAGGATTACCTCTAGAAAGTACACGCTGACACAGCTTGCAAGTAACTAAGGGTGCATTCACCTTTTGCTGGCCTTCTGGAAAAGTAAAATAATCCCAAACATAAGAAGGCTTTTGTTTCCTCGATCTCTGCCTCAAGACAGTGCTGCTAGTGCTAGCCTCACTCTCAGAAGAGCTCTGCTGTTCTGCCATCGTATCCCAAAGACAAACCAGCTCCTTCTCCCAAGGGATCACAAGCAGAAATGAGGGGAATGGGTGTGGTGTAGGAGAGTTCTAGAACTGAAAGTAGTTTCAACCAATCAAAAGTTGTGTTTCATGATCACATGACCTACCGTACGCTTACGGTGCGCTTACGGTACGCTTACGGCAAAAAGTACGCGTGCGCGTAAAAAAGACACGCGCTTCCGCGCATGCGCATAACAGTCACTCCCCGGCACTTCCGCGTAACGTGCGCGTGTGGCGTAAGCGCGCACGCGTCCCACGCGCAGTACGCGCGGCTACGCAAAATGCGTAACTATACGCAAGCAGCGTAGATAGATTACGGACGTTGCGTAAACCGTACGCTTACCGTGAGCTTACGGTACGCGTACTAAAAAAAAAAAAAAATCTGGTAATAAATTTTACATGTTTATTTTAAAAAATATATTAAAAAAAAATATTTAAGGATTTTAAAAATGTAAGCATAGTCTTTATAAAATGAAAGAAAATTAAATTAAAAATATGTTTGAAAAAAATGAAGAATAAAAAAAAAATTTGCATTTAAAAAACCTTGCAAATTCACTGAAAAAACCATGGGTTACACACACGTTATAGTTAGGAATTAGCATTTAAAAAACCTTGCAAATTCACTGAAAAAACCATGGGTTTCACACACGTTATAGTTAGGAATTAGCATTTAAAAAACCTTAGAAATTCACTGAAAAAACCATAGGTTTCACACACGTTATAGTTAGGAATTAGCATTTAAACAACCTTAGAAATTCAGTGAAAAAACCATAGGTTTCACACATGTTATAGTTAGCTGGACATTTTACTCGTAAAAAACCAATGAAATTGCCCCGTTATAGTTAGTTCAGCTAACTATAACTCACGCGCCCGCAATGCACTGCTGATGACGTCACATATTACATCACTCATGACATGGTCAGTGACATCACTCATGACATCACTGATGACATCTCAAATGACATCACTGATGACCTCACTGATGACATCATCCTTGTGATAGAGTGGCAGACCTCCTCTTCCCCTAATAAAACCTTTGATACACACAATCAAAAATAGAGACTAAAATATACAAAACAATGGACATACCAATAACAGTTACAACAACCTCTTCAGTAATTCTAAGATCCACATACACATCCACTCATTCACCAACAGTCCAATACAGTCACTCATACATGTACTCACTTATCATATGTACTCATACACCTATACATCCTGCTACACAATGCCACTCATCCATAGAGCTACTCACACACATAGTCACTCATGCCAATAAAGAATCAAACATCCATTTACTTGCATATACAGTTAAACACACACCACCACACTTACTTCTACGGAAACTTACACATACTTAGTCTTTTAAACAATCACTTATAGAAACACATACTTATTCATACAGGAACTCTTTCAATCTGTCCCTCTCACATATACTCACATATATACACCAATAGTCACATATACTAGTTTAAAACATATGTAGTTACTCCTGAAGACACTATTGGGACAGTCATTCACTCACTAACACACCCATACACACACTCATCCACCCATACAGTCCTGCACACATGCTGTCTTCAACACATACAAACAGTGAGTCACTCATTCATGCACCTATGCACTACGTAATACCCCCCACCGAACCATACAGACACTCAGACTGATACTCAAAAAAACAACTACTAACCTATATAGACACCCATGTAGCTACTCACCAACCCATGCAGCCACTTATACACAAAGTGAGAGATACACTTAATCAGTCAGTTACACAATCAATTTTTTAAAAACAAATCATCCATTTAGACACTTATATACCCATTTATTCTTCCATCGACCTTGAGATATACATATATAAAACATATTTAATTTTCAGAAAAACACACATTCACTGGATGATGTCATCAGTGAGGTCATCAGTGATGTCATTTGAGATGTCATCAGTGATGTCATGAGTGATGTCACTGACCATGTCATGAGTGATGTAATATGTGACGTCATCAGCAGTGCATTGCGGGCGCGTGAGTTATAGTTAGCTGAACTAACTATAACGGGGCAATTTCATTGGTTTTTTACGAGTAAAATGTCCAGCTAACTATAACATGTGTGAAACCTATGGTTTTTTCACTGAATTTCTAAGGTTTTTTAAATGCTAATTCCTAACTATAACGTGTGTGAAACCTATGGTTTTTTCAGTGAATATATATATATATATATATATATATATATATATATATATATATATATATATATATATATATCCAGACGAAAACACTGCTGACGGAGATCGTAGCCCGTTGAGAGGTGGCTCAATGCCGGTGGATATACCAGTTTTAAATAATCACAGCGAACGGAATTTCACTTGTGCACTCAGATCTCGTAAAAATTCACCAATGGCCAAGGATCATTCAAAGGGGGTTTATTAATGTCATAAACCCAATGTGACGCGTTTCACCCTCTGGGGGCTTGTTCAAACACTGTTATATCCACCGGCCAGGACTTACATACAATTCCGGTTCCCACATAAGCATCAACAGAGGACTAGCAAGTCCGATTTCAGGCGCCATATTGGAATAGTACAGTTGTTTATACACATTAGTAGGTAACAATTCACTGTAATACAATTAATCAACCTGTCTAAATCTGCAATTGGAGTCAACAGGGCAAAACAGTAAGTTCGGTTAGTGTAGCTTACGCGCGCTGGTTTGAATTAGCGTTTCAGATATACTGTCCGTGTACATGATCAACAGTTGAAATTGCCCCGTATCTGTTGAAGACGGGGCCGAGCAGCAAAAATCAGATTGTGTGTTTGTTGTCTGCTGGTTTAAATTTAGCATTACAAATGTCCGTATACAAAATCATCCACCTGTTGAGATTACCCCCTGCTCTGTGTGCTGTGTACTCTGGGAATTGTAGTGCAGAAAAAGGGGGGAAGAGAGACAATACCACTACCCTGCATAGTGGGTGGGGTCTCTGCCGATAGCTCCACATAAGATCTAGTGTCGAAGGGCTATGTTTTCTATTGGTCCAATCTTAAATAAGCTATGGAATATAATACATGGCTAAAAGCATAAATGTAGTCATGTTCACACGTAATGTTGCCGTAATTACTTAATGCTACATCCTCACCAATACTTTATTTTTATACCAATGTCCTATTGTAAAACCTAATTAGTGGGTAAAGTAAATATACCATACTCAAATGTTTATCGTGCTAGTGCGCTCGTAAGTCTCGCTCCCTGTGTCTTACGATACAGTGAAATTATGTCTAGTGTATGCCTGATCCGATGGTACTCCCTTTTAACCAAAATCAAAACATATGCTCAAATAATATAATATAACTTAATTAAAATTGAATGAGATCTTATCCGTTCACTGGAATGCAGCCTGAAGAAAAGGGTAGGGATCCTGTGTCGCGAGCCCGAGACATGGTCCCTTCCTTTCCTCCTGTAAAGATAAAACATGGCATATCAGTTTTGTTTACTTGTACAGAGTAATACAGTTCTTAGCACATATTGTGGGTCCAATAGTTACTGGATATCTATCTGCACATCTCTAAACATAAAGCAGATGTACATATTTAAATTTCAAACTAAACTAAATTCACTGGATGATGTCATCAGTGATGTCATCAGTGATGTCATTTGAGATGTCATCAGTGATGTCATCAGTGATGACACTGACCATGTCATGAATGATGCAATATGTGACATCATCATCAGTGCATTGCGGGCGCATGAGTTATAGTTAGCAGAACTAACTATAACGGAGGAATTTCTATGGTGTTGTACGAGTGAAATGGCCAGATAACTATAACACCCCTGAAACCTATGTTTTTTTTCTGTGAATATATATACTGGTTTTAAGAGTGCATCTGTGATGAACTGTATGGTTGAGTGAGTGTATGTATGGGTGTGTTAGGGATTGAATGTATATCTCAGTGGTACATTTGTGACTAACTACATATGTGAAAGGCAGTATATATGCGTGTAAGAGTATATATGTGGGCATATGTGAGAGTGTGTGATTGTGAGAGTGACTGTATGGATGAGTATGTGCTTGTATCAATGATTGTATAAGAGCGTAAGAATGTGGTACTATTTTTATGAGTAAGTGAACTTGAGTGTGTATAACTGCATAGGTGAGTAAATGGGAGTGTGATTATTTGCATGGCTGACTAGGTGTGAGAGTACCTCTATGGATGATTGGTGGTGTGTGAGTGTCTATATAGGTGTATACATGCATATGATAGTCTTGTATGGAGTGACTGTAAGTATGAGTGACTGTACAGGTGAATGAGTGGAGGTGTATGTAGACCTAAGAGTTAATAAGTGGGTTTGTAGTTATTGGTATTGGAGTATCTATGGTTTTGAGAATGGAACTCGGAAATTTTGAGTCGGTGTATCAAAGGTTATATTAGGGTGTGAGAAGAAGCGGTAATTTATCACATGGATGACGTCATCAGTGATGTCATCAGTGATGTCATTTGAGATGTCATCAGTGATGTCATCAGTGATGTCACTGACCATGTCATGAGTAATGTAATATGTGACGTCATCAGCAGTGCATTGCGGCGGCGCGAGTTATAGTTAGCTGATCTAACTATAACAGGGGAATTACTAGGGTTTTGTACGAGGGAAATGTCCAGCTAACTATAACACCCCTTAAACCTATGGTTTTTTCAGTGAATTTCTAAGGTTTTTTAAATGCCAATTCCTAACTATCACGCCCCTGAAACCTATGGTTTTTTCAGTGAATTTCAAAAGTTTTTTAAATGCTAATTCCTATCTATAACTTATCTCTAAAGATATCATGAAAAGCATTCTTTTTTAAAAGTAGGGTGCACATTAGTTTTGTGGAAAAGCATCTTTGTGATTGGTTAAGAAAAAGCAGTTTCAACGTGGAGTACATATCAAAGGATAAAATTTGCTCAGATCAACCACACCTGCTACTTGCATTTGGAAGGCACTGTTCGAACTTAAAACAATCGTCAATATTTAACCTGCACGTGTCGTTAAATTTTCAGGAAAATGTTACAAAAAAAATCATTAAGTTTTAAAAAATTGATGAACTTTTAACCTGCACGTGTTGTAGAATGTTCTAGAAAGTGTGTTGATAGAATATGTTGCACTTCTGACTTCTATGTGTTGTTGAATTTTTAAAAAACGGTTCATATGGAAAATTAAAAAGAAACCAATAGAGAAGTTTTGAAACCTAAAAGAATCAAGGAACTATTCTAATTTATTCTTTACATGTATTTATGTGTGCAGCAACACAATTATAGACACAACAGCACTAGGAAGAGGAAGAAGCAGGGAGTGGGGAGGGGGGGGAGATGGGCAGAATGGCACACATGCACAATTAAGTACAACACACATATAGTCTAACAATGGCCAAAACGAAACACACCAACAAGGAGCACAAGTCACACAACCCGCCAACATCACACCACTGAACGAGCATAGAAGTGAAAACCACGCTGCATTCATACAAGATGTGTACAAAGGCCAGTCTTTGGTGTTGTGGGATGTCTGCAACCGTGGTCATCATGGATGAGATGCCCAGCATGTGGCACATGGTCGAGTTCACTATGTGTTATGTTACCAAACGGCTGCTCCTCCCTCCCACGAGCCCCCACACTTTTGTACGGTGAACTGTTGTATCTCGTGCACTCGTACGGCCCGCCATTGTAATGCCTATTTGCGCATGTCCTGCTACATTCCAACTACAACATCACAGTGCCGTTTGGAGGTGGTGCATGCCACTTTACAACATCGACTGCTGCGGCTCTTGCAACAGGCCACACCAGAACAAGGAGACACACTTAGCGCACTTCCTGTACATGGACATGTCCGAGACACCCCGTTCCCCTTGCCAGATAGGCACACCCCTGCACTGACCTGTGAACCCCAGACCAGTTGTGCATGCAGGAGGATGCGTACGTAGCTACACATCCAGGCTCACTGCCAACGCTGAGGTGACAGCACACTATGATGTTGCAGGGCTCATGCCTATCATGCTAAGACAATGACCACAGGGACACACTTACTAAGATATGGGGTTGGGGGGCATTGGCAGTCCTGGATTTGTTGTGATGAGTCTTCTGGCCCTCATGGATATCCCTGTATCATGCTCATTGACTCTATGGCACCTGTGAGTGTTCTGGTGTTGCTCTTGGCTGTGTTCCCTTTCATGGTGCAGGTAGTTGTCCTGCTTAACACCAGCAGAAAGCAGGTGTAAAATCCCTGGTGCTAACGTGTCTTATCGCCGGAATTTGTTTCGCATTGCAATTGGTGTGAAAGTTTTAGTCATGTGCAGAACAATATACAAACTAAGCAGTGTATCTCGTCAAGATCCAGCACCTGACACACTATTCCCAATCAATATAGATACAATGAGATTTCTTAATAGATTTCGTGTGTACACTGTAAGTGCAGCCAATACCTCAGTGCAATACAATACAGGATTTTAGTATTTAGAATAAATCGCAAAGGTGCACCTCATGTCTTTTTGCACGGGAACGGCTACTCTCTATTTCATTATCAGCACTTTAACGGATGTAAAGTTGAGATAAATCTAACACACTATTCAGAAGTTGGTGCAAACTGCAGATATCACTAGTATTCCAGCGATAAGTGCCCCAAAATTTAACACCATGGTGGACTCCATCAAATAACAGTAATAAGAACAAGAAAGAGTCACACAGCAGTTAAGAGAACAGCCAAAAACATTATTAATTTTTTTTTCAAACTTTATTTTCTATAATAATAAATATATAAACGATAAACTATTTTCAAACTTTATGTTTTTATTAACATAAATCTAAACAATAATCTAATAAACAAAATATAACAACAATAATACAAAACAACAAGGCGGAACACTCCTGTGGGAACCACGGATGTCGACGACAGACCTGGAAAATCAGAAAGATTGTTAAAAAAAAATCAACATGGTATTCTTAACAAAATACCACAAGAAAAAAATCACAGATATATAAAATGTATACAGCTAACAAAATTTTGTAAGTTTAACTTACAAAAATTGTAAATGTTGCCGCTTTAAAATATTTACCGAATCTGGGGCAATTTTTTTGCAGAAGGCATCACGCCCACAACTTCAGTGGTGAAGAAATTTTTAACTTTTTCCAAGGGGCAAACAAAGACCAATGACACCTTCTTCATTCGCAAGATTTGCCAAAAAGTTCTTTTACGAGGGGATCCTAACAAAAAATACTTGTGCGGCACAGCAAGTATGATGAAACACCTAAGGACTCTTCATCCAAACAATCTTGCACGAGAAGAGTGCAAACAGATGAGAAACACTCCTGTTCTGTATCTGTAAAAAAGAATCACAAATAAATGTATATTAATAACTTTCAAATTTATACCATTCCATTACTGTACAAACACATTTTATATAAAAACTGACTAAGAAACTATAGCCCTGAACCACAAGTGTGACGATCGTTAAAACACTACATGCATAGTGCATACTACTTTGAAGCAGTTCATTCCCTAAAGCCTACCTCACTAAAAGACTACATGCTAACTGACTAAATGATTACAGTACTATAAGGAGACACACTGGGTGAGTGACAGGGTGTTTGCTAGAAGAGTATGAATACTAACTAGGGAATTGAAGGTGTGAAACACAACTGTGTAGGTGATCAGAGGACTGCATCAATACTGCATAGGCATTTAAAGCAGTCCATGTGCTAAGGCCTGGCTCACTGCATGACTACTTGGGTACTGACTGAATGATTAGAGTACAGCAAGGAGAGTGCCTAGGTGAATTTATTAGTGCTAGGCTTTTCACACAGGAAATGGATTAGTACTTGGTACTGAATGAGTCACTAGAGGAGTGCAAAGGCAGTTACAAGTGCTGGACTGTATGGATACTGACTAGGAAATTGAAAGTGTGAAAGACAAGTATCTAGATGATTAGAAGACTGCATGCATAGTGCATAGGGGTTTGAAGCAGTCCATGTGCTAAGGCCTGGCTCAGTGTATGAATACTTAGGCACTGACTGAATGATTAGAGTACTGCAAAGATAGTATCTTGGTGAATTTATAAGTGTTTGGGTTTTAGCACAGTGGATGGATTAGTACATGGTGCTGAATGGGACACTAGAGGACTGAAAAGGGTGTGCCTGGGTGAATTTATTTGGGTTTGGCGCAGTGAATGGATTAGTACATGCTGTTGAATGGGTCTCTAGAGGACTGCAAAGGAAGTGACAGGATATTTCCTGGAAGTGTATGGATACTGACTAGGGAATTGAAGGTGTAAAAGACAAGTGTATAGTATGTTAGAACACTACATGCATACTGCATGGACATTTGAAGCAGTCTATTTGGTACTTAGAAACTGACTAAATAATCAGACTACTTCTAGGACAGTGCTTAGGTAAAACTTTTAAATTTTCAGTTCTGCCACAGTGAACAGAATAGTACATGGTACTGCACCTTAGTGTCAAACCCTGACTCATTTTATCAATGCATAAGCAAAGACTAGCTTCTAATGCTATTAAAACTTGACAACATGATAGGTTTTAAATTAGTTATCTGTCAGCAAACACACGATGTTACCAAATGCCTCTCTCACAGTGGTTCTCAAATGGACACAGACTCACAGTGTGATTCTACACAACAACCACTATACCTAGAAGTTTACCAAAAATCATTCACTGCTGTGGAAGTGGTAAGTGAACTGAACACAATCTTCATATTTCAGGACTGCACTTTTATGTCAAAGCCTGACTCATATAATCAAAGCATAAGCAAAGACTGGCTTCTAATGCTACTAAAACTTCACAACATGACCGGTTTTAAAACAGGTATATGTCAGCAAATACATGATGTTACCAAATGCTTCTCTCACAATCCTTACCCAAATGCACACAGACTCACAGTGTGATTTTAGACAAGCAACACTATCCTAGGAGTTTACCAAAACTCATTCACTACTGTGGAAGAGTTAATGGTACTGCACACAATCTACATATTTAAGTACACCACATCAGTGTCAAACCATGACTCATTTAATCAACGCATAAGCAAAGACTGGATTCTAATCCTACTAAAACTTCACAACATGACAGGTTTTAAAACAGTTATCTGTCAGCAAATACATGATGTTACCAAATGCTTCTCTCACAGTGATCCCAAATACACACTAACTCACAGTGTGATTCTAGACAAGCACCACTATCCCTATGAGTTTACCAAAACTCATTCACTACAGTGCAAGTGGTAAGGGTACTGCACACAATCTACATATTTAAGTACACCACATCAGTGTCAAACCATGACTCATTTAATCAACGCATAAGCCATAACTGTCTTCTAATGCTACTAAAACTTGACAACATAACATGTTTTAAAACAGTTATCTGTCAGCAAATACACGATGTTATCAAATGCTTCTCTCACAGTGGTTCCCAAATGCACACAGACTCACTGTGTGATTCTAGACAAACAACACTATCCCTTGCACTATATCAAAACACATTTCTTCATCTAGAAGTAGTACTACATTTTAGTATAGAAATATAACATAACTCATTTCACAAATTCATAAACAATGACTGGTTTCTAATTCTACCAAAATATAAAAACTGCACAGTTATCTGTCTACAAACACATGAAAAACACAAATGCCTATCACAGAATGGTTTCTACATGCACACACATTGTAGAGAAAAAAAGTACTCCCTACACTTTAGCAGGAAAAATACATTAGTCTACATACATCCCCTCACAATTAAATAACTCATCTTTCAAGTTATTTTGTAGATTAAGGAGTATATCAATCACTCACCATATTTTCTTTTACAGAATCTCTGCACTGTGCACCTCTCAGCAAAAGCAAAGAATTAAAAAGTTTCCCTTTCATTTTCCACACATATACATGTAAACATCAAATCACAATCTTTCGCACATAAACTCAAAAGCAAACACACATTTCTATTGGTTAAACATTGCAACCCTTTCCAACTGAAATACATTTCAACCCTTCCCCCAATCTGCCTTCTGCCTGTTACCATAGAAACAGGTCATGGAACACTGCACTGAGCTCACAGGTCACAAGTTCAGCACACAATGTTCCTACACAAGACAGGAAGTGTGCTTGACTTTTCAACATATCAGCTTATCATATATAATGTTCCTTACAATCTGTTTTTATTCACCAATAACAATCATACCTTTAAAAAACTGAAATCTACAACCTACCTTTCAGTGTAGAAAGTTGTTATACAACCAATGATTTCTTGTCGTTTTTCAAAAAACGTTGCCGTGGATCCGCGAATCCACCGCAAGAGGATCCGTGCATCCAACGCGATAGGATGCGCGCACAGTGCGCGCATTTTGCCGCTTTTTTTTTTTAAAAGGGGGCCCCAGGGTGTCCTTCTGGGACCCCCTAAGAACCTCTAGAGGGTCAGAGTATTTCCACTCTGTCCCCTTTATATGTTTTACGCACTTATTCCCCTTGCTTCTGCAGCCTCGCTTCTACCGAGGCAGAAAATGGCCGCCAACAGTTCCTGGTTTCGAATGTAGAGAAACGCTCGACAGCCAATTAGCATTCAGCGCGCGATCGGGAGGGTTCGCTTACGGTGCGGGTAGGGTCCGCGGATCCTCCCAGGCCATAGATATCACTAACTATTTTACCCTAATTTTCTCAGGAACTACTCAACAGATTCACAGTAAATATGCAAAGGCACGAGTCCGAACTGAGGACTACCTCTTTGCCAAATTTGGTGTCATTCCGTTCAGCGGTTCGGGCTGTAGCTGCGACAACAGATCCTATGGGAACTTGCATGGGGAAAACGAGTTTTGGGACCCCCTTTTTTCTCAGCCCCCGCTTGACGAATCACCACGAAACTTTCAGGGTAGGAGCGGAGCGGAGCTGGGCAAAAGTTTGGAGAACTTCGCGAAGATTCATCAATCGGCGCCAAAGATATTCCTAATAGAATGTTGCGGATTTCCTATGGAAAATAGGTCCTAACTATAACTATCTACTGGCGACCGCCAGTAGATAATATATATATATATAAATATAACAAATTCTAGTTTATTAATGGCTGCCTTTTGAAACAGCTTGAGATCAGACATCAGTGGGTAATAAAAGAAGGGGATGAGAGAGAAAAAATACGGAATAGGAGAGAAAGGGAAGGAAGAGGGGGAGGTTGAGGGGAGGAAACACGGACATATCCAGGGTCCAGACGCATGTTACCAAGCCTCGAGTAGGTCATCATCTCTACTGTGGACCCAGGGCCAATGCAAAGCAGGAAAGAAAGCTATGAGCAGACGGTGGGTGTGCTCCAGCTGGGTCAGTGGGGATGGGAAGTGGGGGTAAAGGGGTGGAAAAATAGAGGAGGGAACACAACCATGAGCGCTGTTACTGAGCATCTGGAAGCAGGCTGCGGCTGCAGAGCATATGCCCCTCAAGTAGCAGGCTCAGTGTCTAGGAAGAGTGACCAGAGCTTGGAGTGGATCTCTGTTTTATCTTACACGCTACATATAATCAGTTCATAAGAGGCTATTTTGTACATATGTTATCTATTCATCATTTTCCACACTTTAATAGTGCGCTCTTTAGAACAGAGACAGAGGCCTATTAAGGATTTTGCTGAGGAAAGACCTAATCACAACTCTGCTGATTTCCTCTCCCAGAGTGTTAAGCTTCATGCTTGAATCCTCAGATTATTTCCTTTGAACCTCAAATCGGCTTCTTTTGATGTTGATACCTTCCTCATAAAATCTTGCCTTGCTACTGTCTAAAGATATATTTAGAAATTTATGGAACCTGCTTGGGTGATATTTTGTTTACTGTATGTGAGACCGATTTGCATTTTCTTTTTGATTATTTATACATTTAGACTGCTTGATCATTTGAACATGTATACACAAATTATATGCTTCCTTTTATTCTGCAGATTGATTTATTTTGTAATCCGAATTCATTTTATATTAAACACTTAAGGTTCGAACACCATCCTCTCTGTCATTTTTGTGGTGCCATATTGGTTTCACTGTACTTGAAATGCATTGCTGATGTTAGCTCCTCTTTACACTTCACGTCGACAATCAAGGGACCATATGATCAGTGGGGGATTCTATTTAATGGTTTCACTAAGAGATTGAGGTCCAGGATACCCCACTCCAACAGGAAGTACATACAATGGCATTGAGGCATTCAGAATAAACATGCTGGGCAGGGCTAAAGGCCTTGCCCAGCAATGCCACACGAGTACACAGGCATGCCTGTAGGCTCCACTCAGTCACATCTTTGGTAAGAGTACACTTGCTGCTATTAACCCCTTCAGTGCCCATGACGAGCTGGACTCGTCATGGGCCGCGGTGGCGCTGTGCCCATGACGAGTCCAGCTCGTCATAGACCCCGCCCGCTAATGCAACGGCCGGCACTGGGCGGGGAAAGGGGCGGGCACTGAAGGGGTTAAAGTCAACTCTGCCCTCAGCAATCTTTGCAGTCCAGGGCTTAATACTACCACTGCCCTGCTACTATTCCACCAAGACCTGAAGTACCCTGCGGTTAGACCTGTCAGTCTTAGGGTGGTCTTTCCCCCAACTTTTTGCATTCCTCATCCATTTTTGCTGATCTTGTTTTTGCTGGCCTTAGCACTTTACAAATGCTAACCAGTGCTAAAGTGCATGTGCTCCCTCCTGAAAATTTGGTAACATTGCCTTATATCCAATTGCTATATCTAATTTACCTGTAAGTTCCTATGAACGTGGCATGACATGTGCCCAGGGCCTGTAAATTAAATGCTACTAGTGGGCCGGCAGCCCTCATTGGTCTACCCACTTAAGTAGCCCTTTAAACATGTCTCAGATTTTCCATTGCAGCCAGTATGGACAGTTTAGACTGCCTTTTCTACCTGGCCAAATAAACCTTTTGTCAGGTCCCAAACTTCGTTTTTAATACATATAAGCAACACCTAGGGTATGCCCTAAACAACCCAGAGGGCAGGGTGCATTGTATTTAAGAAGTAAGACATGAACTTTTGAAGTTTATATGTCCTGGTAGTGAGAACCATTAAATTAGTTTTTCTCTACTGCAAGGCCTTCCTCTCCCTTAGACTAACATTGGAGTTGCCTTATTATATTTAATATGCTGTAATACTCAAATGAGAGCAGTAAGCCCTTCATGGTTGGTGTCTTAGGAAATGCAGTGTATAATCGCAACTTATGGTGGAGTCAGATTCTAAATTACAATTTTGAAAATGCCACTCTCAGGAAGATGCCATTTTAATGCGTTATCTAGTTAGTGTCTGTAGCCTGTATCTGGTCACATGACTGGGTGTAGCTGACAATTGGGCCGTATATATTCCTCTTAGACAGCCACACACTTTAGAGAGCTTAGGTGTGCCTAGATGGGCCATCATAGGCAGGATGGAAGGGAGTAGTTAGGCACAGCCCCAATTACACTTGAATAAGCTATGCCCTGCCTCCACACAAAGGGCTGCATGCTCCCTATAGGAGCAAAGGCATAGAAGTCAGGGTGCCTGTGGACTTCAAATGGATGTCTAGAAGGATTTTCCAGAGGAGGGGTACCAGGTAAAAAATATTGGACCTCAGACATTAACTTTTCAGTACACCTCTGTATCTGCAGATACTCTGCTAGGAAGAAAGGCTTATGAGCTGCAGAAGGACTGCTCTCTGTCAAGCTACCCGAGTTGTGAGCACAGATTAATTCAGGGTTTCCTTGTGACTTTACCTTGAGAAGAATTGTGGTTGCTGCTTGAGAAAGATTTCACTCCCCTCAGCCAGTAATCCAATTTGTTACTCTGGTGTTCAGCAGCGAGGATATGTGCTACATTACCAGCCTACATAAATAATCTAAGACCATTTTGAGGTTTTCAATTCTTCTTGGTTGTTATCTTCCCCAAATCTACTCTCCTTGTTACCTGATTGTCTTTCACCATACCTTCTGTGATGACCTGGAAAGTTATGGTGTGACTGAGCTCTAGCAGTTCTGTCAGAAAACGATTCACCCCACCAAGAAGGGTACCAAGAAGTTAGAACTGCAGAAAGTTCTGAGGGCCTGATGGAAGATCCACCAGTCACTGGCAACCACAGAGGAATAAGAGGATGAGGACAACGAGGTGCGAAATGCAATCTTCAGGGGAGGCAGAGGACCTATGCCCTGCATTGGGACTTCCTGCCAGACCTGGAAGCAATGTGGCCTTTCTCTGGAGGAGCTGGTGGGCAGGAAGGCTGAGAAGGAGTTTCAACTACAAATGGCCAAGATCAGGATGGAGGAGATGCTCCTTTTTTACTTCCTTTTGAACAACACAACTTAATATTGTTCAGTTTATTTCATATTGTGATAAAAGAATATTTGTAAATTTCATTTATAGAAGACCCCTGAAGAAGGGTGCCAATATCACCCGAAAAGCATTGGGATCAGCTATGAATTGCATCTTTATTGGCATTGATTTACCAGTTGGAATGTATGAACCTTATATTTAATTGGATCTACACCAGAAGAGATAATAAAAAAGAGAAGCATATCTTCAACAAGGACTCCAGATTTGTTCAGAGGATCATGTTTTGAATACATGACTCAGATTAAGCATGTGATACTCATGTATAATTATTGTTTTGTTCTTTCTTGTTACTCAATTATAACATTTTGATAAATTGATAACACACACACATTATTGAGTGTCATAGGTCGTGCATAGCCTCACTAGAACATTTAGCTCTAGTTTGCATTACTTTTAGAAAGTTGGCATTTTCTTACTTTAACCATTCTGTGCCTTCTGCCAGTCAACGAATACACATCTTGGGTGGGTGACAGTTGGGCGTTGTGCATTCCCTCCAGACAGTCACAAACAAGGGGAGCTTAGGTGTGATTTGATGGGCCATAACAGGCCATTAACTGGTAGATGGGGTGTTAGAGCTATGCACAGCCTCACTTGCTCCTTAATAGGATGTGCCCTGTCTCCACACAATAGGCCTAACAACCCTGTATTTTCACTACAGCAAGCTTGGAACCAATAAGGGGAGGAAGGGGATTCCCTGCACTTCCAAGACACTGCCTATAAGCTTCTGCCACCTTTCAGAACTGGGGTACCAAAGTATAAATACAGAACCTCAGACACCACCACTTCAATACACTTCTGGACCTGTGAATACTCTGCCAGCAAGAAGGACTGCTGTGCTGTCACTCTGCTAGACTACTACTCTGCTGGGACTCCTGCATTTCTGTGCTTACCTGCTGCCTGCTGCCCTCTTGCCTGGGAGTGAGAAGGACTGGACCTGCATCTCTACACCCCAGAACAAAAGTGATTAAAAGGGCTTGTCTGCATGCCTCCTGTTCTTAGGTCTTAGGGACATCAGAGACTTCCAACCACCCTGCTACAGCACTGGGACTCTGCCATCTGTGAGTCTTGCACTGTCAAGTGGTGTCAATCCAGTCCTAGGCTCTTGGAAGTGGGTATAAAGTTCTGCTCCTGTAGAACACCGACGTATCGCTTGGCTGCACCCCACATCTTTCTCGATGCAATCAGGATTAAGCAATTTTTGTTCAACAGGCATCACTGGCTCTCTGTATCTGTCCCACGCTCCATCATGGTAGACCTGAACTCTTGACTTTGTTGTGGTTCATCACCACCAGATCGCCTACATAAGCGCTCATTGCTTCTAAGGTCTATCTTGCAGTGTATTCTTTCAAAATTCCCATCTCAAGTTCTACTTGTTGGATTTGTGTAATTTTGGTTTTGTTCATTATGTGAAGCTCTATTTTTCTAACCCAGTGTGGATTACTTTTATTTGGTTTTTCACTGTTTAAATGCATTAAGTGTTGCACAAATACTTTACACATTGCCTCTAAGTTAAGCTTGAATGTTCTGTGCCAAGCTACCAAAGGGTGACCACAGGTTAATTTATTGGTTTGTATCTGACTTACCATGACTGGGATTGTGGTTCCTGCTTGGACAAGGTGCATATCTCCGCCAGCCACAAAACCCAATTTGTAACAAGCAAAAATGAACTTTGACTCATGTGATAACTTTCCACCCACCGCAGGAGATGGTACAGAGATATCACCTCCCTGGTGATACAATATTAGTGGGGTTGATGCAGCTGAAGCTGTGGGGGGATTTTGTCACTTACTATCCACACAAACCACTAAATAGCTAACGGAAACGTAACTCTAATGTCGGGCCCATAAGACATTATTACACAGTTAGCAATATCAGAGGGCCTCCAAATGGATTATTGGTAGAGCTAACAGGGACTAAATAATGAAAGAACGGAATGCTATTTCCCCATGAGGATCTACAATGAAGGAATAAGCTAAACATCAGTAAATCACATTTTCATAAATTAAAACACCTTTCTTTTCAAAAGTTATTCTCTTTGTCATTTAAAATACGAATGGTCAATCACAAGTACAAAATAGAATGTTACCACTTTAGTTTCTCAAAGTTTACAGGTTAAATCACAATAAGCATCAGAAATTCTTGAAACATCAGAACATCAGGTATAGAGGAGTGAGAGAGAGAGAAAAAAATCAGTGAAACACTTTCATTTACGTAGTAGAAAAATACTAATGCATAGCGTGCAATTAGTCTGAAAATATAACCTTACAGCTGATAGGAAATAGCAGAGGCAGCATCACCAGCCGGTGATGTGCAAAGTCTCTAGGAAAGTTCAGGTCTTCTGCAGGTAACGCCAGCCAGAGTAACAGGAATCAGCATAGCATACAGCATACCATGAACGCAGGGACAGGTCACTGATCTTGTGAAAGAACCGATGAACATTTTCTCACGAGAGTTCTTATACACGGCTATTTCCTTTCTTTGGTTAAAATGTTGAATTCTCTTCTCTCTACAAACATCTTCATTGGCTAAACACCATGGTGTGGCAGTCTACTGACAATGACCTAACAAATATTTCTAAACACTCTTTGTCTAAATAACTATACAACTTCCTTAGGAGTAAGAGGAAATCATCTAGCTACTAATGTGTTCAATTTCTGCTACAGTTACATTCATGTGTTCTACAACCCTTGCCTAGAAAGGAAATAAATCTAAAGTTTTATTCAGAAATAGGCTGAAAAATCTGCATT
Source organism: Triturus cristatus (assembly GCF_964204655.1). NCBI lineage: Eukaryota > Metazoa > Chordata > Amphibia > Caudata > Salamandridae > Triturus > Triturus cristatus. The sequence continues at coordinate 887,831,249 of NC_140587.1, read as the reverse complement.
CTAAGGAAGCATTTGAAACATTTGAAAGACAGAAGCTCTAAGGAAACACTTGATACATTTTGAGGTACAGGAGCACAGGAGCAAGGCGCACATCCTCTAACATTTCTAAGGCCTACATTTATTTAAGCAGAAGAGAGAATTATTTTCTATAAGGCCTACACTCTACTTTCATGAAGAATAATGCATTTTCCTTGTTGTGTATTTTTCTGCAGTATGGGAGACAGAATTCCAGATATTAGAAAAAACATGGAAACTATATTAATTCCATTTAATCCTCTCATTCGTTTCTCATTACACTAGCTAAGGGTATTCTGTTGCTGTGCCTTGGCACATTTACTTGTTGTACACTATTTGGTTAAACGTTAGTATTTATCATTTTCCAAACATTAGTAAATTAATACATGTGGACAGGTGGATTTCACTGAGCAAATTTTAAATCAAAAATTGTGTTCCATCAGGGTCATGGTCTCTCCAATGCCCTTCCCTATCAAAAGCATTATTTCAGAGAGCACTCTGAATGGGGGGGGGGGGGGGGGGGGGGGGAGGGGGACCTTGTCTCCTTTGCTACCTAAATATGAAAGCTTAGACGTGAAAGAAGGGGTTTTATTGTCATTTTCCCTACAAGGAGAATTGCAAGAGAATTTTGATGCCCACTTAAAGGGTGCAGTTTGGGCCCTAGGGCATTAAATATTATTGTACATGTTTAGCTATAGTAGGAGCAGCAAGTGAACATGCAGCTGTGATGTCTGGTGGGCATGTGTTGACTCACTGAGCTCCCCACTAACATGCATTTCACAAAAGTTTCTTGTTATTCATCTCCCGAGTCCTAGTAAGCATACACACCTATGTAAAATGGGCTATTTACCCGTTTGTTAATTGGACCCCCGATGTTTCAACTTTTACTTGCCATGTTATTGTATATTTGCAATTGAATACAATGTCTGAAAGTGCTTGAAACATTAAAACCAGATATTTGATTTCAAATGACATAGTACATTTATTTCCAGCATATTAATGGAGTGTTCCTCTTGTTCAATTTATAAATAGATTAGAAATATGTACGTCCTGTTAAATCAACTTTTTTATGGTTGCAAACCCTGTGTTTTCAAAATTTTCTTTTTCACATTGCAAAATAGCAAATGTAAGGGTACATGCAGTTTGAAATGTATTTCCGTTCACAATGTGCAACTACGGCCACTGGGGATTTTAAAGATAGATTGTTAGTGTTATGGGTCCCGTTCTCTTCCTTCTGAGTTGCATTGTAGTGTGTCAATAGATTGTGATCTCAGATGGTGCTGCAAACCATTGACTACATGTGAATATCTGAAAAGGGGTGGCATTGATTCATAAAATGAAAGCTATCTCTGAGGGGACAACTTTGGGAATGTGGGCTGACAGCATTGGGGGGAAGCAAACAGTACTCCAGGAGACTGTTCCAAGCATCTACCCAATGCCAATGACAGAATGCCTTTAACTGACACTAAATGGAAAAAGTAGGCATTCTGCAAATACAGTGAAGGAGGCCAGGGGTCCTTCACAGGCTTCCCTCCTTGTACTGACCACGCATTTGGTGAGATGTGCAAACAGATTTCTACCTCATCAATATTAATTGAGCAAGTTTCTTGAAATTCCAACAAATGTCCATTTTGTGTTATTATGGAGTGATACATCATTTACAGCACTAAATGAAGTTCATGGAACAAACTGTTGGGGGTTCATTTACTATTATTTCAAGCAACTCAGCACAGCAAGATAACTTGCTGCACTGCTTTGCATGGAAGGGAGAGAGCAGAAAGGCTCTATATTTACAAAGATATGGAACATTTCTACTCTCTCTTGGCACTGGTGCACTGTGTGATGCCTAGCCTCACTGCAGGCAACAGTGCACCATAGTGCAAGGGGGCCTGCATTATAGAAAGGATTGTTTTTGTGCAGGAAGGGACACCTTCCTACACAAAATGAATCCTTGGAGGCATATTCCTCTTTCTATGTGTATTGCACAATGCAGCACTAAAGGAAAAAGGAAGTAGTGAGGAGAAATAACGTTGTTTCTCCTCATCAGGTCTCTGTCAGGTAGGGGCACCATTTTAGTGAAATCCCAGGTTTGCGTCAAAATAAATGGGTGAATGCATGGCAACGCTTATGCTCCACCTACGTAACGCCTTCCCGATGCAAAGTAACACAATGCAGTGCTATAGGTTGGACTTAAACAGCTATCAAACACAGCTGAGTAAGATGTAACAATATAAAGGGTGTCATTTTAAGTAAGTGATATCTACTGACTTTGTCAAAGAGTCACAACACTAAAATATAAAATCCTGGACTTTATCAAGGCATTAGCACCTCAATGTACGTAAAGCAAACCTTGTGTCTGTCAAATAATGACTAATTAGAATATTTGATAAATTCACACATAGCAATGTTTAACAAAAGAGATTGTCATATAATATTTTCTATAAAGCCATTTAATAAGAAACCATTAACATGTCTCTAAGCCTTCTTTTAAACATATTTAAGGCCACAAAATGCAGCCATAGAATCGACCAAAAGAGATGCCCACACTCCAGCTGAAGAGCATACAGATCCAGCTCGGAGTGCTTTTAAAAAATATGGTAAGCTTTCTGTAGAGTTGTGAAGGGTGGAATGGATGGAAATGTCGAGGAAGTGGTGAAACAGTGTTATGCATGTGAAAATAATGACAAGAAAGACCATAATTGTTAAACAACCTCCTCTAGAGTACATGAATGTTCCCATGAGACCGTGGGTGAAGCAAGCCATCGATGTTATAGGGCCAGTTAATAGTCTCGGATTGAGAAGTAAGTATATTTTGATAAATTATTATCACACAAAGTGGTTTGTTTGGAAACCTTGGAGGAAGTGAATACTGCAAGTGTTATCGAATTTTTGGAAAAGATTTTTATGGAGGCAGAAGTGCCAAAGACTATAGTCTCTGATAATGGGGGCTAGCTCATTTTCAAAGAGATGACTGATTATCTTTCCAGGATTGGAATCGTTCATGAGAAGGTGGCTATGTTTAGACTGCAAGCTAATGGATTGGTGGAGAGAGTGAATCATTTTGTAATGGAAAACATTCAGCTTTCATTAGCAAATCTTGTTCCATGAAAGAAAGAGTTAAGGACAATGGTGTGGGCACATAGAACGACTCCGCATTCATTTGCAAGTGTGTCATCGTTTGTATCTCTGAAATGGAGAGAGCCAGAAAGGAAAGAGTGCCATGTCTGGTTGAGTGGAACAAAGAATGTTTGGGTTGACTGTGGTGAAATCAAAGAAAGAGTCAGTGGTGTTCAGGAGAAGATGAAGGAGTACTATAACAAAAAATGGAATGCAAAGAAACTTTAGATAGACAAAGGTGATTGAGTGGTTAAAAAAAGGGAGGAATTGTTAAGAAGGGTGAGAGTAAATATTCGGATCCTCATCTAGCCAAAGAAGTGAAGCGTAATGTTGTTGTTTTGAGCGATGGAACAACATGGAGTTTTGGAAATGTGTGTAAAATCAACAAACTTCAGTGAAAGAAGTGAAAGGGGGGCATTTGTAGGGATATGTTCATCTAGTTCAACTAGTAATAATAATGCATTGAGAACTTCAGTCATTATTAAGATTTTCAGGTTAAGTCTCTAGCTGAAGTGTTAATATTATCTTGTTATTTTAGTTATTCATTTTTAGGGGAAGATGATGTAGTGTTGTGAAGGGTAGAATCTTAGCTATGTGAGTGTGACATAATTTGGAATGTAGGGGAGAAGGGATAGAAAGTTGAAAATGGAAAGAGGGATGATTTGAGCTGGGGATGCAATCTGAATAAGAAGATAAAGAGAAGAAAAACTGCATTTATGAAATCTTTACACTCTCCTCCACTCATCGATTCAATTATGTGTTTTCTTTTGTTGTCGGAAGGCTGCTGCACTCTCTGCAGCTCTTCACAACATAAAAAAAAAAGTTTTTGATGGTGACCCTGCCCCTTCTAGGAGCACCACTAGGTTTAAAAAATCATGGACTGTAAAATACCTGTGCTTAATGACCAAAAACAACTTGTTAGCAGCTGCCAAATTGTTGCAAATGCACAATGCATTATGTGTTGACATCTCTATTTCAATGCAGACATGATCTAGACTAACCAGCCTTGCTCAATTCCCACTTCTACAGCATAACATGCACTGTTTTTCAGACAGTGCAGCTTAGGCAGCAGCCACATTTTTGCCTCAACTCCCACCATTCAACTTGCCCTCTCTCACCCCAGAATCTAGAGCTAGAGCACTCTATCGCCGATGGAGATAGCACATGCACTGTGGCGTATACTTGTAAGTGTTAACTGTAGGCTACTACTCCAGCAACAGACCATAGGTGCAGAAGGGGTAGATAGGAATGAATCATGGCATCTTCCACTATGCATATGAGGATGGTTGCAATATTGCCCATAAAGAGAGGGAAGGTGCACCAGGATGAAGTCAAAGAGCTCCAAATATATTCCGAAATATGTCCTTTATTCTGTTTTCAGTTTAAAGTTTGGGCATCAGCCAACGTGTATCGTTCTGAATGGAACATCGTCAGGGCAAAAGTATCTTGATCTTGATTCAATCAAATGGCATATAACAGTCAATAGGTTCCGAAAATGTGTCAATCCGAGTTGGTAATAGCCTGGATTCTCATTAAACCGTTGTTGGTGATTAGTGGGTTGTGTATATTTATCTCCATTATTTATTACCATCTATGCTGAGCATATAAGCTTTACATGCTCACTTTGTTTAAAAAGAATTCAATATTGAACAAAGTTATCTATAGTGTAGGTAAATTATATCGTACTCCTCACTGTTAGGTACATAGGGTATCAGTGTGCAAAACTGGGCTGATTCAAATGAGCTCTGGCTGGGTGGGGCCCGGCAACCCCCTGAAGAGGCCTGGCTAGGTCTGGGTGCAGTTTGTGGTGCGCTGCATGTCCCCTCGCTCGGCCCTGGCTCCAGCTGGGAGCCCCGAAGTGTTAATCTCTGCGGCCCCATACAGACACTGACCGACCTCCACAAGCGCGATCTGTGCCACGCCAGCAGAGTTATACCAGAGGCAAGGCCATGCTGTCCCCTAATAGGAGGCACACCATTCTCTCAGGCGGCGGCGTTTGGAGAGCCATGAGGACTGAACCCACATATCCTTTTAACGGTACCAACACGTGGGGCCTGCTACAGGTGGCTCCTCTAGTTGGACTGTACCCCTCTGCATCATATAGCAGACGTCGCGCTGGGGTTGAGAACCCCTAACCATTGAAGCACGGGCTATAGCCCGGATGGTCTGGCCGTACCTTGTCACGCAGACATTGAGGGAATCCAAGGGGCCCCGCCAAATCAGCCGCATACCCCGGGGATCTCCGGTTGGGTCCCGAGCGGTTCCGACTTCACATTGCAAACTCCGTTTTGCTGGGCAGGAACATGTCCTCTACCCGGGGGAAAAAGGACAAATCACTCAGGGAACTCTTCACACGCGTCCAGAGGGGAGCAGTAGTGGACCCCCTATTGTGGGGCGACGCCCCCTCATCACAGATGGATGCACCTAAGGAGGAACCGGTGACACAGGCATTTCTGGAGTCCCTGTTTTTGGACCTGCGGGATGATCTACCTACTCTCAAGCGGGATCTCACCTCAGAAATACAGGACACCCGCAAGGACATGGACTGCATTGGGGAGTGCATTGCAGCACTGAAGGACAAGAGTGACAATAGAGATACTGAGGTAGCTACCCTACAACAAGAGGGCATCTGCATCCATGATCAGCAAGTGGATCTGCCAACGCACCTTGAGGATTTAGAGAACCACTCACAACGTCATAACATCAGAATCCGAGTGGTCAGAACTAACGAGGAGGCTGGCGACATCTTCATGTGTGTGAGAGAACTTTTCAATCCCATCCTGGGCAACCCCCTCGACACAGATCTCAAAATAGATAGAGCATACAGGGTGGGCCGGCCCGCTCCGACACCGCTCCCTTACCAGATATATTAGCAGGCGTCCAAGACTTCCGCACTAAGGAGGAGATTCTCCTCAAGGCCAGAGTGCTGCATCAGATCACATATTGGGACCAGAATCCTGTTCTCTACCAGGATTTAGCAGCACTCACGCTCCGGAAATGCAAGACCTTCCGGCCTATCACCGCAGTCCTGTACCAACGCAACATAGCATACACTTGGGGACATCCATTCCGCCACATTTTTCGCTTTGAAGGCAAACTTTATCAACTCCGCTCACTATGGGAGGCATGTCAGCTGTTAGGCATTGACATTCCAGACGAGGGCGATGGCAGTGATAGCCCGGAGCATGGAGCAGTAGAACCACAACCACGATGGAGGCAACAAAGGAGACGGGTCATACCAACCGACCGGACCCCGTGGAAATCATGAAAGGGCAACAGACCACACTGGATGCCTTGCCAGAGGCACTTGCTAGGTCATAGGCCTCTTGAACAGCGCGTGGATCACTCGTTTGTTAATTCTCAAGATGCAATTCGGGCAGCCAGTGGGGGAGGCCAGAGGGTGCTCTCAGCCACAATATTACCCCTGTGAACACTAAATAACAGTCGTCTATGGATGACGGACTGCAAACTTTTCTGGGCACCAGTTGTGCCACTTTTTTGAGGTACTTTCTTCTTTTTCTTTTCTTTTTTTACTTTTGGGGATCCCTGTCCACTGCTTCCCATGCTTTGCTAAGGTGACACAGATACATCTGGCACGTCCAACCACTGCCCACTAGTCACCACACTCAGATTTCTCTTCAGCTCCTCACATTGCCTGTCGGGCCCTATGGTTTAGATGCTGCCTAAAACCCTCAAAGTCCTCACGCTTAATGTGAGAGGAATTAACAACCCTATCAAGCACTGGGCAGTTCTATCATACTTGGAGAGTACTGGCGCTGAAATGTGCCTCTTACAAGTGACACATCTGCTCTCCAAAGATTGTCACTGGCTTAGCTCCCGCACTTTTCCCACACAATCTTTCTCTTCCGAACCCTCCAAGACAGCAGGAGTGGCAATATTGGTTTCCCGGGCATTCAGAGGGAAGGTGATACAAAAGGAGGCCAAAATCAAGGGCAGGCTGCTTACCTATCAGTTCGCGAAGGGAGACCACACACTAGTCATAGGGTCCATATATGCACCCAATGAAGGCCAGGAACGTTTCTTACATGGTGCCTTGAGCGAAGCCACTGCCACGCCAGAATGCAAGATTTTGTTGGGGGGCGACCTTAACGTAGTCTTCGATAACACCCTAGATAGGTCGGGGCAGCGCGCAGGTCAGGTGGGCGCTCTCTCCCGCACAGGGCTAGCCAGGCTAGACGACGGGCCTAGTAGACCTATGGAGATGCCACCACCCCTACTCAGGGAATATTCTTATTATTCTAACGCCCACAAAACTTACACCCGCCTTGATTATTTATTAGGCTCTAGAGCGCTCTGAGACATCACAACGGCGGTAGACATTTTAGTTGCGGCACTGTCGGACCATGCACCAGTATTGGCTACTCGGACACTACCTCCAACCCAACAGCCAGCATGGCAGTAGCGTCTACGGGACACTCTCCTTCAACGTGCGGATGTAGTCGACCAGATACAACGTACACATGATGATTATTTATCCCATAATAACAACCCCAACACATATGTGCCCACCAGGTGGGAAACCCTGAAGGCGGTCAGTAGGGGCAAAATAATTGCCATCTCCTCTGCAGACAATGGAGAGCGCAAACATAAGAGAAAGGACCTAACTCAGAAAATAAGCGAATTGGAACAAATGCACCAACACACTTGGGCCCCACACATCCGTGCCAATTGACCGATGTTCGGTCACAACTGGCCGCCATCAACCGAGACAAGGCAGAATATGCCGCGCAGCGCCTGCGCCATTCCTTTTACTTTGGAGGGGACAAATGTGAGCGACTGCTAGCACACAAACTTAGAGAGATTAGACAGCGCCAGGGAATACAGGAGATTAAGGATCACCAGGGGACAGTAATTATGGATTACGCAGCCATTGCTGAGACATTCTGAAACTTCTACGCAGGTCTGTATGATGGGCAACATCTGGTGGCAGAGGATATCGATGCATAACTGACAGGCTCACCTCCCCACACTGACCTCAGCTCAGGCGGAACTTATAGAAAGGCAGATATGCCCAAAGGATGTCGAGCGGCCATATTTCGCCTTAAATTAGCTAAACCCCCCGGCCGAGATGGCTACACGGCAGCCTTTTATAAACAATTCTGCTCCACGCTGGTCCCCCTACTTACCAGGCTTTTTAACTCCTTCGCGACTTTAGGTGCGATCCCCCCGTCAATGCTGGAGGCTGCGATTGTAGTCATCCCTAAACCAGGGAAAGACAGGACTAGCTGTGGGGCCTATAGGTCTATTTCCCTTCTAAACATCGACTTGAAGCTCTACACCGGGATTCTGGCGGCCTGGCTGGCATCTTATATGACCCTGACCAGGCGTGTTTCATTCGTCAACGGCAGACTTGTGATAACACCAAGAGGGTTCTGCATCTTATAGAGAAGACATCGCACATTCCAGGGGATTACATGCTCCTCACTATTGATGCTGTAAAGGCGTTCGATCACGTTTATTGGCCCTACTTAGAACAGGCAATGATTTACAAAGGCTTGGGAGCAAAGATGAGGATGCATATTCTCAACTGCTATCGCTCTCCTACAGCTTCGGTAAGAGTTAATTGGCATACTTCAACTCCATTCCCCATTAGTAGAGGCACACGGCAGGGGTGTCCTTTATTGCCCCTGCTCTTCACCTTATATATGGAGCCGCAGGTGCAGAGAATTAGGGAGCATCCACAAATCATGGGTATCTGCTTCGGGGGCGACGTACACACTATAAGTCTGTGTGCGGACGATGTTCTCTTCGCCCTATCGAACCCGGTGACTGCCCTGGGAGTCTTCTTAGGGGAGCTAGACTCCTTCGCGGGGCCTCCTGGTTCATATGGTAAATATTGCAAAATCTACTGCCCTGAATCTATTACTTTTGCCTCAGACATTGGCATCCCTCCAAAGCCGCCACCCTACACAATGGTCTAATGGGGCGGTCCCTTACTTGGGAATTCATTTGGCCCCTACATTACAGGTCATGGCGTCGGTCAATTACGCCAAATTACACACTCAAATCCGCACAGACTTGCAGCACTGGAAACACTACCCTATTTCCTGGCTAAGGCGTATTGCTGCCGTTAAAATGACAATACTCCCTAAATCCTCTACGTCTTCCAGACACTTGCTTTGCAGCCACCCAATAGTTGATTAAGCCGGGTACAGTCGAAGCTCTCTCTTTTCATCTGGCAGGGTCGCAAACCGAGACTGAAGAGAGTCGTTTGCACTCTACCACCTGATTAAGGTGGCCTCAGGATCCTGGATCTTCCGCTCTACTACAAAGCTGCACAATTACGGCACTTGGTCGAGTGGAGCCGTGCTGAATCGGAGAACCATTGGCTCTTCCAAGATCGTGCTGTTGCTGGCACTTCTCTTATGAAGATCCCCTTCCTTAGGAAATCGCAGAGGGCGCCCAATCTTTATGCCTCACAAGTCACACGCCCCACACTATCTATATCGGACCAGACTAGCAGGAGGCACAGCTTGATGACTTTTCCCTCCCCTCTCATGCCACTCTTTGACAATTCTGACTTTAGTCCTGGGGTGGGCGAGACGTCCTTTTCACTGTGGAGGGCTGCTGGGTGATGTGGAAGGTATTATACCCTTCACTCAGCTATGATCTGACTATGGCCTTTCTGAATCGGAAAGATTGCATTATTTACAGCTGCGACACTGGGCTCTGCATCCGGATATCAAGTCTGATGCACAAAGACATCTCACCCCTTACGAACAGCGGCATATTACACGGTCCTTAGATAATAAACTGATCTCGGACCTTACACCACACACACACATGCATATCACGCTGGTCGTGTGTGCTGGGAGCAGGATCTCGGCTGAGATCTCAGCAACAAAGAGTGGGAGGGGGTCTACTACACAGCACGTCACACCACTAGCCACACGGGCCTCACAGAAACTCTAACCAAATTAGTGCACTACTGGTATTACACTCCTGAGCGACTTCACCAGGCTGACCCTACACATAGCCCTGACTGTTGGAGGAGGTGTGGGAAGAAAGGAACATTAGTCCATCTTCTATGGGAGTGTGAGCACTTACAACACTATTGGTCTCAAATTCTGGACGAAATTGACGAGCACCTTGATATGGAACACCCCAGGCTCCCTGCCTATGTCCTCCTAGGTGTTCCGAATACACTTACATATCCCTTAAAGTCAAGGAGAGGGTGACAGATAGCGATGGCACTGGGCACGGCCACTCAAACTATACTAATACACTGGAGGTCCACTCGGATCCCCACACACAAAGGTTGGCTCCAGGGGATGTGGAACATACTGGGGATGAAGAAGATCTCGCTTACTCTGGCAGGGAAGGGGTCGACATTTAGTGAGCTCTGACAGCCTTTCCTGACTCTCCTAGCCCAAGAAATCTGAGAGCTAACATGCCTCAGATATCTCCGCCTTCTACGGCTGGCCCCACTATTGCAGGGATTCTGCACATACACAGAACTATGTGCAGGAAACCAGGACCTCAGTATGTAGTGGTGTACCAAAGTACCCACCTCGGTGCCCAGAACCCCAATCCAATTAGCTATAGTGTCTCATTTGTTCTCCGTGCTACAGCAAAGCTACCAATGATTAGACATCCTAGAACATGCTACTCCGTGGATACATGGGAAAAAGAACAATCTTTCGTTCAAACTTTTGTACTTGTCCACAACATGAGTATCAATCAATCAATCAATTAAAATCCTTTATTCAATCAATTACAAAATGATCATAAAAGTACATGTATAAAAAAAAAATCGATATTTAATTTCATTTAATATACAAAATACAATAGTTCATTTTAATCTTACTTAAAATTTTAAAATTAAATCTATAAAGGATTGTCCGTTTCCATGGTTTTACTCCTATTACATACTTTTCATCCAGTGATTGGTTCTAGTGCTGGGCTTTTCCTTTTTTTCATGCATGCCCATAGTAACAGATCTGATAGACTCTTTAAAAAATATAGTGCCACCCTACATTGTTTAAAATTCATCTTCTGCAATATCGGTTTTAAATAACTATTCCTCTCCTTCTTATACAATTTGCAGAATAAAACAAGGTGCATATCAGTTTGTCTTGACAAGCCATCACAGGGGCACAAAGTGAAATCAGCATGGTTATAAGTTTCACCAGGGTAACCTAAGATAAGAGGGATCATATTCAGACGAAGCCTAATCAATATTAATCTGTGATGTGCATTTGTGGCGTCTGACAGATAAAATAAATATCCTCTCTCTATCACTGGGGGATTGATCTATAGTTCACCATTGCCTGCTTTTTACCATAAGTTTCCCTTCTCTCAAACTCTACCCTCATCGTAAATACATTTTTGATCTTTTCTTTAGAGATCTTTCTACATTCATCTGGATCTTGAAACAGTTCGGGTAACCCAATCTTGTTTAGGAGTTTTTCTACGTAGCACAATCATCTGGATCTCCTCCTCTTATCCATATTTAAGCAATTCTTAATTATTATATGTGTCAGGGGGAGTGAGTCCCTTCTCCAGATTGCGTGCCACAAAAGGACAGGGGCCCATTGTATTGAGTCGGTGATATAGGGGAGTCCCAGTTCTAAATGCGAAATGTAGTTAGGGGTCGAGGTGGGGAGGCCAACTATGGACTTGAAAAACTTTTTTCTATAGTCTGCAGTGTACCCATTTCTACAGTACCCCATACCCCCACCCCATACGTCACAGCTGCGGTAACTTTAGCCTGATAAATTTGTTTTATTGGCAATAATGGCCTATAGCCCAGTTTTTTAGCAAAGGACTTTACTGCCAACAGGGTTCTTTCCATTACTCCTCTGCGTCGTTGCACTAGTTTTGTCCATGCCAAATCCTTATCAATAAGAACCCCCAAGTATGGGAAAGAATCCACCACCTCAATCCTCTCATTCTCCACTTGGAGGTACGGTGTTATGTCTCTTTTCCTTGCCCCCACTATCACAGCAAAGCATTTGGTACGGTTCACCCTCAAATCAAGTGAGTCCATAGACGATACATACGAAGATATGAGGTGCTGAAGTCCGGACCCAGTCCTGGCCATCAAAACTGCATCGTCTGCGTATGCCAAGATAGGTAGAGGTTGTGAATTTAAAATTGGAACATCTCTTGTAGACTTGATAAGGGCTTTTTCTACTCCATTTGTATAAATGGAGAAGAGAAATGGCGCAAGAATGCAGCCCTGCCTAACTCCTCTGGCGATTTTGAATGGGCGTGTACAGCCTCCATATTTTGTGTAACGTACCGAGGCCATAGCGTTGGAATACATCTGTCTAATAAAGTTTAAAATTAATTGGTCGACTCCCACCTCCCTCATAATAGTCCACAGCTTTTCATGGGTCACACAGTCGAATGCTGCCGACAAGTCCATGAAAGCCATGTACATCTTCCCCTCCTTCATCCTGCTGTATTTTTCTATTATAAGTGACAGGTTTAGACACTGGTCCACAGTGCTCCTTCCCTGCTGGAAACCATATTAAAATATTCTTATCTTTGGCCCAATTCTCTAGCTTAGAGAGGAGGAGCCGTTTCATTGGCTTTGCTGTCGTGTCCAGCAGGGAAATTGGCCTGTAGTTTTTTGGGTCAGACCTGTCCCCTTTTTTACATATAGGGACTATATCACCAACAGACCAAGATTGAGGGGGGCCAGCTCGAATTATGCTGTTCATCACATTTGTCAATAACGGAGCCCATAGGTCTGGTATTCCCTGAAAGAGATCTATTGGTACACCGTTCTGACCTGGGGCCCTGCCTGAACTACACGACAACAAGTTCTTCCTCACTTCGCTGAGTGAGAAGAACGAAGAAGAGGCCTGTTGATCATCTTCCATATTTAGAACAGGGGGTTGGAATGTAGAGGCGAAGATACTCTTAAAATGGGCTACCTAAGATTCCTCATCTACATTATTGTCTCCTGTAGGGCCTGCAGGATTTTTAAAATGCGGTGCATTTATTATCCTCCAAAAGTCACGACTGTTTCCCATTTTTGCTGCCTCTCTAAGGTCCTCCCATATAGTTTCTTTTAATGCCTTCTCTCTATTTCTTCTATTAAGTTTGTATTTAACCCGCAGTTCCTTGATTTCCTACTGGTTTCTGGGTCTATTTTTCAGAGCATGGATCAAAGCTCTCCTTGCTGCTGAACATAGTGAGTCAAACCATCCCCTTTCAAATTTCTTATTAATATCTTTAGAACATGTAAGGGTCAGTTTTGCCTGCTCTAGAAGATCACAAAAGGCCTTTACCATTTCGTCTACTTCAGTAGCAGGATCTAGACATGTTGCTATATTATTAAGTGTAGCAGATATAATTTTCACAGTCAGTTTAGGTTGGTTAACATGGGCCCGTTTTAGTTGTATTCCATTTCTTCTTGCCACTATTGGGGTATCTATATTTAAGATTTTTGGAGATTCCACTCTGGCTGTTTTTATCTGTAGTAATAGCATAGCATGGTCACTATAACTTGTAAATTTGTTTTCCAACCTAGTGGCTCTTAAACTAATAGGGGCAGTGACTAACATATAGTCAATAATTGACTCTTGGTCTTTTCGTAGGAGGGTTCCACCCATTTTCCCTGATAGTGCTTCTAGGTCACCCGTGAGTACCCAGTGTCTCTCTGCTAGGATCCTATTTAGGCAGTTGCCATATTCATTGTGCGTAAAATGGTTAAGGCTGTCACTCCCGGATCCTCTATACCACATATAGGAACTGTGTTGTATTTACAGGGATATATATTAAAATCTCCCACCCATAGAAGATTATGTCCACGACATGAGTAAAAAGAGTCAGGGAATAGTTTAAAATGTTTATTTTAACTAACGTGCTCCATATGCAGTACACGAGCCAATACTAGCAGTAATATGCATAAGATCAAACAAATCAGCATTGTTACAATTCCGTATAGAACTAAAGGGAAATTCATATTATAATGACGGTGTAAACAGGACTATAGCGCCTTGGCACCCTCCCCGTGCTAGAAGCTAGTTTATTATATTTATAGAACACCTCCAGGCTTTGTCAGGGGGACCCCATACCTCCGAGTTCAGATGCAGGAATTTACATCACCGGACGAGCACAGCTCTTCTATCCTGGAAAGCGTTTCTCCAAGTGTCTTAACATGCATGCAATACAACATTAAAAGCACCATATTCCCAGGTTTGCAGCTGTGTTCTATGTTATGGCTAGGGACATGAGACTGACCAAAGCAAATCAACAGAGCTTATTGTTTTTCAACCTTAAACATGCTGTACAGACGAGGAGCAGAGTGTTCAACTACATATGTGAAATGCAGACAGTTCTCATGTGAAAGCGAGCAAGCAAAGTATTTATGAGAAATGTGGCATGTAGTAACGTGAGCAAAAGCGGCAAAATGGTGGCCAAGCATCTACTAACTTATGCTAACTTAGCAATGTTCGCAGGTGTGTCCATAACCTCACTACACCCTCCCCTTGGTCAGTCCATCGGACAGTGGTCTTAAAGAGAACACAACTTTCAAACAAGTCTGAGCAAGAATCAAGAGCATTCGTATCAATGATTTGCGGGGAATGTGAGAAGAGAAAGAATAAAAAAAATAGTTAGTGTCCAAAAAGGCACACAAAAAATAAAAAATAAATCCAGCAAGGATAAGGTGGCTGAGTCAATCCAGCAAGGTGTACAAACAGTAGTTTGCGATAGCCTCCAAGAGGAAGTCATTGTTATCATCAGACAAAAGTGAGGCCACCCAATCAAGCAGAGTGAACGAACATATATGTTCCTCAACAATCGGCGCTTCCAGCACCATCAAAGGACAACTTGCGTGATACTTGATATAACTCCATTGTAGGTAATCCTGTGCCGCTGCAAAGATATCCCTTTCATCCAGAACTCCCAGCACTGCTGCGCAGGCCATAATCCCGACACCGGAACATTCTTGCTCATGGGCCACTAAGGGACTCCTTAGCAGTTCAAAATCAGGTGGAGGAAATGCCGTATTACAGAGGCAAAGGTCCAATGCCCATTGAAAGGAACAATCCAAGCAGTAGAAGACAGGTTGCACGCAAGTGTATTAGGCAAAGCAAAAAGATAATCCATAAGCCACGCTGAGTGTGGCCAGGGGCAGAGTACCGTAGCATTCAAGCATACGGCTACGGAGCATCTGCAGCCCGTCTTGGCTGTGCAGGGCCACAGGAAGAGCATCCATTTCGTAGCAGGCAAATTAACTGCAAAATCCCAGTGGCTAAGGCAAGTAATAATGGCACCGAAGACGCTGGAAAAAATAGAATAGATGAATGCTGGTATCACACCAAATATAGTTTGAAAAGAGGTCACAAGGCCAGAGCCAACAACTTTAAAATAATGGGCAATGCCTGCAGTTGTAGAAGCATTGAAGATAGTGTGAATCAACGCACTAAAATGTAGTGGGAGGTCAGTATTAAGAAGTGCTTGTACTACTGTACGGGTGTTAGCCATGTGAAGGACGAATGTGAGTGAAACTTCTTTATGGGATAACAATGCTCTTATTCTGCTCAACCTGTTGATGTCTGCCTTCAAGGTTGGAATGGAAGGCCAAATCAAGTTATTGAGCCTCCCGTGTGGGGGCGGGAAAAGCACATTTTACAGCAAACCACACGCTGTGAAACCGTTACAATGTAATGGATGCCAGCCAGCATGCCACAGCATTCTTCATTACTTAAAACAAATAACTACCGTTCGCAAGCAGAGTGAAAGTAGGTGTAATAGCTGGCACGGATATTCCTTTTAAAACACATGCAAGATTCGGGGCCGTAAGGTTACAGGTGCCATGCAATTGGATGTTCTTACAAACAAGAGAATTACCTATTGTGGTATCACATGATTCCCCAGTTCGGTATACTTCTTTGTCATACCGTAGGCATCTGTATGTGAATGGTAATGACCACACTTCGTGTAGAAATGCACTGTCTAAGGGTTCGAAGCAGCCTAGTGGATAGTGTTTCATGCATGAGGTAAATTTAAACAAGGAAAATGGGAGAGTTATCACCCCATGGATGAGCCAGACAGCTGAGTCTGTTTCTGCCACAGAGAATAGTAACGGATCTAACTTTTCAATATGCAAAAGAGAATACGTAGCATCTTTCATGGACATAAACTGCTGTTTTGTTGTCAAGTTAAAGGGAAAAAATAACGATGAGGCGTTCAAGTAATCCCATGGAACTTTCCGCATCTTTAGAGTCTGTAGAGTCCATGCAAATTGCATAACTGAACGCAATTGATTTTGACAATGATACAAAACCGAAACATCTTCTTGCACAATGTCAACAACAGATGAAACAATATTGTCCAATGTGTAAATGTGGGACGAAAGTGTGTTAATACTATTATCAACAACAGCAAGCACTTTTTCAAGATTAGCCTGATCAATTGCTCTTAAACGTGAAGCTGTTTCATTTTGGGATAGCTTCCAGATTTCATTGTAAGTTGCATAAATAAATCTTTTTGATCTTTGACCTTCTAAAAAATCTGTCAAATCAATGTCCTTGATAATAACGACAAATGTTGTTTTACCAAAGGTAAAGTCGAGTGTTGCAACTAATTTGGACATAACTTTCCAACGTAATATGTAGTAACTGAATGGGTTTAGCAAAACGAGGATCAGGTCTATCCTGTGTGTAACCAGCAGCCTTGTCATGGAAACAAAGTTGGCAAGTATCCGAACCAGTTTGCCAAACCAACCAACCTAGGGGTTCCAATCTAGAAAAATTAAAGGTGTCATTGTTAAAAAGCGATTATAATTCAGCCACGGACAAAATAGTACAAACGCTCCAGTTCTGATATGCCGCTAGAGCAGAAATAGCAGGGACATTCATTTGCTTAGAAGTCGCTAATCCGAAACAAGTAGTTTTATAAATCGATTCATTTAAAAATAGTATCTACATTGGGATGAGGCACGCGCGGTGTAATGCTTCTGTGCCTCACACTTGCCAGGATTTAGAACCCCAAACTGATTTAGGATCAATTGTGGACTTCCACAGATTATAGCCACCCACTGACAATTTATCAATAAAGGATTTAGAATATAATAATTTAGTGTGGATGAGCATTATTGTAGAATTTGAAGAAGCATTTATTTTAAAGTAGAACGACCCGGGGTTGGATTTATCAAAATCGGTTAAATACGTGAATTCTTTCAAAAACGTTCTAGAGCTTCCTTCCAAAGGAGCCGGGCAATGTTCCCATTGTGTATAATTGAAAACATTTATAAACGTATTAGCTTTATGCAGATAATGATGACCATAGTGCTTATAGCAAAACAAATCTGCCTAATTCGCAGTATTCAAATACAAATCTTCAGCCTCAAAGGCAGCATAGAATTTCAAATCTGAAAACAAGGATTGTACGGCTTGTACATCCCAATCATCAGACCTTATATTATGTTTCACTACATCACCCATTGAAACACGAAATACATTTGGCACATAAATTATCTCTGTAGGGCCGTGGATTTGAAAATCTACAGCATCCCAAACTATGCCGTCTATAACTGGCCAGGCAGTGATGTTGACAAAAGTCTGGTCTCTTTTCATTGGAGTGTGGAGCCAAAGGTCCATCCACCAGTTTAACAGCAAAGCATCCAGGAAGATAGTGACCATAGATTAGAAGGAAAAAGAATGTCACAAAGCCAATGGACATGAATAAAACAATTGCGATGAGCACCAACCAGATGTATGTCCAAGGCGGAGCCAAATAAGTTTGTTTAAACCAGGCGACAAAAACAGAAAATTTGGAAGGGGCCTTTGATGATGTGGAATGTGAGTCAAAGGAAAAACGTGAATCATTAATGGCATCAGGTCGCAAACCAGATAACAATACGGTAGTGGGATAAGCATATTCAGTTTCTTCATTATGAGTGGAAGCAAGCGGGAGCAGCAAAGGATTGTTAACAGAGTCTAGTTCAATGGCGGTGTCATCCTGCATGTTGTTGGTAGCGGGAAAGCCTGGATCTCTTGATACAGTTGTTTTAGAGACCGCTGGTGTGATGCTATTCAGGATCGGCCAGATGTTGTAGCTTGACATTGTCCACTGAGATGTATCTGTTGTCTTTTCGATCAGGAAGCGGTGGTAAAATGACTGTACGATTACCCTTCACGCCAAGCACTGGGACCGGTGCACGATAAAGAGGGGCCAAACTCTTTTTTGTTCGACACGATTTTGGGTAGCCAGCCGACTACAGTAATCTGCAGCACAGCATTAGTGGGTGGGGGTAAATGTTCTTTTGCAAGACTGTCACAGTCTCTTGTAGTTTCTGTAATACAGCAGAATGATTATCTACGTCAAAGGATGCAGCTGATGCGGCCATGTCTAGACCATCAAGGTCTGGCACAAACATTCTCATGCCGAAGAGCATTTCGTATGGGGTCCACCCACCCAGAGATATTCCAGGGAGATTATTTAGTGCACGCTGTACGCTATACAAATGGGAAAACCAGTTCCTGCCAGTCCCTAAGACCCTAGCTGTCAAGGATTGCTTTAAGTCAAAGTTCATACGCTTCACAACCGAATTGCCCTCAGGCCTGTATGGAGAAGAAAATTTGACCTGCATCCCCAAAGACCTCATTGCATCCTTGTACGCCTTAGAGGCGAACACAGAACCCTGGTCCGAATGGAAGTTGCCACATGCAAAAATTCCCACAAAGACACGCAAATCCCTGATGACAGTTTGGGCATCAGCACAGCATTGTGGCCAAACCCGTAAAAAGCGTGTGCACGAGTCAACTACAACTAAGATAAACTTAAAGGCAGTATCTGAAGAAAAAGGACCACAGTGATCTAAATAAACACAACCGAAAGGCTTATTAGAAATGCATAGCTGTGTTTGTGGTTGGCACGTTGCCGTAGACGGCTTAATCTGCTGACAAATGTCACATGAAAGTACGCAATTACAGGTTTGTTTATATAATCCGCGCCACCAGTAAAGCTGCTGCAAGTTAGAAATAGTCGCAGACACCCCAGCATGCGCCGAAGCCATGCCTTTGTGTTATCGGTGAAGGTCTGCAGTCCGCGTTGGGGATAAACCTGTCACCAACGTCGTTAATTCTCACGTATGGAATATTATTGGGACTTAAATGATAAGAGTATTTGGAAGGGAAACCCTGCGGGTAATTATCACCCCTCTCTGTAGCAGCTATTGCTGCCAAAATGTCATTATCAATCTTATTCATGGATCTTGTAACTGCTGCAACTGAACACGTGGCTACTGCTGATTTGGCAGCTTCATCTGCCAAACTGTTGCCAACTCCGTGCACTCCTACACGCTGATGACCAAGGGCCATATGTAGGTAGAACCGAATTTGCGATTCTTAAATTGCGTTTTTTGGCAAATCGCAATTTTGGAATCGCAAATTCCGATGTAGGTATTATTTTGCAATTATTTAGCGATTCTCAAAAAATCGCAGAATTATATTGCGATTACCCAAATAGCGATTCCTTAATTGCGAAATCGCAAATAAGGAATCGCAAATCCGGGAATCTGCATTTCAGGTGCAGAATGATGACATCACACCCAGGAAGTGTGACTGCCCATGCTGCACTTGATTGCCAGCAGCTGTGATTGAGCCAGTAGCTGTGTGAGAGCCTATGTGGAGAGGAGAACAGTTTTGCTCAGCTTTTGGAAACAAGCCAAATGAAGTCCCAGGGGCCTGAGAAGCAGGATCATGAACCACCAAGGAAGAGGAAACATAAATTCAGTGACAGGGAGCTGGAGATCCTCACACAGGAGGTTGTCACCAGCCATGATCTCCTTTTTGGGAAAAGTTCCCTACGAGTTCCAGAGGCCAGAAAGCACAAGATATGGAGTGACATCCAAGAGAAAGTCAATGCCATTGGTGTCACACACCGCAGTGTCAAGGACCTACGAAAAAGGTGGTATGACATGCGGCAGAGGTCAAAGGAGAGGGTGGCCACAAGACTTGCAGAGGCCCAAAAAAACGGTGGGGGGCCTTCCACTACAACAGAACCGACGCCCCTGGAGGAGCTGGTGGAGGGCACACTGCAGCCTGAGAGTGTGAGTGGAGTGGCTGACCTGGACAGCTCCGAACACACAGACACCAGACAAGGTAAGATGCATGCCAAAACCCCCTGATACATCCCCAACCCACCCACAACACCAAAAAGGCAACCTGACTGCAACTCCAGTACATGTCACACAGCGCACCCAGAAATGCATTATGGGAGACGTAGTCACATGCACTGATAACTGTGCCAGTGAGACACAGCCAGGTGGAATAGGGAAGACTCCATCATGCAGATAGTGAAAAAGACAGATTGTACCCATGTGAATTTATTGTGTAAAACGAATGCATTACAAATGCCAGACAGGACACTGAACTAATGTGTGCCATTCAATCCACAGCACCACCACCAACACAGGATAGTGAGGCTGAATGCGAGGCAACAGCTGAGATGGAGGACGAGGCAGGCCAGGAGGAGCAGGGCCAAGCCAGAACTGCAGACACAGCACCATGCAGGCGCCGCAATATTGTAACACCACTACCACTGTTGGAGGCACAGGCACCAGACACAGCAGAGGAGCAACAGCCAGTGCACAGGCAGCGTGCAGGACAGCACCAAACACAGTCCCCTGAACACTCCAGAGTAGGGAGAGGGATGAGACGCAGGGCACGGCCGTCCACCAGCACTGCTCCTGGTGAAGAGGACACGGTGTTCTCGAGCCTCGAGGGCAGCATGCTCAAGCAACAGCGCCTGCAAGTAAAGGGGATACGGTCAATCCAACGGCAACTGGCTGCGCATAACCACAACATGACCGAGTTGCGCGCAGGTGTAATGGCCATGACTGGTGCATTGGAGGGACTGTGCAGGGAGATTGCGAGGGACAGGGCACCCCGGCACCGGGAGAGACATCGCCTACACACACGGCTGGACCTATACACCAGGACATTGAACCGCCAGTCAACTGCCACATCCCTGCTGGTCAGAAGATGTGTCAGCATGCAGCGCGAGATGGCCCACTGCTACCAGGACATTGGCAGTGTCCTGGTGCAGGTTACACATGCGGTGGACCAGATGCGCGCAACTGCCACAGGTGGCATAGGACACTGATGAACAGTCAAGCAGGAGCAGCATCACTCCCCCAATTCCACAGGACAGACGCCGGAGTGCACACCAGGGCAGAGTGGATGATGACTCCAGGGAGGGAACTGTGCAGACACAACGAGGCTCAACAGGCCGTGCACGTAGGAGGTGAAGGGACACAAGGGACTAATGGCCATGTGTGACGCAACACAGTCCATGATGACTCAGTGGCTGATGGTAGTTATTGCACTGTGACACAAACATGTGCATGCAGGGACTATAAAGTCACAATGTAAGATACCTTCATTCCTGAAGATAAGGAAATAAACATCCCTGTAAGAAGCCAATCAGTCGCATCGTGTCCTCATTACTCACTTAGAAGTAGTTTTGTGTGATCTCATCTCTTCTCATGCGTCCGGCAGCTGCACCAGCACCACCTGCCGGACCGCGATGTGGTGCTGGTCCATCCTCATCTGATGATTCAGAGTCTGTCAGGTCCACTGGGGTTCCTTTTTTGGTAGCGATGTTGTGTAGCATTGCACAGGCAACCACAATTTTGCAACATGTCTTAGGGCTGTACTGTAGCGCTCCTCCACTCTTATGGAGACATCGAAAATGGCTCTTTAGGATTCCAAAGGTCCTCTCAATGGCACAGCGTGTGGCTCTGTGTGCGCTGTTGTACCTCCTCTCACCTGCAGTTGCTGGATTCAGGTACGGTGTGAGGATATAGTCTCATACAGCATACGCACGGTCACCTGCGGGGCATAAGCAGATTCAGGTTCAATAGTGTCCTGCCACTGCATCACTCTACTGCCTCTGTGTGTGTTTGGCATGCATTTACCTAGCAGGTAGCCCTCTCCAAAATCACCATTTGTGAGTCATCGATGTAATGCACAGTGGCGAAACATAAGTGAGTCGTGTGTGCTTCCAGGGTATTTGGCCACAATATCAGTGATTATATGTTGGGCATTGCACACTACCTGGACGTTCAGGGAATGATATGACTTTCTGTTGCGAAATACATACTCATTATGTGATGGGGTGAGATTGCGACATGGGTCCCATCTACGCAGCCAATGACATGGGGGAATTGGGCAATTTGGTAGAATTCCTGCTTGGTCTGATCTAGTGCCTGTGGTGTGCTTGGAAATTGTATGTGGTGATGCAGCCTCTGTACCATTGCATCCAGGAAAGCGTGGAGGAACTGTGACAGTGCACTTTGCGGGACACCTCCTGCTGTGGCAATGACCCCCTGAAAACTCCCTGATGCCAGGAGGTGCAGTGAGCACAACACCTGAACATGGGTGGGAATGGAGTGTGCCCTGCGTGTGGGGTGTTCAAGTATGGGTGTCAGCTCCTTTATGAAATCCAGGATGCTGTGTGGTTGCAGCCTGTATTTCACATGGATGCGTGCTCTGTAGATCCTTTCCTGGCATCTCCTTCTCTGCGTGGCATCCCTGACTCGCAGCCTCCTGGCTATCACGTACAGCCCAGCCATGGTGGGAAGTCCATGTGGCATTGTGGGCCTGTTTAAATAGGTTGCACTTGGTTACCACCTGCTCAGAGTTGGTGGTAACTGAGAAGTGCTAAACTGCGATTAATGAGGAATCGCTATTTGCGATTTTTTTTAACATCTGATTTTGCGAATTCGCAAATTGCGATGTTGGTAATAGCGATTTCTGCTAATACTGGGACGCAGACTGCGATTACGCTAAAATATTTGCAGAATCAGCTTTACGCAAAATTGCTAATCATTAAATTAGCGAATCGTTATTTTAAGCAGCGGACACCTTTCCTACATAGGTAAAGTCAGTTTTGCGATCGCAAACACCCAGATTCTTGCGATTCGCAGTGTTTGCGATCGCAAAAGTGCTTCCTACATATGACCCCAAGAGTATGAATTACATGTGTGAGAGGCAGACGGTCTTTAAGATCTGCGACTCTAACCCAAAGCATTTTAGCATTTAGCATTTTATGTTCAATTAGGCTGCCTTTAAGAATCACATTAGTCATTTTGAGACCAAAAGAATAAGTAGTCATTGAAAAATTGAACACAGTAGTAGGAATCACTGACAATTAAAGTAGTCAAATTTGGATCTACAAACTCCAGAGCCAGTACCAATGCGCGTAGCTCCGCTATGTGGGCTGTACAGTCTCCTAGTGCCTGTGTATAGACAACATTGGACTTGAACTCCCCGTTCACTATGGTACCAGCCACTATAGCACAGGCCGCCGAGTAAGAATGCTTCGACCCGGTTGCCGGCTGCGCTGAACCATCAGTGTAAATGATACATTGGTACTGCTCTAGGGGACGCATTGACAGAGGAGGAGGATGAACAAATTCATACTGCAAGAACTCCTGTGTACACAATGAAGAGTAAAAAATAAACGTGACATCTGGAGAGGTCAACGATGTGGCCCATTGTATCCAATGGGGATGCAAAGCCTTAGAGTTTGGTACACTTGCATTTGTGATCGCTTCAAGAGCGGGACATGGTGTTACAACCAAAATCGGTTTCTCTTGTGCCAGTGTGTGTTCCTTTAGGATCGCCATTTGGACAGCTGTCAAAACTTTTTCAATAGAGGAAAACCGCAATTCCCCTGAAGTGTACAAATGTGATTTGTAAGCAATAGGTACTGTGTCACCTTCATTAAACGTCAAGTAAGTGAAACCCACATGGCCAGGGACAATTCGTATCACCAGGTCAGTATGGTTATCACAAGTCAACAAGAATTTTGATTCTTTTTTTTTTTTTAACAGAAAAAAATAGCAAAGAGCAGTTCATTGGAGCGCCCTTCCCCCCCACCACCCCCCACCCCCTCAATGAGAGAAAAAACGACATGTAGATTAGGAATGAGAGACACAGCAGAAGAAAAAGAAAAACACACATACTGTAGAGGCAACAGAAGATACGAAAACTAGCAGTTATTGAGAGTCAAGTGGTAAAAATAGAAAAGAGAGAAAAAGAAAAGAAACAAAAAAGAAAGAACGTGGTGATTATCCTGTTTATGCCAGCCAAGAGGTCAGATTGTCCCACACCTCGAGCTCCTTTTTCCGACCTTTACTACCCTTTCTGGCATAGACAGTGATTTCTAGGTGATAGGTTGCAATAAATCTGGCTAGCCATTGTGAGAAAGAAGGGGGCTCTGGATCAATCCAGGCAGATGCCACACAGATCCTCCAGACTGTCATTGCAATGAATGTTAGGCCATCTCTTTTTAGCCGTGAGGTTTCAGTCTGTGTGCCTAACATTATGATAGTAGGATTGAAGGTTATAGGCTGAAGTGTGACTTCCCTTAAAAATTCCTGTATGCGGTTTATTGTGTGGGAGAGCTTTAGGCATGTGGCAAACACATGAATTGAGTCAGCCGCGTACTCAGAGCATCTAGGGCAAAAGGTGCCTTGGCCAGTCCCCCACTTTGCAATCTTGCTAGGAGTAAAGTACAGGAAAAAGATAGTTTTAAAGTGTTGCGCCTGTAGTTTGGCTGAGATTAAGATATTCTGTGATAATGCAAGTGCTACTGTGAGAAGTAAGTTTGTTGTGCCATTTTTCAGCTATCTTTTGTAGGTCATCAGGGGTCTGTCTATTTATAGTATTATATAGAAGGCCGATTCGAGGGGTTAGTGGATTACGTAGCAAGTTTAACAAGTCAATTTCCTTAAATCTTGAGGCCTTCCTAGACAGAAAGTTAGAGACAGAGAGATATTTAAAAGCGTCTTCACTTTGGAGCTTAAATCAGAGAAGGGTATTACTCCCTCGCTGGTCATGAGATCTCCTAATTTCAACATACCGGCCTTATGCCAATTTGAAAAGTAGGCCTTGCCAAAAATGGCAGGCAAATTGTCATTATTTAGCGTGGGAGTATAATGATTGAATCTGCCCAGCCCAAAAACTCTGCTGATACTGCGGAAGACTTTAAAAGAATTCAGTAGTGTCTGAAATCTGACCCGTTTTTAGTATCCGTAGGTGGTTTCTCGGAGTAAACAGCCCCAAGATTGTTCACCCAGCAGTGACTGAAATGGCGAAGGAAGCCCTGATGTTTGAGGAAAAGGAGCTTCTTTTAACAATTCTGAACTGTATTGAAGTACCGAGGCCCAATAATAAACAGTAATGTTAGGGAAAGACCACCCCCCTCGTTCTTTAGGTAGGCATAATTGCCTTAAAGCCCTCCTGGATTGGGAATATGACCAAATAAACTGAGTAAATATTTGTTGGAATTTTTGTAGACTTATTTTGTTAAATTCCAAAGGTATGGTTCGAAAGAAGTATAAAAGTTTAGGAAAATATGTCCTCTTTATGGCATTACATCTGCCAACAAGGTTTAGGTGTAGGTTGTCAATTTGTTTCAGAGCCTTCCTGGTATGTGTGGCCAATGGAGCTAAGTTGTCTTCAACAATCTCATCCAGGTTTGATGAGATAGAGACTCCTAGATATTTAGCTTTAGAGACCACCCTGCAATCAATCCAGGGTATTTGACTGTTTGTTATTATTTGAGTTTTGTTTTGATTCAGGGCATAGCCAGAGAGCTTCCCGAATTTACATGCCTCATTTTCAATGGCCACAATGGCAGTTGAGGGATCGGGTGAAGTGATAGCCAGATCATCAGCGTAGGCCATAATCTTAGTACAGCTGCCTTGAAAGTTGACTGCAGTGTTCTCATTATTTCTCTGAATTTGCTTAATAAAGGGATACAAGTAGAGGGCAAACAACAGAGTGGAGCAAGGGCAGCCCTGCCTGGTGCCCCGGGAGATCTCAAATTGCCCAGTTAATTGCCCATTGATGGTAACACAAGCAGTTGGTTTCACGTAAAGAGCTTGTATCGCCTGTAAGATTTTTGGCCCGAAGCCCATTTTGCTCATGACTGCCCACAAGTATCGCCAGGAGACCCGGTCAAAAGCTTTTTCAGCGTCCAAGAGTATAAGTGACATCGGGTCTCCGGCGGCCTGTGCGGCATCAAAAAGAGTAATAGCTCGTCTAACGTGCTCAGTTGTTCCTTTTTTTGGGATGAACCCATGCTGCCACTCTGAAACCAAGGAATCAACCACTGAGGAGATTCTCTTTGCTAATATCTTAGAGTAGATTTTTGAATCGCAATTAATAAGCGTGATGGGTCGATAGGAACCAATCTCTAGGGGGGATTTGTCCTTCTTTGGAAATATAGCTATTCTGGCCATAGACCAGGAAGCTGGGGGCAAAGCCCCGTTAAATATAGAGGTTATTACTTCTGTAAAAATTGTTTTGATTTGTGGGGCAAAGATCTTGTAAAATTCTACTGGGATGCCGTGAAGACCAGTAGCTTTTCCATCGGAAAGACTGTTGACAGATTCCAGTATCTCGTCCCAAATAGGAGTTAAATCTAATAAGGCCCTGTTGTCTGAGGAAAGAGATCTAAGATTGATCTCGCTGAGATAGCAAGTAGTCTCCCTTGTAATTAAATCATTGGGACCCTGGTTTTCCTCGGTATACAATTTAGAATAGAACTCCTGGAATCCCTTTCGTATGAGATAAATATCATTGGTCTCATTCCCCGATGGAAGTCTAATTGTATGTATCTCGCTGTTAGAGACCTGTTGTCTGGTCCTGACAGCCAAATGATGTCCAATACTATCGCTACACTCGTAGTTTTTCTCACGGGAGCTTGCCCATTTTGCAGCGTTTTTTTCTGCAAAGATTGCCCCAATTTCAGCTCTGGCCAACATTACTTCTTTGTGCCTTATCTCTATGTTTTGCCCTGTTTGAATACAGTGGCCTAATTTAGTTTCAGCTATCTTTAGCTTCTCCTGTAGATTATTTATCAACATCTTCTCTTTTTTATTTTTACGGACTGAGAAGCCGAGGGTTTCCCTGCTTTTAATGTATCCCATACAATCATGAGTGAGGCAGACCCAACGTTAATTTCTAAGAATTCCTTTAGCCATCCCTGCATGTGAGCCTGATATGATAGATCCTGAAGCAGAGCTTTCTCGAAGCTCCAGGCAGAGGCCTCTTTGCACTTGCCTAGCCCTCTGATGTTAACAATGAGGGGATTGTGATCGGACATAAGGCGTGGGGCTATTTCAATGTTACAGTTGTTAATAATTGAGGATGAAAGAAAAAAGTAGTTTAACTTAACGAGGGTGTGATGTGGGGCTGAGAAAAAGGTGTACCCGGGTTGAGAGGGATTCAATCTAGCCCAGCAATCTCTTAAACCGTGTATCTGTGCAAGATTTATCAGGGCCTGAAACACGAGGGGCTTTCTGCCTTTGTATTTCCAATGGTTGTCAGACTCCCAGTTGCAAGGCAAATGCAGTTTAAGATCGCCGCATAAAACAGTAGGGGTGGGCCAGTGTGCTAATTTCCCTGAGACCAGGTTGATGACTCCAGGATCATCTGTGTTGCTTCCATAAATTGAACACAGGGTAAAAGGGGGGTTATTAGAAAGGTGACACTCAGTGATAACCCATCTACCTAGGGGATCAGACTTAACCCGGGGTGAGGAAATAGAAAGTCTTCTCTCAGCGAGAATTCCAACCCCCCTGGTTTTAGAGCCTTGAGTGGTGGCCCCCAAGACTTGGAAGCCCAAGGAGTCTAGAAGATGCTTCTGGGAGCCCTCTATGTGAGTTTCTTGTAAACAGTAAATATCCCCCCCAGAGATCGAAGCCCCAGCGCACCATTTTGCCTTTTAGAGTGATCCTTAAATCCGCATATGTTAACAGACACAATTCTTAATGCATCTAACTTAGCCATTTAAAGAGAAAGAAATAAGAAGAAGAAATAAATAATACCACATCAAACTCCCAAATTCTTGTCTTAATCTAAAACATGCGAATATTAAGTGTGTATGTGTGTGTGCAGAAAGACATAAAAGGGTAGGGCCCGATTCACAGAACTAACTTAAGACAAAATCCTAAACTTACTACCATTTTGGAATTCACAGAATGCACTTACTGCTTTTGGTATTCACAGAATGCACTTACTACTTTTGGTATTCACAGAATGGATTTACGACTACTAACTTTACATCCGCACTCGGGCCGGAAATTCTGGCCCGGAGGTGGAGCTTCTGGCCCGGAGGTGGGGCTTCCGGCCGGAGGCGGAGCTTCCAGCCCAGAGGTGGAGATTTTGGCCATGGCTAAATCTCTGCCACTGCCCAGAACCCAAATCCAACTTGCGTAAAGTGTCTCATTCTTTTTCCGTGCTACACTGAAGCTACCAATGATTAGACATCCTAGAACATGCTACTCCGTCCCTCTCAAGATACGCGGGAAAAAGAACACTCTTTCGTTCAAACTCTCGTACTTGTCCACAACATGAGTAAATAGAGTCAGGGAATAGTTTAAAATGTTTATTTTAACTAACGTGCTCTATAATGCAGTACACGAGCCAATACTAGCAGTAATATGCATAAGATTAAACAAATCAGCATTGTTACAATTCCATATAGAACAAATGGGCAAATCATATTAGAATGGTGCTGTAAACAGGACTATAGTGCCTTGTCACCCTCCCCGTGCTAGAAGCTAGTTTATTATAATTATAGAAGACCTCCAGGCTTTGTCAGGGGGACTCCATACCTCCGAGTTCAGATGCAGGAATTTACATCACTGGACGAGCACAGCTCTTCTAACCTGGAAAGCGTTTCTCCAAGTGTCTTAACATGCATGCAGTGCAATATTAAAAGCACCAGATTTCCAGGTTTGCAGCTGTGTTCTATGTTATATCTAGGGACGTGAGACTGACCAAAGCAAATCAACAGAGGTCATTGTTTTTCGACCGTGAACACGCTATACAGATGAGGGGCAGAGTGTTCAACTAAATATGTGAAATGCAGACAGTTCTCATGTAAAAAGCGAACAAGCAAAGTGTTTACGAGAAATGTGGCATGTAGTAACATGAGCAAAAGCTGCAAAATGGTGGCCAACCATGTACTAACTTATGCTAACTTAGCAATGTCCGCAGGTGTCCATATCCTCACAACACCGCTAAATAAGACTACTCAGCAGGGCCGGCCTTAATGATGCCACCTTACATCAAGTAGTGATAATCAGTCTGTAGTGGACAGGGTGAGGGGGGGTTCTTTCTACTTATCCCTTTTTTTCCTCCTTTTCTTTTCTTTTGGGAGAGAGTGGGATTGTGATTGTTGTCTCTTGTTTGATTTTCTATGCTACTGTATGTGCCAATGGCACGCTCCTGGGTAACCCACTCGCGAGCTCTGACTTCCGCATAGCAGATAACTACACTGGCAGTTGATTCAATAAAAAGATTCAAACGATAAAAACAAAATGCCCTGATCACAAGAAAAGTCATTTGTGATGTAAAGGTGCTCAGAAGTGCGTTACATGTGAAGACAATCCAAGAGGAAGCGCCAGTCTATAACCATTTCTAACATGGGAAGGGGCATATGGTTAAGTTCTCTCCAAACTGCCATTGTGTGTCAAGGGGTTTGGACAAGTAGTCAAAGATGAGGTAAAGTCTAATCAGGGGTGTGACTTCCACTGGTGCAGCAGGTGCACTGGCACTGGGACACAGATGCGTGAAGGGCCCACTGAAACCTGGTTGTTGCTGCATTTCACAGATTAAACAAACACCCAGAGGGTAAATTACTTCCGTGCACCACGGCCCATGACACACTGGCTATGCCACTGAGTTAGGTTGCAGTTGGATCCTATTGTTCCTCCCATCTTAGTCATAAGCTCATGTGCACTTCTTCCTTTGCTAATTGTGATGTTTCGACCGTGGTGATTTTGAGTTCTCCTCAGGACATGGATTTCAAATTAATTCTTGAACTTTGACATAGTGGTGGGGTCCAATGGGAGATATTCCGTCTTGTGGAGCTTAAAATCTTTGAATGTGTTCATGGTAAAGATTTGTCCCTCTGAAGCATTCGGATTTAATCAGCTGGGTGGTACAGAGATTTCATCATAAGCAGAGTCACAAGGGTTACAATTTTTTCTGGGCTGTGTGTGTTCGAGATGACCACAACAACAGTTAATTCATAGCTCAGGTCACATTCCAAATTATATTTACGTGCCACCTAAGCCATTTTTATAGATTTGAGTGCCTGATATAGTCTGAGTTGTCATGTTTGCAGGAATGAGATGATTAGTAGTTGTGTAAGTTCTGATATTGGAAGTACTGGGAGAGGCAAATTGTGGTGCAAACTTAGCGTGAAAGTTGTAGGCAATGGGTGTTGTGGTGGGCATTCAGCCTCAACATCCATTGATTGTGATGCTGACCAATATTCACAAGGGTGGGGTAAATATGGGGCAGCACCAAAATTAATACCAGAGAAAACCTGGTCTTAAACAGGCAAAACAAGGAGAAATGCTTTATTTCTCCCAATTGTTGCTGTTCCTATGTTAGCTGCATTGTGCAGCACACATAGAAACAGCAAAACGGCCATCTATGATTGTTTATGTGCAGGAAGGTGTCCTTTCCTGCACATAAACAACCATTTTAAAAATGACGAGTTGCGACTTCAATGTGTGCTGTGTTACACATCGCAATTTAGATTGTTTATGTGCAGGAAGGGATACCTTCTTGCCCATAACCAATCATACCCACAATGCAGGCACCCTTGCACTATTGTGCTAGGGTGCGCTACGTTGGCACTGGGCATCTAAATTTAGCACCAGTGGAGGGAGAAACGCAGGGCTGCACCATATTGTTGTAAATACGGTGGAGCCCAGCGTTTCTAAATTGACGGATTGCAGCGTTAGCCTTCTTTGCTTAACGCTGTGCTCCGTCACTTTAGTTGTAAATATGACTACACAGAGTGGTGACTCTCTTGATTTCCCAGCTGCTGCAAGTGTGGTCATTAAAAGAAATTTATGGTCCCTCTTAGATTTGATATTTGACCCCCAGGTCTCCGCCAGAAGCTAATAAACGCAAAACAAAAGCATGATAGAGCTGTGGGATGAAGTACTAGGTAAGTTAAACACAGTGAAAAGAGAATGAGAAAAAAATATACACATATCAAAGGAAAAAATGAAAGAAACAAATAGACTGAATGTTAGAAAAGGGAGAAAGTGGTATTGAGTTGAAAACAAAGATGGAAGAAAGGAAGGTGGAAGGAAAGATGGAAGGGGTGAAGGAAAGACTAAAGAAAGAAGATGAAAGTAAAGCTGGAAGGATGGAAAAGAAAAAATGTAAAGTGGGAAGGAGGGAGATACAAATGGGACTTGAAGCACAGATGTAAGAATTCAAGATATCACAGAATAAACGATGAAGGGAATGATGAACCAATGGAAAAGTGAAAAGTAGGATGTAATAGTGGAAGGACGTATGGAAAGAAATATATGGTAGTAAATGGAATGAAGTAACAAAGAATGGAATGAAAGGAGAAAATATTGAGGGGTAGAAGAGAAGATAGAAGAGTTGAAATAAAGATGGAAGGAAAGATGGAAGAATGGATTCATGAAAGAAAAGGTGTTATGAAACAGGCAAATAAGGATATAGGGTATATAACATGCTCTAAAATGCATCATATGGCATGTTTTTCCCAAACGTTCCCTGAACCCTGCATACCATGAGGTGTCCTCACCATGTTTGCTTGTTACATTTCAGGATATGGTTCGAAATCAGAAATATTTAATTTTTCTAGTTACTTCCTTGCTGTATGAACAAAATAGCACTTTCATGCAACAGTAGAAGGCTGGTGCTTGGAGGCTGAAATGGCACCCTCATTTTAAATGATATGCTAATATGCATTTTGTTTTCCTAGATATTTCCTTTGCACATCTGCTGGAAGATATTAGAAACTGTTTAAAAGTATTGTTATATTCAATATTTGCAAAGATATGTAATGATATGTATATTTATTTAAGTTCTGTGAAATTACTAAACTGACTAATGAAAATGTTGAAATTTAAATATTTTTCTAAAATTATTACTTTCATTAGAGATCTGTTCACTAAGAGTTAATATAATATAATACACATTTCTAACATTTCACTAGTATTAGTGAATAGTTAGGAATGACAGAATAGGTGTATATAGGTTTCATCACTGTCTCAAATCATGCCCTAGTGATTTCAGATTGCAACTTGGGAGCCCACTTAGGAGAAAAATAGGGTGTGAATTTGACCTTTCCATACAAAAAGGTAAAAACAATGTTGAATTAAATAGAACTAAAAGAAAAAATAGATGAATATTTTGTGATTAATGTTGTGTGTATACTTGTATTTCTTCTATTGTGTGGTATAGAATGTTAATAGCCTTGTGCAGTGAGCACGCATTGTAGAGTTGCTAACTGGATGTCGTGGAGGCCGGACGTGTTGGCCCTTCCTTATGATTTATACTTCATAAAGAAGTATTCAACATACGAGCTTCCATGGTGTCTCGAACTCAACAATTTGGTGACGAGTGGCAGGAACATGATATTTAGGAAAGTGTTCAGCATAGTTCAGATTGTTGCCACTATTGTTTGGGAAGCTGATCTGTGGTAGATGACATTGCTGCGTACACAGCAATATACAAATTACAAGTGTTGTTAAAACTGCAACTACGTCCTGTACCTTGACATGGCATGGGAAACCATTGGAGTTGACATAATGGGCACGGTGTAGTAAGGAGCAGTGCTTTAAATGGAAAAAAATAAGTGCAGGTACTCACCAAATGGAGATGTGGGCTAGGGGGCGGGGCTAGGGGCCGGCAGGGCAAAGGGGGTGGAGCTATGGGGGGCGGGGCTATGGATAGTGCTAAGGGACCGGGCCAGAGGCACACCTTTAATGTGATTGAGATTTAATTGGTGTGCAGATATGCACACTGCAGACAACACTCAATCAGGTAAGAACACACAGAGGGACATAGAAGCACTCGTGCATGCAGGTAGGGTATTTAGTTCATGTGCACCGACAATAAACTGTGCTAAAAGCAACAATTACCTCGAACGAGTGGATTAGCGTGGAGGGCTGGCCATTAATTAAAATCATTGATAAAACCTCATGGCCGAATGCAACTCTTCATTTAAAATTTCGTTTCAATGGCGCTTTATGTTAGAAATTGTTTCAAAGGCACTAAGAAAAAAGTTCACTAACATTTATTTTCTAATGTCATAAATATTTTATTTTGAATGTAAAACCCTTCTTAAATTGTTTCCAGTGTAATAGCACCTTGGGCCTCACAAGCACTGGGAAAGTGCTTTAGAAATCAAAAATACATTACACAATATCACTAACTTTCTTGTTCAATTATATTTTAAAGGAAAGGTATATATATTATTTCTCCTTTTTATAAGTTAAGCTCTGACAAGGTACAGCTGCAGTGTGTTTATCAGTAGGGGAGGGGTGTGATGCAAATTGGGCCTTTCATCTATCCCCCATGAAGTCTTTTACGCCTTGCAAATGGGTTGAAGAGAGCTCGACTGCAGGGGGCACAAAAAGAAATGTAAAGACAAAAACAGAGATTCATCCACTTTTCAAAGGTGTTTGGATGGCCAACAACGCACAATAGCCCAGCGTGTAGGTGTGTCAGGAGGCTGCAGCAGCCCGGGCTAGAGAGCACGACGGGGAGAGGGGGGCGTTGCTCAATTAGCAGATGGTAGGGGGAGATTAGCACTCCGATTGCTTTACAAAAACGGACCAACATGTCAGCTGTGTGTCACGCTTCTTTTTTAAAATGCCAAATTGCACTGAGTTGTCTTGCTGCCCCATGAGTACCGTACTCTCTTTGGACAAGAAGAAGTTTTGGTACTCAAGCGCAGAAAATTTAGAAGTGCCGGTACTCAGTACCGGTGAGTACCGGCTCATTTAAAGCACTGGTTAAGGAGGCATCTCGGACTACATCCAGGGGGCGTGGATGTATCCTGTCATGAACATGGTGCATTGTTTAAGTTCCGTTCCATGACAGAGGTTGGAACGATGTGTGCCAGGACTCTGTGGACGTTAGTTCAGTTGACAGAGACCTTTGCATGCATCAACAGCCCTCAGTTGTGGGTGTTGTTTGATATTGAAAATAAACAAGAAATGACCTACCTACATCGGAGCCCTTCGTCTTCCTTTACATCTAGGCGATGATTGAGACTACCCATGAGGACCACACCCATCGGCTTTTATCGGATCCTTCGGCCGACTAATTTCCAGGGCCCTCCGGCACCCTTCTTAAGCACCTGCACTCCACTTGGTGGCCTGCGCACCTTCTTAAACTCCCAATCCCAGACCAGGCACTAGGCAAACCCCTGCTCGTGACGTCACCACAAGGCAACGGTCAGCTTACGGCCTATTACGGCATCACGCTGAACATGAGTGTCACCACACCCACGGCTGTCTTGGATTGGGCTGTGCACATAGGCTGACTGCTTTAAGGTAGCATCTAAGCCTGCCTGCATTTACAGTGACAGACACACCTTCTGCTTTTACTTTTAAAATTACTGCTCAGCCATTTTTCAAGCTGTGAGCCCACACCTTTGGTGACAGGCTCACCTTAAAATGTATTACTGCTTTCAACATTTAAGCCTCCACCCTCGGTGACAGACTTACCTTAATACCATTTAAACTGCGTATAATTGACTGTGACAAGTTCACCACCACTCAAATGCTGCACATGCAAAGGTGAAAAGTGTACTGCTCAGAAATTGGCTCTTCAGCCCTCAAATGCTCTACTTGCAAACCTGATACATAACTCGCATTTTGTGAAATAAATATTTTTAAATCTTTATTGTATCTCTTCAATTCAATTGAATTCAATTACTTTTTTCAGATTAAAACATATCCATAAAAGGACAAGTCACGTTTAAACATACAAAATACGCAATTGGATTGCAATATCAAATACATTAAAACATATTTCACAAAGTGCACTTCGTATTACGGGCTCACACAGCAGATTTCAAAAGAAGTGCCTACTGGGATAAAAACATATCCATAAAAAGACAAGTCACATTTCAACATACAAAATACACAATTGCATCCTTTTAAAAAAACATATCTTTATTAAGTTTTGAGTGTCACATTCCATTTTTAACTGCGAAAATATTTGCTACAACAAGTAGCGACACATCTTAGAGCACTGCAGAACGCATGTGCGAATTGTCCATATGGTCTTACATTTGTCTAGCCATTACATATATGGCTCATTATATTGTGCAGTTGTTACTGAGGTGTGACTTTATGCATATCGCATCGGGTATAGTACAACTTAGACTCCATTGATACATTGTGCATTAATAATGAAAGAGGGGAGAATGAACAAGGAAGGCGGGGTACAACATTTTAAAGGGGAGTTGGAGCAGCCCATTTAACTGCTGGTGTGGGTGTCGCTGTGTACACCCCCATTGCGAGTCCTGGTGATTAACGTCTGGTTCGGATGCGTATCAACCTGCCAGTGCATGGTGTAGGACAAGAGGCCTGATGCTTATGGGTGGTGTAGGAATGCTGGACGCACGCGGGGGATCACCTCGCCGGGTTAGGCACCTGCAGGGGCTAGTCTGATTGATCCATGCATTGCTGAAGTGCCACAAGGATTGCTTCCCAGTTTGTGGAGATAGGTATATTCCTGAGACCCAGGGTTTCCTCACGTCTAATCGCTAAACCCTCAGCCCTGGCCCACGCAAGGGTAGAGTGCTTCCATGATTGTATATGCGGGGGATCAGGTGCCTTCCATCTTTTAGTAATTAGCAGTTTGGCGGTCACCATGCCTAAATCCAAAAATCTTGAGGTAACTTTAGTGTTGCGTGTCCTGCGAAATATATGCAGCAAGTAGGTTGGCCAATCAAAGGGCAACTCTCTACCAGTGCAGGCGCAGAGCGTAGATGCCACCCCCTCCCAGTACCCACCCAGCCTGGCGCATCCCCAAGGCATGTGCACCAGGTCCGCATCAACAGCGGCACACCTGGGGCAGGCTGAGTCAGCACGGTGAAAATATCTGTTGATGTTAGCTGGAGTGAGGTACGCCCTCTGTGTAATGTAGTATTGAATTTGTCAAAATCTGGCATTTCGAGGGATCTGAACTGGACTGACCAACACTTGCTCCAACTCCTTATCTGTGAACTGCCTGCCCAAATTGTGTTCCCACTTTTGGCGGAGGGAATTTAGGCTTACTGCTACATGCAGATGTAGCGAGACGCGAACCATCGCATCAGGTGCCTACCACGTCTCATGACATGCATATACTGCAATGTGAGATGTACTGGCAGCTCTGTTGTGAGGTCTCCCCATTTCTCAGAGAGTGTCACCATTAATGAGCAGTGCAGTAGGAATTGTCCTGTGGGTAGTCCATCGTCGGACACCAATGTAGTGTAAGGAAGAAGCGAGCTTTCGCAAAAGAGGTCACCTATGGTTTGTATTCCCGCTTCGTGCCAGTACTATAGTTCAGTGGCTGTAAGTGCTGCCCTGCCTGTGGGAGCACCTTCCAGGGGGAGCGCAGGGGCATAGGGCGTTATGCCTTGAGTGAGGTAGAGACTTCTTCTGTAGCAACTGTATGCTACATTTCGGAAACGGTGTTCAGGAGGTCGCACTCGCGTGCCGGGGTTACAATCAAATGCATTAAAACATTATTCATAAAGAGCACATTCATCATCTTCCAGGGAGAGAATAGATCTGTATGCAATTTCAAGGTGGACAAGTGATTTATTTTTAATTTTTTTTAATTAAAAGATGTTTAGCATACTTTCTATAAAACGTAAAAAAGAATAAGAAGTGTATTGTGGTCTGCCCGCTCTGGCCATCGCACGGGCAAGGCAAATAATCACGGTCAGCATGAAAGCTGAGGGGAAACAGAGTAAAAATGTCATGATGCATGCTCTTAGGCGAAAGAGGAATTCCCTCTCCCATCAGCCTATGGGTTTTGTAAGGTAGCTAGCCAGCTGGTAAGGAGTATTCTCAATTGACATAAAAGCACATACAGTTGATTTCTTGAACTTTTCTAGTCTTGCTTTACTATAATATGTGTAGCTTACCGTTCAGACTTCTTTTTTGCTAACAATATCTGTCTCATTTGGGCTTGCAAAAATGTGTTCATAATTAGCTCTGCTTAGGCTTGAACACACCTCTTCTAGCCACAGGATGTCCATTCCCGTTTCACATTTGAGGCAATCTCCAATAACCTCTTGTGTGATGGTCGCCTCTGGGTTTTTCCAAAAGGCCAGCCAGAATAGTGTAGGGTATGCCTTTATGTGGTCTTCGATAAAATGTAAATTCAATTCACTATGGCAGTTGTTTTGGGACGTTGATGTTGGGCCTCGCAAAAGTTTCCGGCAGAACCTATTTTCTTCATGCTGGATGCAGCTCCTTGAGAAGCCCTAGACCCCCGCGGCATAGGTTGCAGTAAGGATGCACTGGAGTTGAATTTCTTTTACTATAGCTAAGACTGCCCCCGTCATCCATGGTTGTGGTAGGCTAAGAACTGAGTTAGTGGCTTTAGAAAACTTGTTCCTACAATATGCCATGTGGTCAGACCAGGAACCATTAGCAGCAAAAACCAACCCCACTTATATTTTATTTTAGCTTGTAGCTTCTGTTTAGCATTTATGGCAACTTCACAGCAATTTACACAGCCTCCTCCTTTCTTACAACATCAAGAAAAACCCAACATTAGGTGGCAGCAATGGGACAAAATTTTGGAAAGTCATCTGGTGGCTATCGATGCTGCTAAGTTTCCACCTGCTCGCAAAGTAGCAATTTTATATGGCTGCTTAGGACTTGTACCTCAGCAAGTATTAGAAAACCTACCCTCTTTCTCACCCCCTCAAGGAAGTGCTGTTTATAGTGAGCACTGGGATGAGTACAAGGAAGCATTAGCTCGCAAGGCAAAACAATATGACCAGGAGTCAAGCATAATGTTAGAAAGACATAACTTATTCAGGAGGAGACAGAGTGCAGACGAAACCATCGATGAATATATTACAGCATTACGAGTATTAGCATCCATATGGGAGTTCGAGGCCCACTCTGACATTTACATTCGTGATCAATTTGTTTTTGCTTTTTTTTCAAGGAAAATTCAAGAAAGTCATCTTAGCTGCCGAAAACTCTCACTCTTAGAAACCATTGACATTGCTAAACGCATCGAGCGATCTATGGAGACTTCAAGAGCACTTCTCAATGACCAATCTGTTTATGCAGTGAAGCTCCAAGGGAACGAGACTGTAGATTGTGTGAACGCTGTGAACATAATGAGCCCTGCTAAACAATCTTTTAGAAAGGGTAATACCAGTTGCTTTAGATGTGGCTCGAAATCACACCTTAGTAATAAACCTACTTGCCCTGCATAAGGCAAGAGATGCATGCTTTGCAAAAAATAGGCTATTTCCAAGGTGTCTGTAGATCTGCTGGAAAAACCACAAGAGTCAACAGTGTTGAGTTCAATGAGGCCTTCGAAGGATGGACAGAACTTTTGCATGATAGAATGCAATGCTATTTTTAATACCAAGAAGGTCAAAGGACCTTGTTGTAATGCATTATTTTTGAAAATATAAGTCCCAATCATGGCAGATTCAGGCTCCCCATCACAATTTTATCAGATGTTTTATTTTTTGACAAATGAAAAGGATCTGTTACCTTGACTCACACTGATGTTAATCCCAAAGCATTTGG
This sequence comes from Triturus cristatus, assembly GCF_964204655.1. Taxonomy (NCBI): domain Eukaryota; kingdom Metazoa; phylum Chordata; class Amphibia; order Caudata; family Salamandridae; genus Triturus; species Triturus cristatus. The sequence continues at coordinate 887,792,542 of NC_140587.1, read as the reverse complement.
TGAATTTGATATAGATATGTTGGGATAGTTCATATGCAGGTTGGAATGTTTGGGAATATCAATTCATACAAAGGTCTATGTCGCTGTCAAAGGACGCAGCGTAATTCTGTGGCAGGACCTAGCGAGAATGGGCTTATATTTAGTTCCAGGTTAAGATAATCCCATTGCTGTGGGAGAGTTGCCTGAGGGTTATACTGAGGTTGGGTATTTTGATGAAGAATATCAATTGACTGTCTAGGAGTCGCAAAATGCACCTTAGACATCAATAAGGTATCAGACCATTTTCCAAGCTTGTTTTCTGACAAATTGGGTAAAGTCAAAGGATTACAGCACCAAATCTGACTTAAAGCTGATGCCCAACCTATCATCCATAAGGTGTTCCCACTGCCCCTGAGTGTAAGAGATTAACTTAAGTCTGTACTTAAATTTTTGTTTGATGAAGGTGTCACTGCACCGTGTGACTCCTCGGAATGGGATTCCCCTATCGTTTTAGTTAGGAAAAAGTCTGGGAAGGTCCGGTTGTGTACTGATTTGCGCTCCTTGAACAAGAATATAGTGATAGATTGTCATCCCAGGCCCAAAATTCACAAACTTCTTGCTAGTCTGGTGGATGCCAAATGTTTTTCAGTCATTGACCTACGCTCAGCTTACCACCAAATACCCTTAACAGTGGATGATTCTCAGGAGTTCACAATGCTTGCCACTCCATTCGGAGTTTATAAATGTCTCAGATTGCGTTTTCGTCTGGCCTCCACATCCAATGTCTTCCAATTATTGATGGCCAATCGTTTTGGAGACATCACAGGGGTCCAGGCTTATCAGGATGACATTCTTGTGTTTGCAAATGATTGTGAAACACATTTGAATGATCTCACCAGGGTTTAAAGCAAGTTGGACAGGTCAGGAATGACCATTAGGATGGACAAATGCAGATTTGGGATTCAGCATTTGGACTATTTGGGTCAGACTGGGTCTTCAGAAGGCATCAGACCGAAATTATCCTTAATTAAAGCAATTAGTGATTCAGCTTCTCCCAAAGATAGAGATGCTCTTCAATCCTTTTTGGGATTAGCGGAATACTATACACAATTTGTAAAAGGCAATGCTCACACTGTTGAGCCCTTACAGGCTCTGCTGAGGAAGGGTTAAACATTTTTCTGGTCTGACGAAATTTCGTTCACCTTAGACCAAGTCAAGAGGTTGATTGTTGAGATACCTGCTTTACATGCCTTGCAGGACAACAGGTAATGCTTCCTCATGGTAGATGCAAGTCGCACTGGATTCGATGCAGGTCTGAGACAATGGGTGGCTGGGAAGAAACACAGCATAGCATTTCCCTCCAGAATACTGAGACAGTCTGAGACACATTACAGTACAGTCAAGCATGAGGCTCTGGCTTGCATGTGGGCAGTTGACAACTTTAAGAGTTACATCTGGGGACATGAGTTTGAGGTGTTTACCGACCACAAACCTCTTACACACATACATAACCAAACTGGTTTGGGAAAGGCATCATCTAGACTTGTGAGGTTACTTTCAAAACTACAAGAATTTCACTTTATAATGAAACACAAACCAGGTGGAAAAAACTTCAGGGCTGACTGCTTGTCATGTATGGCTTTATCTGATGAGTCTGAACTTGATGAGTTTGAAGACACTGAATGTGTAGTGGCAGCCTTGGATGCGATCAAGAAATGTTCTACAATTACGGATCAGGCTTGGCTGGCAGCTTATGACAGACAGGAATCTTAAGCAGTTTATGGAGTACATTGCAAAGGGATGACTGGAGAATAGGAAACTTTCTGGTGAAATAAGGGCTTTTGCCATGGTGGCTTCTGAGTTGTCCCTCATCAACAACATAGTTATGCATCATGATTTATTTGTCCCTCCAGAAAGTATTAGAGAGGACATCATTTACTCTGCACATTGCGGTCATTTAGGCATCACTAAGATTTCTCAACTTGTTAAGTTATGCTATTGGTGGCCTTCTTGACTCTTGTGCTGAATGTCTAGTGTCTGCCAAAAAGTGGAAATTGATGGATACTCCCTTGCATCCAGTTTCCTTTCCAGACAAACCTTGGTCTAAGGTTGGTCTGGATTTCTCAGGTCCATATGATATTTTGCTGTGCAGCATCAGGTTTCTCATTTTGTTGATTGACTATCATTTAAAGTGGATTATTCATATGTTTTGTGATGCACCCAGCAATGACAATGCAATCAAATTCTTGAAGAAGGTTTTTGCAACTGAGGGTTGGCCTTCTATTATTGTAACTTATAATGGGACATATTTTGTCTCTCACAAAATGTGCACATTCTTGGCAGATAATGACGGGAGACACTTCAAAGTTGCCTTGTGTTCACCATCTTCAAATGGATTGGCTGAGAGAGCAAACAAGTTGGTGAAGGAAGGTATTCAGGCAGCCCTGTCCTCCGGCCAGGATGTTCAGGATTTTATTGATGCAAAGTTTTGGTCTTTCAACATCTCACCCCATAGTATTTTACTCTCTTAAGAGGAAGGAAAGCACATACTGATCTATGTCCAGAATGGTTGTAGAACAAACATAACAAACAAAGCCCAGAGGGTAAAGGTCTTGTGTCTCAAGTGATACAGAAGCAGCAGGTGATGAAGATGAGGCATGATGGTGGCAAATGTTTTAGCAATATGGATCTGGAAGTAAATGATTGGGTCCTTATTAAACATCTGAAAAAGGTTTCTAAAGGCTTGTCAAGGTTTTTATCTCCTGTTCAGGTGACTAATGTAAGCAAGGGTTCATCACTTCTCGGGAGTAAGGGCTGGTGGAACAAGAGGTCACTTGTGTGTCTTTCAGAATATTTCAGAATATAGAAGAGGGAGAAGTTGTAGTAAGGAGGCATCTCGCACTGCATCCCGGCATGTGCATGTCTCCTGTCATGGACATGGTGCATTGTTGAAATTCCGTTCCACGAACGAGGCTGGAAAGATGTGTGCCTGGACTCTGTGAACGTTAGATCAGTTGACAGAGACCTTTGCATGCATCAGCAGCCCTCAGTCGTGGGTGTTGTTTGATATTGGAAATAAACAAGAAATTACCTACCTACATAGGACCCCTAAGTCTTCCTTTACACCTGGTGTGTGGAGATGATGGTGTGATGTCGATTGTGTTGGTAGCTAGAGCCTTCTTTGTAAAATGGCCAGAGGTTAAATTTGTGAATTGTTCAATTGCGGAGTCTGTTGTAAAATCAATGAATGAGATTTTCCAAAGAGAAGGAGATCCAAAGAGAGTTATTACGGATAATGGGGTACAGTTCAGAAGCAAGGCAACAAAAAGTTTTCTCTTGCCTAATCTATTGATCATAGATTTACCTCTGTTTATAATTCTAGTGTGAATGGAGAAGTAGAGAGATTTACCAGGGTGGTGAAGGGGTCATTGCAAATGGCAAAGAGCGAGAAGATGAATTGGGGAGTATGTGCCAAAATAATGATGTGGATGTATCGCAGTACCCCGACAGTTACTGGATTTAGTCCCTTTACTATTATGAGAGGAAATGTTCATGAAGGATAATCAAGGATGTCTGATAAATTCCAGGATGCTGAAATACTCACAAGTTGAGGTAACAGATAATATCTTGACAGCCCAAGATATCTACTGAGAGGATCAATATAAAAATTGGGAGAAAAAGTAGGTTTTCTAATCTCCTAGAGGTCAAGAAGATATTTACAATTTCAGCAAAGTTAAATGACGTTAGATTATGGCATATGAATCATTTTGTGAAAAGCTAGAAAGGAAAGGGAGACAAAATGATTGACAAGGATGAGTATAATTGGCTTGATGTGTTGTGGATTGATGACAGCGAAGTTAAATATAGTGGTCGACAAACAAAGGGGGTTGATAGTGAAGATACCAACCTGGAAAGTGAGAAAAATGGGAATGAGAGTGGAGCTATAACTGAGAATGTGTTTCAGGGTGATGGGAGTACTAATGTGGAACATGGATTTCAGTCCAATAGTAGGTCATGAAGAGAAATTAAACACCATGCCTACTTACAAGATAATTTTGTGTGCTATGGATTTATTGTTTGTTTTAGTTTTTCAAATGTACGTTTTCATTCTTGTAGTATTTCATACGTTTTTGAAATTATACCTTTTTGTTTTTTAGAGGTTTGGTTTATGTAAATAGATATCATTCTTAGCAATGACTGTAATTTTATTATTGTGAAAGAAGGGAGATGTGTTGTGTATATACTTTTATTTCTTCTATTGTGAGATATAGAATGTAAACAGCGTAATGCAGTTGGCACACATTGTAAGGAATGTGAGTTGTGGCTGGATGTGGTGAAGGTTGAATGTGATGGTCCTTCCTCATGATATATGCTTAATAAAGAAGTACTAACCTCACAAGTTTCCTCTGTGTCTCTAACTCAACAATAAATTATGTGAGACAGGTCTCAAACTGTTTTGTGGGATGACTTCAAGAATGTATTGTGGTACATGAATGGCCAAAAAAGCTAATCAGATATAAACCTAGGCACTTACAGCATAGAAGCTCCAAACTGCTCTGGTAGATACATACAAACAAATGGTTATATGGGAGCAAAGAAACTACTGTGTATACGTTTACTTAATAGCTGTATATACAGGGCATACATCACTATGGAAAAACCCAAAAGCAATAAACCACACACAGATCTGTTTAATTTATACTCTTTCATATATTCAAATGATGATTAAGTAAATTGATTCTCATAAATGTAAGATGGATACCCAATAAGTGCAAAGCGAAAGTGGTCATGCAGTTCACTAAAAAAAATGTGACTGTGTAAATATGCAACAACAAAAAAATTTCAAATTCACAAAAAAATCATAACAAAATAGATAATCTTGTCCAAGTCATTATGGTTTTAAGTCTCATATGAGAGGGTAGAGGTTAACTCTTCTATGACAACCACAGGACCGGAAATTCAGTGCAGCCAATTTAAATAAATTGTCAATATTTCAACCCTCCAATATTGTGGTTACTAAGCAACATTTGTATGTTTCTTCATCAGGACTGAGTTTGGAGCAACCTGTGGTAAAATATATGTATTCAGACCTTATATGCTTTTGAGTGTGGCTCACCTGGATTCATATTGTGCCTTGAATGGGTCCCAATGGATCCCAATAGAGTGTCTCATAGACAATACCACACCCTTTTGCGAAGCAGTTCAATAACCCAATGGGATAGCCTCTCTCATGTAGACTATGGATCAAGAGCTTAGACTCACTAAAGTAATCCACTTTCTGGGAGCAAATCCTCCTGATCCTTAGAACTTGTCTTTACAGAAGATTATCCCATAGGTTTCTGGGATTGTGGCTTGTGGTTCTTTGGAATACAGGGTCCCTCCATTGAAACTTAATGCCTGGTAGAGGCTAAGCAGATATATAGAACTAAGATATCTGTAAGATCTTTGAGTGAGATGGTGACATAGAGGAGCCAGATTAATCAGAATAATCTGATGTTACCGGAGTGATCTGCAAGGGTGCTTCTACAAATGAAATAAAAATGTTATCAGAAAGTGAATATGTCTGAGAATGTAATGTTCTAATGTACTGTGGCAAACCCCCTACTTCACATGGCTGAAGGCTGAAGGCTATGTGCAGCGTTGGTTTGTCTGCAGGGCATGGTCAGTCCCCACAGGTGTCAAACACTACTGCACAAAACCAAAGGCTTTGCACAGTGAGGAGTTGGCAGCAAGCAAAACATGGGCAACTGGCTCTGAGCCTGTGTCCAATTCTCCATGGTTGGCAAAACGTGTGTTTGGCCTTTGGCTGTGCCTGGGGCCCCTCTTTATGCTACACCCCAGTGGACACCAAATCCTACGGGCCCCATGCTTCTGGGCAAACCCCTTGGCTGTGCCATGCCCACAGGCCCCCCACTATTGTTTTATTTTTGTTCACAGCAAAACAGTGACATGGTAAATCTGTGAATTTGCTTTGAGGGGTGTGCAGGGCAAAATGGTATTTCCACAGTACTGCAGCTCTAGTAAACAAATATTCATAATTTGACATTGAGGGGTCTTTGAGTCATAAAATGGCTGTTGCAACATTTTCATCAAGTTGCAGCCAGCCAATCAAAAATTCTCAATAACTGCTGAATGGATTTACACGAAATCACAAACAGCACACTTTCTGGATGACCCCCAAAGTCAGATTCCGACAGCCAATCCGTGTCAGAAAAACTGATTTGGAAAGACTGCCCGAATCTAACATCGCAATCCTTTAGTCGGAAATGTGGACCGTTGACCTGTACGAGTCAGCTCAGAACGACTCAGTTCCTCCGAATGCCATTCGGAACCGACTCGGAAAGTCTGAACGCTTTCCGATATCGTAATCGGTCGTTTGGAAAGCTTTTCGAATTGGTCAGAAAGATGAGTTCCAAATCGGATTCGGCAGACCCGAATCCGATTCGGAGCCTTTCCGAATTACATCATAATAGACCCCTTAGATGTGCAATAAGGTCATGGTGATACGCTAAGCTCAAAATGTCATTTGGTGAGCGATATTTTTTATGTGACATACACCCCATCAGAATAGTTTAAAAGAAAAATGTAATAATATTCTTAAAACAATTCAATGTGCTGAACATTCTACATCCAGGTTTAGTCCTACAAAGTCAAGGAAAACCAGTTCAGTAATGGAAACTATGGCTAAGGTTGTTTGGAAAAGTTTGGTAGCAACTGAAAGAGAAAATATGATGCAGAAAGAAAAAATACTTTATTGTTCATTTGTTTAGAGAACCTGCGTCAGAATACTTTTTACTGTCTTTTGGAGGTGGAACCTGAAGCATCACAAAATCGAAAAATTTGGTGATTACCAGGAAACCATTAACAGGTACACTTTCAAGAAAAAAGAAAGCATTGGTGGTGGAAGACACAGGTTTTTGAATGCCAACAATATGTATATGAAACAGTGGATAACTATGTTGCAGCCTTAAGTATATTTTAGCTGTGTCACATGAATTAGGTTTCATAAATATATATGATATCAACTCACAGTTCATTGTTTCAGCAGGAAAAAGCAACAGACAGTGTTATGTCCTATAACGCATCACTGGAAGAAAGAATTAATATTGCAAATAAAGTTGATCCTTCAATATTCAATAGTGGGAATCGAGTAAAAAGATAATGCTGAACAGCATGATAATGGAAATGTCATAAACATAAAATATGAAACAAAGTAAATTGAAATAACTAGTAGTAAAACAGAAGGAAATCATAATGGGGTCATTATCCTATGCATTTAGCTAGTTATAGCAAGTAAACAGTTCAATAGATGTCATTTTGCAAGTATGCAAATTTACAATAAGAAAAGTACACATTTGCCAAATACTTCTCATCAACTGATATTTGAGCTGCCTACCATCAAGTGCTTCTCTCTAATGATTCAAAGGCATACACTATATTTATAACACCAGCTGAAGCTTTTGAATACAAGCTCATGCAATTCGGTCTTGAATCAACAACCACCATATTTCAGAAATTAATGTGTGAATAGTTCCATGAAGGTAAAAGTGTATTAGCGTGCCAAGACAATAGTTTAATTCATGCCAGAACAATTCAAAAACACAGTCATATCTTAGAGATTTTCTTGAACATCTTTATAAGCAGAGGTAAGACTGTAAAGCTGAAGGAGATGCAGTAATGTCATACTATTGGTCTTTTGAACCTCCCACCAGCAAGAACATGAGAGCTTTTGTTTCCTTGGATTTCAAATGCTCAATTGATAATACCTATTACAATGCCCCATGGACCAAGCCAATAAAATAATTGGTCAATTCGTATTATGAGTCCTCCTATTTGCCCACTTAAACTTTTGTGGGGTACCTTGTCAATAGCATTTGCTTTGTTTCAATATCAACTATTATCTGGACTTAAAATTCTGCAACTCATGCACATTTTGCATTGTGCTTGTAAATTCCCACCCCACAACATTCCAGGTGAGGTTATATACTTAGCCAGATTACCTAAGGAAGGAACCACTGATAGTTCAAAAATACATTGGACCTTCTCATTCTCTACAGAGATAGACCTATGCCAATATTGACTGCAAGATCTTTAGGCTCATTCTTCAATGAAAGCTTAAAAAATGTAAAGTAACCATGGGGCCATGTCTCTTCAATCTCATACACTACAGCAATGAGCAGACCCAAACAAATTTCAGCTATGCACAAAATAATTGCCTCTGAACTGCCAAAGAGACTCTTTCCCAGTTGCAATTGTGCACAAAATACAGACATTATGACAACACCATGGACAGCCTTAGGCAACAACTCCTTATGTAAGTACCAACAAACTCTAACATGATATAATGACTTTACTTCTCAAACAAACAACATTGAACCCAGTAAGCCCCACCAACAATCGCCCAATCACAGGTATTCAATGGTAGATAGAATATTGGTAAACATCACCACTCAACTATCATCACCCTTAGAATAAAACAACATACTAGACACTCATCAATGTGGATGGTGCTCCATATATGGGACACAAAAAGCACTGGTCAATGTCTGGGGAAATATTTTGGAACTAGCTGATCAGGGATCACTTTGCAAACTATTTGTGCTTTACCTTCATTAATACAGTGGACCAGCCCATCCTCCTACATCGTCTTTATTCTGTGGCAGGTGAAAGAGACCTGATTTATCCACTCAAGCCAATAATCCGCTGTGTTCCAAATGGTTCTTCCCTATCTTCCTCATTTTCAACATTTTGTTAAAACACTGATGGCTATTCTGAGAACAAGTAACCTCCTTATGATCCGTTCTCCAGGGTTTTTTAGAGCCACAAGTTTGGATTTTTGAACCTGTCACTAAGGACCTAATAAATGTTCAAACCCAAATCAGGAAAGCAGTCCAACTGCAACCCATACACAACCCACCGAGCAATGTTTGTGTCAGATGGTAACGTGCAGAACCATGAGACCAGATACAGACAAATGGTGGAATACCAAACCCTCTTTAAAAAGTAAAAGCACCCTTTAGAATCACTAGAAAAGGAATATACATTTTAAAACATTCATTTAAACCTAACACCCTAATCTAGTGCATGCATTATAAGTTGCTAGCACAATGAAATTAGGCATTTAAGCAGTAAAGACGTTTATAAGTCACATGAACAGTAAAAAATAGCCCAGCATTACTGCTATGTATTCTATAGCAGCAACACCCTAATTTACTAATTCTGTAAGTGCTATACTAGATCTAACACATTAGCAGCACATTCATATTAGAAGCCTATTTTGAGTTTTAAAGATGGTTCACACCTGCATATCTTATTCAAGAAGAATATGTTCTATTTTCAGTATACAAAGGCAGCTGTGTGTGCTCATTTTAAGCATCATCAGCAGCTCTACAAAGCCAGACAGCTAGTGAAAGCTAACTGCCATCTAACTCCTGATAAGGTGGCTGCCTCCTGATAAGGCAGGCACTGTCCTTCTGTCTCCTGACATGAAGCTCCTCTCTGACTTTAGCTCTCTATGTCTAGTTTTGATAGATTATTCCAGACTTTGTTGAAGACTTTTAGAATAAATATTAAGAGTGGATGGTAATCTTTACTCCGCTAACAGTGTTCATGGAGCTTTGCTACTCTGTGCTCCACTTGGAGCATGGAGTTCAGCAAAAACTCAGTCCACTGCCGCATAGCGGAGTTTACCAGCATCCAAGCCTACTTTTTTATCATCAGGTTGCTGGAAGTCAAATTGGTAGAGATCATTTGTGTTGCTACACTATGGTTGAAGTCACTGGACCAGGAGGAAACCTCCATTCATCAGGCAAGAAAGAAACTCCAGTCACGGAAGCACACCAGCTCTGCAGAGTTAAGAACGAAGCGGGCAATCAAACACACGCACATGAGGAATGGTTTACTATGACTAATGCACCACAGTCCAGTACTCTGCCCTTATCCAGAGAAGCATGTAGTTCTTATATATTTTTTGGGGGATCAACTGAGATATGTGTGCCCACTATTTCCCCAGAGGCGTGTGGAAGGACCTGAGTTCATCATGTGAGGTGTCCAGAACAGCCTGCACCGCCAAAAGCTGCCCTGCACTTATTTGGGCAAGGGGAGTTTTAAAATCATTTTGCAGCAGGACCTTTGATAATATCGCCCGAATGAAAGCAGTCATAATTTATGACAAAAAGTGCCCAGCTCCGTGGTATTCAGATACTTTAAAGACTGAAAAGGCGGCATGTAGGACAAAAGAAAGAAGGTGGAGGAAAACTAAAACTGATATAGATAGAATAGCATACAACATTGTGCATAGGAGGTACCTAAATAATTGTAACTTGGCAAGAAGAGCTTTTTTGGCCACTCGCATAGATGGGGCAAAGTGCTCCTCTAAAGAATTGTTTAGGATTTTAAAGGAATTCACTGCACCTAGCGTAACCAATTTGTCGTGTCCTTCCACCCAGGAATTCTGTGACAAGCTAGCGAGTCATTTTATTTATTTATTTTTTTAAAGATTTTTTATTTTCATCATCATTATTGACACATAGATACAATAAAGCAAACAACATAGAGAAATATACCTCGATCATATAAGGAAAGGAAAAGAGAAAAAGAATTGGAAAAAAAAAAATCGGAAGAAATAATGACAAGGAGAAGGAATAATAATAATCGTACAATATTACAGTAAACATGAGGGACCATATAAACACAAGTAAATATTAGCACGAAATAATATAAAATTATATAATCAGAAGGCCATAGGTCGCCACAACGCTTCTAATTTAACTAAGGAACGAGTTCCCCTAGCCTTTGCCAGAGCGGCCTCTAAGCCATAAGTTTCTTTGATAATAACCCAACATTCATCAACCAACGGAGGTGTGGGAGAAATCCAAGACCTGGCAATAGCCAGTCTTGCAGAGGCCATCAAAATTGAAAAAAGGCGTGCTATATCTGAATGATTCTCCTTGTATCCCAACATAATTTCAAGATCAGTCAGTGGTCTATCTAACCCAAGTTTGACCTGAAGTAACTGTTCTATTTTCTGCCAGAAAACCGTAAGTGCTGGGCATGAAATAAACATGTGTAATAAATTAGCAGCGTATAAACCACACTTAGGACAATATTTTTTCTCTCCTACAATATTTCCTTGAGCCCATTTAGCGATTCTAGACGGGGTATAATATAACATACAAGTAGTACGAAATTGCTGAAGTTGCAGATTCACGGAGTGCACCGACTCCTTCACATTACCTAACGCTTGTTTAATCATGTCGGGTGAAACCACTACGCCCAGGGTTTGACTCCAGCGTTCGGCTAATTTTTCATTACCATCTACTTTGAAACTATGTAAATGTGTGTACATCATGCCTATTAGAGATTTAGTCTTTCCTCCATATATACAGTCCCAAACATTTGACTGAATGAACTCAATTGCCCCAAATCTTGTAGTCAAGTAGTCTCTTACTTGCAAGTATTTTTAAAAAAAGTTTATCGGTAGCTTATACGTTACACGCAAGTTTGCAAATGATTTGATTCATTTCACATTATAAATTTCGCCCAAGTATGAAATTCCATACTTAGCCCAGGATTTGCCAGTCTGATCCTGAAAAATCTCAGGAAACAATGGATTCCCCCACAATGGAAATTTATTATGAATTATTGGCAATTTACACTTAGAAGACATATCTCTCCATATATAAACAATATCCCTCAGTGTCTTAAACTTAACTCTCTTGAAGTAATTTGGATCGTTTATTCCATATAAAAACATGTTCCTCTGATTACCTAAAGTAAGCTTAAATAATGAATCATTCTGGTCTAGACCCAACAAACAACGAAAACGACCAGTAAATGAAGCCCAGAAATACATTTTGAAATCCAGGAAGCCTAGTCCTCCTTGTTCGTACGAGGATTTAAGTAGCTCGATCGCCCTCCTAGGTTTTTTATAGCCCCATATAAAGCTACTACATATGCCCTCTAATTTTTTTAAAAAAATGTTAGGGATTTTCAAAGGAAATGAACGGAACAAATATAGAAATTTAGGAAGTATTTTAATTTTGATTAGGTTGCATCTGCCAAGCAATCCCAATGGGAGTCGAGGCCAGATTTTAAGCACCTTAGTAGCCGCCTGTAAGAGTGGAATATAATTAATATCTATGATCTGATTAACTTTAGCTGCTATTTTAACCCCCAAGTAAGTCACGATTGTATATGCCCCAAGAGTAGCTTTTTGAATCCCGGGTGTAGTTAGCACTTGAGTTTTATTAACATTTAATGATACCCTGAGACATTGCCAAATTTCTCTGCTTCGTCGTTAATCCTAGCCACGGCCACACCTGGATTGATAGCATAAACCGCTATATCGTCAGCGTATGCCGTGAGTTCAAGTTTGAAAGAACCGGATTCCAACGGATTAATATGTACACATGATTGTAAAGTCCGTAAAAATGGCTCTATATACAGAGCAAAAAGCAAAGGAGACAGAGGGCATCCCTGTCTAGTCCCGCATAAAATCCTAAATGGTGCTGATCTAGATCCCATATAAGAAAGATTGGCTTGTGGATTGCGATATTAAGCCTTTACACATGACTGAAACTGCATACCTATACCTATCTTAGATAACAGAGCCCATAAGAATTCCCACCTTACACGATCGAATGCTTTTTCAGCATCTAAAAGGATCATACCAAAGTCTATTTTCTTTTGCTCTGCATAATCAAATGCGCTAATAGCCATATTCACATGAGCGGTAGTATCCCTCCCTAAGATAAACCCGTGTTGACTTTCAGAAACTAAATCCGACATAAGCGGAGCTAAGCGGACTGCCAAGATCTTTGAGAATATCTTTGCGTCTGCGTTAATAAGGGAAATTGGCCGGTATGATCCACATTCAGTCGTTAATTTGCCCTTTTTTAGAAAGAATACAATCTGTGTCCTATTCCATGATGCTGGAACCTCTCCGCTAATAGCCACAGATTGTATTACTCTAGTAAGTGGTAAAAGTGCAACCTTTTTGAAGGATTTGTAAAACTCCAATGGTATTGAATCAATACTTGTAGCCTTCCCAGTAGGCAATAATGATAATGCCAACTCAAACACCTCTAGCAACACCGTTTCTTCCAGACAGCAATTTGCTCAGAATCTGCAGCTTGGAAATCACTATTATTAATATATTTTAATACCTCTTCTTGGTTAGAGGCCCATGTCAAAGAATATAACTGTTGATAAAACTGCGAAAATTGTTCTAAAATATCTGAAGGTTCCGTATACGTTATCCCATTCGCTCCAATGATAGTATTAATCTTAGTTTTAGCTTTTGTCTCTGCGGTCTGGTAAGCCAGTACATGTCCTATATGCTCCCCATATTCGTATTTTTCTAAACGATGCTTACAGTAATTTACAGCTATTTTTTCCCTTAAAAACTTTTTTACTGCAATTCTTGCATCAGTCAATAGTAAGGACATGCTATCCTGGGCCACTAGATCCTTATTCTTAACTACCTCCACATGTTGTCTCTCAACATTACGCAGATTAAGTACTAGAGGCTCCGTTTCATTTTTTCGTTTTTCATTCTGATAGAAGATGTACTTTTGTGTAATACCACGAACAAACGCTTTCATAACATCCCATACAATTATTGGAGATGCAGTCCCTGTGTTAATTTAAAAAAAATTCCTCTAGTAGCTGAGTCATACTTAACAAATATTCATTATCCGTCAGCAAGTACCTAGGAAAGGAGAATGGCCTAAGTTATTTTTCTGCAGTTTTAACCCCAAAAGAAAAAATAATAGGATTATGGTCAGAAGTCACTCGGGGACATACCTCCATTTTTGATGTTGTGAGTAAACTGTCAGACACAAGAACCATGTCAATCCTAGAATATGATTTATGAGGGGCCGAATAATAAGTATACCCTGGTATTAAAGGATATGTATGTCTCCAAGCATCCTTAACAGACTGAAGCCTTATCATTTGTAAAATTGCTCCCCGGGTTCTACGCATTCTTAGATTGAGACTTTTCCCCGTAGAGTCTATATGATAATCTATAACACAATTAAAGTCCCCCATAATTAATTTATCCCCCTCCCAATTTAACAATTCCACATTGAGAAACTCAAAAATAACAGGGTCATCCACATTGGGGCCATATAGCGCACAAATCACATCTTTTTTAACCCCTATCTCCAGCTGGGCTAATGCCCACCGCCCCCATTGATCGGCTTGCTTTTTCATTACTTTGCAGTTGAACCTTTTATCTTTTAAAATAGCCACCCCCTTTATAGATACTGTTTGAGTAGTACAAATGATTATATCCAACCCTAAATCTAGCGAGTCATTTTAAAAACAAAATAGATAGTATCTATGACTCTTTTGCGCCCCTACCAGAAAACTGGGAGGAAACTCAGAACATTGTGAGTTCCCCGCCGGTGAGTCTAGAAGCGTTCACAGCCATTACTAGGTAACAGGTGCTACCATTATTGAAAGGCCTAAAGTCAGGGTCGCCGTCAGATATAGCTCCCCCTTATGTGTTGTCAGATCTAGCCACAGAGCTTGTTAACCCTATGACAGAAGTTTGTAATCTGTCACTGGCGACTGCCTCTTTCCCGTTTAGCTGGAAGAAGGCTTTTATCAAACCTCTGCCTAAGAAACCATCGCTGGACTCTGCTGATCTGCAGAACTATAGACCCATCTCACTCCTCCCAGGATGCTCCAAAATCATGGAGGCGCTGATAAACCGCCAACTGTCGGATCATCTGGCTCAGCACAGCCTGTTAGATCCCTCGCAGTCGGGCTTCCGTGCTGGGTATAGCAGGGAGACAGCGCTGGTGGAGATAACTGATACCATCAGGCTCTTACTTGACGATGGGACCCCGGCTGTGCTGGTCCTACTTGATCTGTCAGCGGCCTTTGACACCATCTCCCACAGGATTCTTTTGCATAGACTGCGGGAGATAGGTGTCACTGGAGGGGCCTGGGAGTGGATGCGGAGTTTTCTATCAGACAGATCGCAGTGTGTGCAGTTAGACTCTTTTGTCTCTCAGTCTACAGTAGTGGAGAGGGGGGTACCGCAGGGTTCTATTTTGAGCCCCACATTGTTTAACATCTATGTGGCTTTATTGGCCGCCATCATAGAATCCTGTGGTTTCCAAACCATCTCAGAAGCAGATGACACCCAGGTGCCTATCCCCATAGAAAAGGACCACCTACTGACTAGAGAGAGATTCAAGAGCTGCATGATTAAAATATCCAGCTGGATGAAAGACAACTATCTCCAACTTAACCCCACCAAGACGGAGATTTTATTGTTTGGGAAGGCAGAGGAACTATGGACAGATGAATGGTGGCCAGAGGCACTAGGCTCTCCACCTCTCCCAAAAAATTGGGTAAAAAATCTGGGTGTGATTATGGATAAGAATCTATCCATGGAACAACATGTCAAAACTTTAACAGGTAAATGTTTTGGCCTGATGCGCACCTTAAAGAAGATTTTCCCCTGGGTGTCCCTTTCTGCTAGAAGGGTTTTGATCCAGTCACTGTTAGTTAGTAGACTTGATTATGGGAATGCTCTTCTGGTAGAAGTGAGGGAAGATCTATTGTCAAGGTTACAAGTCGTAAAAAATACGGCGGCCCGCCTGGCTTTGAATAAATCTCCTCACACGCCATCTGCGCCGCTTTTGAGAGATCTACACTGGCTACCAATTAGAAAGAGGGCTCTCTTTAAACTCCTTTGCCTAGCTTTCAAAGCACGGGTCGGACAAGGGCCGGCTTATCTCACAAAGAAGCTAGTTTGGCACTCTCCGGTCCGGTGCCTAAGATCTAGTGGCCAAAAATTTCTTCAAACACCAAGAGTCAGGAAGAAGAAAATGGGGGGTCGCGCCTTTTCTTTTTGGCGCCTAAGTATTGGAACCTGCTGCCTTGGGATTTGCACTCCTGCACAGACTTAAACATCTTCATGAAGCATTTAAAGACCTGGCTGTTTAGCTGATCTGCTGGGGTCGTCAAAGCCTGCCTTCACATGCGCCGAGAGATCCCTTTGGGGATGATTCGTGCGCAATATAAATGTAATAATAATAATAATAACAAATCTCTTCACATCTGGGATTATAGATGTGCTCAGCCCATCTGGACAGGCAGATTTATGTACCAGTGAAATTTTGTTTGGGAGACCAGATAGGACCCCATCATCCTCCCAACCCCCAATCATGCATTCCGATGTGCGCATGCAGTGAACTCATGATGTACTCCCTAAAGCTTCTGCTCCTGCCAAAAGGCCTGTTGCTTCACTATCTATAGATCAGTCCTACATAAAGGCCTCCGACTGAAGAGCCAGAAGTCACCATTTCACAGCACTCTCGGCAGCGCAGCATGAATGAGATGGTGGCAGCACGAGGAAAGTGCTTACTGTATGTGACATGCTCTGCACGACTTACGCCTGTTCAATACTGTTAATTTACTCGAAATTTATAAAGAGAGAAATTTGCCATAACCTGAAAGAAACATGTATAACCAGGCCAAGAAAAATCACGAAATATGGTTTAATCTACATTTATATTTAGTCAATGATAATGTTAGCTTCCATAAAACAGAGCTAATAGGTGGACAGTTCAGACTTATCTGCCTTGCTGATCTTTGGATGTAATTTGTCGTTCATTTTAGCACTTCTGAGTCATATAACAACCGATACCACAGCTGAACATAAATTTGTAAGAGACGTCTGTGATTGGATGGTATTACCATCTTCAGAACACATCTGGACCTGTGGAATACAGAAGAAGGACGGAATCTGCAGTTGAACCCATGAACAGGAACCCTAGAGGCTGCACCTGCTTCCCACTCCAGGACGGAGTGGACCCGAAAGGCTAATTTCCTGTTCAGCTCAAGGAACATAAAGCTGAAAGAAGCCCAAATCTCTGCTGATCTCAGCTTACTAGCTCTAGATGGATTTGCCATGTACCCTGCTGGTGGCTTCTGTGACATTGTGTCATAAACCCAGAGTGGAGCCAAAAAGGTCCTAAACCCTTGGCTCCTTTTAAAGTGCACTTTTCCCTATTGCAAGACTGGGCATTTAGAAATGTTGTAATTACTTTCTGTGAAAAGAACCAGAGGCTACCACTTCTGAGCCACAGCCACCAATGTCGAACTGTCAGTTCGACTCAACTTGCTAGTTTGCCCTGCTGACTCCAAAAACTTTTTATGTTAAAAAATAGAGGACTTCACTAGGGCTAATGCTGAGCACCACCCTAATGACGACTGCAATTTCCTTGGCTGCAACTTTAGACATTGTCCACTTTTAGTGTTTCCACCTCCAACATTGAAAACCTTGAACTTTTCACCATAACCAAGGTCCTCTGCTTCACCCAGCCACCTATGACGTATGCCGCTGGTACTCTGACCCACTGACAACCTCGTTGCCAAGAAAACAATTAAATCAGAAGGTAAACTTTCCACTGGGACAATCCTGGTTCCTGTATCCGACCCATGCTCCATCACAGTCAGCCTTCACTTTTGACTTCGACCTGGTCTACTGTAAGCAGATACTTGCAGTTAGGTTTTACCGAGAGACCATCACATATCGGCATCTGACTCAGAGAACGTTGACTGCATTGAAGTATCTGATACTACTACGAGACCGAATGTAGTCACTAGGGGCCAGAAAGTTAAAATCTGTCAAGGGACAGCACCCCTTTCTAAGAAAAGAAAGGCCCAGTCTGCTACTAAGAATAATGTCACACCTTCTAAGACCACGGGACATAAACATAAGGCTGTGGAGAAGGAGGTTTGTACAGGACACTCTAAGGCGCATAAGAACACTGCTCAAATAGCCCCTATTGTAAGTCAGGAGGATAATATGGAGTTCTGGAAGAAGTTAGAAACAGTAGTATCAGCCCTCTTGAATCCACTCATGCTTACATTATCTGCTCTGGACGTGAGTGTAGAAAAACTAGAAAACCGGGTGGGTAGTCTCCCCCAGGCCCCCCAAGTGTCAATGTATTACAATAGGAGCTTCAACAAGTAGATATGTGGGTCTAAACCACAAGGAGATTAGTAACACAGGGGCTGGGGCCATGCTCCGGCAGCACCAACAAGATTCCTCTCATATAACCAATGCCCTGGCTGGGTGTGGGTCACTCCACCCAAGAGAACCACTTTCCACAAATAACCAACCACAACCTGTACAGGGCTCGAATGGAAGCAGCGAGCGGTCACTAAACACACAAAGAGAAACTCTCCCTGCTAGGGATTTTTATAAACAGGGTGCCCAGACTTTAAGTGACTCAAGACATCAGAACCCAACTAGGGGTAACCTGGATGACCGCAGTAATTTGCACCTTCCTCCCGAAGTAACCCCATACACAGTCATACTGGCCATTGTACCCCCCTGTCATCAGGGTAGCTGGAGCACTGGTCAACACTTAGGAATAAGTCCTTACACCTACTAAGTGCCAGAACAGGTATTACAAACCCGCTATTCACAGAGTTTAAGATGGCTCCGCGAATTGGCTGGGTTGTTAAATCTAAAAAGACCCTAGATGGAGATTGTGTAGTCCTAACATTTAGGACTCCAGCTCTGGTCCGAACCATACTAGGTAAGTGGGGGTGATTGGCAAGTCAGTACAACGGGGATACACATCTTACCCCTGGGCTTTTTCTACCAACCATATAGATCCCCGCAGTATATGCTAGAGGAAGACAGATCAACCGGCTTAAGGAAAATCAGGTATGCTGTCCCAGTCAACAATCGCTATGATATCTTTAACACTCTAGAGGATATCGATTGACTGGCATCACGAGGCAGAAATTTGAACCAGGACGAGGGCCTATCTAGATCTTTTGGTGCTGTAACCCCCTTCAAAGGTAGCTCCCTCGTGTTAGAGGAACTAGCGCCTAATCCGCAGCCTAATACATTAGAGTTGGAACCATACGAGAGAACACTTAGTACCAACAGCGTAGCTAAAGTATGTGTGACTGTGGAGCAGATAAGTGAAGGTAACTATTGTACCCACTCAAAAGGTATAGAAGCAGAAACCATGGAAGCGCCACAACTAAATGTTTGTGGTGATCCCGTCTTTCAGAGCAGCCTGTTTGGGGTAGCTTCAACAGGCCGTTCACCGGTTGGGTCACTACAAATTATGTCATGGAATGTTGCAGGGGCCATAAATAAATTGCATAATCCAGTATGGCTTAAATTTATTCAGCACTGCACTTTAATCCTCTTACAGGAAACATGGTCGACAGAAGTCTTTTTTATGAATGGTTTTAAAACAATTTTTTCTAAAGCGATACCGGGAGAGCAAGTGGAGGCCTGGCAGTATTAATTTCTGTGTCTGCACCCCTCACCCTAAAGAAAACCTATACAAATTCACAGCACTTCCAGTTCTTAGTTTTTACTGTCAAAGGAAAGCAGAATATTGTATTTATTAATTTCTACAACAATATTTTTGATAACACAAGACAAGAGATAATTATAAAACTGGAGGCAGAGTTGGACACATTTTTGAATGAATTGGGGGGTGACAATATATTAATCTGGGCAGAGGATTTTAATAGTGAATTATGTGAATATATTATAGGGGACCAATGTGGCTATGAAGACACACTTGGAGATCATATTCCCCATTTCCCTCACAATCTCTATGGTGAAACATTCAATCATGTCATGCATAAACTCAACTTAGAAATCATGGAGCCAGGTTCTTATGAGGGAGCTCATGTTAAACATACATATGAGGGTGCTAGGTCGTCTTCATGTATTGACCACTTTATAATATCTAGGAACTGTAGGTCCCTGGTTGATAAATATACAACCTAGTCTGCTTAGTGACCATCAACCCCTGTTGTTAATATTAAATTCCAAATTATATCATAGAGCGAAGACAACTGCCCTTGCAACTAACATCAAAACGCAAGGTGAAAATGGGATATCGATAAAGTGGACAGGTGTCGACCCCACAGTTTTTGTGGATAATGTAATCTGAAAAAATAACCATCACATAAAAACATGCATGGACAAATCATCTAGTAACATTGAAATTGTCTCGGCTTTCCAAAATATCTCTGACGACATCTCTAAGGATTTGAAAGTTAAAAATAAGAAAAACAGAAATGATTGTCCACGTTGGTTTAACCATCACTGCTCTAGAATAAATAGGGACTTGAAGGAAGAACTAAAAGGCAAACCTAGGAATAGAGAAAAAAATCTGTAGTCTTCTGAAGAGCTATAAGCAAGCTTTAAAGCTGAGAAAAACTGACATTAGGGAGAATGCTTGGGATAACCTGATCCAAGCAGCTGAGACTAAGAACTCTATCCTCTTCTGGAAAACTATAGACCAACCTCTGTTTAAAGATATATCATCTGCAAAGGTTGATACATTAGTCATGCCAGAAGATTGGTTAACCCCTTTGCTGCCAGGCCTTTCCCCCTCCTGTGCCACGCCCTTTTTTGGCTATTTGGGGTAGTGCGCGCTGAGGACCCTGTAACTTTTTGACCACATAAGGTATCCACGCGAAATTTGCGTTCTTTTCTTCCAACATCATGCAGATTCTGAAGGTACTCAGGGTTTGTGGATTCCCCTGGAGAGGTCACAGAAATGAGCCAAAATACAGCAAAATTTAGTTTTTTTTGGGGAGAATGGGAAAAACGGGCTGCAAATGAAAGCATCTGGGTTTTTCCCTGCAAGTGTTATCAAAAAAGGGTTTGTGGGGCTGAAATCACCATTTTCCCAGCTTTTAGGGGATACCAGACCTTTGTCAGAAACCCAACATTTTTTACACAGTTTTGGCATTTTTCTGGGACATAGCCTATTTTTGCTATTTTTTGTGCTTTCGACCTCCTTCCAGTTAATGGTAGAAATGGGTAAAAAAACAATAATGGATCCTGGAAAGCTAAACATTTAAGAGAAGTAGACAAAATTCTGAATTCAGCAAGGGGTCATTTGTGTAGATCCATCAAGGTTTCTTTATAGAAACTAACAGTTAAATATAGGATAAATTGAAAATTTGTTGAAAAAAAGGGCCTTTTGTGTCAACGTTTTCACCTTTAACTTCTTCTAATTATGACAGCTCTTTGAAAGCAATATACCGTTACATCCGCTGGACATTACTAGTTGTGGGGATATATAGGACTTGTAGGTTCACTGTGAGAAGTTGGCCTGGTATATGATGCTCACTAGTTAAAGTGATCACCTTGTACCATGCCAAGCAACCCTTATGGTGTGGTTGTAAGTCAACCTTTTCGGACTAGCTGCCCTAGTGGTAGCGTAGGCTAAGCAGTCTTTGAGGCTAAACTCGTGAAGCGTGTTAAGCCAGCTGTTTTACCAAATGCAACCCCCTTTCATACCAATGAAAGGACACCACACAGATATATATTCAAAATATATATGTATTTATTTCTCAAAGTAACCCCTAGTCTCTTTATGAGCACAGGAGCACAAATCGTCAAACAAGATTACAGTAGAATACACAGAAGTTGCACTTTATATGGATAGGCCCTGGTGGCCACTCGAACCATATACTAAAATAGTGGTATAAGTACCACGAACAGAAAAGGGAAAAGGCCTAGGGCCTCTAGAATCGCTGGGCCTACAAGGAGCTAACGTCAGTTAGTGACCAGGAGGTCCACGGGTGGCGTGTGCAGAGCAAATAGTCACACGCGTGCTCCCATAGGTTTCAATGGGTGCGTAAAAAGTACAAAGTTACTGCAAAGAGGATCTTCCGGATGGACTAGGAACTCAAGATTTGGAACACAGGCACTAGAGATGTAATACTACACTTGGGCACAGGTGTGCCAGCTTTACCTCACCCACAGGAAGCGGGTGCATAGGCCTCGAAGTGCGTCGGGTTTCTTCTATCTGTTCCGTGGAGCTTGAAGACAAAGATGCTGCAGGCGGTCGGTCCGGGAGAGATGCAGTGGATCCAAGAGTGGATCGGAGATGTTGAAGACCTGTAAGCAGAGGGGACAGTGTTCACAGTCACTAGCCAGTGACCAGCGTGGCACCAGGTGGGTACCAGGCAATGTCGGGTGCAAACAGGAAGAAAGGTGTAGCTTGTCTCTGCAGCCACGTGGTCCCTGGAGGTCGACGACGTCCAGGTGTCGTTTCACGAGCTGTCCCATGCAGGCTCTCGCTGTCGGCGGTGTCGGCGACTTGATCGAAGCAAACAAGCCTTGGCAAAAGCAATTGTTGTAGGAGATGAAATAAGCTGATGGTTCTGACCAGCAAGGTCAGAAGGACTGCTCCTTTGGAGGGGAGCAAGGGCCAGTCTGGAACAACCAGACCAGTGGTGTATTTTGTAAAGTTCGTCGCCAAGATGGCTACTAGCCAGCGGCCAGCAACCGGGTAGGCGCGTCGAGTGGCAAAATGCAGAAGGGCCCCACGCAGATCGTGGAGATGCTGGAGGGCTCACCTTTGGTGCAGATGCTGCTCGAGGGTTGGGCTTCTCAGATCCCAAAGCACAACTTGGAGGGAGCCTCGGTTGTTGCACTTGTCAGCTTGTCGTGGTCGTTTCAAGATGGCTGGCTCCACGTGTCTCGGTGCCTCCACGGGTCTCCTCTTTTCAGGGACTGTGGATTGGGCGGTGAGAGGTCTGGAGGTCCAGGTCTTGTCAGTCTCCGGGCTCAGGCTCCGGCGGGAGGCGGCAGCAAAGCAGACGTTGATTCGCTGGATGGTGATTGCGTTAGCAAGGTGGTCACTCCCTGACCACAGGGGAGATTTCCTTCAGTCTTCTGTGCAGCAGAATGTCGAAGTTCCCGTCTTCTTCTTAGTTTCAAGTTGATTCCAGGATGTCTGAAGTCTTAGGACACAGCTCCTACCTTTAAGCGGATTCTAGGGGCCGGACTATCTGCTAGGTCCCTCCCTATGGGTGGGACCAGGAAGGGGGGTGGTTACACCCCCAATCCTTTGTCCAGCTCGCCCCAGGCCCGGGACTGGTGTGCCCCAGGACCGGTTTGAACTGGCATATGCACCGAGGCTCCTTGTGAGCCACAGGCATGTCTGGTTTCTTTCAAGCCCTACCTGACCAATACACACAATCCTGTCTGGGGTGGTGCACGCATCTCCCCTGGCAGGAAACCCTTTGTCCACACCTCCCAAGCTGGAAGGACTCCCAGCAGCAGGAGGGCAGACTTGTGTCTGTGGTGGCAGCATCCATTTTTTGGAGCTGAGGCTATGTCTGATTTTACCCGGGTTTCAGGTACTGTACATGTCGTGTCCCTCTAGAAGGGTGGAATGCTAACCCCGTCGCCAGAATTGGCGAGGGGTTAGTATTCCAATTCGTATGACACCTTACTCGACATGTTTTGATAAAGCCAAACCAAAGATAGCATTTAACCGCAAGGTTCATAATGCACTTAAGAGTATATGGTATGACGATATCTGGAACCAGTAGAAGGAAGTTGTTCCGACCACTGAAGACAGGCTCAGCTCATGCCAGAGCACCATCTCACATGGAACCAAGCACTCTGCCTTCAGGATTGTTAAGGCCTGCCATAGGAGTGACTTATAGGTTACCAGGTGTCCCATTTAAGGTTAGGTATAGGTATACTACACCTAAGTAAGAGGTGATTACACCAACATACCCCAGCTGAGTGATCAGCCAGTTGTGTCAAATTGTTAGGCCAAGCCTGGGGTGGCATAATACATGCTTCAGCCCCTGGCAGGCCTTGGGTACACCAATGCCCTGGGTACCTAGTGTACACTGGTACAGGGGCTGACAGGGTGATCCACTTCCAATTGGTTATGCACCTAGGGTGCATAGTTTTAATTTAGTAGAGAGAACAGCAGGCTGGGGGTCTGATTGGCAGGCCCACAGCCTCAATATGTCAAAAACCAGTGAAGCAAAAAGCAAAAATTTGGGGTGACCATAGGATAGCAGACCCTACTCTCCTACACAACCCCCCCCCCAAACGCTGGGACATTAAACTAGCCTTGACCAGTCTCGTCTTCATGTCCTAAGTGGAAGTACCTGGAGAGACCATCTGCATTCCCATGGTCAGTACCTGGCCGGTGCTCCACTGTAAAGTCCATCCCCTGTAGGGAAATGGACCACCTAAGCAGTTTGGGGTTTTCACCCTTCATCTGATTTAGCCACAAGAGGGGCTTATGGTCGGTCTGAATCTTGAAGTGAGTGCCAAACAAGTATGGCCTCAGCTTCTTCAGGGCCCACACCACAGCAAAGGCCTCCCTCTCAATAGCTGACCAATTCTTCTCTCTGGGGGTCAACTTTCTGCTAATAAAAGCAATGGGTTGGTCTTGACCATCTACATTAAGTTGTGACAGCACAGCTCCCACACCCAACTCAGAAGCATCTGTTTGGACAATAAACTCTTTGGAGTAGTCAGGACTTTTCAGGATAGGTGCAGAGCACATGGCCTCCTTCAGGTCATCAAATGCCTTTTGACAGCTTACTGTCCACTGAACCTTTTTGGGCATCTTCTTGGATGTCAGATCATTAAGAGGAGTCCCAATGGACCCATAGTTCTTAACAAACTTCCTGTAGTACCCAGTCAAGCCCAAGAAAGCTCGAACTTGAGTCTGGGTGGTTGGAGGGGACCAGTCCTTGATGGATTGTATCTTACTCTCCAGTGGTTGAACTTGGCCTCCACCTACAAGGTGGCCCAAATATACAACCTTACTCTGCCCTATCTGGCACTTAGTAGCCTTGATAGTGAGGCCTGCCCTTTGCAGAGCCTCAAGAGCCTTCTTCAGGTGGATCAGGTGATCCTACCAGGTGGAGCTAAAGACAGCAATGTCATCAAGATATGCTGCGCAAAAGTCATCCAACCCAGTAAGGACTTGGTTCACCAGCCTTTGGAAGGTGGCAGGTGCATTCTTCAGACCAAAGGGCATCACCACAAACTGGTAGTGCCCACCTGGGGTTGAGAATGCTGTTTTGGCCTTAGACTCCTCAGCTAATCTGATTTGCCAATAGCCAGCTGTTAAGTCAAATGTGCTCAAAAACTTTGCAGAAGCTAGTTTGTCTATGAGCTCATCTGCCCTTGGAATAGGGTGTGCATCTGTCCTGGTGACAGCATTGAGTCCTCTGTAATCCACACAGAACCTCATCTCTCTCTTGCCATCTTTGGTGTGAGGTTTGGGGACCAGAACCACTGGGCTAGCCCAGGGGCTCTCTGAGGGTTCAATGACACCTAATTCCAGCATTTTATGTACCTCAGCCTTTATACAGTCCCTGACGTGGTCAGGTTGTCTGTAAAGCTTGTTCTTTACAGGCAGACTGTCACCAGTGTCCACCACATGGGTACACCAGTCAGTTTGACTAGGTATCAAGGAAAACATATGTGAAAATGATTGTAGAACCTGTCTACATTCAGTCTGCTGATGGGCAGTGAGGTTGCCTCCAAGGGTCACTCCTTCAACTGAGCCATCTTCAGGGTTCTGAGACAACAGGTCTGGGAGAGGGTCACTCTCTTCCTCCTGTCCCTCATCTGTAGCCATGAGCAAGCCCATGTCTGCCCTGTCAACATATGCTTTAAGCTTGTTAACATGGAGTACCCTGTGGGGACTCCTGGGAGTTCCTAGGTCGACCAAGTAGGTGACCTCTCCCTTCTTTTCCAGGATTGTATGGGGTCCAGACCATTTGTCTTGGAGTGCTGCTGGGGCCACTGGCTCCAACACCCATACCTTCTGTCCTGGCTGAAACTCAACCAAGACAGCCTTTTGGTCATGCCAAGCTTTCTGTAAGGCCTGGCTTGCCTCAAGGTTTTTGGATGCCTTCTCCATATACTCAGCCATCCTGGAGCGGAGACCAAGTACATAGTCCACTATGTCTTGCTTAGGCTTTTTGAGAGGTAACTCCCATCCTTCCTTCACTAAACACAGTGGGCCTCTTACAGGGTGCCCAA
This sequence comes from Triturus cristatus, assembly GCF_964204655.1. NCBI lineage: Eukaryota > Metazoa > Chordata > Amphibia > Caudata > Salamandridae > Triturus > Triturus cristatus. Next base: position 887,766,723 of record NC_140587.1, on the reverse strand, counting down.
ACAACAATTCAAAGGGGCTGTAGCCAACTCCTTTTTGTGGGACCTCTCTGTAAGCAAACAGAAGGCAGGGTAGAAGGATGTCCCATCTTCGCCTGAGCTTTTCAGGTAATCCTTTGATCATACCCTTTAGGGTCTTGTTGAATCTCTCAACAAGCCCATTGCATTGTGGGTGATAAGGGGTGGTGAACTTGTAGTTGACACCACATTCCTTCCACATAGCTGTCAAGTATCCTGACATAAAGTTGGTACCTCTGTCAGATACTACCTCCTTCGGAAACCCCACTCTGGAGAATACTCCCAGCAGGGCCCTGGCCAAAACAGGAGCTGTAGTGGTCCTAAGGGGAATTGCCTCTGGATACCTGGTGGCATGATCCACTACCACCAGTATAAATCTGTGCCCAGATGCAGTGGGAGGATCCATGGGACCCACTATGTCTATTCCCACTCTTTCAAAGGGGACCCCCACCACAGGTAGTGGTATTAGGGGGGCCTTTGTTGTGCCACCTGATTTGCCACTGGCTTGGCAGGTCACACAGGAGCGACAAAACTCCTTTGTATCTTCATTCATATGAGGCCAGTGAAAGTGAGGGACAAGCCTGTCCCAAGTCTTGTTCTGGCCTAAGTGTCCTGCTAAAGGAATATCATGGGCCAAGGTAAGAAGGAAGCCCCTAAATTGCAGAGGTATAACCAACCTCCTGGTAGCACCAGGCTTGGGGTCTCTAGCCTCTGAATAAAGGAGCCCTTCATCCCAATACACTTTATGGGTACCTTGAGCATTCCCAGCAGCCTCAGCAGCAGCCAGCTGTCTGAGGGGTTCAAGAGAGGGACAGGATAACTGAGCCTGCCTCAAGTCAGCCCTTGAAGGTCCCCCTGTCCCCAGAAACTCAACCTGATCAGGTTCAAGCTCTTCAGGGACAGTTCCTTCAGGGTCCTCTAGATCAGCTTCCTGGGAAGGCTGATCATCACTCTGAGGCAGGGGGGAAGGCACAGCCTTGACCCTCCTGTTCTTCTTCTTGGTAGGTGCTTGGTCCATTGTTCCAGGATCCAAGACCTGAGGTTCAGTGAGGCACTTTTTGGCCTGTGACCTGGTCACAGCAAGGACATGTGATGATATACCTAACATCTCTGCATGAGTCCTGTACTCCACTTCTGACCATAGAGAACTCTCTAGGTCATTGCCCAACAAACATTCTACTGGGAGGTCTGCACTAACCACAACCCTTTTGAGGCCAGTTACCCCTCCCCATGAGAAGTTAACAACTGCCACACTATGTGAAGTAGTGGCATTGCTGGCATTGGTCACCAGGTAATTCTCACCTGGTATGTACTGTCCAGGGTCCACAAAGCCTGGTGTCACCATAGTGACACTGGCACATGTGTCCCTGTAGGCTTGAGCCACTTTGTCATTAATTAAAGGAGTCTGTCTGTACTTGCCCAGGTTACTGGGGCTCACAGTCAGGGACAAATCAATGTCCCCATCACAGATCAAGACTGCCTGTGTCAGGGTTCTGTCTAAGTCAGAATCTCCTTCAGTTCCCATAGTGATTCCCACTACACCCTTTGTCTGGGGACCAACACTGCTAACAGTAGTACTGGGAGCAGGTGCCTTAGGGGCAACAGTGTTGGGGGCTCCACCCTTCTTACAATCACTAGTCCAGTGAGTTGTATTCTTGCAATGATTGCACCAGGGTTTCTTTTGACCTTCTTTCTTCTTTCCCTTAGTTTGTTGTTGGGACCCACCCTCCTTAGCAGTAGTTTGGGGCCCTGTTGAAGACTTCTGGTCTTTAGATTTCTGATCTCCACCCTTTTGGTCTGTTTTCTTCTGATCACCCCCTTGGCCCTGGTTCTGGTTCTTTTGCTTAACCCTGGTTCTGACCCATTTGTCTGCCTTCTTTCCCAATTCTTGGGGAGAGGTCAGATCAGAGTCAACCAAGTGTTGATGCAGTTGCTGGTTTTGACAGTTATTTAAAATCTGTTCTCTCATCATCAAATTATACAATCCTGTAAAATCAGATACCTTACTTCCCAGCAACCAACCCTCCAAAGCCTTAGTGGCACATTCAACATATTCAGACCAGTCCTGAGTCTGTGTCTTTTGGGTGTCTCTGAACATTAACCTGTACTGTTCAGTGGTTGAGCCTAACCCATCTACCAGAACACTCTTCAGGACTCTGTAATTTCTGACATCCTCTTCTCTAACAGTGAGGAGTCTGTCTCTGCCTCTTCCTTCAAAGGAGAGCCAGAGGATTGCTGCCCACTGGTCTTCAGGAACCTGCTGTACTTTGCAGGCTCTCTCAAGAGCAGTTATCCACTTGTGGATGTCATCCCCACTTTTGTAGGGGGGCACAACCTTAGACAGGTTCCTATTATCAAAGACCCTATCTTTGTCCTTAGGGACAATGCTGCCACCAGTGGGTATAGACCCACTCTCTCTAGGTTGCCTAGCCTTGTTCAGTTTTTCTTCCATCAGGGCTACTTCTAGCTCCTGCTTCCTGATCCTCAGCTGGGCTTCCTGCATTCTGGCCTCATGTTCCCTCCTCTGAGGGGTGGTCATCCTTTTCCTGGAGTGACCTTGAGAGCCTCTAGAGCCATGAGAAGCATTGGAGTCACCTGAGCGATTCCTTTGCCTCCCAAGCCCTGTGTTAAGTCCACTGGGGAGATCCAATGGGGTAAACCCACTGTCAGTCCCCAATAGCCTTAGTTTAGCTGGGCCAAGTATGACACTTGGCACTGGGCTAGTTCTCCCTTCATCATCACTACTTTCTGTATCAGCACCTTTATCACTCTCATCCTCTGTGGTATTATTGCCATCTAAGGGGTGACTATTGGAACTGGGTACCTCTGTAGCATCTTCAGAAGGGGGGCCTCCTGTTCCTGACCCTAAGGGGGCTAACTGGGAAGCTTTCTTGAGCTCTCTCTGATTTTCATCATTTTGCAAGAGTTCTCTGAGCTCAGCAGAGCTAGGGTTCTTGGGCTGTTTAAGGCCTCTAAGAGTTGCCAAATGCCTGAGCTCATTCTGATTAAGGGTAGCAAAGATGGATGGTGCCCTCTGGGGGTCACTCTCAACAGAGATGGGTACAGTGGACCCCTCTGCCCCAGCCATTGCTCTTAAGTGTGGGTGGATGTGTTGCAATCTACCTACACTTGGGTTTACCTACTAAACCTATCTAGTAGTTGTAGTCAGGGTGTGCTACTCCCTTTGCTCTACAACAACTAAGTTCAGTAGAACTTATGTATATATAATCTTGTTTTATATGTACCTACAGGTACCTATGTGATCTTTCAATTGGTAACCAAGAGATTACAATGGTAAAACACAGCAAGCTCAAATCCAACCGCTGCTCACCAATGTGAGAAGTTGGCCTGGTATATGATGCTCACTAGTTAAAGTGATCACCTTGTACCATGCCAAGCAACCCTTATGGTGTGGTTGTAAGTCAACCTTTTCGGACTAGCTGCCCTAGTGGTAGCGTAGGATAAGCAGTCTTTGAGGCTAAACTCGTGAAGCGTGTTAAGCCAGCTGTTTTACCAAATGCAACCCCCTTTTATACCAATGAAAGGACACCACACAGATATATATTCAAAATATATATGTATTTATTTCTCAAAGTAACCCCTAGTCTCTTTATGAGCACAGGAGCACAAATCGTCAAACAAGATTACAGTAGAATACACAGAAGTTGCACTTTATATGGATAGGCCCTGGTGGCCACTCGAACCATATACTAAAATAGTGGTATAAGTACCACGAACAGAAAAGGGAAAAGGCCTAGGGCCTCTAGAATCGCTGGGCCTACAAGGAGCTAACGTCAGTTAGTGACCAGGAGGTCCACGGGTGGCGTGTGCAGAGCAAATAGTCACACGCGTGCTCCCATAGGTTTCAATGGGTGCGTAAAAAGTACAAAGTTACTGCAAAGAGGATCTTCCGGATGGACTAGGAACTCAAGATTTGGAACACAGGCACTAGAGATGTAATACTACACTTGGGCACAGGTGTGCCAGCTTTACCTCACCCACAGGAAGCGGGTGCATAGGCCTCGAAGTGCGTCGGGTTTCTTCTATCTGTTCCGTGGAGCTTGAAGACAAAGATGCTGCAGGCGGTCGGTCCGGGAGAGATGCAGTGGATCCAAGAGTGGATCAGAGATGTTGAAGACCTGTAAGCAGAGGGGACAGTGTTCACAGTCACTAGCCAGTGACCAGCGTGGCACCAGGTGGGTACCAGGCAATGTCGGGTGCAAACAGGAAGAAAGGTGTAGCTTGTCTCTGCAGCCACGTGGTCCCTGGAGGTCGACGATGTCCAGGAGTCGGTTCACGAGCTGTCCCATGCAGGCTCTCGCTGTCGGCGGTGTCGGCGACTTGATCGAAGCAAACAAGCCTTGGCAAAAGCAATTGTTGTAGGAGATGAAATAAGCTGATGGTTCTGACCAGCAAGGTCAGAAGGACTGCTCCTTTGGAGGGGAGCAAGGGCCAGTCTGAAGCAACCAGACCAGCAGTGTATTTTGTAAAGTTCGTCACCAAGATGGCTACTAGCCAGCGGCCAGCAACCGGGTAGGCGCGTCGAGTGGCAAAATGCAGAAGGGCCCCACGCAGATCGTGGAGATGCTGGAGGGCTCACCTTTGGTGCAGATGCTGCTCGAGGGTTGGGCTTCTCAGATCCCAAAGCACAACTTGGAGGGAGCCTCAGTTGTTGCACTTGTCAGCTTGTCGTGGTCGTATCAAGATGGCTGGCTCCACGTGTCTCGGTGCCTCCACGCGTCTCCTCTTTTCAGGGACTGTGGATCGGGTGGTGAGAGGTCTGGAGGTCCAGGTCTTGTCAGTCTCTGGGCTCGGGCTCCGGCGGGAGGCGGCGGCAAAGCAGACGTTGATTCGCTGGATGGTGCTTGCGTTAGCAAGGTGGTCACTCCCTGACCACAGGGGAGATTTCCTTCAGTCTTCTGTGCAGCAGAATGTCGAAGTTCCCGTCTTCTTCTTAGTTTCAAGTTGATTCCAGGATGTCTGAAGTCTTAGGACACAGCTCCTACCTTTAAGCGGATTCTAGGGGCCGGACTACCTGCTAGGTCCCTCCCTATGGGTGGGACCAGGAAGGGGGGTGGTTACACCCCCAATCCTTTGTCCAGCTCGCCCCAGGCCTGGGACTGGTGTGCCCCAGGACCGGTTTGAACTGGCATATGCACCGAGGCTCCTTGTGAGCCACAGGCATGTCTGGTTTCTTTCAAGCCCTACCTGACCAATACACAAAATCCTGTCTGGGGTGGTGCACGCACCTCCCCTGGCAGGAAACCCTTTGTCCACACCTCCCAAGCTGGAAGGACTCCCAGCAGCAGGAGGGCAGACTTGTGTCTGTGGTGGCAGCATCCATTTTGTGGAGCTGAGGCTATGTCTGATTTTACCCGGGTTTCAGGTACTGTACATGTCGTGTCCCTCTAGAAGGGTGGAATGCTAACCCCGTCGCCAGAATTGGCGAGGGGTTAGTATTCCAATTCGTATGACACCTTACTCGACATGTTTTGATAAAGCCAAACCAAAGATAGCATTTAACCGCGAGGTTCATAATGCACTTAAGAGTATATGGTATGACGATATCTGGAACCAGTAGAAGGAAGTTGTTCCGACCACTGCAGACAGGCTCAGCTCATGCCAGAGCACCATCTCACATGGAACCAAGCACTCTGCCTTCAGGATTGTTAAGGCCTGCCATAGGAGTGACTTATAGGTTACCAGGTGTCCCATTTAAGGTTACGTATAGGTATACTACACCTAAGTAAGAGGTGATTACACCAACTTACCCCAGCTGAGTGATCAGCCAGTTGTGTCAAATTGTTAGGCCAAGCCTGGGGTGGCATAATACATGCTTCAGCCCCTGGCAGGCCTTGGGTACACCAATGCCCTGGGTACCTAGTGTACACTGGTACAGGGGCTGACAGGGTGATCCACTTCCAATTGGTTATGCACCTAGGGTGCATAGTTTTAATTTAGTAGAGAGAACAGCAGGCTGGGGGTCTGATTGGCAGGCCCACAGCCTCAATATGTCAAAAACCAGTGAAGCAAAAAGCAAAAATTTGGGGTGACCATAGGATAGCAGACCCTACTCTCCTACATTCACCAAGAACCCGATGAACCCAGAGCCAAAAAACTGAGCAGCAACTTGCAATGGTTTTTTATTATGTACCGGGTATATAGTAATTATTCTGTAAAAGTGTGTACATGGAAAAATCGGTATGAAAGACACCTATGTATTTATGAAATGGGAACAAAATATAGAGTTTAGAAACAGTAGATATTTGCACATTTTCGAATTTGGGAATACTCATACTAGCATGAGAATTATAAATCATTTTTAGAATTACTTCTTTTTTACACAATGTCTTTCATTTGGAAGGCAGAAATGCATCGAAAGTCAATAGGTAATAACAGTTCCTTTACAAATCTGAATTACCCAAAGTCTTCCGAGAAAAATGGTACCTCACTTGTGTGGGTCAGCCTAGTGCCCGTGACAGGAAATGGCGCAAAATGTAACGTAGACACACCTCAATTTCGTAGCTAAAAATGACCCTTTTTTGGCAAAGTGCCTAGAGGTAGTTTTTTAACCATAGCTCTGTCGGCAGCTAGGGAAACCTAGCAAACCTATACATTTTTTTAAACTAGACACCCAGGGGAATCCAGGATGGGGTGACTTGGCTGCCTCCCACCAGGTTCTGTTACCCAGAATCCCTTGCAAACCTAAAACATTGCCAAAAAAACACATTTTCTCCATATTTCTCTGGTGGAAAGTTCTGGAATCTGCGTGGAGCCACAAATTTCCACCCACCCCGCGTCCCCCAAAGTCTTCCGAGAAAAATGGTACCTCACTTTTGTGGGTCGGCCTAGTTCCCGCGACAGGAAACGGCGCAAAACGCAACGTGGACACACCTCAATTTCACTGTGAAAAATGACCCTTTTTTGGCAAAGTGCCTAGCTGTAGTTTTTTAACCCTAGCTCTGCCGGCACCTAGGAAAACCTACTAAACCCACACATTTCTGAAAACTAGACACCCAGGGGATACAAGGGAGGTATGGCTTGCATGTATCCCCCAATGTTTCCTTACCCAGAATGCCTTGCAAACCTCAAATTTAGCTGAACAAATCACCTTTTTCACAAATTTTTGTGTGGGAAAGTTGTGGCATCACCAGGCTGACACAAATTTCCTACCACCCAGCGTTCCCCCGGGTCTCCCGATAAAAACGGTGCCTCACTCGTGTGGGAGGCCCAAGTACCCGCGACAGGCAAGGGCCCACAACGTAGTGAGGCGACATGAAAATTGCCTATCTCAAAACGACCTGGTTTTGCAAGGGGGGTCACTTGGGTTTTTGGCCCGGTGCTTGGCAGCCACCTAGGGAAACCTACCAAACCCACCAATTTCTCAAAACTAGACACCCGGGGGATTCCAGGGAGGTATGGCTTGCATGGATCCCCCAACGTTTCCTCACCCAGAATGCCCTGCAAACCTCAAATTTTGCTGAAAAAATCACCTTTTTCACACATTTTGTGTGGGAAAGTTGTGGCATCACTGGGATGACACAAATTTCCTACCACCCAGCATTCCCCCGGGTCTCACGATAAAAATGGTGCCTCACTCGTGTGGGAGGCCCAAGTACCCGCAACAGGCAAGGGCCCACAACGTAGTGAGGCGCACTACATTTCGGACCCTAGCCTGTTGAGGCGCACTACGTTTTGAAAAAACAGTGGCTATTTTTTGTGGGGGTGGGGGCATTGGCATGACCATTTTGGGCAGCCCCCACGCATAAAAAATGCCTGCGTACTCGCTGGTGCCTAGTGGGATTTCTGCCCCACCAGGGGGCAGATCAGGGGCCACTGCCACCATCTGCCTCCCGGGGGGGCAGAAAGACTGGAATTTCTCTGGGGGTGGGGTGGGGGTATTGTCATGCCCATTTTGGGGAGCCCCTGCCCCTACACTAATAAAACAAAAAAATCCATGGTTTCTAGTGGGCTTTCTGCGCCCTCCAGAGGGGGCCAGATTGGGGGCTACAGCTCCCATCTGCCTCCTGGGGGCAGAAAGACTGTCATTTTTGTGGGGGGGAGGGTGGGGGAATTGGCGTGCCCATTTCAGGCAGCCCACACCCTAAAAACAATTGCGCAAAAAAAATTCCTGGTGAATAGTGGGCTTTCTACCCCTCTGGGGGGCAGATTGGGGGCTACTGCCCCATCTGCCCCCCAGGGGGGGGCAGAAAGGCTGTAATGGTGGTGTGGGGTGGGGGCATTGGCGTGCCCGTTTCAGGCAGCCTCCACCCTAAATAAAATCCATCACCCTAAATAAAATTGCGCGAAAAAAATCCCTGGCGTCAAGTGGGCTTTCTACCCCTCGAAGGGGCAGATTCGAGGCCAATGCCCCATCTGCCCCCCAGGGGGGTAGAAAGGTTGTTATGATGGCAGCCCCCACCCTAAAAAAAAAACTAAAAACAAATCCCTGGTGTTTAGTAGGCTTTCTGCCCCACCAAAGGGGCAGATTAGGGGCCAAAGCCCCATCTGCCCCCCAGGGGGGCAGAAAGACTGTAATAATTGGGAGGTGGGGGGGCATGGGCCTGCCCATTGTGGGCAGCCCCCACCCCTATTTTTTTATTTTTATTCCCTGGTGTCTAGTAGGCTATTTGCCCCCCCGGGGGGCAGATTGGGGGCCAATGCCCCATCCGCCCCCCAGGGGGGGCAGAAAGGCTGTAATGGTGGTGGGTGGATGGGAGCATTGGCGTGCCCGTTTCGGGCAGCCCCCACCCTAAAAAAAACTAAAAACAAATCCCTGGTGTTTAGTGGGCTTTCTGCCCCCCGAAGGGGCAGATTAGGGGCCAATGCCCCATCTGCCCCCTGGGGGGGCAGAAAGACTGTAATAATTGGGGGGGTGGGGTGGGGACATGGGCGTGCCCGTTTTGGGCAGCCCCCACCCCTATTTATTTTTTTTAATTCCCTGGTGTCTAGTTAACCTGTTTAACGCTATCATTAATGGGCTGAAAGTGTGATTGTCCCTATTTTAAAAAAAGGCGACAGAGGTAGCGCAAAATGGTACCGACCAATATCCCTTCTTGATTCCACCTCTAAACTAATGGCCAGAGTTTTATTAGCCAGGTTAGAATGTTGGGCAAAAGACGGAAACATCTTAACCGATGCCCAGTACGGCGTTAGAAGGGGTATTGGAACGGTTGAGCAGTGCTTCAACCTCGAGCTGCTTATAGGGTAATACACACTTGCCAAAGAAGGTTTACTACATCTCTGTTTTGTTGACCTCTCCAGTGCGTTCGACCTGGTAAACCACTCTATGTTATGGCAAACATTAGCAGAGATGGGCACTCCGTGTGATATTTTAAATTTCCTATCTCAGATATATGCCCATTTAACCTCGCAAATACGCTATGGCCAGAAGGGGGAATGCACAAAGCACTTTAGAGTAACTTTAGGAATTAGACAAGGCTGTGTCCTTGTCCCCCTTTTATTTTCTCTTTATCTTAATGGTATTGACATTTTATTACAGAGTTTGAAAGCTGATGCTCCTGTTGTTGGTAAACGTGTCACCCCAGTTTTTTTATATGCAGATGATGCAGTCCTAATATCTAGGACTGCTAACGGCCTCCAACTTTTGACAGACTTCATGACCAAAAAAGACCTAAAAATAAATTTGAGTAAAACACTTGTCATGACGTGGGAAAATGAAAACTAAGAGTAGAACCCATAATGTTGGGGCAACACCCATCGAAAGGACATCTACTTTTTCCTATTTGGGGTTACTTTTTAATAGCAATAGACCATGGTCTGTACATGTAAATTCTTGTAAATTAAAGTTTGTGAGATCAAGCGAGGCTATTTTGAGATTCTCCCAGAAAATACTTTATTCGGTTTTAAAATAAAACCATAAAAGTTACACACTCCATATAAAAATTTAAAATCATACATTATCGTGACAAAATGCCGTTTTAACCAATCCGATAAAAACAGAGGAATATATATACATCATAATCAATGATAAAAAAGATTGGGGAAAAGAGGACAACCAGTAACGGGGCACACGACTTCATAGATGGTAATTGGTGGGATGCCAACTGATGTTAGGGGTTTGTTAAATCTCCATACAATTTCTTGATCTCAATGAGGATTTCAAAAAACCTACTACAAATGGAATACATTCTGGTTTCAACAATTGTAGGTAAAAAAGAGCTGGGCGGACCTGAGTGAAATTCAACTTTTTTAAAAGGGGTATTAAAAATAATCTGCGAGGTACTTCATAGCAGTTACAAAAAAACATAAAGTGAAGCAAGTCCTGAGGAGACACTCCGTCGCAGCCAGAGGATGCTAACACCTGGCCTCTACAGCTCCCTTTTGGTACAGCAAGTAAAAAGTGAAAGTCCCAGCTTTCAGAATATTGAAATCAGATCTTTCTGCTCCTATTGTATTTGCGGTCGCAAAGTTTTTAACTTCAATGTCTTAAGTCCTCTTAACCGAATGAATTATTCTGATGATTTTAGTCCAATTGTTTATGTTTTTGAATTATTATTGCTTACCTTACTTTGTATAACTATTGTTGCATTATTTGTACTCTTTTATGGTCCTGGCGACCGAATTAAAGATAAATTGATGATGAAAATAATCCAAACGAAACCTGATCAATAAAAACAGCTCATGGGTCGACAGGGGCCACAAAAGATATGGCTCAATAGATGGAGTAGTTTTAAGCATCACAAATTTGCGGATGCTGGGTTTACACAATTCTACCCCATCTCTGCCAAGCTTTTTCAGGGAAGTAAAAGTCTTCTTTACAAATTCCACATCCAGTACGGTAATAAGATCAGGCTTTAAAAAAAGATCCGGTTGCCCCAGCTCCTCAAAGCAACCCTTTATATATTTTAACCATGGAATGCGTAACATACTTTCAAGGCTCAAAACTTCTTTCAAGATCTGGTGGTTGAGAACTAAGTCTTTGTTTAGCCAGCAGTTGAGCCAAAACAGCAAAGGACGCATGGTCAAAATATCACAAATAAATGGCAACCCTGTTTCTTCGTGTACCACCAAATTTGGTGTTCCTCTAGGCACCCCAAGAAGCTGTTTTAAGAAGGTGTTCTCCACCACCTGTAAAACATCTGTTGCTGCATAGCCCCATAATTCACTCCCATAGCTGGCGACAGCGACACTTTTGGCCTGGTATATTTTCAACATTGCCTCAATAGGGCGCTTGCCCATCTTTGCAGCAAAGTTGAAAATAGCTGTGTTCGCCCTTATAACCTCCCCCTTCTTTCTCTGGATAAGGGACCCCCCAGTCCAAGTGATCTTCTAATAAAACACCCAGGTATGAGAATGTTGTGGTCAAAGGCACTTTCTCGCCACCCACTTTGAAAGGGTACTGCTTCATTGGTCGTGCCCGACCTGCATGATATAAGATTTAGAGTTGTTAATAGCTAGGTCACGGTCGACCATGAAGCTCCGAAAGGCATCAAGCAGGGACTTGAGGCCCCTTGCTGTCCTGGCAATGAGGACCACGTTGTCCGCATATAGCAGGACGGGCAATCCTTGTCGCCCCACATACAAGAAATCAGCCCCTGTTTCTACGAAGGCCTTATCCAGGTCGTTAATATATAAATTGAATAGAAATGGGGCCAGAATACATCCCTGTCGTACTCCCCTTTCAATTTTAAAGTCCCTAGAAACCCGAAGATCCTGGGCAAATCTGATGTTGGCCTTGGTGTCCCTATGCAGGTCCCCCAGGAAGTCGACCAAGCCGTCCTCCACCCCCATGGCCCTCATGGATTGCCACAGTTTTCCCCGATTGACACAGTCAAAAGCGGAGGAAAGATCCATGAGGGCCATGTAGATCGTACCTTGGCGGGCAACCGTATACTTCCCCAGGATCATACATAGGTTAAGGCATTGGGCTAGAGTAGAATGCCCTGGTCGGAACTCATATTGTACATCAGAGACAATGTTGTTCTCTTCCGCCCAAAAGGCTAATCTGTTTAATGAAACCCCGCCCACAACCTTGACCACGGAATCAATGAGGGAGATCGGTCTATAACACAAAGTACTGTTACGATCCCCCTTCTTAAAAACCGGTACAATCATTGAGGTGTCCCTGGACTCCGCACATCCGGCCCTTGCTGCCGCGTTAAGCACGCCACCAGAACCGGAGCCCAAAAAGGTGGGTTTGATTTAAAAAGGTCCGAAGGAATGCCATCCAGACCTGGAGCCTTGTTACATGACAGCCCTGAAATGCCTTACTCCACCTCTTTCTGCACAAATCATACTAAGACACTTGTATGAGCTCTGGTTTGGGGTTGTTGTTGATCTGTAGTGTTGCAGGGATTCTGCTCATGCACAGAACTATGCACAGGAAACCAGGACCTCCGTGAATTGCGGTGTACCAAAAACTCACCTCAGTACCCAGAACCCCTATCCGACTAGCATCAGTGTCTCAATCGCTCTCCGTATCATCTCGAAGCTACCAATGATTAGACAACCCAGAACATGCGACTTAGAGTACTCTCAGGAATGGTGGGAATCAGAAATACCTGTTCGTTATTATTCTTATATCAGTCCACAACAAGAGTAATCAGAGACACTGTAAAGTTTAAAATGTTTATTTTATAAACTATGTGTCCTAAGATGCAGTACTTTGGCTAACATAAGCAGACAAATGATTAAAACTAAAACCATCAGCATTGTTACAATACCATAGAAAATTAAGGGACAAACCATGTTACAAATGAAAGTGGAACACAACCACCCTCCCTTTAAGAGTAAGCTAGTATTATTAGACTAATAGAAGGTCTCTAGGTTTAAATGGGGAACCCCATTCCGTAAATATCGGCTTAGGTGAATCACATCACAGGATCAGCTTTGCTCTGTGTCTGGAAAAAGTCTTCTCCAATGTTTGTCTCATGCATGCATACTGCAATATTAAAGGTGCTTGAATTTCAGATATTTGTGTGTATAATGGCTAGAGAGTGGGCAGATCAACCTGAATTCAAAAGCATACATTGTTTGTTAGCCCTGACGGTGTCTGCAGACAATGTTCAGACCAAGGTCACGGTGCACGTCTAGGGATGTGAACAACAGACCGCTCCCATGTGAAGAAAAGGCAAGCAAGCATTCTTCATATAATAACATCTATCAGCAGTGTCGTGTGCAAAAGCAGCAAAAGTGGCAAGATGGCGTTTTAACTTCTACGACGCTTATGGTAACATAGCAATGTATATACCTAAACCTCTGTCTCCACTACAGTAGCACTTTTAAAAATGGATTTAAAATGAGACACCCATTCATCTTCTGTTATAATAGTGCCTACTTCTCCGTCTCCAGTCTTCTCAAATAAGGGTCGATTAATAATTCCCCAGAACCTAGAGCTACTCCCTAATGTACTTGACTCCAGTAATTCTCACCACGTTGCTTCGTTTAGTTCACCCTTACAGGTGGCCAGTGCCCGTTTATACTGTTTAGGTCCTGAAGAAAGCCCACTTGACCATCCGGGGCATTTGAAGGGCTGAAACATGTCGACCTTTTTTATGGACTCTTCTTTTACAGTGCACATGGCCATAATTAACCTCTAGGTGCACACCGAAGACCTTTTATAATTTCCCGCATCCAGTGCAATTAAAGATATTTTACTGGCTCCACTGGATTTTTAATCTATATATTTTTCTCACCACATGTCACTTCACCAGAACTCACCTTTTTTATTCTACGATCACTACTAAAAAAAACAGTGGGACGACCTCCAGGTGGAGGAAGCATTGCATTAACCCGATGATGATCCTGTCACGTTGTTAATACGAACGAGAATCAACGGCTACCCCAGACAAAGGCAAAGTACCTGGCACAGTGTTAACCTTGGACAGGTCCGGAACCACAGGTTGGAGAAAATAGGTGGGTTCTAAGGGCTTATGTTGTTCAACTAGGATTTGCTCTATACGGTTTAACTTAGCCACAATGGGGCTCAGTTTATCCTCCAGCGTACAGCACATAGTAGAGTTAAAGGCTTTCAACGTGACTATGTTGACTATGTTAGATGCTGGCAATACGGGTACCTTATTTTTAGGGGCAGGCTTGGAGGGCACCTTAGGTTTAATTTTTTGGGCTTGACTCCCCATTGGCTTACATTTTCTTTTGAAGCTACCATTGGACCTTTGAGCCATCCTTGGAGATTGCAAGACGTCAGCATTGCTAAGAACTTCTAGTGATGTATGATTAGTATTACCACCTGTCCCGCCATTCCCTAACATAAGGGAAGAGGCACCACTCCTCCTCATCCCGATAACCACAACGGGAGACAGGGTACTAGGAGGCACCTCCCAGGGAGATTCTGGTAAAGGGGACAGGGCTTTGTTGACCTGAGAATCACCACCCAACCCAGGGGATGAAAGTATACTCGGTACTTCACTGACGGTTTCCCTTGGCGGATTATTTGGCCCACCCAGGAGAGAGAGAAGACCATTAGAGGGAGATCTAGAGAGACGCCTGTTCACTAGTTCAATCTCCTTATCAATAACTGAAGCAGCTCTTGACAAGAAGGTATCCATGGTTATAACAGTAGCCCTGGATGCAGGTTTTGTCCCTTCTTGGCTCGCTTGAGTCTTCCTCCTCCCCATGGCTCCGAACCAAAGTGAACCCCCAAACCCCCAGTGCTTACAATAGAATGACAACAAAGCAACTACTACCCTCGCTCAAATTTGCCACAACGGAAAAAAAAGAAGAGCCTTAGTAGAATCCCAGTAAATACTACTTCTCCCACATAAAGGAGCTATATCTAGACACTTCTAATAATACACCTGCTAGATACAAAAAAAAAGGAAGACAATCACTAACCAAAATACAAATAATAGTCCACGCTTTAAGCGCGATGCCCACGCCACCCCCTCCCTCGAGACAGCTGTGGAATGCCTGGTGCACCCTGGGGGTTGTAGTCCTTACCCCGGGTGTTGGAGCGTCGGACGTCGGATTTGCGGCGAGATTAACGGGGCAGCACAGAGTCCTTCAGCCCACCTCCTTTGACACAGCCGTAATTCGCCCAAATTAATCAGTTTAAATACTATACTTAATATCCATTCATAGATAATCCAGCGGTCATGCTGGTTCCGGGGAACACGGACGGTGCGCTCAATTATGTGTCAAGTTTCAGCTGCCTCGTCCCACCAGCATGCCGACTCACGTTACCTCCTCAGCGTCTGCTCCCGTATCTTATTTTTACTGGAAATGTACAACAAATATTTTATCTAACAAGATTAAGGTTGAGTACGATCCAACCCTTCAACTCCTTAAAACACAAGTTAGCCCACAACTGCTGGAGAGACCTTTCTTAAATTGGCATTTCCAGTCCTCAGTTTTTGTGTTACACCCCCTGGTGTCTCAAGTGCATACACCAAACTTTCTAAATTGTCTGAATTAGAGCATTATCTAGCCTCTGGTGATGGAATAGAGAGTAAAACTGAAGTAAGTGTTATTAGCATTTAATGTACCATTAGTGCAGCAATAGAATTGAATGCAGTGGCTCTGGAACTATGGGTGCTGCAACACTTGAATGGGTTTGAATGATAATGAACAGTAAAGGGCGCCTTCAAATACCTTTTTTTCCAAGCAACATTTTTAAAGAACCACTGTGAAATAGCCCCTATGCCTTTCTAGAGGTGAATTACTGGCCAGCCACCTCCCCCCAAATAAAAAACAAATCTTCTAGGAAATTCTGACTAAATGCAACAAATGCTTGCCCTTGTTTTTAGCGCAGCCCCGTCGTCAATAAGAAACGGCTAGTCTAGAGTTTTATTTCACTTATGTCCTTGGAAAAGTTCCTTCCAGTAAACAAGGATGTTAGCTTCATGAAATGTTTTACTTGGTAACAGCTATGCTTTTATCAAAACTAAGTTCAATTACGGTTGCCTAAACTTTTACTACGCCTAAGTGCCATAAAATATACACTTCTTTGGCACTATTGTACAGAGCATTCTTAATTCCAAATTCATTTTCTTGATGTTCACCATGAAAATGGTTACGAGAAAGAATATCTTTCTGCGAGTTAGAAAATTTCAGACTTCAGCTTGAGCAGAACTACTAAAAATTGGCAGCATAACAAAAAAAGTAAAACAAAGATTAGTTTATCTTTATGGGGTGGGTCTTATGGGGCTTTTGATTAATAATTAAAAGCTAGAGATTGATACTGTGGTAAAGCTTTATTGTGTTCAGAGTCATTATAGAAGACGGTTTTAAATATTAACTACCTGGAATGTTTGTTAATTAAAAAAACATAATTTTCTCAGGAATCTGCTTACAGTGTTGCTTCAGTTGTTTTGTGTAGTGAATAAACAAAGAATATGTAATAATTTTAGAAACATGAAAGTACTGTAATTATTCTTGTTAGAAAAGGGATTTCTGGTTGGCTAGGGCAAGCTCCTAAGCCAGGCAGAAACCACCAGGGCAAGGGAGATACAAGCCGAAGATAACCCCTGCTCACCCCCTTAGTAGCTTGAAACCAGTAGTCAGATTTATCTCGGAGGCAATGTGTAAAGCGTTTGCGCAACACACACACAGCAGCAACACACTAGGCACACTACAAAAGAGACTCCACACAAGGTTATATAAATAATAGCCTTTGTATTATCCAAAACACATTAGAATCATATTCGTACATATACACTGTGCTAACTGGCACCAGGTCATAATTTACAGGGGATTATATACATGACCGGGCTAATCGGGCCATGGTCAGGACCATAAGAAAGCACAAGGAACAAATATAAATTAACCAGTAACTACTGGCAAAATACTGTACTCAGCATAATCACTAGCAACATAAACGCATTATGTCTGCATCACATTAGGCATAAACACATTATGCATAAATCACATTTAGGAGTGCACCGCAGTAACACTCCCTAGGTGCATACATCACCTTAGGCATAAATACCTTAGAGCCTTGCGCCCTGTCGACACCATAAAAATGACCGCAAGCCAACTGGCCGTCCTGGGGACCCAAATGCCCTCTGTCCCAAATGTCAGGGCGTCAAATTATGGGACCTTCCAAGTGGCCCTCTGGCTGCCTTGGCAGCAAAACCAATGTGCGTAATGCACTGGGGCATGGGAGTGTATCTCAATCCTTCCTTGTTATAGAAACTAAACATGCCCTCGTCGTTGCAGCTGCCCACGGCTTCTGCGGTACAGCTGGGAAAACAAGCACTGGCACTCACAGTGCCTTTGAAGACCCACTCCGGGACTTCTGAACCAAATTGGCCCCACGTTGCAGCTGCCCACGCTATTGCAGTGCAGTTTTGTTCGCCGAGAAAGCACTGGCACTAATAGTGTCTAGGGAGCCCCCTTTCAATGGGGCCCTTCACATGCCGCCCTCGGCACCACAATGTGGCCAAGACAAAATCAGCACTGGCACTCCCAGGCCCGGTATGAGTCTAACTCACCGGGGCTCATATAGGCAGGTTCGGACAGCTGACAAGCGGCTCCTCCACTCTGCCGGCAGCCTGGGAAGACTTTGGTTGAGCTCTTCATTCCGCCACTACTCCCCGGAGACTACAGCGGCTGTTAGCCGTTTCAAGGCTCTGTCTTCGTGAGGAAGCTCTGCCCCGGATCAGGCAGACTTGCCTGACTTCCGGCCCGGGCCTGGGCCGACCGACACTTGTAGCAAAGTCGCCGTCATCCTTTTGCACCTTCCTGCGTGGGGTAGGCTCCTGTCTGGACTCACCTTTCGGGGGTATTCAGGCCATGCCTCCAACCAGGCACTGTCGCCTGGCTTCCTCTTTGGCCGCGCTTCTCCCAGGTTGCTGCTCGTGAAGCAGCAGCCCCTCAGCAGGACACAAAATGCGGGGTGAGCTCCCGCTCCACAAAAAATGCGGGGTAGGCTCCCGCTCTGCTTCTTAGAACATCACAATGCGGGGTAGGCTCCTGCTTTGTCTCCAGGCAATTATGGGGGAATCCCATGCTGGGATTCCCTCAGAATACTTGGCAGCCTCATGCTGCAGGGCCCCAGCACTCTCCCTGTCCTGGGAAAAAGATATAGCGCTCACGAGGCGCTCAGTCCCAAAAGTTTAGAGGGGCACAGCTGGGCCCAGGCAGGCCAGCTCACAGGGCCCTCCAGCAGAGGGGCAATCCCTCTTGGCGGTTCATCCTGGGGCCCAGCCAGCAGCACCCCAAAAACAGCACAAGGAAGCACACCTTCATAGGGCCACAGCCCCAGTATATATAGTACATTTTCCCTTTGTTTGTCCAGGCACAGGCCTTGGGGGAACCAGTCTCAACTGGTTCTGGGGGTGTTGGAGCACTCTGTTTACCAGGCTTCCACCCTCCTTTGTCAGATTGGGCTCGGTCATCAGACACACCACAGGGGGGCAGAGCCAGCATTCACCTAGGCAGGCACAGACCTATTCAAGGTCAGGGGACTACTCCTCCCACTACTCCAAATGCAGATCTCCTATTCATCCTAGCGCTGACTCACCCTGCCCTCTATGGAGCCACATACCTCACCAGCCCATGCCCCTCCAGAGTCAGACATGTAATACACTTCAGGCAGGCACACACATAGCACACAGAAATGCCAACTTCCAAAAGTAGCATTTCTAAAATAGTGATAATAAATCTGTGTACACCATTGCGCAGCATTTATTATTAGTATTCCAAACATACCAAACCTGACCACGCTGCTCCTCTCATATCAGGAATTACCACTGAAACACTTATCAGGAAATCCCCAATGCATTCCTATGAGAGGGCAGCTTCACAGCAGTGAGAAACCAAAATGGCTGTTTGTCACTACCAAGACATGTCACACACTTAAGGTACATGTCCTACCTTCTGCCTAAAATGCACCCTGCCCATAGGGCTAGCTAGGGCCTACCTAAGCGGTGACTGACATGCAGTAAAAGGGGTGTCACAGACGTGGCACACACTTTAGGTGTTACGTCACAGCGGCAGTAACACTGCGCGCACAGGCCCTGCAATGGCAGAGGCCTAAGACTGGTTTGAAAGGCTACTTTGGTGTGTGGCACAATCAGCGCTGCAAGCCCACCAATAGCATTTAATTTACTGGCCCTGGGTATCTGAGATACCACTTTACAAGGGACTGACAGGTAAATTAAATACGCCAAACAGGTGTAGACCAATCTTACCATGTTTACCACAGAGAGCACACTCACTTTACACTGGACAACAGTGCTAAAGTGCCCAGAGTCCTAAAACCACCATCACCATGTCAGAAAAAAGGCTAGGAGGAAGGCAAAAAGTTCAGGGATGACACTGCAAAAAAGGCCAGGTCCAATAATTCTCAAATGTTCAGATACAACCCCGCACACATTTATCAGAGCATTCTTGGGCCCGCATTACAAGAAGCACATTGTTCAAAGCTTATTTTGATTTATTTGAATGTGTTTTTAATATTGCGAACACTTCTTCACTGAAACAACAGCATTGCAATTGACAGAACTATATTTCCCTGTGGCTAACACGATTAAGCCCGATCTAGGCCTTTACACTGTTATTTCTAATGCAGCCATGACAATGCTGTGTTACAGCAATGTGCATTTGTAATGCTTTGTAGTGACTTGCTGTTATTGAAGAATCAGGGCAGAAGTCTTTGCAGCATTTGAGGCTATTCCTGCCAATAGCTATACACCTGTGTGATTCAATAATTTTACATCTAGTTTGTATTGTCACAACCAATGATATTAGGTTAGAATAGGGCATATTAATATTATAATTCTTTTATTGTGATTCGTCAATTCATTGCTACATTTAATCACCTTATGCTGACTTTGCAATTTCCATTGACTTTTATAGTGAATTTACGTATTTACACAGTGAAATCTGCAGCTGAACCAGTCTTCTGCCTCCCCAACTCTGGAGGTAGAAACTGTTGGTAAATGGATTATTAGTAGTGGTAAACATATATCTACCAATGGCAATAAGGCCATTAACAGAGTCTAGAGCTCAGAATAAGTTTCAGAAAAGTATTCCCCATGCTCAACCCTTGGCTGTGAGCAGGCAGGCTTCACTTCATACACAGGTATGTAAAGCATTTAAAAACACCAGTTCAGAAAGTAATTAAGACACAACAGACAATAAAATACAAAACCAGTTTCTTAAAATATAAAATATTTTTATGTTTAAAATGACACCAAAGCAAAAATAATCCAAGGGAGTAAACCACAGATATGAATTTTAAAAGATTTAGCACTAAATAGCACATCAAATCCTATAGTGCCATTAGGACATCTGGTCAGGCTAGACCGGAACAAAGTCAAAGTTTCATGCCAACCGCGTTGGAGCCCTTAGCAGCTACCCCTCATGGTGGGCCTCTGTCAAAGTCTTTACCTTCTGACTTAGAGACTTTTCTGGAGCTTTTTCTGCCAGGGTTCCTCGCAGCTTTCCACCAATAAGGATTCAGTAAGGGTTCCCCGGCTTGCCTTGCAACGTGCTCCTGATCAAACCTACGGAAGTCAAACTTCCAGAGATTTCCAGCGGGATGAATCAGAGATCCAGGCCTGCTCGTGTTGAAGGTGGGCAGCTTGACTCTTGCGGTTGGACCCAGTCACCTCTTCTACCTTCGGAATTAGAAACTTTTATGGAGCTTTTTCTCCCAGGGTCCCTCGATGCTCCTCACCAGGCGAGAATCAGTGAGGGTTCACCAGCTTGGGTTTCGACCAGCTCCCGATCAAACTCTGGAAGTCGGACCTCTGGAGGTTTTCACCAGGATGAACCTGGAGGGCAGGCTGGCTCGCAGTTGAGGGTCTCCAACTTGGCTGGCCAGGTCAAGTTGATCCACTTATGTACCTTTTTTCCAAAGTTGCTCCAATCTTCTCCAAACTTTTGGAACTTCTCCATGAAGTTCCTTTGAGGGTCTCAACGTGTGCAAAACTTACTACAAGCATCTGGAAGCTCCAAGATGGTCCTTGAAAGTTTGGGCTTCAGTTCACACAATCCACTTGGACAAAACCCTTACAAATCCATTGGTTGCTCTCCAGGCTGGAAATTCAGGGTGGTGATGGTCCAGGGCAGCTCTGTTAACATGTAGTTTGCAGGGAGTCTACTCTTTAGTCCTTTTGAAGCAAATTAGCTCCACAGGGCTGTAGTTCCAGATTGTGCGGCAGGCTCAGTCAGTCATAGTGCAGGGCCTGGTTGGTGCAAATCAAACTTCGCAGCATGGACCCTTCTTCTTCCTTTTATTTCAAACAGCAGATCTAAGAGGCTTTGCCCCTCTCAGATACCTATTCAGTGTTTTCAGAGGCAAGCAACAGGGCTCTCCAGCCCAATGAGGTGCAGGGCAACACCCCAAAGCAACACCCCAAAGCATGACCACTTCCTCCAGATTATGGCACAATGGTCTTCCAGAAAGCACTATTCTTCCAAAATTCAATATGGCTGAAGTCTCAGCAGAGAGGCAAGAGCTCGCTAACCAACCTCCAGGATGCTCCTCTCCATATTCTCCCTCCCCCTGTCATCTGCGCATTCCTTCTTTAAGCCGGCCATCTGGCTGGTTCAGAGGGGATGGGTGGAAATTGAACTGGCTTCTTCTGCCTGTCCCCTCCTTCCTTTAAAGCTCATAGTTTATGACCCCCCCTTGCTCTGGCATTCCTATGCAGCAGAACCATCTCCTTTCAGAATGGCTTTTCACCCCAGGTGCCACTTATCACTTTCTCAATGCAGCATGTCTAATCCACTTAACTCTGAACAAAACTACAAAAACGACACTTCCCTGCAGCCCTTGTGGCATGCACGCCACCTACGCCTATGCCAAGTAGCAGCCAGTAACCCCGCAGTGCGGGAGCGTTTGAACATTTCGCTTTTTCTTTGTGCCACAGCGGATAGATTGCCGGTTCTATCTCCGGTACTAGGCCTGTGAGAGGGACAAAAACAACACTTCCCTGCAGCCCTTGCAGCGCGCACGCCGCCTATGCCAAGGCGAGCGCCAGGAGGCGCTCAAATAGCAGCCAGTAACCCCGCAGTGCAGGAGCCTTCAAACATTTTGCTTTTTCTTTGTGCCACAGCGGATAGATTGCCAGTTCTAACTCTGGTACCAGGCAAGTGAGAGGGACAAAAACTACACTTCCCTGCAGCCCTTGCGGTGTGCACGCCGCCTATGCTGAGGAGAGGTGCTCAAATAGCAGCCAGTAACCCCACAGCGCGGGACGCGTGCGGGGGTGCCCGAAAGGTGCCCAGGTGAAGCCCGAGCCAAGGGTGGGCCCGTCTGCGCCCGTCCGAGACCGGACAAGGCTTGGCTGGGCCATACCTCTTGGCTTATTAATTCTGTAATCAAGTATACTGGTTAGAAGTTATTCATTTTTTGATTGGACTGGATTGGATCACCTCAGGAGAAATGGGGAAAAGAAAACTAGTTACAAGTAGGGGGAAGTCTGCTGTTTAAACAGCACCCATCACAAATTACCTGAAAAATGCCATGGAGATTATAAATAGTGAATTAGTACAAGTAGAGGAGCATTTGGCAGCTACTAAGACTGCCCTGGACGTTGCTCAAAAGGATGCCAAGCTAACTACAGGAGTTTGTGTCTGTGAAAATAGTTCAACAAGAATTGAGGAACTGTAGTGCCAAGAGTACAAGCCCAAAGGATAATAGTTCCATCATCCCTAAGTTAGACTCTCAAATTGAAATGGGCCCCTGTGTATTAACCACTCCCCTGGAAATTTCCACAACATCGGATATACCTGATCTGGCATCGCCACCTGCCAAAAAGTGCAAACAGTATATAGCACCTGTGAAGACAAGTCTTCAGAAAACCAAACAAAAAAAGGAAAAAGCACAAAACAGGATGGAAAGGAAATAGGGATGGGACATGGGGATTCAATGCCTAACATGTCATGTATAGATAACCTTTTTTAAAAACTACACAGGAAAATATATACTATTGAAAGACATGTTATTAAATCAGTGCAAAAAGACATTACTCAACTAATGGAATTGATTGCAGATTTACGGCTACAGAATGTCCTTAAAGTATGCCCAAAAAGTACTCCTAGCTGGAATTTTGTTAAGAAATTACCACCAGATCAAAGCCAAGTTATTGAAATTGAGATGACTAATAATGACAAATTACCTGTAAAACAAACAGAGGGAACATTTGGCATATCTAGACTACGCCCCACTGTTAAAGGGACAAATGGTGGTCCACGTCATTGTTTCAATCGTAAATTAGCAACTGATGGCTATCAACAGCCTAAGAAGCACCAGGGTGTTTTTACTTAGTTTGCCCCCCCAGGCTACTCACTATGTTATTGTTTTAAAGAATGTCCCCAAATTGCTGGATAATTACATAGAATCTTGGATCGTTGAAAAATCGTGTGATGCACTGGTTCTCTACCAATACCCGTTGTAGCACTGGTCTCTTATCTGAACAAATATTAATGCTTAGAAGAGTGAGTTGGGTGGGTAATATGGATAGGTCTTGCAAAGGGGACTGCATTGTTGTAAATTTCCGCCACCCTAAAATCGTGGGTTGTCTCTTGGAAGAAGTATTAGCAAGGCAAAGTTGGCCAAGTGATTTTCCAAGTGAAGCTATTATTGCGGTACACCTTGGGTATTTCTACAGACCTAATACAGAGAAATGTCACCCACTTAATAGAGTCCGTAGCAGCGTTGTTAATGAAATTATACCATCTATGCCAAACAGGTTTGACCTCTAAGAGGCTGTAGCGAGGTCGATTGACTGCATGGTAATGTAATACAAACAGTCGATAATATCCCTACATGTAGGTTTTTGAGTACTCCAACAGAAATAGAAGAAGCACCATTACTGAATGAAGGTAATCATCCAACCCCCTGTATTCGCACCAAGTTAGTGCCAGCTGAAGTCATGCAACTGGGCGCCTGTATTGACCCCATATTTCCTAGTGTCATTAACAGCACTAATCCAGTCAGTTGTTTACTGACTGGATCGCTGCAAATTATGTCGTGGAACGTTGCAGGGGCCAAAAATAAACTGCATGACACATTATGGCTTAATACCATACAGAACTGTACTTTGATTTTAATGCAGGAAACATGGCTGACAGAACCGTTTTTTGTTTTTTGGCTTTAAAACCATTTATCCTAAAGCAACCCCGTCTAAGGCTGGGGGAGCAAGTGGAGTTTTAGCAGTGTTAATATCATTGAGCTACCATTGACCCTAGAGAAAACCTTTATTAATTCACAGTATTTCCAGTTCCTACTCTTTAGTGTTAAGGGAAAGCAAAATATTGTAGTGATCATTTCAATAATAATATCTTTAATAATATGAGATCTGAGATTATTGTATCACTGGAGGAAGAGCTGGATAATTTTTTGAAGAGGTTGGGGTGTATTCATATATGAATATGGGGGGGTGATTTTAATAGTGAATTATGTAAGCTTTCAAGAAGGGACCAATGTGGACATAATGATGATATGGATGATTATATTGTTCATTTTCTACACAATTCCTATGGTGAGACTATTAATCATGTTATGTATAAATATCACTTAGAAGTTATGAATTTGGGTGCCCATGGTGGAGTTCATTGTGACTTTACATATGAGGGGACTAGGTCTTCCTCAATGAATTGATCATTTTTTAATCTCAAGGAACAGTATGCCTTTTGTTAATGAATGTTTTATATTATACAGTTTACTTAGTGATCATCACCCTCTCTTGCTAATGTTTAATTCCATTC
This sequence comes from Triturus cristatus, assembly GCF_964204655.1. Classification (NCBI taxonomy): domain Eukaryota; kingdom Metazoa; phylum Chordata; class Amphibia; order Caudata; family Salamandridae; genus Triturus; species Triturus cristatus. The sequence continues at coordinate 887,742,063 of NC_140587.1, read as the reverse complement.
TTTATCAGACTGCAAAGGTATGTGTCTCTGCAGCTGATATTAGAACACAAGGTGAAACTGGGATTTCAATTAAGTGGACTGGTGTCAACCTTATAACTTTCATGGAAAATATACTTGTAAAAAACGATTATATAAAAGTCTGTTTCGACATTTCTTCTCAGTAATATTGACACCGTTATGGCTTTTCAGAGTATTTCCGGAGAAATTAAAAAAAGATTTGAAACTTAAAAATAATAATAATAACTACAATAGGGATTATTGCCCACGCTGGTTTAACCAACAATGCTCTAAATTGAATAGAGACTTGAAGGAAGTCTTAAAACTTAAACCTAGGAATGGGGAAAAAATAATACTCTTCGTAAACTTTATAAACAAGCCTTAATCGCAAGAAAAACCGAAATTAGGGAGATTGCATGGGAAAACTTGGTCCAAGCTGCTGAGACAATGAACTCGATTTTATTTTAGAAAACTATAGATCAACCTTTGTTAAAGATATTACATCAACTAGGATTGATACAGTAGTAATGCCAGAAGACTGGCTAATCCATTTTGAAAGTATTTTTAATCCCACTAAATAAACCACCAATATGGATGGAAATCGTAACATCATCTTATTAAAAAATAGTAGGATAGAATTAATTGGTGTTGATGAGATTAAAATTGCCCTACATATTAGTGCAAGTGGCAAGGCTGCTGGCCCGGACGGGGTTCCAATAGATATTTTTAAGCATAACGTTGATTTTTTGTCCCCCATTTTAGTAAAAAATGTTATGCTATTATTGACGGAGTGCTACCAGCAACTTGGGCTGACAGTACGATTGTCCCTTTCTTTTAAAAAGGCAATAGAGCTAGCGCAAAGTGCTACCGTCCGATCTCCCTGCTTGATTCCACATTTAAACTTATGGGCAGAATCCTGATAGCCAATTGGAAGGCTGGGTTAAAGATAAAAATATTCTAACTGAAGCCCAGAATGGTTTCAGAAGGGGCATGGGAGCGGTTGAGCAGTGTGGTAAATATTTCTCCTTTACCGGGACTGAATTTGATACAGGAACATAGTAAAATAGCTCAATAAAATGAGAGGCAGAATCCGTGGTATTAGAGGTTCGGAATGGGCTTTATTCCATTAATTCGATTATAATCGGTTGCTCCCAATGTTCCGTCACCACGAAGGTTCAGGAAGTGAAGCACACACTTTATTGACAAGAAATGACTTTTATAGTACATACATGACAATGAAGTAAATGCAGTAGGCGTAACAATTGATAAGGAAAATGACGAGTTGTTCTGCGTAACCAGAAATGGGTGTAATAAGGCGAAAAAAGGAACATAATTGGTTGTGATGTCATGTATAGGTGGATCTATAAGATAATACTTGGCATGGATGCGCGCGCAGCAGTCTGACGTGTAATTGACGTGTAACTAGGGGGTGAAGGGGACTTGACATTTAGCTCTACGTGTGGAGACAAGAAGTCTGGGGGGTCAAGTCAACCTAATCCCAAATCATATCTAACATCCTATGTTTAAAGAACTATGTTATCCATAAAAGAAGGACTCTCGGACAGAATCTATTCTATACTGACTGTGCGTGCATGTACAAGCGTCTAAGTGTCTACACTAAATGCGAGGGGGTAGGAATATTCCATGGTAACAAGGCTATGAATTACTTGCATGAGGACAGAGAAGCCGGCCTTTTGCTCGGTAACTGGAAGAATGTTTACTTAAGCTACTAGGCAGGAATGCATCGGCTGAGGGGGAAGCAGATAATTCGAAGGTGAAATACAGTTCTTGGCAGAGAATAGGCTGATGTCAGGCTTCGTGAGCCGCGCAGAGAATGAGACAAAGTTCATGGTCACAGATGCAGGCTCAGACTGGAGCTTTCAGAGGCAGAAGGCAAGAAGAGTTTGATGACAGAATCAGGGCCTACTTGCCTGGACTGTAAAATGGCATAAGTGAACCATATAAAGCCGGTGGCTTTTCATACTTAGGAATGGAATATCCGGCCTATTCATGGCGGATCTGACAGAGGACATGTTGACGGTGGACGCACATGTGTTTGCGTCTTTATAACTGGAACTGGAGGGAACACACAGGTACTTGTGACATGCACATAGAACTGTTGGGGTCCAAGATAGGGGACATAACTGACCAGAAAAATCCATATTTCCACATTCCCTCCTTGTCCCCTACTTGCCCGTTAAGAGATATCAATCTTCATTAATCCATTGATCTGTTCATATAGCATCATTTGTTCTTCTTTCTTCTTCCGTGACAAATGAAATCTTGGTGGTGGAATACACGATGTGGCACACAGACCACAGATCGCTGGTCCACATTGTAGACATAGACAGCAACTGAATAGTAGGAGAAGGCCAATACCTAGGAAGGATAGAACTCTCCATCCCCAGGCTGATATCACATTCCAAAACCAACTGGACCAAGTCCAAGTGCCTGGGTTCTGGTGCATCTGGCTTACAATCTTGTGAAGGCGAGTTATAGCTTTATATACAGATGGCGAATTTTCTGGTATGAATACGCAGCAGCTTGATCCGATGACCCTACAAGCTCCGCCTCTATCAGCCAGGATGATGTCAAGGACAAGACGATTTTGAAGCACAACAATCCGCATAGCAGACTGCTCTTCTGTTAAATTGCCTAAGGCGGAAATAGTTTCATTCACTACTGCTTCAAGGGTTCTAGTTAATCTACGTATCAGCTTACTATTGGTAACTGTACCTATATAGGGAAAGATGCCTTTATTGAAATCTACATACTTGTCCCATGCCGTCTCAGTATAATCGACAATTGGGAGATCTCTCCGCTCTCTATTGTGTACTAAATGAATATTTCTATAATAATCAGGAGGAGCTAGGAAAACAGGTGGCAAAAGGAATGCTATGTAGCAGGTACCATCCCAATCTAGAGGTAGACGCATATATGCAGTCTGACCACATATAAAGTAGGAGTGGCGATAAGCTCTGAATGAAGATTTGCCTTGATCACTGAATTCTACTGTAGTAGTGCATTGACTATGGCCCATATGTATGGAACCAACCTTTCTTACACACAATTCACCTTTTGCTGGGAATACTGACATGGTGGGTAAGACTAGCTCAACTTCGGATACGACATTTAGAATCATGAGATTAGGTGTAAAATTACCTAATCCATACACTTCATTTTCTAGATCAGTTCCTGTTCTTTTGGGGCGACCCTCCTTGTCAGGGTAGCAGACTTTGAGTAAAACTAGGTTCAGGTTTCCCCATATCCAATGATCTTGGTAAACTGCTGTGTCTGAGTCTATGGAATTGATTAAACTGAACCATGCTCCACAGGAGCCATTGTGTGTAAATGGGTGTGGAAAGAATGGCAGGACTCCTTCATAATTCTGATAGGGAGGGAGTCGGCCACACACCCAACAATTAGTAGCATTACTAGTCTGATGGGAATGATGTAACATACTAATGAAAGTGTTATTGCGCAGCGCAAGTCTATAGGACAATTCATGCGGGGGTAAGTCACTAAAAGAATGTTCTGCAATAACATTGTGAACATTTCTGGCAATAGGGTAATATATGTGCAACAACATACTGGTAATAATTATTAAAAGACTTAAGGAAAACAAAATTAATAATGTCCCTATACAATGGCTACGCAGTGATTTACAATACGCCTGTCGTTTCATCATTTTTCGCGACTGTTCATGATTCAGGTCTAGAGGATACATGTCAGAGACAGATTCAACCGCTTCACCTAGGAGAGGACTTAAACAATCAAACCGTCTGACGTCCTAGGCCTTAACTTAACTTTGTAAAGTTCGCTTTCAGTTTTTTCCACCAAAGGAAGTTTTGAATCAGTCTGTGAGGGAGTGCAGGGCACAATGTCTATATCCGAGGATTGTCCATGAAATTTTTTGATATGGCTTGAATGAATCCAGCCCTTGCGGCCCTCGATCTTCACGGCTGTTCTTGTGGTCAGCAGAACCAACTTGGGTGTCTTCCACCTGGGCTCCAGCTGAGTCTTTCGGTCGAAATTCCTCACAAAGACGAGATCCCCCGGAACTACGTCATGGGGTTTCACCTCAGTGTTGTCAGGAAAGGCTGCAGCTACCTGTGAACGACAAGATTGTAGTGCAGACATCAAGGAAGCCAAGTAATCTGTCAGCATATTACAGTCAATATCAGTTATTTTGCGTGGTATAGGCGTCCCCCACATATTTGGTGGTCTACCGAAGATCACCTCATACGGGGATAGCCCTGTTCGTGAATGTGCTACCATTCTCATGTAAAAGAGTGCAACGGGTAACGCTACTACCCAGTCGATACCTTTTTCTCTGCATATTTTGGACATTCTGATTTTCAGTATCTGGTTATGTCTTTCTACGAGACCTGCTGCTTCGGGGTGTCGGACACAGTGGAATTTCCACTGATAACCTAACAGAAGTGAAACGTGTTTCATTAATTCGGATGAGAACGGCTGGCCGTTATCTGAGTGAACAACACGTGGTAAACCGTATCGTGGGAAGAATTCTCGAACCAACTGTTTGGCAGTAGTCGGGGCAGTGTAATCTGAAACCGGGTACGCCTCTGTCCAACGGGACAGAGCGCAGACAACTACGAGAACATATTTGAATCCTCGACATCGTTCCATCTGGATATAATCCATCTGTAGGACTTCAAAAGGGTGATCAGGAGGATGAAATCCACCCTGTTCTACGGGAACACTTTTTCCTGGGTTGAACTGGCAACAGATCATACAGGTACGGACCTTTTGTTTGGCTGCTGCTCGTAAATGTTTATTAAACCAAATGTGTTGAATGCTGTCTAGCATAGCTTTTTCTCCTAGATGTGCCGGACTATGTATAGTGTTAATTATAACTTGGACCATTGAATCAGGAAGGAACCATACAGACTTTTCCTTCATCATCCATCCTTGGTCCGTTTGGATCCCTCCTAATTCAGTCCATTTCTTTATTTCGTCTGGTGTAGCATGTGTCTGTATGTCAATTACGTCAAGAGTAGGATCTTTAACTGTCATACAATGTGTCGGCATCGGGACTATTGTCTTTGTCATGTCGGGAGTTTGAGTTTGAGCAGTCTGTTTAGCCGTTCTGTCGGCTAGATCATTGCCTTGGGAAATGATATCAGTAACTTTCGTATGAGCTTTACATTTCATAATTGATATTGCAGTAGGTAGATGTATTGCATCTAATAAGGCATGAATGAGGGGTCCGTGCTGAATGTGGGCACCGTGGGAAGTTAAATAACCTCTCTCTCGCCACAGCACGCCGAAGTCATGTACAACTCCGAATGCATAACGTGAATCAGTGTATATGTTGACTTTTTTATTCGTGGCTTGAATACAGGCTTGTGTCAGAGCGATGAGCTCTGCGGCTTGAGCTGACAAAGTATTTATACGATTAGTTTCAATGACTTCAGTATCTGTTGTGACTGCATAAGCGGCCACTAATTCTCCTGTACTTGTTCTAATACATGAACCATCTACATAAAATGTCAAGTCTGGATCTGACAATGGAACATCGGTCAAGTCTTGTCTGGGTTTTGTCGTTGCAGTAATAACTTCAATACAGTCATGGGCTAGTGGGTCTGTTCCGGTTACTGGCAAAAGTGTGGCAGGATTCAATGTGTTACAGCGTCTTATTTCTATATGTGGCTGAAACAATGTAAGTTCATACCCTGTAAGTCGTGCTATGGTCAAGTGTTGTGTTTGTGTTCTATTTATAAGAACCTCTACTGCGTGTGGTACTTGAACTGTCAATGGATGTCCTAACACTATGGCATCGCTTTGTCTGATTGCTAAAGCTGTCGCTGCCACTGATTTCAGACATGCAGGCAAAGCCTGAGCTACGGGATCTAATGTACTAGAAAAATAAGCACATGGTTTGTGTGCTCCTGCTTGATCCTGTGTGAGTACTGACAAAGCAGTACCTTCGCGTTCTGTAACAAAGAGTGTAAACTGTTTTCTGTAACATGGTGTTGCTAAAACAGGTGCTTGACATAAAGTTTTCTTTAGGCTTTCAAAAGCTTGTGTATGTTCTTGAGTCCAAGGGAGAACAGTCGATGTGGCTGCCTCCTGGGTTGTCAACTGAATGAGTGGTTTTGCTAGAAATGCATATTGCGGGATCCACTGTCTACAGTATGAAGTGAGGCCTATGAAAGCCCGCACCTCCTTTTGTGTCTTGGGTATTGGCATGTTAGCTATTAACTGAATGCGGTCTGGTGTAAGCTGCCTTCCCTCCTTGGACAGCGAGTGTCCAAGATAAATAACTCGCTGGACACAGAATTGCAGCTTAGAAGGGGACACCTTGTGCCCTTTTTCGGCTAGAAATTGTAAAACTGTCAGTGATGCTTTTTCACATTCAGGTTCGCTTCGGGCGGTGATCAGCAGATCATCGACGTATTGAAGCAGAGCAGTGTTAACTGGCATGTGGATACTGTCAAGTTCTCGTTTCAGTGCTTGGCTATAGATGCTGGGGCTTTCTGTAAATCCTTGAGGTGCGCGTGAGAATTTAAAGCTACGTCCATTTAAACTAAATCCGAACAAATATTGGCTTTCCGGATCTATTGGGACGCTGAAAAAGGCATTCTTGAGATCGATTACAGTGAAGAATGTCGCTTCGGAATCAATAGCTGTCAGTAATGACGAGATATCTGGGACCACAGGGAATTGTGGCACAATGCATTTGTTTAACTCGCGCAGATCAATAACCAATCGATATACTGGCGGGGCCTTCGGATCTGTTCGTTTAAGAATCGGTATTATCGGTGAATTACATATATTGGAGTCTGTTTCCACAACTACTCCTTGGGCAATGAGCTCGTCAATGATTTGTAGTAAAGCCACTACAGCATCTGGTGGTAACTTGTATTGTCGCATTCGTGGTAGCACCACTCCTGCCTTTAATGTGACTCGATATGGTGTAATATTCATGCATCCAACATCAGTAGGGCCTTGTGCCCATAGACGTGTAGGTAAAATCTGTAATCGGGGATCCATGTCTCTAGACACATAGTGACCTTTAAAATCACGTAAAAACAATCTTACTCCTTCCGGAGAACAACATATTATAGCTCCTAGAGCTTTTAACGTTTTTATTCCTAATAGATTTTCTGGACATGATTTAGTAAGCAATAAATCTGTAGTTCGGGTCAAAGGTCCTATCGTAAGTGGCAGAGGTTGTGACACTTCATTAACAATAGGTTTTCCTGAAAAACCAAGGGAAATATTCTGTGAGCCTGAGAGGGGTGCCCCTGGGACTTCACTACGTTTTATAGTTGTTCGACTTGCCCCTGTATCGAGTAAAAATTTTCTATCTTGACCTAATAATTCACTATGTACATAAGGTCCTTCTTGATCTACAGGAATCTCGATAAGGGGTAAGTCAACTTCCCTCTCTAGGCTAGTTCATGCGTAACGTTGATACTCCGGATATTCATACTGTGCAGTCTGATACATTTGTCGTGTTGTTGTTTGTGTGGCAGCAACAGGCAATGGGGGTGCAGCTGGCACAAACTGTATTGGCTGTTGTGCGGCTGGCATGGCCTGGGCATGCTGCATAGCTCCTTGTTCATTCTGATCTTGTCTGAGTGGCCGTGATCTTTCTTGTGTTTTACCTATGGCGATATTATGTTTTAAAACTGGACAATCGTGTACGTAATGGCCTGGCTTTTTACAATAATTGCATGTCCCTTTTACAGGTCCTGCTGAATCGGAATGTGTCATACCCCTTTTATGCCCTTCAGCTGGAACTGTCTGGGAAACTAACATTTTCATTTTCGTGTCTTTCATAGGTCTGTGTTCATGTTCTTGTTCCTCTCTAATTCTATTGTGATGGTACTGTAACATTTGTAACATTTGTGATGGAGTGTTACCTTGCCAGGTACTCTCGAATTTTAATACTCTATTCTTTACTGGGGGCAGAGCATTTTCTACTAATTTTGTTACAAACAGATGTGGGTATGATTCGCTACTTGCTTTTATGCCACTATTTATACCAAAACATTTTTCAAATCGGGCATAGTAATCACTAGTGTCTTCATCTTGCTTCTGCTTACAGGCTGAAATTGTACCCCAATCTTCCTTTTTCGTAGTTAATAAACGCGGCAGTACCTGTACTAGTAATCCTGGTAATGCCTTAGTTTTGTCCCCAAGCCCTGCTCCTGCAGTTCGGGCCTTTTCTTCAGCTTCTAACACTGACCATTCTATCTTTTGGTCTCCTACCTCCCACTCTTTTTCCTTGAGTTTTTCATAAATGCCAGCAGGCATCAATACCTTTAATATTGTCATAATGTCGGGGTAGGTATACTCTCCCATGAGTAACATGTCTTTAATTTCTCGGTGAAAACCCGCTGGGTCTTTGTCATGACTGGGTACCACTTTCTTCATTTGTAACAATTCTATTTTCGATATGGGCGTATATACAAATACGCGTTTAAACTGATTGTCCTCACCCTTTATTGGGTGCACTTCTCGTAAGGGATTCTGTCTATCTATGTGATACGTAGTTCTTTCCTTGACGGACAATGGAACATGTTCTGAACATACAAAAAGAATATACTGCTTTCTTGATTCTAGAATTTCTTTAATTAATTCAGTACCTGGACCTCTCCATTTATTCATAAGTAATTCAGTCAGTATGTCAGGCAAGGGACCAGGGTCCGAATGCTGACTCCGATATAGTATAATGAGTTGTTGAATCATATAAATCCCAGCTAACCTTTGTTCATCTGGGGTAAGATTCAAAAATGTGCGTACTACTGTATCATCACTATATTTTCCGGGACTGTCCACCCAATGGACAGCTGCCCTGGCTAAATCTTGTTCATCCATAGAATCGAGGAAATGATAACCCCTTCGTTCTCGGAGTAGTTTGTCGGCGGTTTGGAACGAATGCTCGTTAGACCTTATATTAATTATAGGTATTTGAAAATTCCTGTTATTATCTGGACATATCGGATGTATTGAGTCAGTATGATATCTAGTCTGATTCCTATTACAAGATCTTCCTCTACCTACATAGGCTATGGTGTCCGACTGTCCTGTGGGCAGTCCTGACCCTTCTTCCTCGTTTTGTTCGAACTCGTCTACCTCTAATCGCTCTTCGTGTAGGCGTTCTATTTCTTTACGGATCTTTCGGCACATGGCTATTATACAATTTTGTTTATCATGTCTCCCTTCTGATATATTCTGGCTCCATCTTGTAAGAATTTTCATTGCTTCCGGGTCTACCCCCGGTCGGTCTTGATTTCTGATCACACAGTTTATGAGGAAACGTAACAGTTCCCCCTGTATCTCTACTTTCTGGTATTCCATAGCTCTGTAAATACATTCTGGATCTCGCCCTGTTCGGACAAAATGATATATATTATCTAGATGCGCAGTCATTCCTGGTAACTTCGCTAAATACACTGCGGCTCGTCTGATACGCAATGATGCTAGGGTCATTTCGTCCTCCTTTCCAGGCACCGGGTCATATCTACAATCTATAAGAAGTTCCTTAAGCGCACGGGCACTAAGGAGTTTGGGTGTACGTGAATGCGCTGACTCTTGAAAAGTAAGTTTATTTATTCTGGGTGGCGTAGAAAAGATATTGGTAGCTCCTCCCGCGGCCCCATCTGGGGCGTCGGGTGTAAAAGGATTCGTCGAACGTGACACAGCAACTACAGGTGTGGACACAGCCATAGAAGTAGCTGTAGGAGCGGATACAGAAACAGATGTGCTTGCCGGAACTTGTGACTCGATTTGTTGCTGTAGGGATACGGGCACTGGATCTTGGCGTTGAACCTCCCTGGTATGCGGTCTATGTGGGGCGGAATTAGCATACTCGGGAGCTGCGTCATCTAAATATGAGGAAAGAAAAACATCTTCTGCGGTTCTAGGATGCCCCTTAGGATGTACCTTTATTGGGAACAATGGGGTTGGCAAGTCTTTTGGTGTTTCTGGAGTAGCCTTAGGTAATCCTTCGGCCAGAAGGGGATACATACCATTCATAAGGGCATTTCTTTGTCTGTCTACTTGTTCTGATTTCACTCGGATACCTTCCTCAATTAATAGATTCTCTCGAATTTTATTGGAATTCTCTTTACTCTTCTCTTCCTGTCTACGTGCTTTTTCTGTTCGTCTATGTGATTCTTTACGCCATAATTCAACGGCGTCTTTCTGTGACTGTCTGACTTTCCTTTTCCATAACTCTTCCTCGACTTTCATGATGCACTCTGCATCCCAGGTCCCCGCTGTGGGCCACCTCTGACTTTCTGGTAATCCCTTGGTATAGTCTACCCATAAATCAAGAAATAATATAGCGTCTAAGCCATGTTTGTGATACATAAAGTGCCCTGGAGTGTCCCTAGGAGGAATAGGGACGGCTTCTTCGAGAACCCCTTTTCTGGTAGTGATCTGTCTTAATTTCGAAAAGAGCGGCATATTGAGAACTGACCTTATACTTGATTTTGACCTGATACTTGAATTTGAACAGACTTAATACAATAAACACGATAATGAACAGTCATTCATACCACGATATACAGAACATACTTAAACACTTTAAACATTAAACATTAAACCTTTAACTGAAACAACAATGATGATCGTCTGCATAACTAATCACCAAGCTTAATTCTCGACAATAACTAGACAATAACTAGACACTTCGGAATACTTCGGAATACTTGATATACTGCTAAACAGTACAGATACACTGCTAAAACAGTGCAGACCGGATTTGTGTACCCAAACCCGTCTTGACCGGCACAACCTATGTGCACGTCAGAAATGCCTCCCCAGCAATGGTACTCACCGGGTAGCTTCGGAAACGGAAGGCCTCAGTAACTTGAACTTGAACCGGACTGGACTCGTCGGACACTGGGCTTGACTTCGGACTGGTGGGTCTCTGTATACCTCGGATCTTGCTCTCTCAGCTAGGCTCTGGTCGGGACACTTCGCACTTCTCACCGCCTCGTCTGGGTGTTGATCGCAGTCTCAGTCGCCCCCGCTTGACCGGAGGGAGATACAGGAAATCCTGCTGGTATGCGTTATTGTCCGTCCAGCTGTGGCAGGAGACCGGGCCTGCAACGCACCGCCGGCGCGTGAGATGAGAAAGTGTCCCTGTTCGGGCGCCATCATGTGGTAAATATTTCTCCTTTACCGGGACTGAATTTGATACAGGAACATAGTAAAATAGCTCAATAAAATGAGAGGCAGAATCCGTGGTATTAGAGGTTCGGAATGGGCTTTATTCCATTAATTCGATTATAATCGGTTGCTCCCAATGTTCCGTCACCACGAAGGTTCAGGAAGTGAAGCACACACTTTATTGACAAGAAATGACTTTTATAGTACATACATGACAATGAAGTAAATGCAGTAGGCGTAACAATTGATAAGGAAAATGACGAGTTGTTCTGCGTAACCAGAAATGGGTGTAATAAGGCGAAAAAAGGAACATAATTGGTTGTGATGTCATGTATAGGTGGATCTATAAGATAATACTTGGCATGGATGCGCGCGCAGCAGTCTGACGTGTAATTGACGTGTAACTAGGGGGTGAAGGGAACTTGACATTTAGCTCTACGTGTGGAGACAAGAAGTCTGGGGGGTCAAGTCAACCTAATCCCAAATCATATCTAACATCCTATGTTTAAAGAACTATGTTATCCATAAAAGAAGGACTCTCGGACAGAATCTATTCTATACTGACTGTGCGTGCATGTACAAGCGTCTAAGTGTCTACACTAAATGCGAGGGGGTAGGAATATTCCATGGTAACAAGGCTATGAATTACTTGCATGAGGACAGAGAAGCCGGCCTTTTGCTCGGTAACTGGAAGAATGTTTACTTAAGCTACTAGGCAGGAATGCATCGGCTGAGGGGGAAGCAGATAATTCGAAGGTGAAATACAGTTCTTGGCAGAGAATAGGCTGATGTCAGGCTTCGTGAGCCGCGCAGAGAATGAGACAAAGTTCATGGTCACAGATGCAGGCTCAGACTGGAGCTTTCAGAGGCAGAAGGCAAGAAGAGTTTGATGACAGAATCAGGGCCTACTTGCCTGGACTGTAAAATGGCATAAGTGAACCATATAAAGCCGGTGGCTTTTCATACTTAGGAATGGAATATCCGGCCTATTCATGGCGGATCTGACAGAGGACATGTTGACGGTGGACGCACATGTGTTTGCGTCTTTATAACTGGAACTGGAGGGAACACACAGGTACTTGTGACATGCACATAGAACTGTTGGGGTCCAAGATAGGGGACATAACTGACCAGAAAAATCCATATTTCCACAGCAGTGCGGTAACCTCGAATAGCTTATATAGAAATATACCCTTGCCAAAGAGGGTTCAGTCAATCTCTGCTTTGTCGATCTTCTAGCGCGTTTGACTTAGCAAATCATACTAAGTTATAGAAAACGCTGGAAGGGATGGGTGCCCCACTTGAAATTATTAGTCTTTTATCACAGATATATATATTTAACTTCAAAGATACGATATGGCCAGAATGGGGAATGCACTACGCATTTTAGAGTAACTGGAGGAGTTAGGCAAGGCTGCGTCCTTGCTCTCCTTTTATTTTCATTATATATCAATGGTGTTGATTTTTTATTGCAGAGCTTGAAAGCTGATGCTCCAATTGTTGGTAAGCCTGTAACCCCAGTTGTACTATATGCTGATGACGCAGACCTGATTTCCAGGACTGCCAATGGCCTCCAACTTTTGATAGACAATTTTACAAATCTTATGATCGATAAAGATCTATCAATAAATTTGACTAAGACTTTAGTCATGACTTGTGGGAAAAGTAAAAGTAAGAGTAGAACCCATTACGTTGATGGAGTATCCACTAAAAGGACATCCACTTTTTCTTATCTGGGGTTACTGTTTAGTTGTAAAGGTACATGGAGCACACATATCAATTCTTGCAAATTGAAATTTTTAAGGACTAGCGAGACTATTCTTAGATTCTTCCAAAAAATAGGCAATAAGCCAGTGCGAGAAATTTTAAAATTATATGGGAGTAAGTGTATAACAGGGATATGCTATGGTGGAGCACTATGGGTTATGGCAGACATTACCTCATTACAAACACTGGAAAATAAATTCCTAAGAAGGGTATTATCAGTTCCTAATTTCACGGCGACCTATATTGTCCAAAGGGAGACAGATGTATCATATCTTAGTGACCTGATTAGTTTGTCTGGCCTCATTTTATGGTATCGAATTTAGACAAAGGTTGAAACGACTCTCACTAAGGAAATTATACGAGATTGCCTCACACTTGACCACTCAGAGAAAATACCATGGCTACAACATATTTATGGGCTTTTAATTGGGTGCAATGTGATCATTGACTTTAAGGATCCTGCGTGTATGCAGAACTATAGTAAGGGGGAGTTAAAAAGGAGATGTTTTAATTCTAGAGAAGATATGAGAAAAGTTGAGATGAGTAAAAAATCATGTGTTAGATCATATTGTGAAAGGCCATTTTCACCGGGTACCCAGCCTTATCTTATTTTTACTAGAAATATTCAACATTTTTTTTATTTAACAAGATTAAGGATGAGTACGCTCCACTACCAGATAACATTTCCTAAGAAGGGTAGGTGGAGCGCAAACTTACCAGAGTGCCCGTGTGATGGTAAACCTCCTCAAAGTACTCTGCACTTCTTATTGATTTGCAACTTTTATAGGGATTTTAGGAAATCAATTTTACGCCTACTTTTAATTGTTAATAGATTGTAATCCTACAAAACCGCTTTTAATCAAATTTGCCTTCTGGAAAATTTGTCAATTTGTAATGCAGTTATTGTTTTTACTCAATTGGCCATTAAGCGAAGGAAGGAACTTTCATATCTGCAATCTTTGAATTATAAAATAGAAAAGACTGTATATCTTTTTTAAGAAAAATTATTTTATTTATCTTTATTTCTTTAATGTTTTATATGACGATATGTAAATAATGATTGATATGGTGTATTTATATTAATGTGGAAAATGTGTTTTAAGCAAATTTACTAGGGTGAAAATGTTCAAAGGAGGATCCATATTGGAAGACTACCTAGAATATTGCGGTTTTTAGGATTAATTGACTTATTCATTATAGAATTCTTTTATGGATATATGATTATATACCGAATAAAACTTGTTTGACTTGACTTGAAGTTCTACCTGCTGTTCTGCAGTAAGCAGATCCTCTGCAGAGGAATGATGAGTATATCTGGGTGAAATTATAACTATGCAGTGGAAATGTGCATAATTTCCGGATCTTTATTAAACAAAATTCATGAAATTTATTAAAAAGCTGCATTACACAATTTTTATGGCCTTTTTGTTGTATGTGTTTGGGTTGTTCACACAGTAAATTACTTACCAAAAGACATTTTCTGCTCAAACCAGTCTTGTTTCAGTATCTCAGAAAGTATTTCATGTGAAATGCATGCTTCTGAGATAATCGTTACACTTGATACTTACGCGCTACATTTTGTTCTTAAAGTGTAATTTTGGTAAAAGTCTATGAAATTTTCCTAAAAAGCAGTGTGTGATTTTACACACACTAAATAGGGCTTTTGCTTAATTGGTACCCTGACAAACTGCTTGCAACACCAAAGGCCATGGATTCATGATGCTGTACAGCCACTAAACATACTCTGACCTACTCCAACCTAGCATTTTTCTTGGGAGGCAAGGCCTTTTTTCATGCACAAATAGTAATGCGCAGTGAGTGAGTGGAGTATTCTACATCTCAACTTTTTAATATAGTCATTAAATAACCCCTGCCACTGGTCGTATGGACCTTTGTTCATTGACAAACAGAAGTGAGGAGCAATAATTTACATAACAATAAATCATTAAAGACGTTTAGCTCAGTCAATAGAGAGAGTTAGTGTGAGTTACAGGGTTATAATTTCCATTCTTTTAGCTAGATGTATGATGCATTTTACTGGACCAGTAAAATGCATTTTCCTATGTACCAACCCTATTTTGCAAGTCGATAACCTATTGCTGACTCGCGAAAAAGGATTTGCGAGTCGCTATTAGGAAGGGGCACGGACATGGTGTCCCTTCCTAATAGCAAGTCGCACTGGTATGTATGAATGTTTTGCGAACAGCAATGTGTTTGCAAAACATTTGCAGATTGCCACCAATTTTAAATTGGTAATAAGCCATTCACAAATGTGAAGGGTCCCCAGGGGACTCCTTCCCCTTTGTGACTGGGTACACCAACATTTTTCAGAGCAGGCAATGGTCCCACGGACCACTGCCCGCTGTAAAAAAAAGAAAAACAAATGTTTCAGTTTCATATTTGAAATGCATCCCATTTTCCTTTGAGGAAAATGGTCCGCAATTAAAAAAAAAACTGCTTTATTTGAAAAGTAGTCACAGACATGGTGGTCTGCTGACCCCTGCAGGCCACCATCACTGTGAGTGCCGGCCTTTCTCAATGGGTGGCAAATTGCGACCTGTGTCTTGAATATTAATAAGGCAGGTCCCTTGAAACCCATTTGAGAATTGTAAACAGTGTCTTAGATACTGTTGTACATCAGGTTTTGCGACTTGCAAATTGCGAGTCGCTAAAACATAATTTATGACTTGCAAACCCTTACAATCATACATGTGGCCTGAGGTCTTTCATCTATTTCATTCATTTGATTATTTATCTTTAACTTTCAGCATTGAAAGTTAATATGATCCATCAATCGATATTTGATTATAAAATAGAACAAAATGTCAGATAAAATCACAGTTAATATAGTAATAATACAGCAAGCATGATCCACAAATGAAAATTCACTATTCTAAATAATTTGGAATAATCAGAGAAAAAGTTGTCAGTTCAGAAATCCAATAAAGAGCACCAATGAGACTGAATCTCTGTTCACAAGCATAAAGCCTTGTCATTATATGCTGGAATGTATTCTCAGCTCAAAGATATAAGCAGTCAATTTTTTATGAAATCTAAGTAAGGCAGCCTCTCGTGAAGAGACGGCATCAGTAGCTCAAAAGCGAGTCTCCAGTCAGAGAGTCAGGAAAGGAAGCCTAACCTACACTAGGAACCCACACTAATATAAACACACAAATTCTATATTCCAACAATATTTTCATCTGTCTTCTTCATCCTCCAATAGTATATAATCAAACTCCTGGGAATAAGCAAACTCCCCATTTTCTCATAGGGTAATAATAGGCTCTCAGACATTGAACCATGAAAAGTTACTTTGTTGATGTTTTGCGGTCCAGACACCTATTTACTAACTAAAAGAAGCCTTCTAGAAAAATACATTTATTACAAGAAAAAAAACATTGTCTGCAAACAATTATTCAACGTGAAAAACAGGCCTTTCAATGTTAATGTATTATTTTTCAGTTAACATGGCATCAACAGTTAGGCTATAATAAATCAGCACTTTTATTCATTCGCAGGCCTATAACAGTTGAGTATGCTTATCTACTACACAATTTTAATTCAAACATATGTCTTATTTAAATGAATCTTTGCACATTGTTATTAAAAGCATTTTGTCAGCAAATAAAATTAGCGTCAACAGCAGTAATCATGTGGGATTAGCACTAGCACCCATGTATCTGGGCTTGGCTACTGTGGAGACCTGCACTACTAGATCACATGATTTTATTTTTAGGAAATGCCCCAAACAAGGGTCCTAGAGGCTGTCATATTCACCATATTAACGGATAAACCCTGCTTGAGCACATTGCTAGTGATCAATAAAAAGGATTACCCTTCGGACATAAAATTGCACCATGAAAAAAAATATTCCCCAATAAAACTAAGCATATATTTATGGTATCTATCTGTCTTGTCTCTAATTTTCTCTTATAATTCGAGTAAGACAACACTAAGCAGAGCCCTAAAAAAATTATGAGCCTCATAAAATTAAACCAAAGCCTAAGGTAGAGTTCCTTTATAAGAACCAGATTTATGTGTAAAGAAGTCAAACTGAGATTTATAGTTTATGTTATGGAACTGTATGGTGAGTGTATTATATGCATTGTTGTATTGCCTTTACATGATAGTATCTGTAAATATGCGAAAATATATGAGAATATGTCAGGGAATCTGAAATAGTCGACCCTTCCCAGCTTTAGAAACAAGTATTGACAATGCCAATAAGTCTGGCTTATAAATGAATGAGACTCTTCTGTCACTGGTAGGTGGTGGCGCTAAAAAATCCTTATAATGCACTCTGTTACTCACTTTTCCAACTCATGTATGTATTTATCTACTCACTGACCCATTTCTGCATTCACCCACTTACTCATCCACTATAAAACACCCATAAAAACTGAAAGAGCATATATAGGATAAATTAAGAGAAGAAAAGTAGAAAGAAGATAAATTGTCCCCGCCTAATTGTGCAAGGATATATGCTGACAGTAAAATATATGCAAATATTTAAACATAGCTCTGGGTACCCATCTTGGAAAGGTATTGTGCAATGGATACACAGAGTCATACTATTCCACCCTTAAAGACCTATTTCCTTTCATATATGTTTTTCATAATAAATACCTAATTGCTACTGTCTTTGTCAACTTTTTTTATAATAAACAGATCAAACCTATGGCATATGTCAGACCCCATTTAGTGGTACATGGGGTAAACAAGTTCTAATGTGCCACAACCATGTGTGTGTGGGGGGGTTACTTTGCTTCGGATGTCCCAGGACGTGCCTAAGTATGAATCTGCAAACTGAGCCAAGTACTCTTCCACATTTGACTATCGTTGAAGGCAAAGACAAGCAATCACAGGTTTCTCAGGAAGTTAGTGTCAGGGTGTTTGAACTCAGAGAATCTCCTGCCCAGTACTTATCTGTATAGAAAGAAAACTACTGTAATACACACAGGAATATAATACTGCACAGGGCTCAAAGATATGCTATTTGATGTTTATAGGTGCTTTCTAAGCACTGCAGCACTTCTCCCTGCTTCTTACTACCTCCACGAATCTAGGTTCTCTATCCTTGGTATAGATTTCCCATGCTGTGTTGTATAAGGTAGTAGCGTCATTAAAGCTCAGGTGCAATCTCTATCACTCCCAAATAGGTGCACTCCATTCTCATCACAGTATGCCGTCTTACCACTCAACAGTGGAATAGTCCTGCTCGATTGGCTCTGCCGCTTGGGTCTTGGGTGTACCTCCACCCTCTTGTGAGAGATTTGTGCACCAGCTGGCAGCTCTCCAGGGTTCCCCACTTAATACCCAGGGTCTGCACTAGCTAGTGTTCCTGGCAGAAGTAGAGTCACAGTTCTGGCTTGAAGCAATACCCTGCAGACCAGTGGTGAGTGTCTCTAAATTTAGGTTGTAAGCCATTGGCTCATGTTGGAGCTGGCAGGTCCTTGTCAGGGCACATATCAGACCAGACGACAACAGGCAGGTGCAGCCTCTTCTGACTTGTAACAACCTCTGTAGATGCACACCTGCACAGGTCGGTTAGAAGGAGCAGTTGCAGTACTAGCATGGGCTGGTTACTCCAAGGAGTTTCGACCACATGCTGATCGATCACAACACAGCCAATTGTGGCCCGGCATATACTTAGCACCATGCTGGGCAGTTGTGGCTATGCACAGGCCAATTACAAGATTTTGGCAGTAGCAGCCATGCGCAGGCCTACCACAACTTGAAGAGGTAGGGCCATGTACAAGCTGAATTTCACAGGGAGAGATGTGGGCGCCCCTTCGCAGCGTATAATCCAAGTGGATCACCCTGGTGCAAGGGCTCTCATTAGGTTCTGTACACATGGTGTTCTTCAGCTGCCTGTGAGCCGAGCACCTGTATGCTGAAAGGGGCTGACAGAGTTCCCAAAGAAGGGTTTTAACACACAGCGTGTAGCAGGTCAAAGTTTGCTAACGGCATTCTGAAAACTTCGCAGGGAAGCTTTACACTTGAGGAATTGAGCTAATGGCTGGACCTTGACACATGCGCACGGTGAGAGAGAGAGAGCAAGCAAGAGAGGCAGACAGACATGGAGCCAGGTGCCACGATGAGCTAGGTTCCATGGCAGATCTATCAAACTCCAAGCGTCCATGAGGGGGTCACGACTGCAGGCCCACAGCAATCAGCTTGAGCTGCTCAGGCTAGTCACTCACCGCTGCCTAAGAAGTGAATGCCAACTGAGTGGAGTAGAAGGGGAGGAGCCGGGTGAGTCACGGTGCAGCATTCCGGGCTGCTGATTAGGTTGGTGCTGATCGCACCTCCAACTAAAGCTGGGTGTCATCTGCTAGTCGCACTGAGGTCCATCGAGGTGCGATGGTGGGCAAACTGTGCCACAGGACAGCTTTACTGTTTTGACAGCTGGAGGATAAGTTGGTGCAGTGGGTGCACTCGTGCCCTCCTTTTGGAGCTCTTACAGGAAAAGGCGGCATTGCTGAAGCTTAACTACCACTGCATGCTGTACACTACCACTGCCACCACCTCCAGTTCTCCTATAGGGACCCCAAGGCCAGATTGTTCATCCCTCAGTTAATCCTTCAGTTCGGCAGTCAGCCCTCTTACTGTCCAAATGGACAGGTTCCCTTTCCTGCCTTCCTCACCCTGTTTTCCAATGGGCCAGAAGGATGCCCTACAGAAGAGTCTTACAGACTGCGGGCAGATGGAAATGCAGGAACACAGACTTAGAACAATCTAAGAACGCCATTAAGTGAGGGGACGCAGAGGGGCATAAGGGCAGAGGAGCGGGGGGCGTGGCTTGGCGCGCGGCAAAATGGCGGCACTGTAGTGCAGCTCCGCCAGTCGCCGCTAAGATCTGCTGAATATCCTGACCTGCCGGAGCTCTCCTGCAAGCCAAATGCGGGGGAACTGCTCCCGAGTGCCTGGGGACCGCTGCGGTCGTGTTTGCGGCAGAGTGCGTCGGCCCCGCCGCCATAATCCGGATTGACCTGCGAGGCCCGCATGTAGACAGCATGGCGGTGCTCTGAGGGAAGAAGCGGCTTCGGGGAAGCGGCGGAGATCGTGGTCAACTGATTGCTGCAAATCGGGCAGAGCGGGAGATCGGCGAGGTGTCGGGAGGCCCCCGCTGCGGTCCTTCATTGATATGTGAAGGAGAGGAGACGTGTGTTCGCGACCTGCCCTGTTGTCGCAGGCTTGCGGGGACGCACTGGGCCGCGAGGCGCTGATCGGGGGCGGAGGAGCACATCGGAGGATCGGCTGAAGACATCTAGAAGTGAGTGGTGTAAATGAGATGGGATCCCTCCCCCCACGATTATATTATAAATGCTGCTGCCGAGAGGCCGCCCCGCATGTGTGGCTTGATGCTGACCACCCCGTGGACTCTGATTGCTGGATGCTCCCCTTCTTTCGACATCTGATTCGGGACATTAGCGGTACCGCTGTCTTTTGCGTGTGGCGGGGGGCCCTCTCCGAAGGCGCTGACAACGTTGCGGACCAGGCCTGT
The DNA here is from genome assembly GCF_964204655.1 of Triturus cristatus. Classification (NCBI taxonomy): domain Eukaryota; kingdom Metazoa; phylum Chordata; class Amphibia; order Caudata; family Salamandridae; genus Triturus; species Triturus cristatus. The sequence goes on along the minus strand of NC_140587.1, from coordinate 887,721,641 downwards.
GCTCCTCACCACCCATTCGGTGCACAACTGACGTCTCTGCTGGTGGGAAGCTGGTCTGCGCTAGCTCCGGGGGGGGGAGCCGGCCTTCGGGCCACGGGGGGGTATATGCTGGCCTGTGGGGACTGTGGAGCTAAGTTAAGCGGACTCTGGTAGGTGACTGCCCATCCGCGCCGGAGTCTTCTGGATGTGTTGCGAGATATAGGGCCTTGTGAACCGGCAGGCCGGGCTGGAGTGTGGACTAGCAGTGCTATCTCGCAGATCAGTGAAGCGGTGGGAGTCTGGTAGGTGTGCTGCCTCTGTTTGACACTGCATCGCGAGCCTCTTCGGAGAATACTTGACAAGAAGGGACAATACTCGGAAAAATGGGCAAACCCGACAAGCAGCATCCTCGCCTCAACTTCGAGTCGCGCAAAACGAGCAAGGCTCCGCAGGGTGCGCCCTCAGACGTGGAGATGGACGCGACAGAGCAGGTTCCCACAGCGTTGGAAAAGACTCTGGAGGTGATTCAGAACAGCTTGCAATCAATAGATGGCAAGATGGAGGCGCTCACCAGCCGCATGGACAATATATCAGCAAAACTGGATAAACAAGGTGCAAGACTGGGGGTGGCTGAGCAGAGGATCTCTGACGCTGAAGACGGATTGCAACAAGTAGCTGCCAAAGCGACGGATATGGAAAAAATTCTGGCGCTGATCAAAGACAAAAATGAGGATATTGAAGCAAGCTCGAGGCGTAACAACATACGCATTTTAGGCCTGCCGGAGTCAACAAATGTGGGCCGTTTGGATGTGTACATCGAGACTCTCCTGCGAGACGTCTGCGGGCCGGAAACCCTTTCCAATATGTTGGTGGTCGAGCGGGCGCACAGATCTCTGGCGGCGCGCCCACCTCCGGGTGCCCCGCCACGGCCCATTATAGCGCGCCTGCTACATTTCAGAGACAGGGATGCGGTCTTACGTGTGGCACGTCAGAAGGGAAAGCTACTCTATCAGGGTAATGAACTCTCCTTCTACCCGGATTTCACGGCCTCGGTCCAGGCGGCGAGAAAGGAGTTTCAGGGGGTCAAGAAGGTGCTGCATCAGGAGCATGTTCCATATGCTATGCTGTATCCTGCGAGACTACGGATCGGCGAAGACAGAGCAGCAAAGATTTTTACTAACCCGAAGCAAGCTATGGAATACGCACGGACTCTGAGGCGCAAAGAACAGTCACCTGGACACACTTCTGATGTTGAATAACATTTATGTACTAGATGTCCTGATGGTTTCCTTTTTTTTCCCATGCTTTCTTGGCTCGTGGGCCTCCGATTTTACGTCTGTGGTCGGGTCTGCTGAGAAGCGGATTGGCGCATGCCGACTGCCCACACTGCGGCACATGTGGTCGATTGGTGGGACCGGGGGTGGGCTGTGCCCTAGATGGAAATATATGGAAGGGTATGGCGCTGCCAGGCGCTATGGTACACTGTATGATGCTGGCCGATGGGATGATCATTTGACCTGATATCCTGTCACTGGATGTGTATCGGCGTGGACACCTGGGCACTCGGTTCCTACTGAGATCTATCTGTACGATGTGGGCTACATGAGGGTGCTTCAGTGGAGATAGATTGCTGGTAGCCCTCTCCCTTTTCTTTTTTTTTTTGATAGGGGAGAGAAATGCGCGTCACTACGACTCCCCCCATGGGAATATCCCAAGTTAAGTTTGCGGGGTGTACTCTTTTGGTTGATGGTACAGTTATAGCAGGGATTGTCTTTGGCGTGTTGGGGTTGCTAAATTGGGTGGGGGGTGGGGGAGGGCCTCGGCCCTCTGCTGGGGTTGTTTGTGTGTTATGTGTGATGAAAGCAGACACTGTTTTTCTTGGATGGTTGGGGTGTATGCCAGTGTTAATATCTGCGTGCAGAGCAAAGCGTGGCAGTGGGGACAATGGGTGAGAGTTACAACTGTGTGACATGGAATATACGCGGACTGAACAATCCCAAAAAAGTTCGGCAGGTGTTGGCGCATTTGGATAGGCATAAAATTCATATCGCTCTGCTGCAGGAAACGCATTTGTCCATGCGGAGCGAATCTAATGTAGCGCGTAGATGGGCGGGATACCGACTAGCATCCTCTTTCTCCACATACACCAGGGGGGTGCTAATCTTGATGAAGAGGGGTATTCCATTCACCCCAATACGGTCGCAGACTGATGATGGGGGGAGATGGGCCTTAGAACATGGCAAGCTAGGAAATACACTGATTACACTTGTCAACATGTACGGACCAGTGGTGGACGATCCACAACCTTCTGTAAAGCTGTTGGATGTGCTCCGGGGCTGGCCGGAAGCGGCGACATTATGGGGGGGTGATTTTAATACTCATATTGACCCGACCCTCGACAGGTCTCACCCACAAGGAGCGCGTACAGTGAGGGTAGCGCAGTGTGTACGTAATGCTATGGTGGAAATGGGATTCATAGATGTATGGAGATTACGGAATGCTAACGAAAGAGTGGGTACGCATGTGACGACGGCGTATCACAGCTGGTCAAGGCTGGACTACTGGTTGCTGAATGAGGGTGCTAACTGCTGGGTAGTGGATGTAAACAACTTACCACGCACGCTCTCGGATCACAACCCAGTACTGCTGACAATCCTTATACCGTCCAATAGGCACTTTCCGTTTACCTGGAGATTCAGAGCTGAGGCATTATTAGATCCAATATATGACGACACTATCAGACAGGCAATCGCACAATATTTCACACAGCATGTGGGGTCAGTGGATAGTTTTGCAACGCTTTGGGAAGCATTCAAGGTTACGATTCGGGAGGTATGTATGAGCACCTCTTCGGGGATACTGAGGGACCTTAGAGGACAGTCGTCGAAGATTGAAGCACAGTTGGGCGTACTTGAAGAACAATACTTAGTGAACCTGACAACCACTCCACTTGATAGGATACACGCTCTACTTAAAGAACATGATGACTTAGCGAGCATTCGTTACATATCGAAGTGACAGGTGGCCAGGGCTTATGGCGAGGCCGGACGCCCAGGCAAGAGGCTAGCTGAGACTATTCGGAATCGCGCTAATCACCAGCATATTCAAAAGATAGTAGATGAACATGGGGGTGAACACTATCAACCCCAGGACATAGTAGAACAAGTTAAAAAATGTTATGGCGAGTTCTATGCTTCTAGGGGAATGTGTGACGACGCAGCCCTGTCTGAGTACCTTGAGGGAATTGCATGCGTCTGGCTTGCAGACGGGCACCGCGAATACCTCGGTCGGCCCATAGAGGAGTCGGACATGAAAGAAGCCCTTAAATCCCTACCTAATAACAAGGCCCCTGGCCCGGATGGGCTCACCTCGGAATTTTACAAGCAATACATTGACATTGTCACCCCATACCTCTTAGAGGTGTATGCGGAGGCGCATGAGTCTGGGATGCTTCCGCACTCACTCCGACAGGCGCTTATTATCACTCTATTAAAAAAAGATAAAGACCCGGCCAAATGCGAATCGTATCGACCCTTGTCATTAATAAATCTAGATGCCAAAATATTTGCGAAAATATTAGCTCTTAGACTGCAGCCTCTGCTCCCGGTTATGGTGCTTCCGGATCAGGCTGGGTTTATCCCGGGGCGCTCTACTTCCAACAATTTGCGTACGATCTTCGCCATGTATCACACCCTTAACCCCGATCTACAGGCTGCTGCAGTCATGCTCGACGCCGCTAAGGCCTTTGATTCGATCAAATGGGGGTATATGTTCCACATCTTGAGGAGAATGGGCCTTCCAAATGTTTTCTTGCGATGGCTGCAACTCCTCTACACAGATACCTCTGAGAGAGTGAGGGTTGGGGGAATTACCTCGGACCCCCTCTGCATAGACCGAGGCACCAGGCAGGGGTGCCCGCTGTTGCCTCTCGTGTTTGCTCTTGTGCTCGAACCGCTGGCCTGTGTAATACGCCAACGCCATAGACAGGCTGCGCTTCATTTCAATCAACGCCCGGTCGGGATATCCATGTACGCGGATGACATGGTCCTCTTCATACGTGAACCGCAGACTCACCTTTCGCAGGTGCTGAGAGAATACATCAGATTTGTTTTTTTCTCTGGCCTTATGATCAACTGGGGAAAGTCAGTGATTATTCCGCTAACCTCTGAAACGCGTCCCCCTCCCTTGGAATATCCGTTAATCTGGAGACTCAGCCAGTTAAATATTTAGGTGTCTGGGTGCATCGTGATCCTGAGGTGGTTATCAGGGAGAATTACGGCAAGGCGCTGCATCGACTGGAGGAGCAGGTTGAAGGATGGGTGCATCTCCCTCTGTCTCTGGCGCTACTCAAAATGGTAGTTCTGCCATGATTTTTGTACTTGTTCTGTAATATTCCCATACTATTAACCAGACATTTTTTTTCGTAACGGTCAGAACTCAACTCCTGAAATTAGTGTGGGGGGGAAAGCAGGCAAGAATAAGCTGGGCCACACTAGCGCTCCCATATGCTGGGGGGGATTCGGCGCGCCCGATTTGTATCTTTATCATTTGTGCGCCCAGGCTCAGTATGCCTACTATTGGTACCGGCCTCATGACTACACCCCTCACTTGGCGGTGGAGAGCGGAGACGCACATCCCATACCACTGTCGGGAATACTAACTCATGTAAAAAGAGGTACACCTCAACATGAAATTAACTCGATAGACGCAACGGTAACGGCATGGCAGGCAATTGGTAGGATGGCAGGAAAGCTCCTTCTGTATGCTCCAGCAATGCCGCTTGCGGGACATGCGGCACTATCTGTTATGCAGGAAGCTGGTCCTATTAGGGCGCTGAAAGAAGTAGGAATAACGCACATGCGCGATGTATATTCGGAGGGCACGTGCGTGGTAGACGCTGAATTGGGTTTCATTAACAATCCCATGCCGCTATTCACATACACTACACACCGATTAAAGCGCGCTTTGAAAAGTCATTATTCGGAGTTTCCATCCGAGCCCCCAGCGCTTCTCTCGCTACAGCTGCTGCTGGTGGTCCCCTCCAAGAAGAAACTAATTACAAAGTGATATAAATCGGTGCAGGAGGAGACGCGGAGGAGAGTGGACAGTAGTTTAGAGCGATGGAATTCTGCTCTAGAGGTCCCCTTGACAGCAAAAGACTGGGAACAAATATGCACCCTTACAAGACGGTTATCGCCCAATGGTAATCTACGTATGATACATCTAAAATGTATACACCAGGTATACTATACACCTCTTAAACTGTACAAAATGCATTGTCGGAGATGTGGACATGACGGCGTGGACTTCTGCCATCTTGCTTGGGACTGCTGGGCGGTATATACATACTGGAAGGAGATCCTCAGTCATATACGCAAGATGACGGGGGCTCTGATACAATGCACAGCAACGGCGTGTTTGCTCTGTCATGTACCACATATAAAGGGGGTGCTAGGGAGATTTATTCGCGTTGCTCTTTTATTAGCTAAAAGGCAGGTCGCTATGTCCTGGGATGGTCGTCAGACTGGATTAAGGATTTAATATACTGTAAGGAAACTCTTGAACCCTACGCGGAGGAATTACCCTCCGCGTCAAGGCCTAACGATATTTGGGAGCCGCTTAGACAGTATTTGCAAGATTCCACCTCCACTGGGGACACTGTCTCTTAAAATATTAATGATTGTTTGCTCTGCTCATGGGTCTTGTCGAGTCTGGTCGAATGACAGGGTTGGAACTGTGGCTAGAGGTTAGGAGATGTGTTGTTGCGATATCTGCACTGTGGACGCATCGATCACCTGGCAAAGTTTCCTTTGATTTCTTTTGTTCTCTTTTCATATTACGATATGCGCCCTGCGTGGCGCACATGTGTGCTGCTTTCATTGCTTACTTTTGAAATTTAATTTAAAAAAAAAAAAAAAAAGGGCAGCGGAGCGAAGAGTGAAGACAGCAATAAACGGATTGCAGCCAATACCCACACAAGGGGTTTCCTTAGTCAAAGTTTGTAACCCACTAGTCAGAAACAGGATTGGTTACAGTGGCGAGATTGGGGGGTTAGGTGGCAGGAAGCACTAGGTTGCAAGCGCAGTGTGTTAAATGAGGTGGTCGCGTTAGGCTGGTGCGGCTCGTGCACACATTGATGTTCATTTCCTCCACAACCCACATCAAAACCTGCTGGGAAAATCAGAATATCATCTCAATATTACTGTTTAAACCCCACAGACAGTGGGGGTGACAAAGTGCACCGTATCATCTCTAAGTGAGAACAAGGCAACCTAAAAAACCAGATCCAAATTTTACTGGTGCTACTGAAACATTGAAATGCTCGGAACACTGGAGTACTACCTGACAAGAGTCAGGCAAAGGGGAAAACCATGAGATCAGGTCGTGGAAGGGTGCAATTACCCTTTACAAGGAGAAAGAAAAAACTGCAAGCCCCACCAGCAGTAAAATATTCTAATGCAAAATCCACTGGGGGTTCCCAGCTGTTCATATCTCCAATGTATAGAATGTTTGAAAAGTCGATCAAAACTCTGCACAAGTTCGACTTCTTAAAGGACCCAGTTGGGGCCATGTTCCCCATGTCCTAGGACACAGGTGTCCTCCTTGAACCAATTTCACCAACAATAAACAGCAATCACACCTTGGGTGACCAAAGTCATAACACTGGACAGTGTAAGAAGATTGCAGCAACCTCAGTAGAAACATCTGAGTTGATAAAAAATCCACGTTGAGGACTGATAAATGACTTTGAATTATTTTTGTTGAAGTCCTTGTCATCACAAATTTCACCCAGCTCACTTTACCACTAAATTTGTTGATGTCATTACTGAGGACTGTTACCCCATTATCAATTGAGGTTAATGGAAAAGTTTTCAAAGAACAAAAAACCCACTTCCAAAACTTAAGTTAGTACAATAACCAACACTTCACATTGTAGTAGACATCAATGGCCAACTGACATACATTCACCTGGAAAAGGGAATATTCATCTATCAACCATATCAATAGCACTCAAACTGTACAACTAATGTGGATACTTAGAATCAACAAAAATCCAACCCAGAAATGAATAATTACACTAAAATACATCAGACTCCTAACAGAAACAAGGTTCGCCAAATGCATCATTAGCAGCGGCAGGCACTGTATGGACATTCTGTTTAGAAGATCACAATTAACATTAGACGCCTTGACCTATCAATCAAATAAAATGGATTTTCAAATGGACCTGCTGATTATGATGGAAAACTCAGTCGCTGGTATCGTCCAGCAGCTTGCTGACTTAAATAATCTAATAATTTGAGAAATGCCAGAACTGGGGGTTGACAGTCTATCATCAGAGTCAAGGGTGATGGAAGATGAGATCGCTGAAGACAAAACTAACTTAAGGGGGAGTCCACCCCACGATCTACAGTCATTCCCTACGCATGCCCCAGAGTAACAATGACCACAAAACAGAAGAAAAAAGAATGTAAGGCTAGAAACAAACCAGAAAAATGAGTAGTAATCATCTCCGGCTTAGACAATAATACATTAACTGATACTAAACCTAAGACCAGTGAAAAGTCTACGCAGGGTCAAAAACAGGTATGGAAGGGATCTGGAAAAAGGAAGTTGTATCCCCATTTTGACAATAAAGTATGGAAAAATAAAAAAATGTGCTCCTCTTTGGAAGAGTATGAAGATCCAACTTCAGCATGCTAAGTAGCCTCCACGGTCCACAGTTCTCCTGTAGGACAATCTGGTTCAAATGAATGCCACATGGAGTACAAGGGACTTTGTCAGGATTTTAAGGCTAACAGGGCGGATCATCAAGAAGCCTCCCCTCCTACATCAGCTCTGACTCACCCACTCCCTCAACAAGGGAGGGTGAAAACAGGGCAATATGAATCCTCACGGGAGTTATACTCTAGCTGCACCTGATTGTTTGACAAGACCATCAGACACATACATGGCACACAACCCATCTGGTAATGGCCATATTAAACCTGACTCAGGTAGTGTGACCAACTCACTAAGCCTTCCAGATGAAGTTATCCAAACAGTTTTTACCCTAGAATAGCAGTCTACATTAAGGCACAACATTCTCATTTGCAGATTTATTTTACAGCTTTTGCGAGTACTTCCATCTTTGGAAAAGGTCATTTCAGAAGACATTGATTTCAGCTAATGTCTCTCCCCAACAGACAACAATGCACAAGTGTTTACCCTAGAGTCCTGGGCTGCTACTGGATTAGCCAAGAAAGGCTTCCAATAAAAAAAAGTGTTTCTAAGTGGGGAATTATAATTAGTACACCCTGTCCAACTCTATATCCAGCTCCGCTGGTGCCTCAGAAAGAACCCTCCCCGTCATGAAGCCTAAATGAAAATAAGCAGGTACACAATTTTCCTAAAAATCCAATAGGCAAAATTACTCCATTGTACGCACAGTACACCCTCAGTTAGGATAAAAAAGTGCAATATAAGTTAATCTAGGTCAGTTAACATCAGCTTTACATGGGGTAGCTGTGCCTGACAAACTAATATACAGCCTTCACAATCAGCCGTTTCCATTCAATCCAAAGGAAAATCTGAAATTATGCTGATGGAATATAAACGGTGTGCACACCAAAAGCTGTAGCAACTATTTGAAAACACTTACTAAGGAGTTTAACATTATTCTCCTAGAGGATACATGGGCAACACACCCATTTGTACTGGATGGATTTGTGGGCTACTTCAGTCCAGCTGTTAAAAAGAAGAACTATGGGTGCCCACCGGGGGTCTGGCAATCTTTATATCTGCAGGTCTTAAAATGGGCAGCAAGTCGGTGGACTTTTAAGAAAACAATAATATTTTAGCGGTAACCTTGAGGAACTGACACAAAGGCTCCAGGAATTCACTCCTTTTAATAAATGTCTACATTCATTAAGACTGAGGAGCAAGACAATCGATGTCTGTCAGACTGGTATTTATGCTGCTAGAGATATGGCAATAGATAAAACAGAGGAAATTGTAATATTTGGGAATTTCAACATGAATTGGCTTTGGCCATTCTCCCAGGAGGAAAACTTACTACAACAGGATCTCCCATGGGCAATCCATAATCAGATCATTGGCCCTGAAGGCAACAGCCCAAGAGAAGTAAGGGCAGGGGCGCTAGTAAAAGACCTAGAAGTCTTGGGTCTAAGCCTAGTGAAAAGTAGGCAGCAACAAGACTCTCGCCCTGCAAGGACCTTTTAAGCAGCTGTCTCTCTTTCAAGAATTGACTTTACAGCAGTAACCTTACCTCTATTTTACCTAATCTCATCATTTAAGATCAAAAGAACAAATTAACGCGATCATGGGCAATAAAGTTTGGAGTTGAATGCCCAATGCACCTTTCATAAAAAGCCACTCACTGCTGGTGCAGATAGTGATAACAAACATGAATCTGCATTGGCCTGAAAGTAGATTTGATTGGGTCCACTGCTGCCACCCTTGCAAAACACTGTTTCTCAATTGACTCTCTTAATCCAATAGCACAGTGGGCATCTTTACAGAAAAGTTACTCACCACTTATTCATTGGGAGTTAAATCTGAGAAGCATCAATCCAGTCACCAGCTACAAGTCTTAAATAAGATTAAAATGTTGCCATTGTATCGAATCCTAAAGAGGAACTGTAATAGGATCTTGAGGTTAGCTCGGAGGAAGCCAGGGAGCCGCAAGCTTCAAGTCAAACTGAAATCTATAAATAAAGCCTACAGAAGATTAGTTTGAGAAGAGTGATCAACACCAAAACAAAAATTCTGGGAGAAAGCATTGTATCTTATTAAATGGAAAAACTCAAAAACTTTCTGGAGAATGAACAGTGTCCCAACAGCGGTAATGACATCAACTTTAAAGGAAACATGCTTGGCTGCTTACTTATCGAAACATCTCAGTCAACCCGAGTAGCCACACCATCTTTTATCCAAAAAATGGATTGTAAATCCCAAACAGAGTAGACAAACTTAGGTTACCAAGAGCTTAACTTTTCTGTGGAGCAAATTTGTAAAGCCAATAATTTAAGCAGACAAGATGGTGCACTAGATTCAAACTTTTTGGGCAGAATGCTTGTCCATAGTTTTCAATAGTGCACTCCAAATTGAATCCATCCTATACTCATGGAGGGATTCCACAATAACACCTATTTTCAAAGGGGGAGATTGGTATCGACCAGAAAATTACCGCCTCATTATGTTACAAGACATCGAGGCAAAACTATTTGCAGGCTTTCTCGCAGTGGAACTCTCACTGTGGGTGGAAGAAAAACAAATTATCCCTTCCAATCAATTGGTGTTTTTCCGAGGCCCTGGGATGGCGACAAATGTTCTAGCTCTGTCAGTACTTATTGATAAATGCAAGTCAAACGAGCAACCAATTAACTTGTGCTTTGTGGACTTCAAGCCAGCATTCAACTGCGTGCAACACAATATTCTTTGGCAAAATGTGGTTCACCTGGGTATCCCCCCATCTTCTAAATGCAATTCAACTGCTGCATTCAGTTACCTGGGAAAGGGTGAAAATAGGGGATGGCTCTCTCTTCTCTAGGAATATTGAATCCTCCCAGAGTCTCAAGCAAGGATGTGTACTAGCACCATAATTGTTTAATCTATTTCTGGCCGATTTGACTCAAGCACTGGACAAAGTAAATGCTCATCCCCCTAAGCTGGGATATAAGCATATCTTGAACCTCCTCTGTACTGATGATGTGATTCTTTTGAGCCAAACTAAAATCGGCTTATAAACCCTTATTGATAAAATATCACATTTTCATCAGTCAATGGCATGGCAATTACTGAAAAGAAAACTAGGATCATGGAAGTGAGCAATGGGTTAGAGAAAAAGCACAAATGGTTCCTACAAGGCCACCACCTTAAACAGGTCTAAACATACAGATGCCTGGGAGTACTATTTGATGACAGGGGATCATTCCAGCAGTATAAACGTGACCTTCAGAGGAAGGGAAACAGGCTACTCCTCTCATTTCACACGCTACAAAGATCTTTCGACAGTCCAAGCTACCTTCCATTGCTAAAAGTGATGTCTGCAAAACTATTACCAAGCATCGCCTATGAAAGAGAGGCACTGCATGGCAGAGATGCTTCAAGTTTAAATATTACTCTCTCCAAGAAATTTAGATCGTTTTTTTAGTCTCCCCTGCAATGTATTTCCTGCCCAGATAAAGATTGAGTTCAGCCTAGTAAATCAAACTATTGCTTAGAAAGGAGCATATATTAAAGTATGGAATAGAATAAATTCAAATGGATCAAATCAACTATGCCAAGCTCTATGGCAAAATCTACAAACAAATGCAAACGTCCCTTCACAGCAGTATCTATAAGAGGCAATTGACGAACTAGCGGATTGTCCACTATGGGAAAAGTCCTTGCCTTCAAAGTCTTTTCAAAAAGCCATCAATTGTCTGATGAAAAGAACTTCATTTCTAATAGACAAACCGATCCTCACAGGCAGATCTCATGCCTGGATGATACTAAATTAATACAAAATCCTCAAACTGCTGGCCTATTTAGAAACAGGATGGGCCAGACATTTAAAAGACGGTTTCATCAGGTTGCAGGTTTGGCGTCCTCCCTGGTATTACCCTCCCTGGTATTACCCAAATGATGCATTTGATTCAGGATATAAAAACTACTTACTGTAGTCTGTGTAAAACTGGGGAGGAAAACATTATTCATTTGCCTGTATCTGCCGCACACTACTGAAAGAAAGGAGGGGCTGCTAAAAATATCTTTCAATCAGCGGGGAGTTTGTACATGCCGGAAAACTGTAATTGCATTCTTTAAGTCATCGGATCCCCTCTGAACTATAATTTCAAAAAGTTTTTAAAACTGGTGGCAAAAAAAAGGGAAATTCACAAGATTATATCAATCTAAATCCGGCACTAGGAATTAACTCTGTATTTAAAAATGGTCATAGTTAATAGCAAGTACATTAGTTCTGTGCAGGTTTCTGCATTTTTGCAAGATATCTTAAAACTATGTATTGCTGCATTCTTGTTTCTCTAAGTACTATTTGTGACTTTTTATGGTAGACAAGCACTTTATAGAGAATTATGATTGAATGTTTATCGTGCTCATATTTCCGAAGTTTTAAAATATTAATTGTATTTATTTGCTTTAAATTTTAAAATACTCAAGCATCTAGAAATTGAAATATTGTAAAATGTAAAATTGTAATTAACAATAACAATACTACTACTATTACTACTAGTGGAATTTGGCAGGCCGTCACAGCTCTGACCAGGCTTTGGCTACTGCAGTCACAGTTTTGAAATTCCCACCAGGTACCAGCACAGAGTGACTGCGGTGCCACCAACACTGTCGACTGACAGATTTCTCTTCTCAGTCCTCACTTCTAGGTGCTTCAAATACCCCTTGTACAAGCTACACCTATCACCTCCTGGGGAGATACATCTCCTGCATTGCTGACATGCCCCTTCCCTATCTCAGGGAGCGGGCAGGCTTCTAATGTCTTCCAGTAAGAGATCCAAACTTGGGTGATAATCTCTCATCATTTGTAGACAAGCGGTAAGACAAACCGTCCGTCGAGAACTCTGTAAAGCTTGTAGTTCCTTGGCTGTAGAATGCTTGGAAGTGGAGCAAGTGGGGTCCAAATTTTACATACAAATATCAAACAGAGGATGTATATCCACTGCCTGCCACTGTAGAACTGGTTGGAGGTGGTTTTCCTTTCAAGCTGTTGCAGGGATTCTGCTCAGAAACAGAACTATGCTTAGGACCATGGAACCTTAGCATGTAGGGATTGAGTCACCATTCCACATCAGCATCTATGGGCCTGAATCGGACTAGTTCATAGAGCCCTCCTAACCATTACAGAGAGACAAGTGATTTGGCACTCTAGAATACAACACTCCTGACCGCCTCAGGATCGTGGTAGCAGGTCACCCCTTTTGTTCTCTCACTCATACTTGTCCGCAATAAATAGAAAAGGGACACGAGGAAAGTTTATAATTTTTATATAAACTATTGTGTTCTAATGTACTTTAGTTGTGCCACAACTTGCAACCAAAACCAGGTCAAGAAGGCCATTAGCATAGGTATTAGAGCGTATTCAATAAAGCGTCCTGTCATATTATCTGGCAGATTTGCCTAAACCCACCCTCACTATGAGAACTAAATGATCATAGATTATAGATCTATAATTCTGCCAGTCTCTGCTCTGTGTGTGTTTAGAACGACATGTCCCAAGTTATATGATAAAACATGTGTTTTCGAAAACAGCAGCTGGGTGTCTCTATTATGTCTAGGTGCTAGTGTCCAACCACAGAGAACAGAAAAAAACAGTCTTGTTTGACATTGCCTAGGATGTGCAGACTAAATCCCAGGAAAATGACAAAAAATATGTGGTAACTATGTGTGAAAATACAATGTGGCAGATTAAACAAGTGTTGCTTTGGAAAAGCATGTGCAAAGCAAAAGCGGCCTACAACGTGCATAGTTAGGCTAAATATAGGAAAAACGACAATGTACATGTAGGAAACACACGATAAAGTGTCTTTTCCAGGATGCTCTCCAGACATAGGCTTTGTGTAGAGTGACACTTCTTCAGGATAGTCTCCAACATTGAGCATCCAAAAAAGAGGTTTGTGGTTTCCAAACCTGGCAGTCTTCAGCCAAACAAAAGGAATAATCAGGTAATCACAAAAGGGCAAGCATCAACTCCTCACCTTGACTATTCAGTCCCACCCCCTTGCCTACCACCGACAGGAGGACAGTATTCATGATGACTTATGTTTCAAAGGCCTAATTACATTTCTAAAGCAGCACTGTCCCCACTCCCTTCACTTCCGTGTGTAGGCCTCCTCTCTCAACCTTTTGGAATGTGAGCAATATACTCCTATTGTCTGGGGAAAAAACTTCCCTCCATCTTGTGCAAAGGCAAGGCTTGTCTAAGATAACACTTAACTCCAGCTTGTGAACGGTGAGGATCCCACAGGCCATTATTACTTTGGTTCACTCACGCATACCATTTTTGTACTCTGCAGGCTTTGAACATAGTAATTCACAAAATGCACTCAGCATGATAGTGCTAGGAACTGGGTAGTTTCATAGAACTGAATCTTACATGTGTGGGTCAATAATCTCCTCTCCAGGGACAGAACTAAAATGGTATGATCGCAACTATGGATTCAATAAATCCGGTACGCTGCCACTGCTACTCTATGTGCTAAACTCATGGCAGGGACAGTAATCCACTGTACGTAAAAGAGGGCATGCTTGGTAAGCCCCTTCTGCTCACGTGACAAGCCTAGGACTTTTCCCATTGCACAGGAAAGGACTAGGCCTCTGCAAATATACTAGCCTAGTGTGACACCAGGGCCAAAATTAAAAATCAGGATACCAGTCAGAAAAGACGAGCATGGCTATACGGTGTACAAGGGGCCTTCCTGTCTTGACAGCATCTGATATAACGTTTAATAAAAAACAAATATCTACAAAATTAAAGTTGGCAAAACCATATACAACCCTTCGTATTTGGGGAATATCACACTGCAACTCTTATACTCCAAAGGATTGTCACAGTGGGCAACAAACACCAAATCCTAGTCAAGTAAAGAAATCTGTGAGATGCCTTGTAAGAAATCAATGTAAACAGGCTTTAACACAACAATAATGATCCTCCTTTAAAGGCATAGCTGTGTTGCCATATGCTTCTGGTTTGGGGGAGGAGAGAAACTCTTCTCAAGCAGCAACCACAATTCTCCTCAGGGTGAAGTCACAAGCAAAAGCTAAATTGACCTGTGGTCAACCATTGGGTAGCGTGACACGGAGCAGTCAGGCTTAACTCAGAGGCAATGTGTAAAGTATTTCCCCAATACTTTCAAACAGCAACATACACCACAAAAGGAGCCCACACTAAATAAAACACATTAAAGTATTTTTTAATAAATAAAACAAGACAAAAATGACAAAAATCAAGATAGTAGAATCACAGATCTGCAATTTTAAAGATTTCAGTGAAATATAGTGGCAAAAAAGCACGAAGCACCAAGTGTAGATAGCTGGTTGCGCTGGGCCAGGACAAAGTCACAAGTTCAGGATGACTGCAATGCAGCGTGAGCCGGCTACAGGGGCCCACTTAGGTCCATTAAACACAGTACATCCTATTGTGCGGTCTATGTGATGTTGTGAAACTTCGCGTCGTCCTGCAACGGTTCCAATG
Source organism: Triturus cristatus (assembly GCF_964204655.1). Taxonomy (NCBI): domain Eukaryota; kingdom Metazoa; phylum Chordata; class Amphibia; order Caudata; family Salamandridae; genus Triturus; species Triturus cristatus. Next base: position 887,706,454 of record NC_140587.1, on the reverse strand, counting down.
AAGTTGTGTGGTTAGGCTTTGCAGGGCTTTGCGTCACTATGCATCAGTTCCAATGATGCTGGCAGCTGGGCAGCGATCCTTTGCAAGTCTTCGTGTGGCTTTGTGTCGGTTCTGATGAGGCTGATAGCTGTGCAGTGAGGTGAGGTGAGGCTTTGAGGAGCTTTGTGTCTCTTCATATCACATCACATTTTTCCGAAGGGGTCCACAGCTTGGCAGATCACCTTCAGACCCAGTTCCAAGAGTCAAGGACTGGGGTTGCACCACGTTGGACTCACAGATGGCAGAGTCCAGGTTCTGGATTTAAGGTTGTTGAAAGACTGCTATGTCTTAGAGGCTTCTGATCAGTAGTCCAGCCAACTAGCCCTTGGAGTCACTCTGGGGTCCTGGGTTCAGAGATGCCAATGCAGTCCTTCTCATCCAGGCAAGAGGGCAGCAGACCAGCAAAGCAATGCAGCAGCCCAGCAAGCTAGTAGACCAGCAGGGCAGCAGTCTAGGAGTGCGTTAGTCCTTTCAGTAGAGCAGCAACCCTTCTTCCTCACAAAGCATCAACAGTTCCAGAAGTATACTGAATAGCTGGTGTCTGAGGTACAGTGTTTATAACCAGCTGTGTTTTTAAAGTGGGGGCAAAGCTTCTAGAGGTTTTCCGTGAAGTCCACAGGCATTCTGCCTTTCCTGACTGGGCACTGGACTAACTACACGGGTCATGCAGCCCTTTCAGTGGAGATAGAACATGGCCTATTCAGGTATAAGTGAGGCTGTGCATAGCTCCTCCCACCCATCCTGCCAGTGATGGCCCATCCAGTCACATACAAGCTCCCTATTGTGTGTTGTTGTCTAGAAGGAATACACAAAGCCCAAATGTCAACTAGACACAGTCACATGACCCAGGTACCGGCTGCAAGCACACAATGACTAAGGCAGGAAAATTCCAGCTTTCTAAAGGTGGCATTTTCAAAATTGTAAATCAAAGTCTGACTTTACCATAAGTAAGGCTTTTTCATTCTAATTCCAAAGACAACAAACATAAATGTGTTACCTGCTGCCATGTGGACATTACTGCTTATTAAATTTAATGAGGTAACTCCAATGTTAGCCTATGGGAGAGGTAGGCCTTGCAGTAGTGAAAAACACATTTAAGAGTTTCTCATTAACAAGACAAGTAAAACGAAAAATTATAATTCCTACTTTTCAAATGTATTGCACTCTGTGGGCTATTTAGGTCTACCCCAGGGGTGACTTATATGTATTTAAAAGTAAGGTTTGTGCTTGACAAAAGGCTTATTTTGCCTAGTTGAGATAGCAGTTTAAAACTGCACACACAGGCTGCAATAGCAGGCCTGAGACAAGTTTGCAAGGCTACGTAAGTGGGTAGCACTCATAGCATTTAGTTTACAGGCCCTGGGTATACATAGTACCATTTTACTAGGGACTTACAAGTAAATGAAATGTGCCAATTGGTTATAAGTCAGTTTTATCATATTTTAAGGGGAGAACACAAACACTTTAGCACTGGTTAGCAGTTGTGAAGTGCGCAGAGTCCTAAGTCCAACTAAAAAGGAATACAGCAAAAAATAGAAGCAGTGAAGGCAAAATGTTTGGGAACGACCCTCCAGAAAGGGCCAAGTCCAAAAGAGATCAGAAATATATCATCTGTCATAATATTTCCCAGGGAACCAGTGAGGGCTATGGTCTTTACTGCTGGATTTTCCCAATGCCCAACCTAAGCATGCCCTATTGAGCACATGGTTACATATGCAGACAATAACACTTGACAAAGCCATATACAATTCGTCCTAAGAGAGACTAACAAGAAATATTCTAATGCAAATCTTCAGTCACTAGGCTTTGTCAGAGAGTGTAACCAACACCAAAGTCCTAGTAATATTTGGCAAGGAATGAGAATTTAGATAATGAAATATATGTGTTTAATATAGTGTAAAAGAAATTCTCCGACAAAGGCCCACTAGTTTAAACATACACTTTACCCATTATATATGTCAGGCCTATTGCTGTTATCATAAATATTTCATAATTATCAGTACAGACCTATGACATTTGACATAATATTTGCAGATGAACTAATCATCCTACAGCCTTTATCGTTTGTTGTTAACTAGCTTACTGGATTGAACATAACAATCCAACAAGGCAACCATCAGGCTTATGGTAATAAAATTACAACTATGAACACAACTACAAAAACAAAATGAAATGTTAAGGATTTTAAAATCATTTTCTGATATAGTAATCTGTTAAATACCGGCATCCATGATTTAGCATAGTGCAATAACAATCCACCTTTAAAGACCTGTTGCCAGAGAAAATACGCTTTTAACAATAAATAATCCAGGTGTCCTGCCTTTCTCAGAACATACAGCCTCATGCATCAAGCCAAAATACAGTCGGTAAAATACCGAATCGCTAATAACACCCGTTAGCGAGTAAAAAAAAACGAATCCCAATGCATCAACCAAATGCAAAATTCGGAATTTAAGGAATCAGTAAATAGCGATTCCTTAAATTGCGATTGCATTTAAGGAATCCCAAATTGAGATTCCTTAAATGCAATGCATTAAAGTTAAAAAATTAGCGATTTCGCTAATAGAGGGAGCAAATTACCATGAAGTTGAACTTCATGGTAATTTGCAAAAACTTTGAAAAATGCACTTTTGTGCATTTTTCTAAGTTTCATGTTGCGCACACACATGCCCTTAGAGCATGTGTGTGTGCAACATTTGTGCACAGAACAATTTCAGGGGTGCAATAGGGTGTCATTTGGACACCCTTGCACCCTTGAAATTGCATGAGCAATTTGCGAGTACCTACTGGTACTCGCAATTTGCTCATGCAATCTCCAGATCATTCCTATGGGCCTGGAGGCCCATAGGAATGAATGGGACGGCTTTCCTTAATTGCTACTCGCTATTTGCGACTAGCAATTAAGGAATTTTAAGGAATCGCTATTTTTATAGTGATTCCTACATGCATAGGCTTTTGCAATTCCTTAATTGCGATTCCTTAAAAATCGCTATTAAGGAATCGCAAAAGTCTTTGTTGATGCATGAGGCTGTATGTGAATATATCAGACCTATGGTATCTCATATCCCAATTAACATCATTCAAATGATTATCCCAATTAACCCATTACAACTGTTGCCATCATTATTGGCTCATCCCCACAACCAAACCAATGCTACTGAATTGAGCATAAGCTTTCTCACATGACAACTATCAGCAATCCAGTCATCAAATTACACATATGTACATAATAACAACACATTACAAAATGTTAATGATTGACACCATGGTAATCTCTAACCCTCAGAGTTTGCTAGAGGGGGCAACCAACACCAAACCCCTTGCCCACTACAGTAATTTGTGAGATTCCATGTTACAAAATATCTGTGTACAGCTTACAACAATGTGACACAACATAATGCCAATCAGGGTCAGACTGGGACAGAAAATAGGTCCAAGCACCAAGAGTAGCAAGATTTTGGGTCTATCCCTTTAGGTTTGATTAGGCCACAGACTTATGTCCTCGTGATGAAATATTACTAATGAGATATGGTGCACAAAAGGTATAGAACGGGCATTTATTGTGCGTTTGAGAATATATGTGTGTGTGCATATTAACATGTTTCTTTTTCAGACACATCTGGATTGCTGATATTAGTCTTCTATTGGTTCAGACTGTAAGGTGGTGAGCTAAAATACATTTAATGCAGTGTATTCCCCAGGGATTAGTCAGTTGTATGTGTGTTTGATGCTTTTTTAAATACATTTTGACCAGTTGTCATCTTTGGTTAATAATATGTCTATTAGTTACATATAAGAGTACAGTGTCATCTATTGGATTATATGTAGATAATAGAATTAATATACATTTTTTATAAACGGTTAAGTTAGCGTGATTGTGGGTCAGAAGCTTACAGTTGAGACATTTAATACTAACACAAATGTTGTGTTTCTGAATGGTTTTCTCCTCTGCAGGCGCAGGCAGAAGACATTCGTTAGTTAGTATAAAGCACATTATATTTCAGAGATATTGAGGGGTGTAAGAACTGGCAAGGTCAAGTAATTTTAATGGAGAGCAAAGGGAGTGTTACCAGTCAGAACCTTCAGATGAAAGAAGGAATCCGAGGATATAGGAGTACCGTAAAAGGCGCCCAGTTCTTTCTGAGAACTGGAAAAGTACTATGATGTGTATGACGTCATATTTCTGAAATATTCTTTGTGCATTTAAATTAGTGAACCGCTATTGGGTTGGTCGGATTCCCTATAGCCATAGAGAGGTACAGACCTCTCTTGCCACCTAGGATTGGGTGGCTTTATGCTATACATGACTCCTTACTTATAGAACCTCTGCATAGGCTCTGATGCTGACACCTTTCTTACTTCCTTCATTCAATAGGATTTCCCCTATCCTTAGTTTAGTAGATGTTTTTAATATTTTCCATGTATGGGGAGAAGGATCAAAACCATTTGTCAAGTCATCAAATCTTATTTCTTATGATTTGCATTGCTGCCACCAAAATTATTATGTGTTCCTTGCTGTTGCGCACCAATATTGTATTTCGCTTTGGTTTTCCTTTGATAATCCGGTACTTTTAAAGTACGTTTTTGAGATTGATTTATATTAGTCTGGCTTTGAGTTTGTAATAAACCTTTTAACTTCAAGTTACTGACTGATATTTTTTGTGTGGTACTAATGGTCACACTGTAACTTAAGATTTACATTTGCTGCTAACCCCTTTTCCTCTCAGTCTACTAAGAAGAAGTATTGACAGAGTAAATTGGAAGAAACATCCCAGAGCGTTCTCAGGTGGTAGCATACTGAGGACACTAGTACCTGAAGTAGAGGGGTTAGAAAACTGTTACTTTAGATCACGCCAGATCTAATCTAAGTCCCTTGTGTCCATTATATGACTTGGAGAACCGGTTCATGATATTGCAGTGGGTTGAGAATGAATTGTAACAGCGGAGGAATGAGTATTAATAGGGTTGTGCATGAGTGACCTATGCTTAGTTTGCAGTGTTTGCAGCAATTGTGTGGTGTCTTGCTGAGATCATGTGTTTTGGTGTGCTAATGTTTTAGATGATCATGTGAGTGCAGCAATTATTGTGGAGAATTTGTTATCGGGTCCAACGTGGCCTAAAATACCGGGATGATGTTCAAAAGTGGAAAGACACTATTGTAATTATCTTCTGAAGTTTTGCAATGTTTGTCGTGAGATGTTGTCGACTGCCCAATCGAGATAGGAACATTTATCTTTTGTGTAAAAGTGAAATGGTATTAGGGTGGTAGACCTTTAGCACAGAGGAAAGCTCATCAATCAGAATGATTCCCCGCAGGATAAGGCTTCATTTGAATGTGCGTTTGTGTTACTTTTGTATGATTGATTTCTGTAGATTCTTTAGTAAAATAGACAATTGTTACTTGCTGCTAATGCATTGTATTTATTTGCAAGCGTATTGCTGAAAAGAGTGCATTAATAAAAATTGTAAAGTAGGGTGAGCTGCTGTGAGGAGTTAGACTTTCGTCACAGCGTGCCATGTGGGGATAGGACAGATGGTGTAAAAATATGCTGCTATTGGCTGTTTACATCACCAGGTGTTGCGCTGTTATTAGTTGATGATCGGAACACGATTTTAAGTAAAAGATAGATTTTTGTGTTGAAACAAATGCTTTTAATTGAAAATGAAATTTTTTTAAGTTGTTTTGGATTTGTTTAGAGGAGATGTTCAGAAACCTCATAGAGGAAGAAGAAGCCCCGCCCAAAGACACTGGTGATAAATGTAGGGTTACACACATGAATTTGACTTGAACAGTGGCACAAGATCACTGAGAAAGAAGGTGCAATGCCATTTCCACTATTATAGCACATCTAATCTGAGAGCAGTTGAAAATTTGTGGAGGACTCTATCTGAAATTAAACCACAACCTAGACCCACACAATATGAAGTGCTTAACATTTAGGAGCGTGCGGCTCATGTGAGAGAAAAGAGAGATAGAGTGAAGAAGACACTGTAATTATGCAGATGCAAGGTGGGATGCAGAGCAGAAAAGTTGGAGAACTGACATGATAGTTGGAGCAAAATTTTATCCATTTTTGCAAAGCAGAGAAGTGGAAAGAGAGACTGAAAAAAGATTAAACAAGAGAGTTTGGAGAGAAAAATGAAGATCGTGATACTAGTGGCAGTCTTCTAGATGTATTACTGTCCGAGTGACCACCTCTGTATAATGAGATTCGAAGAGAGGAGGGTGGGAGCGATGCTGCAGGTGGGAATACTGGATTGTCAACTACACCAGTTAGTGCGAGCCCTAATACAATAGGGATTTTTTATGTGAAGAAGGACCAAAGCATTATGGGGACTAATACAGTGAATCTAAATAGGATGCGAGGAAATTTGGGGACTTGTGTTCCGAGGACTTCCACTCTGTGTACAGTCCCGGATGCACTTACAGTTCCTACTAGCATTGGACCAGGGATTCCTATACATAAACCTGCATTGTGGGGAAACGGGATTCAAAATTCAGCTGTCCCTGCTCAATGACAAGCATCAGAAGTTACCCATGAGTCAGAGGGTGGGAGAATTGTTCCTTAAAGCCCAATTAATGCAAGTTCTCCTTGTGGTGCCAGCGCAGGTCCATCTGTGCAACAGACTGGGTTTGCACCTTTAAGGTCATTCCCGGGGTTACCTGATCTGGGTTCACTTACCTGGGAACTGCCTTTAAGTACACAGAGTAGCACAGTTAAAGTAAAGGTAGTTTATAAAGCCCCTGACCTACATCCTGGTCTTAATGTCCAGAAACTGGAAGACTTGTTGAAAGCTCTTAATGCTACATTGAATGAGAGTGGCAGTATGGAAGTGAGTCAGGGAACTATTTATTCGACTTTGAAAGTAAATTTGGTGGATGTGGGAATATTAAAGCTGGAATTGGATGAGATGATAAGTGGGTGTCTTGCATTGGATCAAATAGAAACGTAACAGCAGAGTAAACTTTTGTTCTTGAGTAAGGATGTTACTAGGAGAGCAAAAGAAGCCTATGATAAATAATCTGAATTAGATTAGAAATATGAGGTAGATGTGGAGTGGACAAAGGCTTTATCGAAAGGCCATTGACTCGCTTTTAGTGTACAGGACATAGAACGTATGAGAATACCAAGGATGAAGATGCAAATTCAGGAATTAATTCACAGTATCCGAATTTGGAGTGAATTATAGAAGGGGGTAGTAAAATGGTCACAGTGAACGACTCCCTGTAGGAGCGACAGGAGAGCTGCCTCCTCTGGGATGGGGGGACGGGAGCTCGAAGCTTTCCTTTAAGGGAGGTACCTAATGGAGGTCACATATATGTACTGTGGAGACAGAATGATCTTTCATCATTTACAAATTAATTTGCTGAATTAGGAGAGAAGCTTTTGGAGTGGTACAAACACATTGAGCAGATTGTGAACATTTTAAAGGTTTTTGGAATGATTTGAATACTTTTTTGATATTGTGGTTCCAAGTGATGTGGAAGGCATAGGAAATATTACAAACAGGGAAAAGAGAGAGAGAAAGAAAACTCGTCTGTCGGTCCTTGACTGTACATAGAAAAAAACAAGAGTGAGTACATTGTTTACCTAACAAAAGTTCCTATGGAGTTTCTAAGTTACAGCAATATAGGGGGAACCTTCAGGGTTTTAAAAGAAGCCTCAGTCACCAACCGAGTTGGTGACATGCTTCATCATTGGGTTAGAACCCTGGAAGTTTCCAGAGTGGGAACTCAATGATGAAGCATGTCATCAACATTGTGGAATACTGTGTTTGTGACTGTTAAGTGTGTTACCACCTCTCAAAATGGTGGCTACTTCATTTACATGTTGAAAATGCTAATGTTCTTCATTTGTTTTTATTAAAAAGTTTAATGTAGTGCTTTAATGTGGTACAAATCAAGATTTGTGCGGTTGTGTTTTGAAGCCCATTGATGTTATTTTTACATTTAAAAATTAAATAAAAAAGAAGACTGTGCAAATAATATGCTAATGTAGTATTTACACATTTATAAATTGATAAATTACACATGTAATAAATGGGAATTTAAGAAATACAAAATATACTAAACAGAATAAGGTTCTGTTTAATTGAAACCTAGATGTAAAGTGTGGTTTAAATTGAAAATATGTTAGCAAACATTTACAACAATTTTTTTTTATTCAATGCAGACTTATGAACCCAGGGAGAGTGCGGAGACAACAGCCTAAACGTTTTCAACCATTTCCAGACATTACTACTATTGAAGAACGGGATATTATCAGAAAATTCTGATTGAATAGGCAAACATAGTCATAGTCATATATGGCTTTATTCGGAGTCATAAAAAACATCCATAAAGGCAGTTATAAAGATATAAAACATACTTCTGCATCATTTCATTACAAAAATACAATCCAAAAAGTTAAAAAGGACAATATGAACATAGGGTCTGATTATTAAAAACAACTGTCCACCACATTTTCCATTTCCTGATTATGCAGATAGAATCCTAAAATTCTAATGTGCAAATATGCAATAGTTTTTGTGTTATTATTCAATATCACCTCTTCCCATGGCCCTTACTACCTATGCCCCCGAGTTGTATAATCCTATTGCCGTGTTCTAGATGACAGCTAAAGTCATGCTCTTTCTAGCATAGAAAGCGGCCCATAAATATAATGACATTCTGCAACAAATTTAAAGTGATGGCAAAGATTGCAGATACAAATAAGCAGGGCGACATTGTGCAAAACCTAACTGACTTATGATTGGTGTAATGTACCGCTTCCTATGTTGGGAATAAAATGTACACAAAAGAACCACGTGCATAGTGTTCTGGGGCATCCTGTCATTGCAGGGGCAGTTTATCAGTTTTGTGGACCAATCATTCATAGTAGGGAAGGTGCATAATCAATGGAATATATTGAATCTTAAATGTGTACGAACAAACCTATGCCGTTAGTTTAAAACAGTTTTGAGGTAAGGCTGCATATTAAAATTGGTTAATATCAATTGATTTTTTAATACTGATATTATTGGGAGTTCAGATGTCAAATCAAGATTCTCCAAGTATATCATGGCTTCCCTTTTCAACTAATTTCTACTAATTGTAACTAACCGGTCCGGTTTCTCGAAATATTCGGGGTGAGCCAAATCTTGAAAAAACCACTGGACATACGCCAACCATGAGATAGACATATGTGAAGTTAATTTAGGACAATCAGCTATTATTGAATGGTTGAGGTCTGTATGTTCTGAAGTCCAAATTTTGTGCCAGAGCAAAATAGGTTCTAACTTGATTATAACTGTAAGAAAAAGGGCACCAAGTTCGGATTGTAATACATATACTGAAGTACTTTTGGGGATTGCTAAAATGTGTCTGCAAAAATAATTTTCTATTAATTGCAGCTCTGCACAAATTGTGTGTCCCCATCTGCCTGTCCCAAAAAGTGCTATGCTGATTTATTTTGCTTTATATAACTTCATCATCATATCTGGCGGGTTAGTTCCCAGGCGTCTTGCAAAACTTCTGAGGGCCCAACAGCCCTTGTTAAAAAGAATCTTTCTGTTTTCAATGGCATTCTTCCACAGCCCGTCCCTGTCGAATAGGACTCCAAGATAAGAAAAAGTGTCAGTAGAACTAATCTTTGTTCCATCTATTGCTATGTTTCTGCATTTATCACTGTTCTAACTGCACTTCACGATGAATGTTTCGGATTGATTGCTTCATGTATTTGACAAAGTTAGTAAGTAATAATTGTAGGGCCAGTGGAGTGTGGGCCATAAGAACCGCGTCATCAACATAGAGGAGGGCCAGGACGGGGGGTGTACCAATTTGCAGAAGATCTTTAATGACCGCTGCAAGCTCCTCCACCCACACAGTTTATATATAGAGAAAACAGGAAGGGGACCAGGACGCACCCCTGTCTCACCCCTCTCTCCACGCTGAACGCTTCAGTACATTCTCCACTTGCACCAAATATTACCTTGGCTCTACACCCCGTAGATAGGTCTCTCAAAAAGCAAATTATTGACAACTCCACCCCCATGTCTTTCAGTTTTGACCAGAGCTTGATGTGTATTACACAATCAAAAGCAAATGAATAACCGATAAAGGCTAGGTAAATGTTCCTCATTTTGATCTTAACATATTTACCTATAAGCATTTTTAAATTGAGACTCTGCTCTATTGTCCCAAACCCGGGGCGAAAGCCATATTGCAGATCTGACAATTTACCGTGCAATTCAGCCCACTGCTGTAATCTTTCCAAGATTATCTGTCCCGCTCTCTTTGCTAGAGAGTCAATCAAAGAGATTGCCCTAAAGCAAGCTGGGTTTAAACAATCTCATTTTTTGTATATGGGAACAATGATTAATTCTCCCCACGATGGAAGGAGTCCTACTAAACAACTGGCCCTCAATACTTGGGTCAGCAGGAGTCAATTCATACAACAAAGATCTGGCATATGCAGGCACTTTCTCAATATTTTATATACATAGGAGTAAAGTGAGGAAAGATATTCTTATCTATATCCGCAGCCAGCTATCTTATAGCACAATATGACCAAATCCTCTGTGCCCACTGATTTTAAAACAGCTATAGAAAAAAGAAGGAAAGAAAAGTGATCAGTCAGTACACTCATATCAACACATAACCCCCGATTTCAAGTGTGTATGTGCTAAAAAATGTGTAGAGGAAAGAGAAAATATCTCACGTGCGCACCACCAGAGGAGCTACTGGTAGGTTCTCACCAGCTTGTCCACGTTTGTATCATCATCGATAACTTTCTCAAAGAAAAAGTGATGTGTCCAGTGAAAAAGGAAGTGAAAAAGGTAAAGACCCCATGAAAACAATGAGACTCAAGTAGTCTCTATTTAAAATTGGGCTAAACTCACAAAAACTTGTCAATTTTATTCCGAACTGTGAGTCTGCACCAGGTTAAAAACACAGCATGTTGTAGACCACTTCAATGAAGGCCAACTTCTTTCATTGCCAATTATATTTTAGTGGCAAATTCGTCAGGGCAACCGAGGTCAGCAATCACCTCCCTGGACATCTAACATCAAAAAGAGTGACTGACAGACACACAAAGAAAAGAATTTGTTTAGAGAAAATACCCCCAACTACAGGCTCTCTTCAGTGCAGGTATAGATTAAAATTATTGACCACAGCCAAGTAGCTAGAAGTTAGCCACTAGTCCTTTATTCAATTTCATAATATTTACCTAGTAGGAGCTATGGGCCTACATACCATGTCCCACTACGTCGTAGGGATGTATATCATATACACTTTCTGTCCCTTCAAATAGCACTTTCGATGCTTAGTATTTTGTCTGTGGAAAAAAAACATGCATCATATACTATGTCTATAGTGTACAATGGAAATTGACACCATATCGATAACACACATTCATCAGCAGCACACTGTATCTCAGGCCGCCTAACAAGCATGTCCAAGTGTCCAACCTACCACGAACATCTGGCACTTGTAAACTCATGTTTAAGAACCAAAATCGACATCCACGTAATGCGACACTTGGTCTTTTAAAATTTCGATGCAAATCGAGGAATTGACACTCTCCACAATTTAAAAAAGTGTGCACAATTTCATAACGTATTGATCAGCTCTACTCTCCATCATTCATTACACCAACACTACTCCTCTGACAAATCCTGCAGCCTTCTCGCTATATGTTCGTCATTTCGGTATCTCCTCCGTGCGGTAATAAGAACTCTAACGGTAACTATGCCCCAACCGCTCCCGAATCATCAAAACATGGCGAACAGGGAAAAGTCACTCGCTCCCCTTCGCCTTCTCACAATGGACTGCGCTCAAATCATAATCATTCTCAGTCATGTGCACCCAACACTCTCGCCAGCATACTCTAACCGCTCCCCAGGAACTTCAGACAGTAAATCAACCCGGCATCACCTCCGCCGAACGGAGCTCGTCTATTTGAACGCAACGCGCTCTTTCTCACGGCGTCCATGGTCACATGAACCCCGCTACAGGCTAAACAGTATTCTAGCAAGTACGTGCGCCATCTTGGAATGGTGAAGGTGCATTGTGTATATAATGTAATGCCCTACAATAACTCTAATAAGGACGGTGTGCATCACACCAGGTTTACTAAAAACCAAATCATTCAATTTAGCAATACCCTGGAGTATCATAGCACATTCCACAACAAGAGTGAGGAGTTCAAGAATGTCAATCCAAATGTATAATTACACACATGTATATACAAAGCATACTGCAATGCACTGCATAGCCTATTAGTCAGTCCAAGATGGTATTGTCACAAATACATATAGAATCGCAGTGGACTCCTGAATACCCTATTCTTCAGTTTCATCACCAGGACAAACATATAGCGAGAAGGCTGCAGGATTTTCCAGAGGAGTAGTGTTGGTGTAATGAATGATGTAGAGTAGAGCTGATCAATACGTTATGAAATTGTGCACACTTTTTTAAATTGTCGAGAGTGTCAATGCCTCGATTTGCATCGAAATTTTAAAAGACCAAGTGTCGCATTACGTGGATGTCGATTTTGGTTCTTAAACATGAGTTTACAAGTGCCAGATGTTCGTAGGTAGGTTGGACACTTGGACATGCTTGTTAGGCAGCCTGAGATACAGTGTGCTGCTGATGAATGTGTGTTATCGATATGGTGTCAATTTCCATTGTACACTATAGACATAGTATATGATGCATGTTTTTTTTCCACAGACAAAATACTAAGCAACGAAAGTACTATTTGAAGGGACAGAAACTGTATATGATATACATCCCTATGACGTAGTGGGAGCTGGTATGTGGGCCTATAGCACCAACTAGGTAAATATTATGAAATTGAATAGAGGACTAGTGGCTAACTTCTAGCTACTTGGCCGTGGTCTATAATTTTTATCTATACCTGCACTGAAGAGAGCCTGTAGTTGGGGGTATTTTCTCTAAACAAATTCTTTTCTTTGTGTGTCTGGCAGTCACTCTTTTTGATGTTAGATGTCCAGGGAGGTGATTGCTGACCTCGGTTGCCCTGACAAATTTGCCACTAAAATATCATTGGCAATGAAACATGTTGGCCGTCATTGAAGTGGTCTACAACATGCTGTGTTTTTAACCTGGTGCAGACTCACAGTTCGGAATAAAAGTGACAAGTTATTGTAAGTTTAGTCCAATTTTAAATAGAGACTTCTTGAGTCTCATTGTTTTCACGGGGTCTTTACCTTTTTCACTTCCTTTTACACTGGACACATCACTTTTTCTTTGAGAAAGTTATCGATGATGATACAAACGTGGGCAAGCTGGTGAGAACCTACCAGTAGCTCCTCTGGTGGTGCGCACGTGAGATACTTTCTCTTTCCTCTACACATTTTTTAGCACATACACACTTGAAATCGGGGGTTATGTGTTGATATGAGTGTACTGACTGATCACTTTTCTTTCCTTCTCTTTTTCTATAGCTGTTTTAAAATCAGTGGGCACAGAGGATTTGGCCATATTGTGCTATAAGATAGCTGGCTGCGGATAAAGATAAGAATATCTTTCCTCTCTTTAATCCTTTATATATACAAATTGAGAAAGTGCCTGCATATGCCAGATCTTTGTTCTATGAATAGATGTTGAGTGGAGGGTGTTCTGGCATATTATTGCCCTCTATAGCTCCTTATTGAAAGCATCAGCAGGAGTCCCCACAGGTTAATGTTGTCTCTGTACAGGTCAACTGGGATTGAGTCTGGTCCTAGGGCTTTGCTACTTTTACTAGTTTGGATCGTGTTAATAACATCCTTCAAGGAAAAATGGGAGATGGTTACAGCCTCATTGTCAGTTTGTCCCTGGTCTTGTAGGTTTGCAGGAGGTGGGGAATAAATACTAACAAAGTGCTTAATCCATTCTTCCTCCAGAATTGCAGTCTCGATCTTAGGGCGCACATCTGTGCTTCATGATGAGGAGTAAATTATCCTCCAGAAGGATCTGTCGTCATTACTAGCACTAGCTTCCTGTAGGGACTCCCAGGTAGACTCTCCTAAATGTATTTTCCTCCTCTTTCCTGCCTGTTTGTAATCTACTCTACATTGGTGAACCTCGCTATTGCTCTTGGGTGTTTTGTGTAGCGCCTCCTTGAGGCACTTATGGGCTTTACTCCATAGGGTATCAAACCACCCCTTTTCCCTAGGCAATCAATTCTTGATTTTTGTCATCAGCTGTAGCCAGCTCATCTGCCTCACAATATGAATCCCACATCAGTAACACCAATAGTCAAAATAATGGCAGTACTCCATTTTGTGACCACAGGACCATTCCAATACACTGTAGCAGTATCTTTGGAATGTCACAACCAACTTTCAGTGGTGTGCTACAAGACGTCCTGTCTTCAGTGATAAGACACATCAACAGCTTCATTCAGTTTCCTACAAACCAGGATTTTGCCAATGTCAATGGGGATTTTTTCGCATTGGGCCACGTACCAGATGCGGTTGGAGCAATTGATGGCACACATATTGCCTTAGCGCTTCCACACGCTAGAGAACAAGTATAGTGCAATTGAAAGAACTTCCATTCAATCAATGTGCAAGTTGTCTACTTACCAGATTTGTCAATCACAAGCATGTGTGCACACTTTCCTGGATCAACCCATGATTCCTTTGTAGTACAGAATAGCAGCATACCCCTGCAAATGTAATAACTTCGACCTGAGAGGGCCTGGCTTGCTGGCAAGTACTATGTGCTAATTATGTTGTTTGGTTATTTGTAATATGTAACCATCTAAAATTGTGTTACAATGTTATAAAAATTTGATTTTCATCCCATATAGGAGACTCAGCTTATCCTAACTGACCATAGTTGTAAGAATCGCTGAGGAATCCAACAAGGGTAGTCACCTTGAATGAGGCCCACTGAAGAACATGGAGGCCAGTTGAGCGGGTTCCTAAAGGCCAGATTTCGATGTCTAGACATGACTGGTGGAGTCCTCCTCTAGTCACCCGCTAAGGTGCGCAAAATCCCCATAGCATGCTGCATGTTATACAACATCACAACATTGTCCTGCGACAGAATATCCCATACATTTCAGATGAAGAAGACCATGAAAAGTCACCGGGTGAGGATGATGAAAAGCCAAACAAATATAACAGTGGTGAAGAGAAAGGAATTGATGTACGTCAAGATCTCATTGGCCACCTATTCACTGAAGGTATATGATTGTATTTTATTATATGAAATATTAAACCACAGTTTAATGTACTGAGGATACCATTCTGTGCTGGACATTTGTTTGAAAGGGCAAGTAAAGTGACTTCCAGGGCAAATATGTTTGTTGATCAAAGTTTTGAAACATTGACTACTGTGTTCAGTTCCATTGTTCGTCTTTGATTGTGCTTAGAACATGTGGCCTCAGATATATTCATCTGTATGGTCTCTATTTTGTATTGTAATTTAATTACCCTTCTTGTTTTTCTCTGTTTTAGGTCCCATCACCATGTCATCTTCATATGAACATTTCAAAGTTGTGACATGTGGTGTTATATGCTGCTGTTGTAAAGTACAAAGGGAACATGGACTGGCCCTGTGGAAGACACACACAGACTTTGGATCTGGAACTTGCACAGTGATTGAAACAGAGTTTGAAAATTTTATTAGACTTGTTTTCTGTTAAATGTGGGCACAAAGCCATAATGTTCTACTTGATTTGCTCTGACCACATTTGGTAGTCGACTCAAAGGATACTGATCTCCCTTCACATTGGCAAGATGTTCAATTTGTGTTACGTGTATTAAGCTGTTGCAGTGTCACATAATTGTAGAACTACATTTTTTTAGCGTATCACTTAAAGCAGGTTTGTGGGATTCCCCCAAATACTGCAATAGTGTATTAAAATGACCATGTGTCCACCAAATTGAGGACTGCTAGGATTTATGACTAATGGTGTTATTGTTGTGCAATTCTTATTGCAAACACAATCCCTGGCCCCAGCTGATGACATAATTCAATAATATTTTGCCCATTGAATCTGATTATTTGATTATGTCCCCTTCTTCCATGGTGGGAAGCTGTGGAACTGGACATTTAAAATGGCACTGAATAGTTGTGTTATGTATGGTTTGTTATGCTTAGTAAAAAATAGACAGACCAATCTTTTTCAAAGTAAGCAAACTACTAGTTGATGAGTTTTTTGTCATTGTATTCTGTAATCATGGTAGAAATTTGTGTGAAACATTACCTGCTTCTAATTCATTTAACAAGAAAATAATCAAATGACTGTTTACTTTTTATAATGTATGACAGAAGGAAAAAAATATATCAACACAGAAAAGGACTACAACACCAGACTCTGACTTTGTTAGTCTTACTTTTATTAAACAAAACAAAATAAGCCAAAACAGGATGTAAACCAAAAAGCAAACAAAGAAAGAAAAAGTCAGTCATGGTGAATGAAACCATTATTGAAGAGTCAAAACTTTTTGACGTCCAATGTTTAAAATACAACTAGCATCAGAAAGGTAAATGAGTCCAGAAAATACTCCACAGAGTGAATGGTAGTCACACACTGGAGGAAATTAGATTCTGCATCTCTTGGTGGTGGTGAACTTACCATCCTCTCCTGGTGGTCTGGATGAACATGTGCCTATGAACCTAAAATGCTGGATCCACAGTTGCAGCGACTGAGGTGGGTTCAGGTGTTTCCTGTTTTTTCAGGCCTCCCTTTCCGTGGCTGAGACAGATGTAGTTGACCCAGATGTTGTCTTTGAACTGATGAAGGGATCTCAAGACTTGGTCAAGGGTGGACTGGATGACAGTCAACCCAGTGCCTTAGTATGCTGGCCCACAATTTACCCCCACAACCCCTACCCCCACTACCCTGTGGCCTTGACCCAGTGTGCCCCATTCAACTGGTTCCTAGCTAAACTGTAGGTGGTGGTGTGTCAACAGCAACTAGGACTGAGAGCGCGCTATTGGTGTGGTGTAGGTTTGGACACAAGAGGTCGAGGTAAGGTATATGTGAGCTGAAGTGTTGTAAGAGCTGGGGTGGGAGGTGGAGGTGTGGGCTGAGTGAGAGTCATTGGAGCCGTCTGCCCAGGCAGACCAGATGAACCAGTCCGCTCCTCTTCATCAAGACTGTCAGGAGAGTAGTCATCCCGAATGCTAGATCCTGGGCTAGAGTGGAGGTTCCCTCAGTGGCAGATGGTAGGACTTGTGCTCTGGCTGTTGGTCCTATTCTGAATGTAAAAATATGAACACTTTGTAAAAGTGTGGAGTACAAATGCAATGAGATGTAAGCCATACATATAGCCACTTAAAATGGGAAGGGAAATCAATATAATGACTATACATTTCTGTGGTATTATAATTAGTTACACAAACAGTTTAAATCTCATGAAAACAACTTCACACAGCCAGGTAAGAAGATGTGATGTACTGAAATATTTAAAAAAATAAGTAACTATGCTCCAACCATTTAACACAACACAGTAGAGAGGAGAAATTTTAAATTAACCAACCCAAGGCCTAGCAGGCTAACAAACAGACATTTAAACAACTTAGAAGGATGTTTAGCATTAGTCTTCATATTAACAGTGCAGAGTAAAGTTTGCATATATACTACTTATGTTCAGCATACAAATGCATGTACCAGAATGCAAATCTTCAAGACATACAGTTTTAAAAAGAGAGCATTAAATAGAGATTGATCTATAAATGACACTTTACCATATGTGAACAAAAGTTTGAAAATGGAGAATGAGCAAAATTAGAATGCAATATGATTTTCATGAAACAAAAACAAGGCATCAAGGTTGTTGTGGTTAGTTCAATGATACGTTCACAACACTTGCAAAATTATAACTTGAACATACCTACTGACAATCTGCAGCACAATGAGAAATGCCATTTACTATTTGAAGCAAATAGATGTTATTTGTTATTTGGTGTACAAACACTTATAAGCACCATAACATCATGTGAAATGTAATGGAGATTGAAACCTGTTATCTTACATACAACACAATACATTCAAACAAACAATTCAAACAAGATGTAACTGACATATTTATGTTTGCATGTTAAAGAAAATTTGCAAAAACATGTGTTTGCAAGTCCTTTACTACATCATTCACTCTGTCAACTATTCTGGCCCACATTTGCTTTCTCTGTGCTATAGTAAGTAAGTAAATAAAACTTTCTTTGATTTCATAATAAAATGATACAAGTTACATTAAAAACCATCATCACAAAAACACATTAATACATGCACAGATACTAATAGGTGAAATACACTGAACATGAGAATTTCATGATTCAACAACTCTAATGACTGCCCCTAACTTGCTGCTTTATAAACTCTTGTAAAAAAACATTGAAAAAGTATAACAAATTTATTGTGATGCTAAAAGTTGCAAAAACAAAAGGGCAGACCTGACCTGATAATAATCCTGAGTTAAAAACGGAGTTTTAAAAACTTAAGCCCAAGTATTTTATACCGAAGAATTTTATACATCGTACATATAACAATGTACAAAGTATTGCACTTAAAAGGCAAGTTACAAGTGCAATACGGGGATCAGAAGATTTCCCTCAGAATTTAGCAACTGGTGAAACAGATCCAGCCTAAAAAGTAGGGTACTAAGTTAACCATGACAAATTGTCAAAATAGTGGCTTTTCTAAAGCTAAGGATTCGCTCTCTGCTTTCATTCTGGAATAGTATTCCTCTTTTAACCAGACAATGCCTTTTTTGGTAATACTTTGAGGGTTAGAATATAATTCAGGTCTTCCCAAAGATTTAGGGCCTCTAATGAGGTTTTGCCATAGGGCAGCGACGCGGGCCTTGCTGCTGCACTGCCCTACGGCATAAGAAAGATACGCCACATTTCTGTCCTTTTCCCCTGCACCGGGGCACCATGGGCTCCCATGCACCAATACAGGCATGTTTGCACCATGGTGCAAGGGTGCCTGCATTGCGGAGTTAATTATTTTTTTGAAGGAAGGGAAACCTTCCTGCATAAAAACATTCACAAGAGGCTTTTTCCTCTTCCTATGTGTGCATTTGCAGTACACATAGAAAAAGGGAAAATGAGGAGAAATACAGATATTTCTCCGTGTTATTCCTCCATTATGCCTCCCCTGACAAGGCTTACGTTTTTGGCGCTTGCTCAGATTTGCGATTCCTCGTAAATCTGGGGCAGTGTCAAAAAGGAATGGATGTTGCTGGGAACACCCCCAGCAACATCCTATGCAAGCCCCTTTAATGCAGAAAACAGCATTAAAGGGAACAAACTTTACAACACAGCATTAAGCCAAAAAAAGTGGCTTAGTGCTGCCTCGTAAATATGGAGCAGGTTCCTGCGCAACAGAACATTGCAAAAAGTGACGTTCCGACGGTGCAAGGGACCTCATAAAAGAGACCCTTAAAGTTCTCTCTTACTTACCAGGGAATATTAGATTTGTTGTTTAGTTTCATATGGTGTAATATAATTAGTCTGTTCATGTTAAATGCATCCTTTAACCAAACGCTACACCAAAACAAAAGAGGTCGCAACCAGATGTAATTTGCAATGCAACTCATATCTAACGCTTCATGTAGTATTTCTGCGGGGATATATTGCCCTAAACCCAAAAACCATTGGAGGTATTTATTCTCAGCAATTCCAAGAGGATCTAAGTTCACGTGGCCCCAGATCTCACTACCAAATGTTGAAATTGGGATGCAATGGGCTTTATAAACCTCTAATATTCAGTGCTTTTTGACCCAATAAGGAAGAAAAGTCATTAACCCCAGCACACGCTCTCATTTAAGATTTTCGGCAGGTTTTTTTAATTAAAGGCTGCCAACTAATTTTGAATCGATTACAGTCCAAAAATATATACCAATTGTCAGCCTTACTTGAGATATCACCATGGCCTCTAAAAGTTGTACTTTTCGTGTTCTTTGGCCCCATAATCATCACATTTTACTTATTAATATTGGTACACAAATCCGGACTGCTCATGAACTCAACAAAAATATCTAAAAGCTGCTGTAAGCTTCTCGCACTGCGGGCAATAAAAACAGCATTGTCACTATATGAAAGAGAGGGAAACAATCTGCCCCTGGCTCTTGGAACATAAAAATCCTATGTAAGAAGGGCTTTCTCAAGGTGATTAACATACTTGATGAAAAGAAAGGGGGCCAGCATTCAGCCCTGCCAGACCCCCTTTATAAGTAAAAAGTGCTTAGTGCATTCACCACTGCTACCATATCAAAATGAAGATGTCAGACCACAGTGAGGATCCCTAAGGAAACCAAGCAAACTCTCATCTACCCCCAGCTCGGGCCAGAGTTTCTCTCTGTTGATGAAACTGAATACAGAGCTAAGGTCCATAAAATATAGATGAAGAGAGCCCTTCTTTGCCAGGACATATTTATTAATTACAAGGTGGAGATTAAGATGCTGTTCAATGGTACCCCTCCTGGAGCGAAACACGTATTGGATATCCAACAAGGTGTTCTGTTCCTCGGCCCACTGGGTTTGTCTTTTCAGTATGAGCCTTCCTATAATTTTTACCTCTACCACTATTAGATTAATGGGCCCATAACAGGATGGGTCAGTCCTATTCCCCTTCTTGTATATGGGTACAATAACAGAATGTCTCCAGGACTCAGGGAGTGAGCTACTGATAGCAGCATTAAAATAGAGAGTTGGAAGGCAGCCAAGAGGTTTACACACAACCTAAACAGGTCACTTGGAACCCCATTCACAACTGAAGCATTACCACCGGTAGAGATACAATTGCGTCTCTCACCTCTTCCAACCACAACAATAAATCTGCACCCTAAACCGGGGGGAAGCCTGATAGACTAAACAGTCTGTAATGGTATAAAGCAGAAAAATGTTCTTCCCAAGCCTCGACTGGGACCAAGACAGCTAAATCTGTCACACTATCCTCTTTAAAAGAAAAAGGGTGGTTGACACTATTGCTCCTGCTAAACCACTTGGCTGAGAATGGACAAAAGGTGTCCCCAGATAAGTTGCAGTACTGTTTGAGAGACGTTTTATATCTTGGACATCATATCGAGAAAGATGCGAGAAGGATGCCACAAGAGAGAGTTTTGGAAACCATGCAAATGAATCCATAAACAACACAGAAATAAGTTGGGGTATTTTTGGGAATGGTAGGCTACTATTGTCAGTAGATATCCAACTTTTCTCTAGTGGGATCCAGTGCCTTGGGACAATGACTGTCGGGTTGCCTCCCTAAAGTTGAGAGAACGCCTCTGCCATGCCCTGGCACTAGGTATGCCTGATTACAAAAAAGCTTGTTCACTTTTCTGCAGTGAAAGAGAGGGCTGCACTCTTTCAGTGTTAAAACAAAATCATGAGGGAGCTCGAAGACCTTTTGCTTCTCAGCCACTTTCGATCCAATTTCTACATTTATGATGTCATCAGGATCCTGGATTTATGATATTATCAGGATCCCCTATCCATAAAAGGTGTGAAAACTGTTTGAGGCATTGCAATTGCTTGCGCAAGTTGCAGTCTTGAAATACTCTGCAAATTGCAAGGAAGATGATTATGTGACAGTCGGCGTCAGATACGCTGACGAAGTCGCATGGTACTGTGCTTAAAATGCTTGTATATTTAATAGGGAGTATGTAAATGAAGGAGCAGACAAGACCAATTATAACCTTTTGCTCACAGCAGCTGATGCTTGGGAGTAATTTAAGAGGTTACAGGAAGAGGTGTCAGAAACAGAACAGCAGATTTGGGTAAACACAGGTTGTTTTTAGAAGAGATTAAGATGAAACAATGGTTTCAGGAGAATGCAGAACTGTGATGACAATTAGTTTGTTGCCGCCAATATCTAGACATTACCATGGTTCAATTCTTGTAGGGAGGGATGCTATGGTCAGATTGTTTTGCCAAACATGGTTTCATCCCAGGTAAGAATAGAAAACAGTGGTGCGCCACTTTTGCAATGTCTCTGTTGATTAAAGGTATGTCCACAAACTCTAAAGTATTTGTTAAAAATTATTTTCTTTATTGTGCTTCATAAATATGTGTCAAGGACAACCAGCCAACGTGTTTCATCCACAGGAAGGTGGACTTCTTCAGGGCACAAGAATTTAAGAATATGTTTGTCTTCCAACATAATGGTCCTAGAGTTATCCAATATTAGTTTCAGGAGTAAAGTTAAAACTTCTGTAATGGTCCATCCAATGTAAAGAATACTTGGTGAGTAGACAGTTAGAGAATATACAAACTTTCATCCATGGTACACGTCATCAGACCTATGTGGTCTACAGTTCGATTAAATGTTTTAAGAAAATAAGAGACAAATCCGCCCTTCATCCAGCACTTCGATCAGTGCGAATATGAGGGAACTGCTGCAATCCTCATGGTCCTGGGAGAAGCCTGGGTTTCATCCCAGATTCAGGTTGATGGTGAAAGCGTTATGTCACTCACAGATGTGTTGTGTGACAACAGAACAATGTAGGGAAAAGAACCGCAGTGACATTGAGCCACATAGGGAGGGCAGGTGGCCCCTTTAATAGGATGCAAATGAACTTTATTGAGATGACTGTGTGATATGTGTTGGTTATTGTGTGCATCTTTTCTTGATGGGTTGAGGCATATCCCACAAAATAAATGGTAGTCTCACAGTAGCAAAGTTGTTGTTGAAAGAGTTAATACCGAGGTTCGCTTCCTGATTTCTTTGGAATCGGACAAAAGCACACACTTCAATAAAGAAGTGCTGAGGATGTTGGGTGCTGCCTTGCAGGTTAAACAGAGACTGTGTTGTAGTTAGAGACCTAAAGCTTCAGGTCTGGTGGAGCAATTCAATGGGATACTGAAATCAAGAATTGCCAAAGTGTGTGCTTCAATGTCTTTGAAATGACCGAATGCTTTGCGTTGGTAATGATGAGTCTACGCAGCACACCCGTTCGTAGGACAAGACTGTCTGCCCATGAAGTCATTATAGTAAGGGCAATGAGATTGCTTGCAGTACCTGCAAATGCGCTAGTGAATATTACTGATGATCTGATACTAGATTACTGCAAATGATTGCCTGACATGGTGTGTTCTGTGCCTCATCAGGCTGATGCTGCTACAGCCCTGCCACAGCAAAAGCAGTGGCATGACCTAAGTTACGGAGACTGAGGGGTGGCAAAGAAGCACATACAGAAGTCATGCTTGGAGCCTTGTTGGGGAGGGCCATATCAAGTTATACTTGTAATTACAACTGCTGTGAAGTGTGGAGGTCTTCCCAATTGGATCCATGCTTCCCATACTCAGAGGGTTCCATGTCCCCTTTATGAAATAACAGCTCCTATTCCTTAAGAGCCAGTGGTGGTTGGGAGATCATGGGAGCAGGTCAGTCAACCTGTAGGGGAACAGTCAGAAACTGAAATGGCACTTCATCAGCCTGAGGAGGGTTTTGGAGAGTTGAATCAAAAGACTGAGGGAGTAGGGGCTAATCCAGTGGTCGTAATAGAGATAGACACGGACCATGACCAAGGGTCTAGTGCTACGGAACCACGAGGGACAGCAGAAGAACATTGGGCAAGAAGGGGGAGGGAAACTGGTTATACAAGGGGAAAGTGAACCCCCAGATATCCTAGAGGACAGAGGAATCAGATCTGAGTGAAGGAGGAAAAGAGAAGAGACAACACTCAGGAGATCGAAATGAGCAAGAGTGCCCTGCTGGAGGTACTCATTCCCTGAAGGGACATACTTTCTTGCAAACAACAGGGAGAACAAGTTCTGGGAAATTTGAGATCACTGTGAAAGTTCAATTAAAACTTCAGGAATTTACCTGGAGATATCTTATCTTACATAGGGCTGAATTTCCCTTTTTGTAGGCAACCACGTTTCCTGAATTAGTTGATGAACGGAAGCATTTTATACTGGATCTAGTGGTGAATGAATTAGAAACATTTATCATTAAAGACTTTTCATAAATTTTGTGGGGTAAAAAGAAGATTCATAAAGACTTTGTACATAATTTCGTTGGGCAATCATTCAAACTTGATGTTGCTGTATTCACAGGTTGAATTTGACAGAGAAGTCTCTGTAGCTGCTATGCTACAAATATGATAAAAGATGAAAGGGACCCCTTGTGCCAGACCAGGGGAGTAGGGTGCTACTTTCAGGTAGAAACAAATGTCCCTTGGCGGAAAAGTATACGGTCACTAAACGCAATACTAAATCTCAAAGTACACAGCAAAAAAGGTTTATAGCCCATATGATAGATCTTGAAAGGTTTACATATACAACTATTGTGATTTATATATTAAAATATTTTTTTATCAAAAAAAAACACAGTATCACAAAAAAAACACTGTAAACGTAATTACAATAACATTAATGTCAAATCCATATACAGTTAAAATCATATATCCCATACACAATAACCTTGAATTCACTATAAAAGTGATTGCAGAAACATTAGTGTCAAATTCATATGCAATTGAAATCCTGTATCCCATGCACAAAACCTCAAATTCATATATTTCTGTTTACGTATGCCGACAAACAATCAACAGAGAGACAAATACAGACAGTACATTTTGTCATCTAGAAACACATCCAATCTGAACAGTTGTATGGCTAATCCTGGATACAATCTATTTTCCTTATCTACTGGATAAGCTAATTCCAAGGATTATGTTGAATGAAGCGTCGACGCGTTTTGATGGTTCTATTATTATCCCATCTTTTTCAAGACAAACATAAATCTCTCTTATTGGCACTATTTGGTTGCTTTTGGTCTGAATCCTGCGTGAGGCAAATACAATGTATTTGTTTAGTATGTTTAAAAGCTTAACTTTATAGGTCACTCTATACCCACTAAACTTACAACAACTTAACAATTCGTTGTTACTAATCATTATTTACCATATTTTAATCCAAACGTGTCTATACAATGTTTGTGGTCAATTATGCCCGTTTCAAGCATTAATAACTCGTTAAGGATGACATAAATCTCCTTCCAAGCATTTCAAATACACCTTACACCTTTACCTCTATCAGATGTGCTCATTCTGATACATGCCTGCGGTCCCCTGCTAAAGACCACCCAGAAATTAATTACACAGAGGCAACCCCTGAGAGTCCCAGTTTTTGGATATTTACATGCGTGAGACATGGAGATTTACCTTATTTCATATTATTGATACATCTGTTCACTTGGTATGCTATGCTACACCCACGGTCTAGATTCCAGCGAAGTAATGGAAGCCAATCTTAATACTAGTAGGTGTAGATACATCATAATAGGCACACTAATGGCTTTACTTGTAGTATTAGTCTGAGTATGTAGACATGATGAATGCTAAAAGTTGTCATGTTTGTACTCAGTTGCCTGCTTTTGCTTTAGAAGGAATTACTTACCATCATCTTCCTCTGGCTTAGGGTATTTCCTGTATAAAACAGTTTTACTACTTTACCGGGAGGTGACATTTTTCAGCTCTTCTTGAAACGGGAGACGCAGCGTAAACTCACCGGGGGCACAGCAGACTCCACGACACAGGACTACAAGCCCCAGGAGCCTGAGGGGCAGCGACTGCACTGGAGGTCCCGCCCCCTTGTCACCGGGGACTTCATAATAGACCTCGCGCCTCCCGCTCCGCGAGAGACGCAGCGTAAACTCACCGGGGGCACAGCAGACTCGACGACACAGGACTACAAGCCCCAGGAGCCTGCACCGGAGGTCCCGCCCCCTTGTCACGGGGAACTTCATAATAGACCTCGCGCCTCCCGCTCCGCGGGAGACGCAGCGTAAACTCACTGGGGGCACAGCAGACTCTACGACACAGGACTACAAGCCCCAGAAGCCTGAGGGGCAGCGCCTGCACCGGAGGTCCCGCCCCCTTGAGATCACGGGCATTATTTACAGGCCCTATCCCCCGCTACGCGGGACGCGCGTGGGCGTGCGCCGGGCTAAGCCCGGGCAAAGGGCGGGCCGTCTGAGGCCGTCAGGGGCAGGCAGAGGCTGGGCTGGGCCCGCTCTCTGTGGAGCACGAAATGAGAGCATCTGTTCCTGCTACACTACGATTGATTGTTCAGTAAAAGGTACTGTACTTTCACAAGAGAGGGTTTCTCAATTCCATTTCGAGAGCTAGCCCCTAATAAGGTCTGTGGAAATCACAGTTTTACATCTATAAGTATTGCTAGCCGCCCTTTTCTAAATTGCCTACAATGGGAAAAAGGAAACTGGTAGATACCACTGGTGGGATTTCGAATATTGTTGGTGGGGCTGCTAAAAGGAAAAAGGCTAAAAGATCCGTCAAGAAACAACTGGCTATTTCTACAATGGATCATATTGAGACATTGGTTGACGAGTGTGAACTGATCCTTGAAACTGCCAAACCTCCTGTTCCTAATATCATAAATGCAACCTCATCAGCGAATAACTGCATGCCCCGTTCTGTGACAATTCCACATATCTTTAGCAAAAAGTCATCTTGTGATTTGTCATTAAGAGAGGATGATACACTTGAAAATGAGCTATGCTTGGTGTCCTCTCCCCCTGGCAATAAAGGTAGTAATCCTATACCTCTCGAACCACACATTTTAGTTTGCGCTAACCGATATGCTCCTCTGACTATGACTGCATCTTTACCATGCATGCCTTTAGCATGCATGTCTTTACAACAAATTTTGTTGCAAAGGCATGATTGTTAAAGGTATATGTGTGGTGAAGATTACTCCCCAGAGCCCTTGCCACTAGCCCTAAAGCCAAGCCCCCAACCCTGAAAACGACCCAACCCAGTCTTAAAAACACCCCAGCCCTCCCACCTTGAGCCCTTAAACTGGCCCCCAGCCCATAAAAGAACCCTGATCCCAGCTCTAAAAACTACCCAATATTCCCACCCTGATCCCTAAAACCCCACTCCCACCCCTAAAAACTACCCCAACCCCAGCTCTAAAAACACCTCAGTCCCTGCCTTGAGCCCTTAAACCAGACGTCGTCCTAAAAATTACCCCAACCCCCTGCACCAAGCCCAAATACCAGGCCCCCTGCCCTACTTACCAAGCTGCATCCCGATCCTTCCTGGCCCTTCCATACTTGTCCAGACAGGAGGAAGTCCTCCTAATCTGCAACACCTCCCACCCCGCCTATCTGCTCCGGATCTGGAGCACTGACTGCCTTTACCACTCACATGCCTTTACCACCTTTACAATGAAAATCGTTGTATAGGCATGCGTGGTAAAAGAATATGCATGGTAAAGGGATATGCATGGTAGAGACAAGCGTGGTAATGGCACACGCGGTTGCGACCACATTATTGAATGAATGGTATGTATGTTCAATGCTTTCTTTATAAATTGTGACCAGTTGTCGTTTTTGAGAAATAATACATGTATTAGTTTATTGTACCACATATAAGAGTGCAGTATAATTTATTGGATTATATATAGATTGTAGAATTATTATGCATTTAAAAAAATGTAAGCTATCATGATTGCGGGCCTTAAGCTTGAAGTTGAGACATTTAATACTAAGGTGAAAGTAGTTTTTCTTCATGTTTTTCTCCTCTGCAGGTACAGACCAAAGACATTCATTAGTTAATATAAAGTATTTAAAGGGATAGTGACACATGAAATAACTGGCAAAGTCAAATAATTTTAATGAAGAAGAAAGGGAGTGTTACAAGTAGGTACTATCAGACGAAGGGAGTATTCAAAGGATGCCTTGGATGGACAGACTGGAGTATACGAGTAGAGTTCAAGGCACCAAGTTCTTTCTTGGGAACTGGAAAAGTACTATGATGTGTATGAGGTCATATTTCTAAAATATTCTTAGTGCATTTTAATTAGTGAGCCCATCTTGGGTTTGGTCAGATTCCCTTTTGTCATAAAGAGGTACAGACCTCTCTCTCTATTTCTGATTGTGTGGCTTTATGCTATACATGGCTCCTTACCTATAGAGGTTCTAATGCTGATATCTTTCTTTCTTCCTTGATTCATTAGGGTTTCCCCTACCCTAAATTTAGTGTAGGGTTAAGCACATTTTTTTAATTTTTCCATGTGTGGGGAGAAGGATCGAAACCATTTGTCTAATTATCAAATTTTATTTCTTATTATTTACATTGCTGCCACCGAAATTCTTATATGCTCCTTGCTGTTGAGGACCAATATTGTATGTCGCCCAAACTAGGGCAGTTTTGAACCTGTAAATACATAGGGCTTCATTTATGAGAAGTGACGTATCGCTGCGTCACTTCTCAGTGCGGCCTCCTTGAGACATGATGGATGCATCATATTTACTGTATGAGGCATCATGTCGCAAGGAGTTACAGATACGTCAGTATTTCTGATGTATCTGTAGGCGCAAAAGTGACGCATTGCTGGAGTGTGTCACAAAAGTGATGCAACTCCAGCAATGTGTCCTTTCACATGGGGCAAGTCCCATGTGAAAGGGCCTGAGTCAGTCTTACGCCTGGTGTGAGGCAGGCGTAAGATATTGACGCATTTGCACCCTAGAAGTGGCGCCGTGAAATCTCATAGATTTCACTGCATCACTTCCACAAGGCTTACTTACGCGAGAACGCCCACCCTGCATACATTATACCTGACGCAGGTATAATGTAGCGAAGAGGTTTGCAAAGGGACGCATCTGCTTAGATGCGTCACTTTGTAAATAGGGCACAACAGGAGGCATGTTTTACGCTGCTGATGCGTCACAAAAAGTGACGCAACTGAAGCACAAAACTGTCGCAAGGCCTCATAAATAAGACCCATACTTTATAGGTGTTTTAAAAGGTATGGAAGACTGCATAGATGTAAACTTGCTGCAGGCATTGTTTGTTTTAATATCAGGGTAATCGACAGTAAACATCGGTGCAGCAGAGAAATGAAAGGACCATAAACAGCGAAAAAAAGGCCCACACACCTGTGGACCAATCGTTAACATACTACCTGATTGCCCTATAGACCAGTATCACTGTGAGGCAAATCAATTGATGAAGTACTTTGCATTCAAAATATATTTTTAAGAATAAATGAGTCAGCCTTTGCTTTATAACTTCTCAATAAAGAGATTTTTAAAAATGATCATAGGCTTGCCACCATAAGCAACTCAGACCTACTACCTTGAGACTACGTTTCTTCACGTGGCAAAACTTCAATACAAGCATTATTTTTTAGTTGAACTACCCGCCGTCTTTCCAATCAAAATTTGCAAAGAAAATGATCAACATGTAGGTGGAACCAAACGCCTCTCGCAGTACTGATGCAAAAAACACTTTTTCTATTGATCAAATAAGGTACACCTAAGCTGGTTGTTTAGTCTGACACAAACAATGATCATGACACCTAATTAGGTGCTCTGAAGATGTGTGAAAACT
Source organism: Triturus cristatus (assembly GCF_964204655.1). Taxonomy (NCBI): domain Eukaryota; kingdom Metazoa; phylum Chordata; class Amphibia; order Caudata; family Salamandridae; genus Triturus; species Triturus cristatus. The sequence continues at coordinate 887,677,102 of NC_140587.1, read as the reverse complement.
CAAAACTGCTCTTATTCTTTAGCGCATCATGTCTTGAGGTGATAAGAATTAAATTTACAGACATTCTACTGACACGTGTTATTTGCGGGGCAAATTGTGTCAACAAGTATTGTAAAAAACAACTGATAGACTCATATACTTACAACCTGAAAATCTTAATTACTTCAAGGAGAAAAAACATTTGATCAATTCGTACTCAAGCCAAATAAATTTCGGTGGATAGAAAGTCGGTGATCAATTTGAATAACACGCTTTGGCACATAAAAAGCCTGCTCCGAATCTAAAAGGGTTGGGATATATTGTGCCTTACGTTTTTTTCGCTCAGATTGATAGGTGCAGCTGTCTGCCATATGGAACAAGCAGGCTTCCGTAGTCAGCTAACCCCGGGGCCTGGCTTCAGTCTACCAAGGTCGGCTGTTCACAACATTCTATTTAAACTCTACCAGCCAAACTGTCCAAGGGGATTTATGTTTGCTATGGCTGTACTAAAATGAAAATAATTGCGTGTTAGCTGCTCCTGTGACTTGTGACAAGGCCCCTCGACCTGGCTGCGTCAAAGGCCGCGCGTGAAATGTGTTCGCTCCGGGAAAGTAATGACAGGGATAACGGTGGCCCTGGCAGAAATAATGAGAGCGAGGCGCTACACGCACACGTAAGCCGTTTGTAAAAGAACACACCTGGGTGCATTGTGAAGACAGCCAATTATAAGGATTATTTCTTATTCACTCTTCTCGTGGTGTCTTTTGAAAATTCAAAAGGCTTGTTCGCTGTTCCTTACAATTTTTCTGCAGCGATGCAGACGCAGCCAGGTAAAACTAACACTAACTGATACGACTGGAAGGAAAGGCATAACGACTTCTATTTCTATATATAGGTGAACGTTTACAAGTAGTATAATCAATCAATCAATCAATCAAAGGCATTTATAAAGCGCACTACTCACCCGGAGGGTCTCAAGGCGCTGGGGGGGGGGTCCGCTACTGCTCGAACAGCCAGGTCTTGAGCTTCTTCCTGAAGGAGAGGTGGTCTTGGGTCAGGCGTAGTTCGGTGGGGAGGGCGTTCCAAGTCTTGGCGGCCAGGTGGGAGAAGGATCTACCTCCTGTAGTCGCTCTGTGGATGCGGGGGACGGCTGCGAGGGCGAGACTGGTCGAGCGGAGGTGGCGTTTGGGAGCGTAGAAGTTGAGGCGGCTGTTGAGGTAGGTCGGGCCTTGGTTGTGTAGGGCTTTGTGTGCGTGGGTGAGGAGCCGGAAGGTGATTCTTTTGTTGATCGGGAGCCAGTGCAGGTCTCTCAGGTGTCTGGAGATGTGAGTTCGTCTGGGGACGTCGAGGATGAGTCTCGCCGAGGCGTTCTGGATCCGCTGGAGTCTCTTCTGGAGCTTGGCGGTGGTACCGGCGTAGAGGGCGTTGCCGTAGTCCAGTCGACTGGTGACGAGGGCCTGGGTGACTGTTTTCCTGGTCTCGGTGGGGATCCACCGGAAGATCTTACGTAGCATGCGCAGGATGTTGAAACAGGACGAGGAGACGGCGTTGACTTGTCTGGTCATGGAGAGGGAGGAGTCCAGGATGAAGCCCAGGTTGCGTGCGTGGTCTGTCGGTTTGGGTGCGTTGCCCAGGGCAGGGGGCCACCAGGAGTCGTCCCAGGCGGAGGGTGAGGAGCCCAGGATGAGGACTTCCGTCTTGTCTGTGTTCAGTTTCAGGCGGCTGGTCGTCATCCACTCGGCCACGTTTTTCATCCCTTCGTGTAGGTTGGCTCTGGCGGTGGCGGGGTCGTTGGTCAGGGAGAGGATCAGCTGGGTGTCATCGGCGTAGGAGATGATGTTCAGGTTGTGTTGGCGTGCGATGGCCGCAAGGGGGCTCATGTAGACATTGAAGAGGGTGGGGCTGAGCGAGGAGCCCTGAGGGACGCCGCAGGTGACTTCCGTGGCTTCTGATCTGAACGGGGGCAGGCGGACTCTCTGTGTCCTTCCGGTGAGGAAGGAGATGATCCATTCCAGTGCCTTCTCCTTGATCCCGACGTTGCTGAGGCGCTGCACTAGGGTGCGGTGGCAGACAGTGTCGAATGCCGCGGAGAGGTCCAGGAGGATGAGGGCCGCTGTTTCTCCGTTGTCCAACAGGGTTCGGATGTCGTCTGTGGCAGCGATGAGGGCGGTCTCGGTGCTGTGGTTGGCCCGGAAGCCTGACTGGGAAGGGTCGAGGGAACCAGTCGTCTCGAGGAAGGCTGCCAGTTGCTTGTTGATGGTCTTCTCGATGACTTTGGCTGGAAACGGGAGGAGCGAGATGGGGCGGTAGTTCTTGAGTTCGGTGGGGTCCGCCGTTGGTTTCTTTAGTAGAGCGCTGAGTTCGGCGTGCTTCCAGCTCTCAGGGAAGGTGGCGGTGTTGAGGGAGGTGTTGATGATGTCCCGCAGGTGGGGTGCGATGACAGCGTCGGCCTTGTTGAAGATGTGGTGAGGGCAGGGGTCGGTTGGGGAACCGGAGTGGATGGAGTTCATCGTGCTGATGGTGTCTTCGAGGTTGATCGGTGTCCAGGCGTTGAGGGTGGTGGTGGGGGGCGTTGGTTTGGTCGTGGGGAGCGTTGGTTGTGTTCTGAAGCTGTTGTGTATGTCAGCGATCTTGTTGTGGAAGTAGGAGGCGAGGGAGTTGCAGAGGTCTTGCGATGGGGTGATGTCGTTGGTTCCGGCGTTGGGGTTGGAGAGCTCTCTGACGATGTTGAAGAGTTCCTTGCTGTTGTGTGCGTTGTTGTCCAACCGGTCCTTGAATGCTGTTTTCTTGGTGGCGTGGATCAGTTGATGGTGCCTTCGGGTGGCGAGCTTGAGGGTAGTCATGTTGTCCGGCGTTGGGTCTCTTCTCCATGCTTTCTCGAGGGCTCGGCAGTTCTTCTTGGAGCTCTTGAGTTCGTCGGTGAACCAAGGGGCCTTCTTGCTTCCGGGTCTGCTGGGTGGGGTCCTCAGAGGGGCGAGCTCGTCCGCGCAGGTGGAGATCCATTTCGTGAGGTTGTCGGCGGCTTGGCTGGGGTTCGGTGAGCTGGCGGGAGGGTGCTGGCTCAGGGATGTGGTGAGTTGTTCGGCTGTGAACTTGTTCCAGCTTCTTCGTGCGGCCTGTTGCTGGTGGTGGTGGACCGTGGTTCTTTTGAAGGTGAAGTGGATGCAGCTGTGGTCCGTCCAGTGGAGTCCAGTGGCGTGGCTGAAGGAGATGTCTTTGCTGGACGAGAAGATGGCGTCGAGTGTGTGTCCGGCGAGGTGGGTGGGGGTGGTCACCAGCTGCTTGAGTCCGAGGGTGGCAAGGTTGTCAAGCAGGGTGGTGGTGTTGCGGTCGTTGTTGTTCTCCAGGTGGAAGTTGATGTCCCCGAGGAGGATGTAGTCGGCCGAGGGGAGGGCGTGCGGGCTGATGAAGTCGGCGATGTCTTCGCTGAATTGAGTGCGTGGTCCCGGGGGTCGGTAGATCAGGGTGCCTCTGAGGGTGGTCTTGGGGTCGGTGTGGATCTGGAAGTGCAGGTGTTCGGCGGATGTCAGGGTGTTGTCGGCGTTGGTCGAGATACGGATGGTGTCTCTGTGGATGATGGCGATGCCTCCTCCAGTCTGGTTGTCGCGGTCTCTCCGGATGATCTTGTAGCCCTCTGGGACGGCGATGGCGATGTCGGGCGCTGAGGAGTCGTTCATCCAGGTTTCCGTGAGGAAGGCAACGTCAGGAGCTGTGGTGTCGAGGAGGTTCCAGAGTTGAACGGCGTGTCTGTGGACGGAGCGGGTGTTGAGCAGGATGCACTTGAGGTGGTTGCTGCTGGTGTTCGGCTTGGCGGGTGCTGGTGCGGGGCAGGTCCGGATGCAGGTGAACTTGCAGGTGAGGCAGCTGAAGGGTCCGTGGGTGCGTCTCGGAGTGGCTCGGTAGCACCCGGGGGTTCGGCCGGTGTTGAGTGCGTTGAGGGTGGCGGCATCGTAGGTCCTGCGGGGGGGCTGGCAGGCGCGGGGGCCAGGGGGTCTGGCGCTGGGCGCGGTCCAGGCGCGGACGGGCGCAGACGGGCTTACCTTTGGCGCACCTTCGGCGCTCATTCGGTGCTCCCGCTGCGCGCGTCCGCTGCGCGGTCGCTCTGGGGGCGTCATAAGAGGGGAGCCGGGAGGGAGGGTCTGCGGGGAGGCGGGGAGCGCGGGAACCAATCGGCGGGTGGGGGGGCGGGGTCTCGTGGGCAGCGGCGGGAAACCAGGGGGCTCGGTGGCGGCGCTTGGCGGCCCTGTGGCGGCTGGGGCGGCGCTCGGCGGCCCTGTGGTGGCTCAGGCGGCAGGCGGCAGCAGGAGGTCAAGCAGGTAAGGAGCAGGCGGGAGGTGTGTGAGCGACCAGGCCGAGGGCACTGCTATTAAATTGCTGGATTAAGCAGTTTCCGATGACACGCGGAGGGCGAGTGAGCAGTAAATTACAACTTTTCAAAATGTCTCAGCTGCACATTAATCTTCCATTATGTCCTGTGCTTCCATGGTTCGTTAGGTCAGCTTCATTAATATCCGGCGTCTAACTATATGTTTTGAACGATCTTGATAATAAAACAAAGCTTTTCAATCCACAAAAAAAATAACACCATTTTTACAGACCAATTGACTCCCACTAAGTGGTGCGATCTTTAGTGATCACTTGATTGACTTTGGTAATGCTGTCCTAAACTTCATTGGCCCTTCTCCATCTGTGATACCTGAGGTAGCAAGACTCCAACTCTGGAAACAGCACGTTTCATCGCACCATGTCACAACAGTGTTAAAAGATCTCCACTGATTTTCAGAATCTATTTCAAAGTGAAATTCCTTAGAGCCCTCCTACTGCCATTCTTTGTGGAAGATACCAGGGGAAAGTTGTGTTTTTTTAATGCAGATTTATATGACGCTAACTCGACCCAAAGGTATTGGAGCGCCTTGCATGTGCACCGGTTACGTTACACAAGGACACGTTCAAATTAAGTGATTTGCCCAGAATCACCGGATGTGGACGCGACCCCGAGGCTCGAACCCTGGTTTCTAGCACCAAGGTCGGCATTCTAGCTGTCAGATCACATCCTCTCCCCACCTTAGACACAGACAGCAAGCAGTTTGGTAAGCTGGTGAGCATTTTCAGAGGCAGCTGCTAAGTTATGGAACCCGGTCCCCACAGACCTTAGACATACACACTATCTCCTTCTCTCTCGGAAAAATCTCACAATTATCTAATCTAGCAGTTTTTTAAGTATCTACACCTAGTTCTGACATCTGGCTTTCCACAATGTGACTATATCGCCAATAAAACCTAAAATGATAACCAGGGCCTGACTGAGATCACAAACCAGCCCTGGCAATTATGTCCGACCGGACCCCGGGGAGAGGGATGGAGAGGGCGGATGTAATTGCTAGGGCTGGAACACTGCTGCTGCGTTTTTGTTACAAGGGGCTGATTTTGCAGCGCTGCAGTAAAACCGACCCCCAGCAATAAAAACGAACCCCACCGGTACAAAACTGGCCCCCACTCTTCCGGCCCACCGGAGAAACGCCCGGTGGCTGCTTCTGCCAGTCCAGCCCTGGTGGTAACCTACAAACCTAAAATGATAATATGAAAACCACTATCCTATCCAGCATTATATAATATTATTTCTCTGTTACCTTACCGAATACCTCATTAGCCAATACCTCTTAACTGCCTTGTGATCTCTAAAATCTCTTACTCATCCATGTGTACCCCTTTTAATACACTTGTTGTTCTGGAATTTATTTATAAAGAAGTGAGTGGAAATCAACGGCCCGTTGTCAAAGGCCAGGGAGAAGTTGCATATTCAACTAAGGTGTTTCAGTACACCAATTATAGGTAGTGTGCGTTTGCATCCTCAGCAGTACGTTGGAAAAGGATTAAGGTCTCTCGCTTTCAGGGCAGAAAGGCAAGAAGGTTATATTTATGAGGCCACTCCATCCTCAGGTTGATATGCTCCATTACCCCTTATCTGGCAGTCAATGGGATGAAACTCATCGGGGCTCCCAGACCCAGTTTTTTTGTGCTTCAACGAGAACTCTACTCAGTAAGATGCAATACTTCTCATCCGTCCTTCAACATAATCATATCTTTCTTGAGAATAGCTTCAAATCTCAATTCCTGCTCCTCCTCTACTTTCTCTTCTAATTTGTGAGCTAGCTCTTGCAATGAGGAGTCCCTCTCAATATATACAACACACTCCTTATGCAAAAATGACATTAAAGAACTGCTACTAACCAATAATACACACAGTTCCATGAGTTCTGCAGTTGTTCATAGAGCTTCCATTAAAAAAAAAAAATCTGAAGAGTCAATCCTTCTGCACTTTAGTTGTCTAACTTACACAAACCATATTCACAACTCTATCCTATACCACTAAGCAATGCACTCATGACTAACACAACCCAATTCCACACCATACTTAACTACATCCCATCCAGACACACACTCCCTTCTCTACCTCTAATAATTCCTGACAGACCCATTTTTGTCAGTAACAGACCTAAACTCAGCCTTCAATCATTTCGCAAACCAACACCCTCCTCTTCTTTCTACCACAATAACACAACTGCACAACACTTACACTCCATTGCACCACACATATTACCTCTTGCAGCAAACCAGTCTAAGACAAACACTCTTCACTCTACTTAATCCCCTCTTACACACAACATACACTCTACTCACAAACACATCACCACCCCCTTTACCTTACAACTTCCACTCACAAACAATACTATGCTAACAAATCCATCTCATAAAACAAATACATCAGCATCTCCTTTTACTACTCCTCAAAACAAAACATATCACATACAGCAGCACAACAAAATCTCTCAAGCACACCTCATAATACTTACCATCACAAACTACAAACATACACCCACCTTTCAAACTTCACAAATTAACAAATTCCAATGCCAAGCTTTCTCTCTTCCACCACACCTAACACATATACATCAACACAGCAACTCTCTTGTAACCGCCTCCCACACATTGGACAATTTAGAACCTTACTACATGACACACATGCTGCACCACCACCCTTAACTCATACACCTTCCCCCTAAACAGATGCAAACAAAATAAGCAAAGTTCCACACCTCACAACTTCCCTTCCCCATGTCTACTGTACAACATGGTTACAGCAAAAAAACAACACAGCGAACCAACTCACTCTCAAACACCATCTCCACCACCCACACACGCAGACCCATTAAAATGCCTTCTTAGCCTGCTGGACGAAGAACTTGATACAGAAAAGCTACACAATTGCTATCAACACTAAGGACAGACCTGCTGCAAGCACAAAAGAATACTGCTCACTCCTCTACAAAACAAAGTCACACTATCAGCAAAGCACATTATCAAACCTGTCTACAAATAAATGGTCAATCGCTCTGTAAAGCCAAACATCACCTGTATGACCTTCTCACTGACACAAAACCAGACACACTATTCATAACTGAATCATGGTTAGGAGATGATATGGCTGCAGTCCTACATTACGCTATTCCTCTAGGTGATTAAACGATCACCCAATATCTTGTAGACAAAAATGGAGGTGGCCTAGCTATTGTGTTCAGGCAAACATTACATATCACTAAAGTTGACGATGTCTCCATAAAAAAATGTGAGGTCCTTTTCACCAGATGCAATCCTACACCTTCTTCCTCCTGTAACTTCCTGCTCCTTTACAGACCTCCACCTAGCAATGCAACATTCCCAGACACACTTCTAGACATGGCTTCAAACCTGATAACACTAAACTCCAACCTATGTGTTCTGGGTGATCTCAACATTTGGTTTGACAGACCAAATATGCCCCATTCCAAAACAATCACAGCTGGCCTAGATGTACTTAACCTACATCAGATCATCCACGAACCCACACACATCACTGGACATATCCTAGATGTCATTTTTGCTAATACAGAACTAGTTACCTTTCAAACGATGATTCCAGTCACATGGTCTGTCCCCCGTATGCTTGCCTTGCAACATAAAACAACACTACGCAACTCACCTAAAACCACATTTCACACAATGAATTTATGGACCTGGCCAAAGCAAGCAGGCGTGTTGGCAGCCCTTCTGTCCCGTGTCCACCGCAAACCTTCAAGACAATTCTTTTAACAACCTCTGATGTCACGCCAGTAAGAGAATCATCAACAACTCCTTAACTACCAAATATTTCCAGAAGAACTCAAAAAGGCATACAAATGTCCACTACTGCAGAAAATAAACTTGGACCTGCTGAACACTGACAACTATAGACCGATTACAAATGGACCGTTCCTGTGCAAACTGATAGAAAAAGAAGCGTTCGCCCAGATGTCACAATTCATTGAAGAGAATGACATATTTTCAGACTTCCAAATGAGATTCCGTCCAGGAAAAGGTGTGGAAATCGCAGAAATTACCGTTACTATGAGCTGAAGCTATTTTGTTTGTGGCATCCGTTTTAGTTAGCCATGTGTTAGCCATGTGCTTCTCCCGTCTTCACTTTTGCCTGCTTTTCTATTCAGCTTGAGTCATCAACTATAGTTAACTCTTTCAGTACTGAGCCAGAGCACTGCGCATGCTCATAAAGGCCTGTAGCTGCTAGAATGCACCTGTCTTAGAGTGTAACTGTCAGGCTGTTTTAACTGATATAAGCATAAATGTTTCCCCTCCCACTTTGTTGACCAAGCAATTTTTGTATGCCCATGTTATTCAATAACTATTCTTGTATGTGCCAGTACCTCCCTTTTGAGTCTCCATGTTGACTATGCAACAAATGTATATATAAGGCCCCTGGTTTCTGTATTCTATGGACTACCTCATACAGTGCCCGAGGATGTTGTGTAGATGTAGTCCCACTCATAAGAGGTTAATAAATCTATTTATTTTATATTACAGCTTCCGTGCCAATCTCTTCTTTGTTGGTTTAAGAACCAGTGGACAGATAAGGGTGAACCCCTGCACCAGTGAGCCCCTAAAAAGTTTCATTTCCACAAATTGGCGTCCAACTTGAGGGGCTCATCGGCGACGCGGCTATCCAAGGGAGTGTTCTTGACGGAAGAAAGGAATCTGCTGAGGAGGTACCCTGCACGACGAGATCCTTTGTCTTTGCAGACCAACGTGTATTACGGTTTTCCCGATCTGACCCTCCAGGTGTTGGCCGGTCCCGACTGAGATCTCCCTTGTTGTAAATTTTTTGCAGTGACCATTAGGTCAACCCAGAGCTTGGCAGGTGGAGGTTGGAGACTTGGATTGGTAAAGTCGCTAAAGCGACACTCTTGTTTTGGATTTGCTTGGACAAGATTGTGGTTTGATTTTGTTTGTTTATTGCAATATACAAAGGCAGGTCATGAGGAGATGTTTTGTCTCTAATTTTGATATATTTGGGATAAGTACTATATTTGGGATAAGTATTACTTTAGTTATAATATATATATTAACTATAATATTTTTGGCATGCCTGCTCCTAGCACACTTCGTAGAAAGGAGTACCAATATTGATCTAGAAAAAAGTCAGCTGGCTCCCCCAGAGGGGACAACCAATAGGCATATGTTTGCCAAATACGGTATTTCTTCCATAATGTATAGTACACTGTGGAACAAATATATGAAAAAAGGATACTGATCTAGTCTTGTTTTGGGTGTGTCTGTGGACCCGTGTAATAGGCATGTCTTCTGGAATAAGTATGATTTGGTAAAGACACAGACTGTTTGCAAACACTCTGCCAGACCAACTGGTAATTTGGCGTATTTTGGAAAAGTTCTGGGGCTAGAGCCTGTCTTCTTGAACATGGAACAGTCTTTGGGCTGTTTACTTGTCTTGGTGCAGTCTCTGGACTGCTTTTCAGGGCTCTTTTGTTTGTAATATACAAATGGTTTGGTTTGAGTACAGTCTGTGGGCTGCCTCTTGTTTTTGTTCTGGTGTTGATTTGTGGGTTGATTGTGTGTTTGAGTATCTATGAGGTTTGTGGACTGACACCGGTGGTGATGCTTGTCAAGTACTTGCTTGAGTGAGTAGCGACTGTGCTTTTTGTGTAAGAATGGCTTGCCTTTGTAAGCTGTGTTCTGAGTGTGTGGCCCCATTCTTGAAAATGTCTGGAATTAGCTCAATTTGGTCTGTTGTCGTCATATGTTATGCAGATGCCATTAGAAAAATTACACTTTAAAATTCAAAGAATGAATTATATTACATATGTTAAGTAGCTGCACGCTACTATTAAAAGTAAAAGCAGTAACAAAGTATAGATGTGTGAACGTTCAATTATTATATCGCCACAATGGTAAAAAATTAGAATTAAAATTCAATAGGAAAAAGTAGGCCTCACAGGGAAAAAAAACGATTTTTTGTGTTTTACACAACTAGGACTCAATACAAAATGTTCCAGCATTATCCTTAGATGCATTATATTGATTATTAAAAGGCATTCTCATTATCTGAGTAATTGGTTGCTGCTAAAATAAAAGCGACCTTCTTTTACCACACTGCCAATGATAGCTTCTGACTGGCTTGGAATGCCTGGGTTTTAAATAGAATGAACCATGCTCATTCCCAGCACCAGAAAGAGAGCTTTTAACAGCTGCTCAAAGTTCTCTGTCCGAAGGAAGCTGTCTGTCAGAGCAGAGGTCATAAAACACAGCTGACGCAGTGGCAACTAGGTTTTAAAGCACTGCATTACAGACTACTAATTTTGAAAGTTAGAAATACAGCTTCATTATTGTGGATAAAAGAGAAAGGATAAAAGTAAGGACTTTCTTTCTTGTTGCTTTCCTAAAAAACACATCTGTGGTTCTGATGGTAAATAATTACTGCTTTTTAAAAGACAAAGTGAAACAAATTTTCTGTGTTTCAGTAAAGCTTCTGTGCTTAGTTTCAAAGGAAATTCTGTAAGTGTTATAATGCATTTAAAGACAAAAGGAAAGGAATGAGACTTGCTTTTCATATGTAGAAAAAAACGAAAGGGTTAGTGATCATTATTCAAAAATAAAAATGACTACATGAAACTTCTTTTATTAAAAATCATTGCACTAAAATCGTTTTTGCATTATTATGATCTTCATAATGTCTGATAACATCACTGTGAAAATGTAATAGTATTTAGCACTGTAGAAAATTACCCTGTGCAAAGTATGTATTTAGATTTCAATGTGCACATTAAGATTTCTATCTCCGGGGGCGTGGCTTGGCGCCCAAGCCGAATGGACGCACACGGGTGAAGCTTCAGGGCCACCTGGAAGACTCGGCGCTCGTAGCAGTTTGCAGCTCGGATGGAGGCATATAAGGGCATATGAGGTCTCTAGGCACACTCGGAGACTCTTTATCGGCGCACAGTTATTTATTTCACTGAAGTGAGTTCTTTTCATGATGCGCTTTTCTTGCAGCCGCCATTTTGAATTTATCGCGCGAATGCACGTTACTTCGTGAAGATGCCGATAAGATGCCCCTCTTTGCTGCTACCACCTATCATATTACAAGCATGCCAGAAATGAAATCTTCAATGTCTTTATTAAGGTAATTCAGGTGTTTGGTGAGATGCATTATGAAGCAATCCCCATTTCAGCTTCTTCAGAGCATTCTGCACAGCGGCCATTTTGTGCTTACAAACAGTTCCTCACAGCATTACCTTGATTTGTAAAACTTCGGAGGTAACTGTAACCTTTGGTTATCAGCATATTCTGAATTGAGGCACTACCCTAATGCTGCATCTCAGTAACTGTTTCCTGTTGCACATTGGCATTTCCAGTTTCAGAACAATTGTTTTTGCATCATATATGACACTCTGGAACTTGTTTCTTTATTTCTCCCATATCACTGCTTGGAAGAGGGCATGAAGTCTGGTTAATGACTATTATCCTCATTAAAAAAGGACTTCTTATTTTGGTATTAACGGTCTTTCCACATACCAAGGTTTTGAGCATTCTCTTTGCGAATTCACCTATTTTGAAGCGGTTTCTATCTCATCGCACTTGACCCACAATACGCCTGCAGTAGTACGGAGTATGCCAAATGTGATTTATGGTTAGAATAAAATCAACACATTCTCCACTGTCTAAACCTAAGAACATTTTTGTAATGAACTCTAAGATTTTTTCTCAGTTTTCTAGATTAGAGGATTCTTTGGCATCCTCTTCTCAAACCTTGGAACTTACTATGGAGCCCTCTCCTGCAATTCCGGGGAAATCCAACACTAAACAACTCAAAAAAGACCCTCCATCACCACCAAAATCAACATCATCAGTGTCAATGGAATTATTACTGGAGGAAATTCGAGCTCTTAGACCCTTCATGGAAGAGACTAACAACAAACTGCAAGTCTTAACGGACAATTGGTCGCAGCATGAAACAAGAGTTTCGTCAGTTGAACAAAATATTTCCTCCTTAACAGAGACCTGTGCTAGGGTTTCTCAACTCCATTCTCAAGCCTCTACGCTTCAGAAACAGGTTGAGGATTTGGCAAATCGGAACAGACCAAATAATTTACGTATTTATGGCCTGGAAGAGGGCCTTGAAGGGAATGGCTCTCTTGCTTTTTTTCAAATCTTTTCTCCCTAAATTACTCCACATGCCAGAGGGAATGGTACTTAACATTCAACGAGCGCATTGACTAGGCCGTGCTCCATCTAATGCGTCGCCTTCACAAAGAGCCAGAGGAGTTATTTTATATTTCCTAGAATACACGGATAAGCTGAAGGTTCTCTCTGCGGTCAAAGCATCTCGAAGACTTACATGGTCCGGATCATCTCTGTTCTTCGCGCAAGACTATGCTAAAGCTACTGCTAATCGGCGCAAGGCTTTTCTAAACTTACGAGCTGATCTTTGTTCAATTGGGGCCAGATAAGGTCTTTTTCACTCTTGCCTTTTTAAGGTCACCTACAACAACAGAACAACCACGTATGAAGTTCCTATGCGTTTACAAAGCTTCATCAACTCCTGCAAATGTCTGCTATGGATCTATCTCGTCCTTCTGCTTCCTTCAATGCTTGACGTTGCTGTTTACTGACTTTACTGTTTAGGTTTCGTTCTCCTCATTATCACATGCAGTAGTTTATGATCTGTTTTTCTTGTTCTTGTTCCATTTATTGTTATTCTTACTAGAGTTCATTTTTCGCAATTTTGTTTAATGTTGTTTTTAGTAATTACTGTTTATGTCCATTTCATAACTTTAACTTAACATTTGTTATGTTTCGTCTCCACAGTTCCTGGTGTTCTGTTTAGCTGACCCTGATTGTGTCGTCCATTCCATGTGGTTCCACCCCCGTCTCTACTCGGTATCTCCTCATGTAGGTATGTTGTCTTCCTACATCTCTGTCCTAACTTTGTTCCTTTTCCTATTCCTTTTTTCCTTTCTAATCCTTTTCCTTACCCCTTTTTAGATTGACGTTAACTATTTTATTCTCAGTGTACTTTACTCTGTTACCTCTTTTGCTTTATTCACTTTTCTAATAGAGGTTGTTAATTTCCAGCTTTCAGTGTCACTCATTTTTCTCATTTTGCTACTGTCTTTTCATTGTTTCCTCTTGAATTACAGCTCTAGATTCATATTTCCACGTACTCCTGCTTTCTCATCTCAATTTCATTCTCTATTTTCACCATTCTTTGTTTACCTTTTATTTCTTATATTGACCATGATCAAAATGTTTATGTTATTTGTCTTCTCTTATATTTTTCCCGATTTCTTCATTGAATTGTATTACCACTATTTATTTTACCTGTTTATCCGTACTCTTCACCTGCCATGCTGCTGAAATTAGTCTCATGGAATGTTAGAGGGCTGAACTCCTCCATAAAACGACAAAGAGTCTTAACTCATCTGGCTAAATTAAATGCAGACATAGTATTTTTACAAGAGACTCATCTCACGGAAACTGAGTCGTTAAATAAAATAAAAGGTTGGGTGGGGGAAATATTTTACTCCAATGGTGATGGTAAGCACAATGGAGTTATGATGCTTTGTCGTAAGTCACTTAACTTCAAATTTATAGCCCAAGAATCAGATACTGACGATCAATGGCATAATGTTAAGCTGATGTTGAAGGATGTTCCAGTCTCTTTTTTCAATGTCTATGCACCCACTGGCGGTGATTCTTCCTTTTGGAGCTCGATAGCCAAGCAGATTACTCTTTGCATAGAAGACAATTTTATTTTAGCAGGAGACTGCAATCAAATTTTTGATCCTTTTATAGACCGGAATTCTAAAGTTTCATTTATCCCTAACAAACCCCATAAATCTTTTATTCATGCCATTAAAAAGCATAAACTCTTAGACGCTTGGAGGCTTTGTAACCCAATCACCAGAGAGTACACTTTTTATTCTCCGGTGCACCACTCTCAATCACGGATAGATTACATTTTTGTATCTCATAGTTTATCGCAAACACTTGTGAATGCAGAAATAGGACGGATATTATTATCGGATCATGCTCCCATTTCAATTGACTTAGACATTTTGCCTAAAGTTAATGCCCCAAAACGTTGTAGATTCAATAACTCTCTTCTTTTGGAGCCAGCTTTTTCCTCCTCATTTATTACCTTTTTTGAAGAATATTTTTCTATTAATTATACGGAATCGTTACCTTTCTCAACCATTTGGGATGCCTTTAAGGCTGCAGCACGAGATTTTATTATAAGTTAAGTGGCTAAAAACGTAACATTGCTCGCAAACGTACCAGGACCCTATTTCAAGACGTTAAGAGATGAGAGCATTCTTTTTATACATCTAATTCAAAAGATGTTCTCAATGCCCTTCTAAAAACAAAATTACAGTTCAATAAGGAATCAACCGACAATGCTTCATTATATCTACTGAAACCTAGTGCAAAATTTTATGGGGGGAAAAATAAGGCTGGTAAGGTCTTAGCCAATTATTTAAAAACAAAACAAAACAAACTGAACATTGATTCTATTTTTGATGATCACTCTGTCTTAAAACTCAAAGACACAGAAATTCTGAATGAATTTGCACTGTTTTACAAATCATTATACTCTTCTGAAACAAATCCTACAAATCAAATGCTTTCACAATTCTTTTCAACTTTACATAAGACTCAGCAGAACTTTCCTGACTTATCCACCTTAGAAACGGAGATAACGCAACAAATTTTAGATGCACTTCAGCACCTCAAAAAAGATAAGGCACCTGGACCAGGCGGTTTTACAGTCAAATTTTATCTCCACTTTTCTAAATTATTAATGCCTAAATTACACTTTTTAATTGACTCCTTTTTCTCCGTGGGAAAATCCAAGGGTTCCTTTACGGATGCCCATATCTGTCTAATACCCAAAGAGGGCAAGGATCCGAAATACTCTAAAAACCACAGACCCATATTACTTGTCAATATAGATTACAAGATTTTTTCCAAAGCACTAGCCTTACGCTTAGACCCTATTTTACCAGGCATGTTGGGCAAGGAAGAATCCGGTTTTGTGAAAGGGCGAGTAATCACCGATACTACGAGACTTTAATTTTTTTTTTTATCTAAGGCCCCATATTTAAAACACCCTCTTGCAGCAATAGCGCTGGACGCAGAAAAAACATTTGATAGAGTTGAATGCCAATATCTATTCTATACTCTCAAATGGTTTGGATTTGACCCTAAGTTTACGTCCCTAATCTCCCATTTATATTCTAATCCACGCGCTGCTGTCTGTGCTAATCACCTAATTTAATCATTTGTTGATCTTGGTAGAGGAGTGCATCAGGGTTGCCCCTTATTCCCTTTCCTTTTTAATTTGGCCCTTGAACCTTTCCTTTCAAAGATCCGTCAAAATATACAAGTACACGGATTTGAAACAACCATAACCAACGTCCAAATTTCAGCGTACGCTGATGTTAATTTGCTTTTTATTTCAAATCCCAGTGAATCAATTCCTACCTTTCTAAAGCAGGTCCACTCCTTTTCACTGATTTCAGGGTATAAACTAAATAGCGACAAATGTGAAATCTTACCTCTCACTACATACACTTTTAAAGCTGATTTTGCTTCAGCAAATTTCACTTGGAAATCCTCTCATATTAAATATTTAGGTTTAAATTTTATGTCTACACTTAAAGCCACAGTAACTTTGTGCATGAATACTTGCATTCAAAAAATTTCAGAGCTTACTACCAAATGGCATCCCCTTTATCTATCCTGGTGGGGTCGTTTGGATACTATAAAAATTATGCTTTCTCCTATAATTTTATATACCATCTATCAAAAAGCGTTTTTGTTGCGACAGGCTTCATAATGGCTGCTTGATTCTACGGAAGAGCATCCCTTATGGATCTCGGTTGAGAATTTGTTTTTGTTCCCTTTCTCATTTCATGAATATCTTTCCTTTTCTCGCAAACCCCAAACATTATCTACTCCTCTTTTCAAATTCACCTCTAAACTTCTTAGCCCTATATATCCTTTATTACATGACACTCTCGAATCTTTCTTAGCTTCAACTATATGACACAATAAAACTGTATTGATACATAATAAGCCCTTTTATTGGAAAACGTGGAGGCAAAGGGGTTTAATATGGATTTGCCAATTATTCTCAAATAATGAATTTGTTTCTTTTTCTTCGCTTCGACAGTTATATAGTTTGCCTGCCTCTTTCATTTCTAAGTATTATATTCTACGCAACACTGTACTTAACATATATAATCAGCTTAGTTGCAAGCACCACAAATCTCCTATTACTGACTTGCATGCATATTTGTCCTCTCTTTTACATACTAAACCTACTGCATCAAAAATGTACGCTTACTTTCATTCCACAGATACAACGCGACAAAAATCTAGAATTGAAACGGTCTGGGAGACAGACTTTGATGTAGTTTGGTCTTTATCAATGTGGAACAATATCTGGACTAAATTACGCAAAACCTCAAGAACAGCTAGCCTAACACAAACATTATTCTACATTTATAACAGGCTTTTGCTATCTCCACATACATTAAACAAAAGATTCCCCAATTCACCGAATACTTGCTGGTCTTGCACAACTCCTGATGCTGATTTGTTTCACATGCTTTTTTCGTGTTCACCTGTATATCAGTTCTGGAAACTTGTATGGTCTCAAATTCATGTAATTTTTGGTACCAATATTCAATTCTGTGCAAAATAAAATAAATTTTTGGGGGAAGCCTCTCGCCTTCTTGGGATAATTGTGAACTCAATATCAAAATTATCGATTTACTAATAGCAGTTGCCTTTCAGCAAATAACAAGAAACTGGAAAGACTTTAGTAAGATATTTAATAAAGCCTGGTGGTATGATATTTGCCACCATCATAGATTGGACACTTTTTCCACCTTTGCCCTCCACTTGGCTATGAAGAGAACTCAGTTATACCTGTTACAACATTCTTTGATAACTATGCAAGGCAGAACTCTTTGCCTAAACCATCTCAGCAGGATGTACTTAAACCCCCATAATTTTCTTTAGATATTACTTCATCTCATATATTAATATGTATTATAGTATTTCTGTATTTTCTTCAACATGTTCTTAGCTCTTATTCTTATTCTTGTATTTATGCTGGAATACATATATGATGTACTGTTTCTTGATTGATCACACGTTTGTACGATGACACCTCTTTACTTTCAATAAAATTCTCTTTTGAACTGAAAAAAGATTTCTATCTCCAACTGGTTAAAAATATGTTGTTGCACCAAATTAAAAGGGTTAATATTAGTTTATCTGACAACGCCAATATTACTGTCTCTTAGTGACAAACTTAAAATGTAGTATGGCCTAATGGCTGCAGTGTCACATACAAAGGCTATTAAAAGTCATGCAAAGAGTAGCTGTACAGACATGTGAATTACATTGCAAGCCTTTGTGCACAAGAATTGTGGGTGCATTATGGCATTCTGAAAGCTGACATTTTTTAGCAAGTTCTTTAGGTGCTAGAAAAGCACAGTGCACACAAATAAAAAAATAATAAGACAGCAAAAGTTGCATCCTACCTTTAAAAAAATATCAGCACGCAGGCACGGAGCAGGGATGCCCTTCAGTCATGCTTCTTGAGAGTTTCTTTGAGTTGTAAAGGCCGCAGGGGAATAGCCTTGCTCAGACAGGGGACAACAGGTTTAAGGGTCAGAGGCCAAGTTCTGTATTTAGAACTGACAAGCACTACTGAAAGTAAAATGTCCATGCAGGGAGTTTTGGAGCGTTTTTTTATCTGAGGTTAGCCACTGTGACAGTGTATGATTTCTACATTACACTATGAAATCATCACAGTGTATCTTGATGTGTACATGTACATATATAATTGTTTAAATACAAGTTGTACATTTAGTCTATAGCCCTTGTAGTGATAATAAAAATAAATAAATAAACAGGGAACATATTCCTTTTCAGCAGATTTGCTTCTATTTTGGTCTACAGCAAATAACACATGTTAAACAAACGCACACTTCAGTGCCACTTGTTCTAAATACGAAAAACATAGATATAATACCTGCTTGTAATGTTGAAGAGTAGTTTTAACAAATGAATTCCTTTGTATTAATTACATTTCCTGATTCTAACATTGTAGGATAAAACACTACAGGTAATGTAAACTTTGCTCTAATGATGTCTGAGGCTATAATGTGCCTAGGAAAATTAGGGTCAAATTAATTCTTAACTTATGTTAATAATATTTAGGATATCGTCATTAGTAATTTAACTACATTTA
Organism: Triturus cristatus; assembly: GCF_964204655.1. NCBI lineage: Eukaryota > Metazoa > Chordata > Amphibia > Caudata > Salamandridae > Triturus > Triturus cristatus. The sequence goes on along the minus strand of NC_140587.1, from coordinate 887,658,471 downwards.
AGAAATGGAAGAATTTACTTAGTAGTTTTCAATGAACTTATGGCCTTGATTAAGCCTTCCTGGAACAAGATTGGACACCACAGATCTGTTTTAGGTAACATTAGCTAAAGGAAATATTGCATATTCTGTTAGGAGCAGATGGGGATATCACTGTTTTCTTGAGAAATAATACCAGTGTAGAAGATATGCAGGGTGGGGTTTATCCTACTGAATAACGTTATCAAGGGGTAGCAGTGTCTGTGGACTATGTGCAGAGAATAGCACCGCCATCCATACAGAAGTAATGGTTTCCAATTAAAATTGTTTTGCTAGGGCCAGATAAAAATGCCATGAAATTAAGCTTGCATTCATGCGCCATCATGTTAAAACAGTACAAAAGCTACAGAAATTGGTAGTTAGTTATTGGATTAATGTTTTCTAGTTAGCCCAATATGCTTGTACACCAAAATTTAGAAAGTGGTACAGTCCAATAGTATTGGACATGGCCTCTTTGGTGTGGTTTCTCCTAGTTATCTATCTCCTACAAGTCTGTCCGTGCCCAGCTGCCAAAAGGGGTGTGTATTGTCGACAGGAGGTCACCTGCTTAGGTTATCTACTGTCAAAGGGGGATAGGGGACTAGCTCCTCGGCAAATTAAGGGTAAGCACAATTAGGTAACACGTTGTCCTTTTTCTTGGTTTATGTGCCTATTATGTGTATTATTGTGAGCTATTCTGCGTGGAAAGTATGCAGGGCAGCTTGTTGTTGTGTTCTCTCTCTCTGTCTTTCTCTCTCTCTCTCTTGAGCCTGTCTAAGCTGTTTAGGAACAGCTATGAGACAATTGGTTGGACTCGCTTTAGTCATTCATTTGAGTGTTGGGTGTTTTTTACTGTCAGATTGATGAAGTGGTTCTTGGGCGTCCTGCTAATGTATGGGGTGCTCCGAGACTAAAGTTTTCTGAAATAGAGTATCCTCTCTGTTAATCGATTATGTATATGCCTTGTCTAAACGATCTACGTTCTGGTCACCAACAGATATCTGCTGCCCTACAACCATTGCCAGAGGGGTCAGGACATCAGATCCAGCCTGGGGAGTCAGCACCAGTCCAGCTTGGAGCCGGGGTGAAGGTAACCAGCAAAGGCGTTCCTAACAACTATAACAGCAGTGAGGGTGGAAGACCGGAAGAAGCCTGTACCCCTACCACTGTCTTGGGTGAAAGATGGGGTCACAAATTAGGACAGAGAGCTGTTTCTTTTTCCTGATGCCCAGCTGAGAGAGGCACAGACCGATAAGGATGGCAAGGAGGTTTTGCTTGAGGTGACACCCTCTGAAACAAGGGTTGGTTCAGATAATACAGCATCAAGCCTCTGAGTTCCGGTCCACAACTGAAAGTGAGCCTGCACCTTTGTTTGTTGATAAGGAGGTGCCTGGGCACACTGGGTACAATCTGCGGCCCGACGAAAGAGCAGTGCACCAGTGAGCAACACAGGAGTTAGGGAAGGACTTGAGTTCAGGGTACAGGTGCTGTGCCTCTGGTGCCTGTTAGATTAGAGTGAAGAATACTGGTGCACTGCCTGAGACACTGGTCAGGATCATTGAGGGTATTCGCCCCGGAGGGTGATTGCCCTATCCTGAAAGAAAGTTTTCTTCTTCAGCCTGGGCCGTGATTGTTTTTCTGAGTGGCAAGTTGTGCATCTCCACCGTGGGAGAAGTGAACATTTGATGAATGATAGGAGCCTGCCTGTGAGGCTCAAATGGACACAGGGGGAAGACTCCCCTCTGGCTGGTTGTACAGCGGCTTCAATTTCCCAAGTATTTATTTTTTTATAGCAATGTACCCCTTTGGTCGTCCCATTTTTGAGGAGGAGCAGCCCTTTGCGGCTCCTCGTCCTAATTCCCATGGCCCCGTTTGGTCCCCCTGGTCCCCCAAAACAAAAATTGTTTCCAGAGCTCCGGGACATGGACTTGGACTGGTTGGTTTTGGACACTGTTTTCCGTCTGGGGCTGGAAGTTATTATCAGCCCTATGTATATTTGTTGCAATCATTTTTTCCTGCTGCCTCTTTATTTAATGTGACCCAATGCTTTGTTCCTTTGTGCTCCTACCTATACATTATATATACCCGCTTAACTAAATGTTTAAAAAATAAATGCCCACCTAGCAATGGATCAGGATATTAATGAATTTATGGGGATAGATGTGCTATGCTCCTATTAATTCATAGCGGATGTCTTCAGCTAATGCTAAAAGGGCCAGCTGTGGAAATCGCAGAAATTACCGTTAGCATAAGCTGAAGCCATTTTGTTTGTGGCCTCCATTTTAGTTCGCCACGTGTTAGCCATGTGCTTCTTCCGTCTTCACTTTTGCCTGCTTTTCTATTCTGCTTGAGTCATCAACTATAGTTAACTCTTTCAGTACTGAGCCAGAGCACTGCGCATGCTCATAAAGGCCTGTAGCTGCTAGAATGCACCTGTCTTAGAGTGTAACTGTCAGGCTGTTTTAACTGATATAAGCATAAATGTTTCCCCTCCCACTTTGTTGACCAAGCAATTTTTGTATGCCCATGTTATTCAATAACTATTCTTGTATGTGCCAGTACCTCCCTTTTGAGTCTCGATGCTGACTATGCAACACATGTATATATAAGGCCCCTGGTTTCTGTATTCTATGGACTACCTCATACAGTGCCCGAGGATGTTGTGTAGATATAGTCCCACTCATGAGAGGTTAATACATCTATTTCTTTGATATTACAGCTTCGGTGCCAATCTCTTCTTTGTTGGTTTAAGAACCAGTGGGCAGATAAGGGTGAAGCCCTGCAACAGTGAGCCCCTAAAAAGGCTCATTTCTACAGAGGCACAGAATCTGCCCTCCTTGCCATCTGGGATGACCTGAAAAACACAGTTGACTGCAACACGGGTGCCGCGCTACCTCTCATGGACCTCTCGGCTGCCTTTGACACAGTTGACTCTGACACTCTGATACAAAGACTCTATGTAGCTGACATAGAGGGGACTGTTCTAGACTGGATCACATTCTACCTGCACATCAGAACTGGTGTCATCCATACCCCACCTTTCTCATCCAAACCGTAATTAAAAAAAGAAGGGGTCCCTCAAGGCTTTATTATCGCACCCATGCTTTTCAACATCTACATGAAGTCATTACCAGCACTGCTCAATCAATTTCACCTCAACTGCTATAACTATGTAGATGACACGCAAATACTCCTTCAACTGGAATGGCCCAATGGCATTGGAAACTTGCCAATTTTCAATGGTCTCAGCGACGTAGATGAAAGGATGTTGTGGAGCGATCTCTAATTGAATGCTTCTGAAATGGAAATACTCTTGTATGGCGTTTGGAAACATTATGACCCGCTCGCTGTGTGGCCTGATGATTCTGCTATTTGGGATTTCCACACAACGTCCAGGCTACCATCGCCCTTGTTCTGTCCAAACTCGATTAAACCAATAGCTTCTACCACGGATCACCTTTAAAGACCATGAAAAGACTACAACAGTTTCAGAACTAGGCTGCCAGACTACTCTTACATATAAAACCGCAAGACCACATCTCTCCTGTGTTGAAAGCCCTGCGTTGGTTACCGGTTGCCAAAAGATCCACGTTCAAGCTGCTTTGTTTCACCCATAAAGCAATACATGGAACTGGACCGCTCTTCATCAGGAATAAAATCACCAAACACATTCAACAAAAGAACCTCTGCTCTAGAGTGGCACCTCGCCTCAGAATCCCAAGATATAAGAAAAAAATATGGGTGGCGCATCATTCTCTGTTCAAGCAGCCAAACTATGGATCTCTTTACCTCCCAACATAAGATCTACAGATAACCACCTTATCATCAGAAAACTACTCAAGAATTGGCTCTTCCCCAAAAAACCACCATATGCAAACAGAAATGTACAGCATATCTCTCTGTACATAAGCATTTATTTGTACTATAGATATGTACCTATACATGTGTATTGCTTTGTATATATCTGTGGAATCATTATGTTTTTAAAAATATATATATATATGAATAGCCATTTCTTCTGTTTAACAAATGTACATATTACTGATAGTTACAATATTCTATGTTTTAACATGTATATACGTGACAGCATAAATAAGTAAATCTTTTATCATAACTATTATTCTACAATTGCTTTACTACTGATTTACAAAACAATTATATTATAAATACAGAAATTCAATTCATTTAAAGTACAACAACACTTGAAATCCAGAGTTTATGTAATGCATCTTTAATCTACATATACTACCTTCCTTTATGCATCTATATACTTTCCATGTACTTATGGATCTAAATATTTATAACTTTTCTTGTAATTCAGCATATCTAATGCACTACCCTACTTTTCACCCGATACTGCTCTCAATATATCCTCTACTGCAACCTCTGACACATCTCAAGCCTCTTTCTACAACTCTTTTCAATGCACTACCCTATTTCTCACCCTATACCTCGATCAATATATCGTCTACCTCCACTCTCTCATATATCCTAATCACCATACCACTACTATGATCCCCAAAATAACCCTTTCTAGACTCTTCCCTACTGTACCCCTCCTTGCATCATCTCATACCTCTTTTACTATTCCGATCCCCCAAAACAAGCCTTTCTAAACCCTTCCCTTTGACTCTCCCCCTCTGCCTCCGTTTTACTCATCCCAAGCCTCCTTCTACTGCTATGAGCACCAAAACAAACAAAAATGTTCTAAATCCTTTCCTCTTCTATCCCTCCACTATCCTTTACAATCCAAAACACAGACAAACATGTCCACTACTCAAATTAATTTCATATTCCTCTTTACTAATTCACAACTAATCCTTTATTGGTTCCGGAGTAGTGTGCTACTCACCAAAAAAGCACTTCAGCACCTCATCAGGAGTAGCAAGCGCTATATAAATGCAAACATTTTTCCCTCTTCTGTCCCTTTGCTATCCTCCTCAATTCAAATAACTGACTAACTTACCCACCGCTCAAATTACTTTCATATTTCACTATACTAATTCATCACTAATTCTTTATGGGTTCCGGAGTAGAGTACTACTCGCCAAAAAAGGGCTTCAACACCTCATATGGGGTAGCAAGCGCTATATAAATGCAAACTTTTTTTCCTCTTCTATCCCTCCATTATCCTTCTCTATCCAAACTACTGACTAACGTATCTACCACTCAAATCCCTTTCATATTTCACTAAACTAATTCCCCAATAATTCTTTATGGGTTCAGGAGTAGCGTGCTGTTCGCCGTAAAAGCTCTTCGACGCCTCATATGGGGTAGTAAATGCTATGTAATGCAATTACAATACTATACAATATTCTACATTTTAAACCCCCCTCAATAGGGGATACCTGTTTAATTATTTATTAACATATAGTACCTAAATTAATTAACAAATGACATCTTCTTGTGGCATTTTAAGTTAGGAATTTATTACATACGCCCCATGTTTTGCTCTCCAAAAACCTCGATCAACTTCGCTCACCAGTCATCCTTGGGAATGAATGGTGGGAGTCATCAATTGTCCATTCAGAAAATCTATGGTTGAATTCTCAATGCTAGTTGGTCAGACTACTACATATTGATTTTGTCTCTACTGTTCTCCAAAATCTCGAACACGGGACAACCAAAAAAATCCAAGATGGAGATGAGAGACTAAATGGACATCAACATGACCACCGTGCCAACAAATATCTCATCTAACTTTAAAGTCATCCAAGATGAGCTAGAAATGAACTAATTCACAGATTAATACATATTTAGAACATGGCAGGGACATCGAGACCATGATGTAGTGCGAGCAGGAGAAGGTATCTTTTCGACTCAGTGTTTTAATGTAATGTTCTTATAGAACAAATACCAATATAACAGATATTTTACCTAGTCTTTATATAGATTTAATCTCCATTTTCTTTTTTACTTTTTCAAATTATACCTTGTTACCTGAAACTGTGTTGGAATGGGTATCTTCATCGCAGCTGTAACACAGTGACTTGGAACTTGGGAATCACCCTTCCACCTTACTAGCCTGTCACGTCAGATTCAGCCTGTTACCTGGAACTTAGCATTGACAGGGCAAGATGTTACAGGAGGATTTGCAGAGGAAATGAGCTCACAAGCGGGGTGCTTTTCTTTTTGCCTCCTGAGGAAGATTGACTTGGAGACCTGAATCACTCTCAGTGTAAGTTCTGGGTTCTTGGTTTACTTGAAGGACGCGATGCCATGGATCAGCCAATAGCTGAAGACACCGGGCAAGATAAGCCAGGTGATTGGGTTGGGGGAAAGTTTGTACCTGCGAGTCAGCATTCAGAGATTAGAGAAAAGGAAGAGATGATAGCACTAACACAAAGCAAGATTAGCCATTTAAGCGGGAAGAATAAAAACAGGATCAGAACACAGGCAATTTCTAATTGTTTTGTGTCTACGGTAAGTGAACAGGGGTTTCACTCCACACTCTTCCATGCATCATTAAATAAGGACCAGATTTTATTACTAATACATGAGAAATTCATTATGGAAACTATCCTTTTTTGATTATCCTGCTCTTTTAGGTTGATTTAAAAAATGCTTTCCCTATTATAATATTTTGCCCCTTTGCTTGCCTAATAAGTCTTTTGGGTAGTCTCTATTCAGAAGCTTCCCCCTCAATACTTCAGCGTGTGTCTCAAAATTGGCCCTATCTGTGCAATTTCTTCTAAGACTTAAAAACTGCCTGTAGGGTATATTATCCTTTTGAAAGTTCGGGTGATTGCTGGTGTGGTGAAGAATGGTATTCCTGTGTGAGGATTTGGTGCAGAGCTCTACTACTAGTACACTCTCTGTATCTCTAATCTTGATATCTATGAAATGACAGCAGGACTGACTGATAGTGGAAGTACATTTTAAATTGGGGTCTCTACAATTTAAAAATTCAATAAAAATATCTAAGTGTTCCCTACTTCACTGCATATAAAAAACGTCATCAATGAAACATGACCAATGTTGTGTATCCTCAGCAAATGGTGTCATTTCTTTAAATATGTGTCTCTCTTCAAATGCACCCACATACAGACAGGCTAAACTCGGGGTGCAAGTTGCGCCCATGCTGGTCTCTTTGGTCTGACAATAATACTCACCATTAAATAAAAATATATATTTGTTTAATTAATAGGAACACTAGATAGATTGAAAATACAGTAGGCCTGCTTATGTAAATATGTCTCTATAACACGTTCTTTTTTTGACCATACATTTAAAAGCTATCTTCTATTTTTTAGCTATATGTAAGGTTTTTATAATACTGTTTCCTGAAGAAGTTGGTTTGAACCATCCTAATACCAGCAAAATGCCACATCGAAAACTTGTGATGAAATCTGTAATTTCTCAATAAATATGTTGATTGTCAGTTCTGTGAATATTTAGAATAGAGCAAATTAATTTTTGAAAGAAATCTGTGGTATGCAATATTGTGATATTCGGGGATGATATTTTGCACATATTATATTGTTTTTTCAAATGATATTTTAGAATAATGTTGTAATATATTAATGAAATTCTGTGTACAGTGTGTTTTTCATCAAAGGTTTCAATAAACAACTTTTTTTTAACATTAACAGTGTTCAGTGTCAAGACAGCACAGTGTACAAATGCGGAGTGTAAATGTCTTTGAGGAACTAAATGTTTACACTAAATATATTGTACTGATAGTGAAAGTGTGGGTCACAAAAGGGGTCCTTTTTGTTTTAACTGATGCGTTGACCCTGTCCCTTTTGTTAGAAAGGTATCTATCTCATACTTGTGGAATACAAAGTGCTCAGCCCTGCAAAAGAGAAAGGCAGTCTGTCTGCTAGTTCATTTGTCCTCCAATCCATGTGAAATCCAAGATTATGAAGGGTGAGGCTAAATTAGCAGTTAAATCAATGCCAGAAGTGAGTTTAATAAGAAAGACAACTCTATCCAAAGCAACAAAGCTGACTGTAGTAATCCCAGAACCAATAGATAAAATCTTTACTCTAATGAAGGTAGAGGGCATTTACTGGCACATGCATCAAAGCTTTTGCGATCGCAAACAGTGCGATTCGCAAAAATCGGCCGTTTGCGATCGCAAAATTAGCTTTTGCGATGCAACAAGGGTCAAGGCCCTCGCAATTTGAGAATTTGCAATAAATTGCGAGTTCTCAAATTGTGATTGTATTTAAGGAATCGCATTTTGCGATTCCTTAAATGCAATGCAAGAACCACTTTGAAGTAGCGATTTCGCTACTAGGGGGCGCAAATTACCATGAAGTTGAACTTCATGGTAATTTGCAAAAACTTTGAAAAATACACTAAAGTGCATTTTTCAAAGTTGTTGGTTACACAGAAACATGTCCTTGGGACATGTGTGTGCGCAACATTTGTGCACAGATCAATTTCAGGGGTGCAACAGGGTGTCCTTTTGACACCCTTGCACCCTTGAAATTGCATGAGCAATTTGCGAGTACCAATTGGTACTCGCAAATTGCGCTTGCAATTTCCCATTCATTCCTATGGGCCTACAGGCCCATAGGAATGAATGGGAAGCTATTCCTTATTTGCGACTCGCTATTTGCGAGTCACAAATAACGAATGTGTAGGAATCGCTATTATTATAGCGATTCCTACATGCACAGGATTTTGCCAGTCCATAATTGCGAATCCTTAATATTCGCAACTAAGGACTCGCAAAATCCTAGCATGATGCATGTGCCATTTAGTCCACTAGTTTAATAGTTACTAATCACAGATTTGATAGCAAAGAAAGTAGAAAGAAAACAATACAAAGAAACGGGGTATCATCTTATATGCTTATACAATCCTTTTATGTAATTTCCATGATGACTTATTACCGATTTAGATTCACACAGTAAAGAGGTTGATGAGTAGGTGTCTTTAGTAGCTGCAGAACAGGGCTTAGAAGCAATCATTGCAAAAAATAGACACTATATAGATACATTTGAAAGCTCTAAACAGCATCAAAAGGAGAATTCATGTAATACTGTTAATAGGAAATTGTACACTCTCACCACTAGAACTTCAAGGCTGGAGCTAGCAGGTAAAGAAATGGTGAAGAAGGTTCAGTTCAATGGACAGGCTTCTGGCACATTAGCATGAAGCAATTCATTCTTGAAGAACATTCTCTCAGTGTTAGAAAACTGAGCTTGCTGAAATAAAATATGCTTGCACGGAATCCCTGAAAAGTCACAGTGGGCTTAAATCAAGTCTTTTGTGGTCCATTTACAAAATAGTGCAGTGCTGGTTGACGGCCTCCTTGAGGAGACTACCTGAGATATACAAAGAGTGCATAGAAACCCTCTTAAAATGAACCAGTCAAGAACAAAACTTAGAAAAAGTGTAACTAACTTCTCAACTTTAATTAGAGGTCAATTGGTTGTGTTTCACTAGCTGGTTCTCTCAAGACAACTGAAGATAGGAGATGTGAAAAACTTCACTACCTCTCTCAGATTCATGAGGAACAATAACATGTATAATCTCAGATGTGGTTAGGAAGCTGAGAAGTTAAGAAGTATAGTACAGTAGTCAAGCACTTAACCATCAAGCATCAGAAAATTTTAGGGAGCTTATGAAAAGTAAAATATACAAACTTGTTCTAGAATCCGTAGGGATCCACAAAATTCCAACCACAGTTTTCCTGATAAAAGCAGTACTCAATTTCGCTCCAGCTGAATCAACCATTTTTGGTGATGTGTGTATTAATGGAATTTGGACCCATGCTCAGCAGTCATCTGGGTAAAGCTACCAAACTCTGACATTTCTGAAAACTAGACACCAAGGGAAGTTGAGGTGGTCTGACTTATGTGGATCCAACAACATTTACTTTCCCAAAAAGCCCTGTAAGCCTCACACTTTGGGCTTTAATATGATGAAGCCTGTAAGGCCTCCAACCACAGCTTTCCGAGCCTCATCGTGGTTTCAATTGCAACTGCCTAAGTACAATCTAGGTGGTCAGAATTTAAACTGGCCAGTCTTTCCAGTTGTATCCTGGAGACCGGTCTGTAATCCTTATGGACGCCGTTTCCACCGTACGGATTACTATGTTAACTTTACAGCAGGCTTCCAATGTAGAGCTTTCTGACATGGAAAGCCTGTCAGAAAGTGAGTTTGGGGGCACCGAGCATGGCCCCCTTTATGTAGGGGCGGAGGGGAACCTCTGTTAATTTCTGCACCTTGTTGGAGGCACCTTGGTGTGCCTTCCATGTGGTGCAGGGGTGAGAAGGACCTTCAATTTCTCCATGGAGCTTGCGCTATGGCCGGTTTACAGCTGCAGTACAAGCTCCCATTGAGAAATGAGAGTATACAACCACACCTTGTGTTGTTGCATTGTGTAATTGCGGTGTCAGGACAGCTGACTCGAGGTCTCCGACCAACATCTGAATCGAGGCTTTTGTTTAAAACAAAGCACTGTCCTTACAGTTCTGTAAAATAAAGCTCCAAAAGCTATAGGGAGCCACAAACTTCCTTCCAACCATTGTTCCTACACTTTTTCTGAAAATAATGGTACCACACTTCTGTGGCTAGGTTTAGCTCCTGTGACAGGAAAAGCCCCAAAACACAATGTGGACTCATAAAGATTTCTCTTTGAAAATTAATAGCAAAAGTATTGTATCGAGGCCCAATGATTCCTAACAACCCCAGACACTTCTGTATTCTAGACACCCAGGGGAGTCCATGGTGGTGTGACATGCATTTTCTTTACCCAGAATGCCCTGCAAACCTCAAACCTTGTCTAACTTCACACATTTTCCTTAGATTTTTTGTTAGGGGATGTTCAACAGTCTTCAGGGATCCACAACATTCATATCACCCAGTGTTCCAGTACTTCTTCTGATTCAAACAATACCCCACTTGTGTGTCTGGGCCCATTGCTTGTGACAGGAAAGGCCCTATACCATGATGTGGGAACATCACATTTTTTCATGAACAATTACCCCTTTTAGTGTTGAGGGTAGCAATGGAATGCTGGCCTAGATTTGTCTGACCCCCATTGAATGTTAGTAGTCTAAGACATTTCTGACAACTAGAGACCTGGAGGAGTCATGAGTGGTGTAGCTGACTTTTGTTTTTTTATCAAAGAACGCTCTTTAAACATGAAGCTTTAGCTAGTACATAAGATTTTCCTCAGATTTCTGAGGTGGACAGTTACAGAATCTGCAGAGATCAACAAAGGCTCTAGCGGTCAGAAAGCAATACTCCGCTTGTATGGGTGGGACTATAACTCATGAAAAAAAAAAACTACAATTTGGAGACACCAATGTTGTTCCTTAAAATATCAGTCTTTCTGGGAATGGGGACAGCTATGGTATTTAAGTCCCGGGTTGGCCATCATAATCAAAATACCTGAAAAGTAGACTCCCTGAGGAGTCCAGATGGTTGTGGCTTGTGCGGATCTCACTATTTTTCCTTCTCCTGAATTTCCTGCAAATGTCAATCCTTTTCTCCAAGTGAAATTGGCCAAATCTGCGGAAATCAACAAAAGTCCTACCACTAAATGTCCCATACTTCTGATAAATCAGTATCATAATCTGCAGACAGGGTTTTTCTGATGGGGACATTAAGACTGTCATGGACTCCAGCGTGGATATATCAGGCCAAAGGTCAAGTCAGCAATGGGGCAATGTCCTTGGAGGCGAAACACTGGTTGGAGGAGGTGGGTCTTATAGACATATGGCCACCACACTACCCACAGGCTAAGCATTACAGCTAGGTTTTGGCCTCCCACCATATCTACATTAGGATTGAGTACTTCCTGGGTACCCCACAAATAGCCAAAATGATTGAACATTCATAGGTGTCACTTCTGGCCATAACCCCCTGATTAATATGTGAAATATCCCAGCCAGGTAAACCATCTCCAATATGTGCTGACTTCATGATGACTTACTTAGGGATGGCTCCACTAAGTCTGAGATCCAACATCCTATGTCCCTATACCTCCCTGAAAATGATCACAAACATCCCAGAGTGGGTAAATTGTCAGATGCCACGAAGACAGTAATTTTGGGGACGATAATAACAATAATAATAGTCAAATATTAATAAACAGAGACATAAGAAACACTCTGAGCAAAAAGGTCAGGTTGGCAAATCGCATTCAGCACACAATAGAATAGGAGCATATAAAACACAGAACCTATTTAACAAAGCCAGAGCTAAAGTATAGCTTTTAGAAATAAACAGGGCAGAATATGTATGCTTCAAACTAGACTAAGGGACTAAAATCGAGGCAATAAAGCAAACAGATCAGTGGCCTGTAAACTGAGGTTGAAAATTAGTAGCAAAAAGAATGCTTTTAAGAACCACCCAAAGTCAGTCACATCAGATGATGCAGAGATAGCTTAGTCTTTGTACAGTAAGCTTTACTTTACTGGTGACAGCCCAGCAGTGGACACCCATGCATATCTAAGGGCCTCGGGTATTTCTGTCCTTACAAGTAACAAAATAACAGGTAGAGGCCTGTCACCATAGACAAAGTGATCTAAACAATCAACAGGCCACAATTAAATCAAACCCCTGAACCAGACGGATTTACCCTGTTATTTTACAATATATTTTAACAAACTCTGGCCCCATCACTAACTACACTCTTTCTTTCATTCTATGGTACTGGAGAAGTAGCGGGACCCATGCAGTAGTCCCAAACCCTGCAAAGGATCCCAAGGTGTACTCCTCCTACAGGCATCTGTCACTTTTGAAACATGGATGCTAAACCTTTCACAGGCATTCTAGCACACACAATAAATCCACACATGTCCATTTTTATAGATCCTGATCAATTATGATTAATACAAGATAGGAACTGCCTTAACAATAATAATTGTCTCCTACATGTAATAGACAACATTAAAAGTGCCAGAAAATTGCATTGCTTATGTCTGTCAATACGAAGAAGGCATTCAACAGAGTCCAGTGCCCTGAAGGAGGCAAAATAAAAGAGTTTGAATTCTGCCCTAAATGTAGAGAACCTGGGTATTAAGTAGTTATAAAGAACCATACACCATGGTTAAAGTGAACAGGATCTCCTCAGCTATCTTCTGCATTAGGAGAGTTACAAGGCAAGGTTTGCCCCATGTCTTCATTACTGTTCACCTAATATTTGGTTCCCATCGCCCAATGGAAGAGGATGAACCCCTGTAATATCAATACCTCTCTTGATCAAGAAAACAAGATTTGAAGTTGGATCCTACTCCTCCGGGCAACAGATTGTATCCAATTCCTTGGTCTAACATTGTGGCCTTTCTTAGCAAAGTTTCACAAGTGAATTACAGAGGCCTCCTTCAGGAGGTCCAGAGAGATAAACAATGGTGTCCGTTGAGAGGCCTGTTATGGCTATCTAGACTAGCAGCACTAAAAATGACTACCCACCCACAACCTTACTTTTAATGTAGGCACCTCTACTCTTGCCTCCCGGGGGCATGCTTTCAAAGCTACAAAAAAATACTGAGTTCTTCTGAGGAGGCGGAAAGAAGCCAATAGTGGCAAGACTCATGACCTAAAGGCTCCCTGGTAGCTGGTGTTCTGAATTCCAAACCTGATTAACTATTACCCAGCTGCCCAGATCAGGTACATCCTGGAGTGAACTTCTGATAGTCTAAGAAATATTGGTGCGTTACTGACCAAGTGATAACTGGCATTCAAATCTGGAAGATTCCCTGTCTACCTAGGAAGTATAGAACACCCCAACACTAACCAGTGACAAATATATTAGGCATAAAGAAGCAGGCTGTAAGAGAATAGCTGACATTTGTGACCACCTCGAGACAAACTGATCGAACAGATTTAGGGGTCAATTTATATGTTGGCAGAAAGGGTAATCCGTTACAATGGTGAAAAAGTACCCTTTCCACTAACATAATGGTCTGCCTGCCCAATTTGAATGTGGGCGGACATTCGCTATAATGATGGTGGAGACTACTCTATCTACACCATGGCTACACTCCCTTCAACTACCCGATGAAGTCAGGGCCATCAGAGGTTGACCTTTTGTTTCCACTCACCTAAATTAAATGGGTGGATATTCAGGTCAGTTTTCACTGGCTGTCACACCAGAAAAACATATGTGGCAGTAAGGGACAGTGAAAACTGAAAAATGCCACCCGTGCTATGGACTATAACTCCCATTGAGAGGGGTGGCTTTTCTTTATTTACAAAAACAAAGTCCTGTTTTGGGATAAAAAAGTAGAAAACCGATACCATTCGAAAGATAACATTTTGACAAAAAGAATGATGGAGCTTGGATGTTGTCTTTTGTCTATCTTTATGAAATTGCCCTAGAAAAATGATTTATGACATTTATTTTCGAACATGATAAATTTGTGTTAGGTTACAACCTTTGAGAAAACACACACATGAAACTTGATTTAGTTAGTGCACCATAAAAGTATGCAGAATTTTAGATGTAGAATTGTGATGACATTTAACTGTAAACCAACTAATGTAAAGTTTAACAAATGTATTGATATGTTTTACTCTTTGCATAAATGAATGTAATAAACAAACGGTAACATAGAAAACACTGAGTAAAGAATTAAACTGTTATGTGTTATGATCATGGTCATTAACATTAAAACGTGTAATGTGAGCACTGACAATGAAGAGAAAATAGATGCTATAATGATTTGCATTTTGAAAAAGCTTATTCTAAATGTGGTTTTGAACCTTGATTTATGTACTAACCTATAACCTGTACAAGAAATTGTAATTTAATATGCGAAATGGAAATGAAGTGTCTAATAAACATTTTTAGGGTTACTTTATACTAACATGATGTGGCTCAAACCGGTCTGTCACCAACTGGGCACACGGAACCACTGGGATGCACTTTGCATACTGAAGTCAGATGACAGGCCCCTTTTTGCCTGTGCTAAGGCTAGGTTCTTAAGCCACATGTGGGACATTAGAAGGAAGGCACTCGTGAGATCATCTTAGTAATGGCTAGGTTGACCCGTAGCTTGAGTTGCCTTTTGGGTCCCAGTGACTAAACTTAGGTTACCCCCACTTGTTTTAGACGTTGTACAAGCACTTTATTGTAGACTGATTGCATAATCTGATTGCTAGGGTGGACCTTAAGGTCAACCCCATGACATCCACTGCTAGATGCTTTTACCATCTTTCACTAGTTTTTATATTCCACACTTGTTCTTGATTATTGGATATTATTTTTAAATGTACGAAAGATTTTATTATGTACAGCTCTCAACTGGCTGCTGTTGAACAGATAAGGTATGCATTTGCCCGTTGCTACCTGTTGTGAGTAGTTGAACAGAGCACCCTATGCAATTTATATCACATTGGCCTAACATGTTTTAACCCCTTGCATGCTCATGACGGAACCACTCCGTCATGAGCCACGGGCGCGCTGTGCTCATGACGGAGTGGTTCCGTCATGCTGCGGCCGTTGGCGGCCGCTCCGCCCACACGGCGCTGTTTCCCCGCCTGTGCAGGCGATCAGCGCAAGTGGGTGGAGTCATGACGGAACCACGCCGTCATGAGCACAGCTCGCCCGTGACTCATGACGGCGTGGTTCCGTCATGAGCATAGTGGCGCCGCGCTCACTCCAAACCCCCCCAGCGCTGCGGCGGAATTCGCGCCGCAGCGAAGGGGTTAAGCCATGCAGGTAATTTGCTGTCAAATCACAATTTAGAGGTATACGTTTTTGCATGTCTATTGTGGGTTGCCTTGTTTGAATTCTTCTTCTTTTATATTTTTAACTGTGTTTTATTATGTAAGTTTTGTGTAGCTTTTATGACTTGAATAGTCCATAGAAAACTTAATGATGATGATGACTAACATGATGTAGATGCAAATCATTAATTTGCCCAACTGAAGAACTAATGTATGGTTACCAATAATGTGAAAATCATATTTTAGCATAAATTCATCATCCACAAGCTGTGTTTCATGAAGGCCTTAAAACTTGTTTTTCTTTCCAAGTATGAACTTATAAACTGAATTGTCTGAAGCCTATGGGAACCTTTCGGAAAGTTTCTACTTGTTCTCTAACACTCAATGATTCCTTTCACGTTTGTAGCTCACTTGACTGGAATGGCAACAAAACTGTTATTTCCCAGAGCACATGCTTGAGAAAGAACGCACAAAGGATGAGAACATGAACTTGCATATTTTCAAGATGATATAACCAATCATATCACAAAAGTACAGTGGTTTTAAGGAAATGCAAAGTAATGGATTACCTAATTCTTCTGGATTTATATGCTTTTTAACTACTACATAATCTCATCCTACTGAGACTGACCAATGAGACAGACTGGCACTACCAAATTGGTGTTGTCAAGGGGTGTAAACCAAAAATCGATGGAGTATAATTGCCCAAATTGCGGACAAGGTGGCTCTTATTTTGTCCACCTTCTCAACCTGCCTTGCCGTAGAGAGACGGATAATTTCGACTTCCAGAAACAAACACGAACTGCAACAAAATACTGCCTTTGCTGCCAACAACTGCTGTGCATTGACACTGCATTGCAGACAGGGTCAGACAAATCTTGTCCATGAACTGGAGTTGGTCATTTGGCGATTACTGTACTTTCATCTATAGGTTTTGCATGAGGGAAATTTGTTTTGAAAAGACTCACTTCTTATGATAAAATCTTCATCGGCTGAGGAAGATATCTCCCCTCAAAATTGATTTTCACTGCCTTATAATTGTTTATTAAATCCTTTCAAGTCATAAATTAGCTTGGTATGCAAATTTCGATAAATATACCAACTAAGATAAGCAGATACTTTGAGTGGAAAAATAAGAATAAATCCCCTCTTACTAATGAGCAAGCCATTATGCACTTTGGAGTACAAATTGTTGTGCTAAATTAATGCAGGCATGCTAGCCAGTGCATCTGGTACTATGCCACTGTCTGCTACTGGGGCATTTGTTGTTGACAATTATCTATCTTTAATTCCAATTGCCCTGCTCTTCTCCAAATGACTTTAATTTTCTACACCAACTCCAAAGAGGCAGATCAATAATAAATAGGATAGTACATCACATAGGTCATGTATAAAATGAAGATATTAATATCCTGTCTGCCGTAAGTAGACGGTGGAGAAAATGATGCACTGCACTACAGAGATAGGAACAGACTATATAGATTACATTTGGCATGTTGATCACAGAGTATCCCCTACGCCACACTTGAAATCAAATCAAGCACTTAGTCCCACTTTACTAATTGGCCTCACCCACCACCATACATTATTTCCAACAAATTAATTCACTGGGTAGTAAGGAAAGTACATTTGACATACTCTACTGCAGGGTAAGGTAGAGGGATCAGGCCCACAGGTAGAGCTTTTGCTGTAGAATAGGGAGGTGTCACTCATCAATGATTCCTGATGTGTCTAAGCTCACTGTAATAGATGAAAGTCAAAAGGGAAAAATCGGAACTGGTGCAAAATAGATCTGTTTGAAACCATGAAATATATTTTGGAATCACTTAACATGGCGATAACAATGTGTCACATGCCAAGAATGGATCTTTTAATTTTATGATAGGTTGGGATGGAAGAACTTAGGAAAGAATAAAGGAGTGAAGAACTAAGAGGTGACTGAGTGGGCGTAGGGAAGCACACCTTGTATCTTCGGGTTGCAGTACATTGAAAACTTTGTAAATGCTGCATTAGGTGAAGCAGCCACTAATTGCACAGCCAACACTGCAGTCACAAATTGAATCATACAGCACTTCGGTCATGAGTCGCGAAGTTCCATGGGCAGTGAGGAGGATGATGAATGATAATGGGTAGGATACATATCTGCCTCGCTTAACAAATACAGTGGGTCAAGGGATTAGAACAAAAATGTAAATACCTCCCACTTTGAACCATAGCTTTTATAACCATAAAACACAGTAAGCGAAGTATGTGAGCCAGAAGAGCTTCCTTATTTATTCATCCAAGCAATTTTTCAATCATCCTTTAATTCATCTATATTTACCCATAGCCACCATGATTTAAGCATTACTTTCTCTCATCCAGTCTTTCACCAAAATTTACAATCCATTTTCCATCTATTCAATATCCACCTTTTCTTTCAAATATCCTTTCACTCATCCATCCATTTACCCAATACCGACCAGTGCAACCTTTCACCATCCCACACATCCTTTAATTTCATTTCATATACCATTTCACCCATCCTTTCTTTTAATCTTCTGTTCAATGCCGTTTCCATCAAGCCATCATTTTTAGCGTTCATTATATGAGCTTTTACTGAGTTGCAGTTACAAAAAGCCATAACTCAACCACTGCTGTAGCTTATAAAGCAGGGGTACATGATCATGAGTCACGACACCCTTGCAGCTAGTAAGTACAATAATAATTGTCAATAAGCAAGCAATTTGACTTGCCATTGCCTGTTCCTGCCGCTGCTTTTTACCCTCCAACCAAATCTCCTTCTCTTCTTGCAGTGCCAATTGTGTGTGGCTAGAAAAAAACATTGCATATTTTTTAGATGCCAGAAATGCCTCCCCTTAATCTTGTAATAAAAAAAATAGAACCGCAATACATCACTACAGGTCATTTAGCACTGCAGTATCTTCTATCAAAATATCACACAGGGCATTTTGTTCATTCACAATGTTAGAAAAGCCAGGTATTCAATCCAACCAAAAACATTCCATAATGGAGGGACAGAGATATAGCCTATGATGGTAATGATGATGATTACTCTTAGTCATTGAAGCATAATGAAGGACTGGAATAATAATGGTCAATGAAAGACATATAGGGCCTCATGTAGGAAGCCAAATACCGGTCGGTAACGGCCGAAATTCGGTAAATATCCCGTTACCGACCGGTATTTAGGCATTAGCGATGTAGGGGGCTGATTTCTGGATTCGGTATTTACCGAATCGGAAATTAAGAAATCGGTAAAATACTGATTCGGTAAATACCGAATCCTGAAATCTGATGTACGGAGCACTCTGAAGAGTGAAAATTAGTATTAGAAATTCGTTATTTACCACCAAATACAGGTTGGTTATAAATAACGAATACCTTGCAAAAAGTAATTTTTTGCAGATTTAAGAGTGCCATGTGGCAGACATACATGCCCTTAGGGCATGTATGTGCGCCACATGTGCACACATGCAAGATTCAGGCGTGCAACAGGGTGTCAATGTGACACTCTACCACCCTTGAATATGCTCCCCCCATTACCGAATCGGTAATTACCGAATCGGTAATGAGGCATACCTTCCCATTGATTCCTATGGGCCTCCAGGCCCATAGGAATCAATGGTAAGGTGTGCCTCATTACCGAATCGGTAAATACCGATTCATAATTACCGAATTTTTCCGATTCGGTAAAATTTACCGAATGATTACCTACATCACATTTACCGATTCATAAATACCGAATCGGTAAGATTCGGTATTTATGAATCGGTAAATGTGATGCTCCCTACATATGGCCCATAGTGTTGGTTGGCAAATGCAATGGGACCTCATACTTTCCAGCCATGCTGCACTGTCATGGGAATTGCTTTTATACTGTATAAATGAATTACCCAGCACAACATTAGAGGTTGGGGGAGTGGTCCCTGTCCATGGCCACTCTCTTGTTAACTGTTAGACCATGAGCAAGAAAATGAAAGCCTTCTTAACAAACATACACAGTGGATATTATTTATAAAACTAGCATACGTAGGCCAGCAATCTTCACAGTGGAGTACCAAAAATCTGTTCTTAGACTTTTTGGATCCCGTGCTCACTACTCCACTGGAGTCAAGCTATCCTGGCTGAAGAGGGGTGAAACCCCGAAACTGGTCCTAGGATGCTTGATTCCGGTCCAGGGAAGACATGGCTTGGCAGTTCGGGCTGGACTGTTCCCATGAGACACAGGGTCAAGACTGATTTGCATTTGGCCATGTCTGAACTGGGGTGGCGTGGTGAGCAAAATAACAATGGATTAAACCCAGATCTGTGACTGGGGGTGAATGTTTTGCCAATGTGCAACATTCCGGTCATCATCTTGTGTGTTTTGCTGTTCGCCCTATGTGGGAAGGGTATGCCCATACGTGGGTCCCGTGCTCACTACGCCACTAGAGTCAAGCTATCCTGACTGAAGAGGGGTGAAACCCCGAAACTGGTCCTAGGATGCTTAATTCCGGTCCAGGGAAGACATGGCTTGGCAGTTCGGGCTGGACTGTTCCCATGAGGCACAGGGTCAAGACTGATTTGCATATGGCCATGTCTGAACTGGGGTGGCTTGGTGAGCAAGATAACGATGGATTAAACCCAGATCTGTGACTGGGGGTGAATGTTTTGCCAATGTGCAACATTCCGTCCATCATCTTGTGTGTTTTTCTTAGTCTTACAGTACCACAAGATATGTAGGGGAGAGGGAAAGATTACAAACAAAGCAGACGAAAACTACTGACTAGTACAGCACAGCAAAAGTCGGCTACCAAAATAAAGTCATGAAGTAAGGGAAAAAAGATAATGCAGGGACAACAGGAATTAAACAAAAATTATAGAGGACTTGGAAAAAAAGAAAATAGTATAAAAAAAATAACCACAGAAAAATTTAAAGTAGTATAATAGTGCGCAGAGGTGAATTTAGAGAAATAATAATAATTTTTAAAAAAAGACTTACTGGGCTGAGCCGAGCTCTCAGCAGTGGCGCTGGTGGTCGGCATCTCCTCCTGAGCTCTTCTGCGCTGCCCCTCTTTATGCCCTTGAGTGCTGATGTAAGAAATAAAGAAGATAAACAAATAGATTAGTGTTATAGTTAATCTCCACAAAATTATTACGACAGGCAAACGCAGTAATATTTTACTTATCTAAATCAGATTGCCTATTGTACTAAGTAAGTAAATCTTTATTTGCAGATTATACAAATATTTGCAAAGCAGTCCAGTACAAAGTAAAACATTTACTTATGGAATGGTAGATAAAACACAACTTTAAATAATATACCATGACTTTGAATATAATGTGAAAGTGTTTAAAAGAAACTCTAATCCCTAAAAGAGAAAGAGAAAGGATTGCAATAAATACCAAAATGGAGTTCAAGTGTTCTAAGTTCCAGGGCGAAAAAAAGCAAATTGCATAATGACATACACATGAGGCAGAAACGTGATCTTGTAACACAAAACTCCCCTACTGCGCTAATAGCAGTCTTTTAACTTGTAGTAAAAACTTTGTTGCCCTGCAGGAGAGTTTGATCATATGGCTGTTCAGTAGTGCCATCACAGATGGTCTTGGTAGTTTTTGTCTGAGATGGACGACGGCAGCGCAAATGCACAAAAAGTGTAGTAAGATCTCCTCAAAGCGAAAGCATAATCGGCGCTAGGGGTCCGACTAGGTTTGTTTCCAAGCTGGTATTTTGATGGAAAGGCTCCCAAACCAATTAGAAGAAAAAAGTGTTGGATGGGCTAAGAGATGTGACTTATGATGTAGGGTTGTGGGCCCCTGTTGGTGTAGGTTTGAAGAACCATCCATCGGTGCTTTTCACGAGCCATATCTGCTTTGCTGAGTGTCGAGGAGTGTAACTTGGCTACTTTATTGGAAAATGTGAAGGCAGTAAAGCTGATGTTCAAGTTCCAAAGACATACCCTTGCTTTAAGCCAATGTGTGTGGGGATCTTACCAGTTGTTCTGTTGCCCTTACTCATTTTTGCACAGGCCTAGGGGTCTGAATACAAGTTGATTAAGGCCTCTAGTAATTTCGAAGGTACTCGCATCTTACCATTTTTGCCCAAAGATGATCTCTGTGGACTCAATGCTGCAATTAACTCATAATTTGGAAGCTTTGGGCTTTGCTTTGTCGACTAGGAGACTGAGACCAAGAAGGTTGGTCATTGTGCTCATGCTGGCTCTAAATTCCTTCTGAGTAATCGGAATAAAGTTTTCGGAGGAAACCCAGGCTTCAAGATCTATTATTCGTTCAGAGGCATTAAGTTTGGCTTCAATGTCAATAAGAGCTATCGATCCATAATTTGCTGGGTTGTACCGAAGGCCCAATATAAAAATAGGATCTTGCAAACTGCCTCTTCAAGATGCAGGGATGGAGTTGCTGGTGAAAGCCTGATTAAACAATGGAGTGAGATACAGGGCCCAAAAGGATTAGTCATGCTTAAACAAGGCATTTGGAAGACCTTTAGGACCTGGGGCCCCGTCTGGTCTTAGTCTCTTCAGATTTTCCCGGACTCGCATTTCTTTCAGCCATTGACCCTCTGGCGATTTATCTAAGACATAGTTGTCAATGGATTTGTAACAATCTAGTTTACGTTACTTCTTGTGCCTTGAAGGCCGCTTTGATGTAGGTTATCTAGTCTGCGATATCGGCGTTATGATGGCGAAAACTGCCATTTGTGAGTGTATTGATTTCAACACAGAACAGTTTGTTGATTTTTGTTTTGCTTGTATGCAGAAGCTTTATCCGTATGTTAGTTTGATGTGTTTTTTTGGGCTGTCCAGATGGCCTTTTTGTAGGTTTGCCTTAGGGTTGCAATTTGAGCCCTGGTGTAGGGACTGTGTTTTGGGTCCTATTTCCGGAGTTTCCTGATCTCCTTATTTTTTTAAAAACTCTTTTTATCAAACAAAACAATGAAAAGCCCAGCAATGCAGATCATCAGTAGCATGCATTCAGGTACAGAAAATTTACAGATTCCTCTCAATGTATTATTCCAGAAATAGTTCTTCATCCCAGTATCTCTCCCTCGATACTTGATAGATCTTACAATCTTGCTTCACGGTGTCGTAGCTCCACGGTATGGGACAAGCATATTTCACCCCTGTGCATAATCCAGGCAGCCTACGTATGATCCCATTTTTTGGGGCATCCTCTGTGATTAAAAACATCCTTCTCCGCGATCATGGCTCTAGCCATATCTGCAACCCATTATCTGATAGTTGGTAATTCTCCCACACCCCATTTATGTGCAATGTTTCGCTTTTTGAGGGCCCATCCTAATGAAAACCATGATTTTATCAGTTTGAGTTAGATCCGTGGCCTTCCATATGTTTAGTAAGCATAAATTCGGAGTGGAAATTTGTTTTTCACCCCCTGCTCTCCCCATTTGTTATTTGACTACTTTTCAGTATGTTTGGGCAACTGGACATTCCCACATTGTGTGAAAGAAAGTTCCCTCCTGGTGGCCCTGTCTTGAGGCAATAAGTATCGGCCCTCCTACTCATCTTGACCAGAACTCCCGCGGCAAGATAGACGGGGTGCAGAATTTTGAGTTGGACAAGCCGCAGTTTCATGGGAATGTCTATTTCCCTGGGGGAGGCCAATGCATCTCGCCAATCATCATCCTCTTGCTCACCCAGGTCCACCCCCCCAGTGTTACCGCAGGCGCGTTAAAAGGTCAGGCCGATTATTAATCCATTTTTTGTATGTTAGGGATATGGCTTTCTTGGTCAATGGGTCAAGTATTAGCCTGTCCTCTAGCAGGGAAGCCTCAGGAAGTGGGCCACCCCTGGTATTGCTGTTTTAAGAGCATGGCTAATCTGCAGATATGTAAATGTTTCGGTTTGTGCAAGGTCATAGTCCTTCTACAGATCTGCGAATGTGGCCAACCCTTTGGAATTCCATATGTCTCCCACCTTTGATATACCAATCAGATCCCACTTATCAAACCCAGGGCAAATACTCAGACAGCCCAACTGTTTGGGCTCCCAGAGAGGAGTCACATGTGTAATTTTGTTGTGCCAACCCAATTTTTTGTTGACCCTATGCCAGATTTCAATTGTGTGGGCCATTTTCCTGGGGTTCGTGTATAATACTTTGTGGTACCCATCTTGTCCCATGAGCCACCATTCTGTGTGGAAATTCAGGTCACCCCGATCACTGTGGGCCCAGCAGTTGACCACCATGAGTTGAGATGCCTATAGTATGACCTAAGGTCAGGTAAAGCAATTCCCCCGTCATACCATCCCACTGTTAATTTCTGCACCGCTATGCGTGGCGCCCATCCATCCCACAGCAGAGTGTGCCTGGCGCTATCAATGCTTGTGAAGTAAGTCAGGAACCCTGTAGGGAGTGTTTTGCAGGACGTAGAAAAATTGGGGCAATGCAAAAATTTGAAAAAGGTCTGCACATCCCAGGAGAGTAAATGGAAGGGAACGCTGGTGTTTTACGTCAGTGCGAAAGAGACTCAGGGGCCCTTGCAGATTTGTTTCCTCGAAGCGGGTTGGATCCATCATTATATATATTCCTAGGTAGCGGAAGCCCTCCGGTGTCACAGGGATATCATGCTCCCTTGGTATGCACCGCTGCATGCCATGCAATGGGTATAGTTGTGACTTAGACCAGTTTATTGTATACCCTGAGTGATTGCCAAATATGCTGAAGATGTGAAGGATACGGTGGAGGGTAGATGCCGGAGAGGCCGAAATTCTGTCCTCGTAATTTTCAGTCCATTTGTGTTCTCGGACCAGAGGGTCTCCCCTCACCCAAATCGCCAAAGGTTCTAATACTAAAGCGAATATTAGGGGCGACAGGGGGCACCCTTGCCGAGTTCCCCCACCCAGCTGAAACTGTCTAGATGTGTGCTGGTTCAACACGATTTGTGCTGCCGGGCTGGTGTATAATAACTTAATCCATTTGATTAAATTGGGCCCAAAGCCCATTCTTTCAAGGACAGCAAACATATGTCCATTCAATAGTATTGAAGGCCATTTTGGCATCAAGGGACAACAGGGCCACATATTCCCTTATCGTGTGTTCCCTACCCAGCACCCCATGCATGCGTCGTAGATTCAAGGCAGTGTTCCGGCCGGGCATAAAGCCTGACTGATCCAGGTGTATCAGACCAGTTATCAATGGGATGAGTCTATTGGCCAGTAATTTTGCAAGTATCTTAGCCTCTGCCATGAGGAGAGAAATAGGCCTGTATGCCTTACAGTCATTGGTTGGTTTGTCCTGCTTGTGTATTACCAGAATTGAGGCTAACCAGATCTCTTCTGACAACAACCCTTTCTCATAACTTTCTAAATACAACTGGCAGAGGTAGGGAGTTAGTTTGGTAGCAGTCAACTTGAAAATCTCAATTGGGAGCCCATTGGGTCCCATGGCCTTGCCCGAACGTATGTCACAAATAGCGTGTTGAATTTCATCTTCTGTGGGTTCCCCTTCAAGAGAGTCTCTCTCTTCTGGTGATAGGCAATTAACATTGATAGTGGAGAGAAGATCCCGTGCTGCAAGTAGCGTGACCGCTACTGCCGATGTATATACCAATTCACAATAAGTGGCGAATGTTTCTGCAATATCTCTGGGGTCGGTTATATCTCCCCCCTGTGGGCCCTTGTAGTTGGTGTACCCACCTTGATGCCTGCTCCCTCTTTTCCAACCAGGCCAATAGCTTACCCATTCTCTCCCCATGTTCATATATCTTGTGGTAAATTGACTTTTGTTTTGCCTTGGCCGCCTCCGTGAGTTGTCTAGTGTCTTGACAGCGAGTAACTGCTGAGCAGCATGGTCGGTGGACTGGGCCATGGCCTTTTCCCCTCTCAGGATTTCTACTTCGAGTTGATCAATATGGTTTGTTAATTCCTGCTTATGTCCTACCATCAAGGCCACTGCTCTTCCCTTTATAACAGCCCCAAATGCACCCCATAGAGTTTGGAATGCGGTTACCGAGCCAACATATTCCTTAAAGTATAGGTCGGTATCTTTTGATAGTGCCGTCTTGATGAGAGGTATTTTAAACCACCACAGGTTTATTGTCAGGGTCATACATCTAGATTGTGGATCCACCGTCATTTTAGTCAGAATGGGGGAGTGGTCCGAAATTCCCCATGGCAGACAGCAAGCCTCGCTAAATTCGGACAAGTGTAAGTATGTAATCTATACACAATTGACTGTTGTGAGCCCCTGAGTGAAAGGTAAATTGTGTGGTCGTGGGCTTAAGTTGTCGCCAAACATCCACCTGGCTGAGAGTCTACTGTGAGGTTAAAGTTTCTTCCTATCACTAGCGTGCCAACCGGGAGGTCAAGGATAAATTTACTGAGATCTTGTAGGGAGGATTGTCGCAGTGCAGGGGAAACGTAGACGGAGAGTACATTGAGTGTGTTCCCCTCCCAGGAGCCTGATACTACCACAAATCTACCCTGGTCATCTGTCCATGTTTTCTTGACAAAATACGGGCAGTTCCTCCTCAGGAGCACACCTGCCCCACAGGAGCCGGAGGTAAACCCTGCATGCGCTATCAATTGGTAACCCTATCTGTTTAGGGCCTTGCAAGTATTACCTATCAGGTGGGTTTCTTGCAAAGGGGCTATATCAGGAGCCTGTCTTTTTAGACACTGGAGGACAATTCCTTGCTTCATTTTGTCCCCGACCCCATTTGCATTGTATGTAAGGAACTTAAGGTCTGCACTTGGCCCCATTAGAGTAGATGTGTGTGGAACCCATGTATGGTAATAGAGGAAAACCAGTCACCCAGGGATTACAGTGATATTTCATTTTACGGGCACTCTTGTTGTGTACTTGTTTATAGATTGGATTCACAGTGCTACGTGAAGACAGACACAGATTACACCCCCATACATTGTTGTAAGGCCGCTGAATATCCAGGAATGAGAATCTAGAGAAAATATTGACCCTTGAGTAATGTTGCGTTGCTGTGCTAAACTAAAACAGGTAACTAAATTACCACCCTCCCCACCCGGAACACCCTCCACCCCCCTCCCTGCATAAAGGAATGCACTGACCCACTCTCCAACTCTGCAAAGTGCCCGTCGCCCCACCAACCCTGAAATGGAGAAAATGTAGGCTCAACCCTCCCCTCCCTAAATAATCATAACGTAAGCTACAGGAATCATAATGTACAGTGAAATATACTCATTGCAGTCCAGGACAATGATCCTCAGCCTTTGGTGCAATTTTCCCACCCAATCTCTACCTGTGACCGGACCATACTGGCAGCCAGTATGGTAGCAGTTCTGAGTTCATCTCGGACCCCATTTTGCCCCCCCAAGGGTGAGGCGTCACAGTTTGAGTGCTGGGATGAATGTCCACCACTTGAACCGTGGCTCCAGCTCCTGGGGTGATTTCAAAAACCTCCCGTCGTGTGTTGTTCTCCTGCATTCTGGGTGGATTCTTCCCTAATTTGCATCTTCACCACTCGCCGTTCTTGTCGATCCGGGTGTCCCTTCTCACCCACTCTCTGCCAGCCGTCAAACCAGTCCATTGGCTCCGAGGGGTCCGTGAGGAACCAGCTCTTGCCCTCGGCCTCCACACGCAGTTTCGCGGGAAACAGCATGGTGCACTTGACTTTTCTGTCCCTGAGAGCCTTTTTAACCTCCAAGAAAGAGTGTCTTTGATTCTAGACTCTGGCTATCAAATCAGGGAAATACGTGATTGTGTGCTTTTTCACATTTGAGGGGGGGGGCACACCGGGCCGTTTGGAGAATATGGTCTTGGTCTCTAAATTTAAACACCCTCGCCAGGATAGGTTGAGTGGGTGCCCCTGGCTTTGCCTACCCGCTGGAATACGGTGGGCTCTCTCAATAGAGAAGTAGTTGGAGATGTACTTAGGTTGCAAGTGCTTAGCCACAGGGTCCTCTACAAAAAGGTCCACTGCTGGCCCCTCTGGCCGTCTCCGGCACCCCTAGGATGCGGACATTGGTAGCTCGGTGCATTGATGTAGTTCAGAGACTTGTTTTTTCAAGGTCGATGCCTCAGTGACAAGTTCTTGTGTGACATCCTCTAACTCCTTCACCTGAGAGTCCATTTTTTGTAAGTCTGCTCTGAGCAAGGATATATGTGTGGCAACTGAGTTGATGCAACCCCCCAATGATGTGCATACGCCAATGATAGCCGCTAAGACATCTTGGAGTGTGGGTGGTTCTTGCATGCTCACTTTCTGCTGTGCGTCATGTTTCAAGCCCAGATTCGTCTGACCCCCGTCTCACACCATCTGCCATGCAAATTTGACAATTTTCGACTGGTGCTTGCCACAACCTCCTTATTCGTCACAACCTGGTAGGTGAGTCCATGTGCTCCGCAAGCAGGTGTACTTACCACTACCTACCGTGGCAAATACCACGTGGCCTGTTGGTTTCTCTTCCCCTGCAGAGCCACGGCCTCTCTGTAGCAAGCTATAGGATATAAGTTTTGGGACAGAGTGTCCAAGTGCCTGCTTTTATAGTGCAGTTCTAGAGTGTGTCGTCTCGGGTTCCCACTATATGCAGGCAGCAGATGTTGGGAGCCTAGGTGGGAGGCACCATCTTCCCTTGAACCGCGGCTCTCCCCTCAAACCATGCGCTAACCTCAGAAGCATGGACCCCAGTCAGGGTCCTTCATCTATCTGGCAGGTGTTCCGCCACACATCAATTGTTCAGTGTATGTCTCCTTGGGTCAGGCCTTCCCTATACGTTGTTCTTTCACCGTCTCCCCCACATCTTTCACCTGCATCCGGGTTAGGAGTTGTGAGTCAACCGTCGCAATGATGCTGCCAGGAAAACCTCCCAAACAAGGTCCTAAGTCAGGAGAGATCCCAGGGTCAAAGCCACTGGGCGGGAGATAGTGGTCTGGACTGCACCTACTGCTCACCCATCCCCAGGAGTCCATATGCGTGGATGCACTGATCTGCATCTCAAATTGTGCAGTCTTAATTATTTGAGGGTTGCCCTGTGTCACCAATCGTGCCGCATGTCGGGCCTTGCACTCCACGGGGGAAAAGAAAATCAGCGTACTTGATGGCGCTAACAATTGGTGCACTTCGCTGAACTCTCTGAATCCAGAGGGAGTGTTTATTTTTGTGGATAACAGAGTGGGGGCCCCGCCGGGCAGTAGTCCCCAGGCACTGTCACCCGCACCGGATGCACTTTAATTACATGCCCTGATCCTCCTCCAGGCGTCTGGGCAGTGCTCCATGTGAGTCCATGGCTGCTCCACTCTGTTGGGCCACAGAGCCGCCAACGGCTCCTCCCTTTTGCTCTGGACCTCGAAAGTAGCGCCCTGGAGTCTCCGGAGCCTCTAGCTCAGGAATTCAGCTCCTGTAGCCGGATGGATTGCAGGATAAGTTCAGGGAAGAGAATAGCCGGGGCCGGAGCCATGCTAGTAAGCGCCCATTTTCTCCGGCAGTTCTGATCTCCTTGTGTAGTTCTCTTTTTTCCATAAAAGGGATGTGGTGAACCAGGTTACACCTTTACTGGGAATATTAGTATTTTGTAAACAATTAGATAAGAACTGAGGGACACTGCCAAGAACTCCCGGTGTTGTCACGGTGTCCAACTTTGAATGCAATTTGTTTGTGTTACAAACGTAATTATGGAATCCATTATCGTGGCTGCTACCATTCCATCCTAGGCAAGGCGTTTCAAATTGTAGGCACTAGGTAGAACCAACAAGTCTGTGTCAACAAATGTATAGTCCATGAGCTAGTTTCTTTTGATGTCCTGCTGATAGATGTCAGTTGGTCTTGGGGAAGGCAGCCTTTGAGAGTAAACAGGCCAATGCTCTTGAGGGCTGAAACGCATGCTTTCCCATGATAGTCTAATCTGCGATGATTTGCAATTAGTGGGTGTATGGATTGAATGGCCCTATTGTTTTGGGGTATTGAGGAGACTGATGATTATTGGTTTGTAGTAAGTTCATATTGAAGTCTCCTGACAAAATGATACGTTCTTGAGGAAAGATGTATTGCAGCGATTTTAGTATTGATTTTAGTGACTCTATGTTTTCTGCTTTGCTCTTCTAACTGAGGTGAATGTACACATTGTAGATTAGGAGACTGACTTTACAGACATTGCTTTGTATTGTTGGCTCTAGCGGGGTTTAAAGTTTGATGCATTATGCCCATGTAAATCCCAGATATACTCGTTCTTGGTGCCACCATAAGTGGGATGCTATGTATATGGAAAGGCTGCCTGAGGCTCTGCCTTCTTAAGATCTATAGATCTAGTATTAACTACATTTGGAACTAATGCATTGCAAAAAATGATCTTTGATTCTAATCTCATTTCTCAAACCCCTCGATGCACCAATTCAGTCTCCGTTTTTTTTGCAATGCTTATACTAGTACTACTTAACAATGTGAAATTGCTTGGGATTGTATAAGCTACATAAAGAAAGTCACAGAGAGTACTAACTCACTGATATCACTAATTTACTATTGTGACAGGAGGACAGAGGAGTCTGCAATGGCTTCTTAAATAATCAGCCAAAGTGTGCACCGATGAGTACGATTAGGTAGTATTAAGCCCCTGCCTAGCTCCAACTGGGTCACATATTAATATTCTTAGCATAAACTAAACGTAACTTACCTCTGATTGTGAGCTGTATGCTATTCAGATTTTATTTTAACATTGTAGAACACAAAGTCAACAAATAATTATTACTCACCAAGTCCCACAATCTTGATGCCTAGCATGTCTAAAAGGTCCTGTTCCCAGTCTAGAATATCTGCTGAGCGGTTCATCAGCTGCTAAGTGGTGCGCTGGACTTGGCTTGTGCGTCGCACACACCTGCGCATTCTCCCCCAATGCAGCTGACATGCATGCAGGGAGTACCTACTGCCAGACCTGCTGTCTGCTGATTGCATGAAGGGAAGGTGGCACTGCTTAAAAAAGCTAGTGCTGCCACCTGCACCTCACAAAAGATTGCCCGGGATGCACCTCTTAGCAGCACCACCATCCGCTGGATAGACAGCTGCTGCTGCTCGCAGTTTTGGGGGGCCTAACACCACTGCTCCCCTGTTCACCCTGCTCTAACATGGTGCTGGCTGGAGGGAAAAAAGTAAAAACTGTGATGGGAAGAAAGGAAGGAAGAAAGGAAGGAAGGAAGGAAGAAGGGAAGGAAGGAAGGAAGGAAGGAAGGAAGAAAGGAAGGAAGGAAGGAAGGAAGGAAGGAAGGAAGGAAGGAAGGAAGGAAGGAAGGAAGGAAGGAAGAAAGGAAGGAAGTACAGTATGGAATGCAAATAAGGAAGTAAAGGAAAAAATAAAAGTAGAAAAACTCAAATAAAACCATGAAAAACAGTTAAATACACAGACAAGAAAAACTCACTGATGCAATAAATAAAAATGAGAGGTAGATTATTTGGGAGAGTGGTGAATTGAAAAGATGAAGAAGGGATTAAAAAACTGGCCCAGCACCATGAACAGAATAAGAGAACAAGGTGGGACCCCAGTCGGGGTGCTTGGTGCCACGCATGAGTGATTTCCAACGCAAGGACATACTCCACGGCGGGAAACTCCACCCACCGGTGAAATACCGCATCGCGCAGCAGAGTTTTTCGACCTCTCCTTGGAGTTTGACAAAGCGTGACTCCATGAACTTCGCCAAGGCCGAATATCATGCCCTCTCCCTTATGAGCATTTAAGGCATATTTAGGGATGACTCATTAATATTTAAAAGGAGAGATTAAGCCTGTCAGAAGTAGTTATTTTGACAGGTTGAATTTGAGGTTGAAACCTGCACAGCCGGATAACTGGTGGCAAGACCGCAGTCATGTTTTGTAATGTGATGTTATTTTATATTATGTTATATTATGATGTGTTATGCTATGGAATGGTATGATATGGGATGGTATGGTATGGTATGGTATGACATGTATGGTATGGTGTAGCAGTATATTATGATGATATGGTATGTTTTGTGAAAAGTGCACTATCATCCACGAGGGTATCCCAGTGCTGAGCAGGTGTGTGTACCTAGCCCTGCCTAGGACAGGTTGGATAATTGAAAAGCTAGGTCTTCATTTAGTTGCAGACTTCAAGAAAGGGGGAGGAGGCCGTGATGTAGAATAGGAGGTTGTTCCAGAAGTAATTAAAGTAAGAGACACCTGTCCTGATTTAGTTCAGTGAATACATGGGATGTGTGTGAGTAGGAGTCCTCTGGAGCAGAGGTTTCTTGGTGGCTGGTAGAAAGAGATGCAACTGTTTAGGTAGATTGGACCTAAGATGTGTTGTCCCTTGAATGTGTGTGTGAGGAGTGTGAAATTAGTGCATTTGTGTGGTCTGTTATGAGGGGCCCCAAAGTACATCCAATCCTGAGCTTCAAGAACTTAAATATACTGTAGAGAACGAATGAGGAGCCAACTCAGTGAAAAATAGTAATGTCCTACCCAACGGAAGATGTCCAACAGGGTGGCCTGCACTGCACAACCCCCAACATGGAGGACAGAAATAACAGCTACTCCTAGTGCAAAAGTGGCCCATTCAGAGCCACAGAGCAAAACCCTAACAACAGCATACTCAACTGGAGAAAAATACCGTAAACAGTCAGAATCAAGTTTTAATTGTCGACTTGCACTAATATCGAGTGCAAAATATCGTGATACAAGAATATCGTGGTCAAGAATATCGAGTCTAAGGTAAGTATTATTGTTTTTAACAATATCGAAGTCATTAATATCGTTTAAAAAAATTTGCCAAAAATATTGTTGTTAAAAATATCATTTTTTTATTTAGTGTTAGGAATTTTAGTATGTATTTTAAATGTATGTGTTCTATTTTTTTGTTTACGTATTGCATTTGTTTTTTAATATATGTGTTACATTTTTAGAAGTTATTAATTTTATTTTAAGCAAATTTAGCATTTTAGTTCCGTAGTGGGTTGTGCGTTTATAGGGGAATAGGGTGAGAAGTAATTCAATTACAATAAATGTATTAATAATTCTCAGAAGTAATTAATTGTATTTTAATTAAATTTTGCGTTTTAGTTCCTTAGCGGGTTGTGGGTTTATAGGGGAATAGCTTTGGAAGTAATTTAGATATAATTAATGTATTAATATTTTTTATTATTTAAAATGTATGTATTTAATATTGTTAATTGTGGGAATTAATTTATTGTTAATTATTTATTAATTGATTGTTAATTATTATTAATTAATTGGTAATTATGTTAATTGTGTCATCTTTTTAGGAGCGGGTGGTGGGTTGATAGGTGAGTAGGTTAGGAAGTAATTTAATTATAATCAATTAATTAATTAATAATTTTTATTATATAATATGTATGTATTTAATATTTTATATTGTTAATTGTGGTAATTCATTTAATATTAATTATGTATTAATGTGTTGATAATTATTATTAATTAATTGGTAATTATGTTAATTGTGTCATTTATTTAGGAGCGGGTTGTGGGCTGATAGGGGAGTAGGGTGTGAAGTAATTTAATTATATTTAATTGACTACATTTTTGTATTTATTAATTTTAAAAATATATATTTTATATTGTAATTGTGGTAATTATTTTATTATTAATTATTTAATAATTAGTTGTCAATTATTATTAAATAATTGGTAAATATGTTAATTGTGTCATTTTTTTAGGAGCGGGTTGTGGGTTGATAGGGCAGTGCAGTGGGAAGTAATTTAATTGTAATACATTTATTAATTTTTTAATATAATATTGAATTAATTTTATTTTATAGTGTCAATTGTGTGAATTAATTCATTAATCATTATTTATATTGTGCTTGTTAATTGTTATCAATTAATTAATTAATTGATAATTAATTATGTCAATTGTGTTATGTTTTACAAAATTGGTGGTGACATTTATAGGGAAATAAGATGGGAGGAAAACTATGTATAATTAATTAATTATTTGCTAATTAATGCTAATTTTAAATATGCTAATTTTGTAATAATGTTGATGTGTGAGTTGTGGGGTTTATAGAGGTATATGGTGGGAAGTATTTTTTTTTTAAATTAATTAATTATTTGTTGTTAATTGTTAATAATTTATTAATGTAAAATTAGTTTTGAAAATTGTGAAAGTAGTTTTGGGTGTGTGTTTTGGTGTTTATTGGGGTAGAGGGTGGAAAGTAATTTATTTTATACAAATTAATCATTAGTTGATCTAACATACATTTATTGATTGATACATATTTTTGGTAATTGTTTTGTTTTTATTTTGTTTTGGGATTTATGTTCAATATCTGTAATGTTTGTTTTTACCCCTCCGCTATCCAACACTTTCCCTACTGTTGCACTTGCTGCATTGGGAATAGTAAATTATTTCCCTCTGCTATTCAACACTTTCCCTACTGTTGGACTCATTGGAGTTGGAATAGTAAATTATTCCCGTCCACTATCCAATACTTTCCCTACTGTTGCACTTGCTGGAGTGGGAATAGTAAATTATTTCCCTCCACTATCTAATACTTTCCCTACTGTTGCACTCGCTGGATTGGGAATAGTAATTTTTACCATTACGCTATCCAACACTTTCCCTACTGTTGCACTCACAGGAGTTGGAATAGTAAATTATTTCCCTCTGCTATCCAACACTTTTCCTACTGTTGCACTTGCAGGAGTGGGAATAGTAATTTTTACCCCTTCGCTATCCAACACTTTCCCTACTGTTGCACTCATTGGAGTGGAAAAAGTAATTTTTGTGCCTCCGCTATCCAACACTTTCCATACTGTTGCATTAATTGGAGTGGGAATAGTAAATTATTCCCCACCACTGTCCAACTCTTTCCTTACTGTTGCATTCTTTGGAGTGGGAATAATAAATTATACCCCTCCGTTATGCATCACTTTCCCTACTGTTGCACTCGCTGGAGTGGGATTAGTAATTTCTTCCCCTCCGCTATCCAACAATTTCCCTACTGTTACACTAAGGGGCAGATTCCGATTCCGGTTGTAAAACGTACCGACTGACATGGCCCGGGATTGGAGACCGACCGTCATGTGTAGTACGATGCAACGTGTGTGAATTACAACCCACTCGTACGGAACACAAGCTGCAGGACCGAACCGTACGGAAATCAGTGATTCACCCGTAAACAAACCGGGAATTGTACCGACCGACACGCATTAGGAATAGACACGTGCCCACGCTGTACGACCTGCGCAGTACGATGCAATACATGTGAAACAAGACCAACTCGCACGGAGCACAATCCGGAAGATCGAGACGTACAGGAAACAGTGACTAGCAAACAATAGACTCCTTTGCGACCGACGCATATGCCCACGTAGAAACACAGCAGAATGTCAGTGTGACAGACTCAGATTACCCCACAAGAGCCACTGGCAGCATCCGTCCCGGTCAATTGAACGTCTCCATCATACCCAACAAAACCAAAGGAAAAAAGACAAAAAAAGGACCAAACAAGCAATGACAAAGCCAATAAATAGAACATTTTAAAAAATGGAACAAAGACACACCCACAACTTCATCTACATAAAGGCCAGAAATCCCTAACATGATCCTTTGCAAACTACAGTCATACCACAACTCACACACCACACAACATTTACACCAGTTGCACCTCTCAAAAAATCAATCACACATTCACAGATAAACTCACACCCACCACACTCACTTACACCCTCACATCAATCCCCACAACCACCCAGCACCATGCCCCCCGAGAAGAATCCAAAGTTCACATGTAGCAATTTGGAAGTCATGATTGATGAAATCCTCAGAGTGGAGCCACAGTTTTTTGGCACATTGGTCCAACAGACCCCCATGTCACAGAAAACAAAGATGTGGGAGAGGATTGTCGACAAGGTCAACACACAAGCACCTTGTTTGCACACAAAGGATAATATTCCGAACAGGTACTATGATTTGCGCAGGCGGGTCAAGAAGCTCATCGACAGGGAGCACGCCTTGAGCAAGCAGTCTGGCGGTGGCCCTCCTGCCAAACCAACACACTTCAGATCCTGGAAGGAGAAGGTGCGGGTCATCCTCCCACTTGAGAGCATCCATGTATTAACAGGAATACAAGAGCCTGGTGAGTACACAACCAATATACTCAATATTGTGCGGCAATACACATATATCACTGTCAAGGGGACAGTGAAACCAAGTACTGTTAGTACAGCCATAGCAACAGAAAGGCAAGTATCCTGTGACATGTATGCCAGTTACACAAACACAATACCTGCCATCTCATACTAATATAAAACTATGTCATAACATGTACAAACCTAACACCAAATACTGCAATGCATTGGCATACATCACCAACAAACACTGTCATCCATTTTGCCACCACTGTCATAGTACCTCACAGGGAAGCTGAGTCAAACGGAAGGAAGGTTGGGTCTGCTGGGAATGTGCTTGTAGCAGAAAGCATGATGGCAGTTGCAGTCACAGCCAAAGCCCCCCTCACACATGGTCTCACAAGCTCCACACCACACCATGCACATCTCACAGGAAGTTGAAAAAAAACTGACAAAATGGCTGAGAATGGGCTCTGCTGTGGGAAGCACAAGGCCCTGGTGAGACTTGTGCCCAAACAAACAACAGGAAACCACAGCCTCACATCCTGAGTGTTGACTTCCACTCCCTGCAATGGAAACATGATGCATGGTGGGATAACTGGCCTGGGGGGGGGGGAGGACTGCCAGCTCTGACTAAATCTACCAGCAACCCCTGTCACTCACACCCCTCCCACCAACACCAAAATGCACACCTGGCATCATGCTCCACAAGAGAGTAAGTGAAAAGCCACTTCCAAGATCTCTGACAATGGGCTCAGCTGTGGGGAGCATAAGGCCCTACTGGGAATTGTGCTCAAACAAACAAGAGGACACCACTGTCAGTCATCTTGCCATTGCTGTCTCACTCACTCACAGGGAAACAGAGTCAAATGGAAGGAAGGTTAGGTATTGTGGGAAGGGGGGTGTAGCAAAAGCATGATGGGAGTTGCAGTCACAGCCAACAGTCCCCCACCCACATGGTCCATCAAGCCCACACTGAACCATGCTCACCTCAAAGGGAGTGCTAAAGTACTGACAAGATGGCTAACACCAGGCCCTGCTGTGGGGAGCACAAGGCCCTACTGGGACTTGGGCTCAAACAAACAACAGGACACTACTGCCTGACATCCTGAACCTAAACTGTGACTCCCTGCAATGGAATCATGCCACATGGGGGATTAACT
Source organism: Triturus cristatus (assembly GCF_964204655.1). Classification (NCBI taxonomy): domain Eukaryota; kingdom Metazoa; phylum Chordata; class Amphibia; order Caudata; family Salamandridae; genus Triturus; species Triturus cristatus. Next base: position 887,621,626 of record NC_140587.1, on the reverse strand, counting down.
GGCCTCTGTGGGTGAAGGAGGTCCTGCAATGACTCCAAATACTATCAAGGCTGGCTCAAAACACACCTTCTCAGCCAGAACAAATAGCACCCTTGGGACAAGTCACTCCGGAAGTAAATGCCTTGGCAAGATGGCTGACACATGGTCCTGATGTATGAATTGGCTGCAAGTCACACCTACGCACTGGCCAACTCAAACACATTTACACTCACAGCCATAGGAACTGTAGGTATCCTCTCACTGTCTGGGGATGCAGTGTCCCTGGGGTGTCTCCTGACCTGGCTGTGAAGGTGTGTCCCGCAGATGACAAATGGGGAGATGCAGACATAGAACATAGCACCAAGCACACACAATGTCTCCTATACATTATTGACAGGGGACACCTGACAGTGACTAGAATGGACACACCCATATAGCTGACACTGTAGAATGGTGTCATTCCCAAAAGGTGCAGTTGTGAGCTGCATTTCAATCCCACATCGTACTGCATTGTATGCGTCATTCACACAACACATCATTCACTGTCGTAGACACTCCAAACACAAAGACTAACCTGGACTGCATTGGAGGAGGCATGCAACTCACAGCAGCAGAACTGCAACACACACAACTCTGGCAATCACTGTCATGAGCATGGAAAAGCAAGAGAGCTGCTGTGCTCAATCCCTCTCACCATGGAGGAAATTGACAAGATAAATGACGTTAACAAGGACAAAACTCAGCACCAACATCATTAGCTACAGTAACACCATGACTTGTATGAAATGAGATGTGAACTAGGAACACAGACAACCAAATAGTATCTCCCATTAGATCTCAGGCATACCGGACTGTGACCATGTTGTTCAGACACACCAATGTGACACACAAAGCCAAGCCAAAACTGCCACCACACATGCCCCAAGCTTGCAACATACCCTAAGTGGAATTGTACGTATGTCATCGTTGAAGCACATATGTGGACAGGGATGATACAGCTGTGTCAGGCATGTGATGGCACGTGAGTAGCAATGGCCATGTACAGACAATTGATCAATACATGAGCTGGTCATGCACACAGCTTGACGGGCACATTGAAATGCTTCAGGTTGCCATGACAAAGTGCTTCAACAATATCAACCTCTGTCTGTCACAGTTTAGGACAATGCAATGTACAGATTCCCATAATGATGTCCAGTGGCAACTGTCATGTGTGTGAAATGTTGATGTCGGTAGAACCATAACATACATTGTGTATCTCTTCCAACCACAGGGTATGCTGGGGACACAGCAGGAAGTGAAGAAGAGTCCCAGTCCCAGACTCTAGCAGACCCTGAGCTCCCCGGTATGGATCAGTCTCTGCCCTCTTCGGACGATGACCACGAACGACCTGGCACCTCCGGTGTGAGTCATCGTGCAGCACCAGCAGTAGGAACACCAGCACCCCCTGCAGGCACTTCAGCCACATCTGACAACAGACAGAGTACCCCTGCCCACATGGACAGACCAAGGCCACAGACCACCAATGGCACAGGTACACTGGAAAGCGATGGACAACACCACCAGCGCCAACACCCAAGGGGGCCCAGTGTCGCCTGTGACTGCCATGGCAGGTCCTGCCTGTGTGTGTAGGGGCGGTGGGAGGGGGCAGGCAGAGGACACAGCCTGCAGAGTGGGCTGGACTGCATGATGAGCCACACCTGGGACGCATCATAGATGTGTACCATGAAAGCACCGGAGGTTTTGGGCGGGTAGTGGGGATTCTCAAGGACCTCAAACAACAGCAGGCTGCCCATTATGCCTGCTTGGACTCCCACATGTCCCGGGTGGAGACACACATGTCCCGCATGGAGTCCAAGTGGGACAAATTGGATGATCTAACAGCGGTGCATAGGGGCGTACTGACATGCCTCCGCCAGATCAGCGCCAACATGACCACACCTCTCTGTGCACTCACGACATCAGTTGCCACAACATCCACAACTGCCACAGGGAGGGAGCAGGACTCAGGCGGAGAGTCCTCATCACCGCAGCAGCCTGCACTTGAGGGTCTCCCGAGAAAGAAGAGGGGTTGTCCGAAGAAGGGCAAGTGAGCCACTGATGGCCATGCACATCCCCCAGGAACTCAACACCTGTTCTTGAGATCGTCCTTTGTGTGCAAACCTTTTAACTTTGTTGACTGACACCCAACTCACCCACTTGACATGGAGGGTCTAAGTTATGACAATGCATAAAATTACTGTGGACTTTACTCTGGACATTTCATCTTCCAACACTACCAACTCACCTGTGAACTTTGGATTACCATCACACTGTACAGCACTTCCAATTACGTTCACTATCCTCACACATGTTTGTAAATAAAATCACAATCACACAATGCTTGCCTCTGTTGTGATTTAAACTTGTTTTGTGTCATGGAGATGATGATCTGCTAATGAACACTGTGCAGGCAAACTACTACAGCAATGTGAATACCGTTATGTAAGTCATGGTAATGTGACACATATGAGGGAGACACACCACTATGGCAACACAACACATACTCACCGTGGCCATCTAACTCATCGCCTACACTGACGTTGACAGGAAATACAGTGGAATGCACATACACCACACCCATCCTGAGTCAGTGGTAATCAGCCCACAGGTACATAATGCAAATGACTGTCGGGCGTGTGGATACAGATGAAGCACATCCCAAAGTGAAGCACAGGTTTATTAAAGATTCACAACCTGAGAATTCCACAACTGATGCAAGGTAACCTCACGTGACAGTGATCAAAAAGTAACCAAGTGCTAAACAATGAAAGTCCAGGGGTGTGTAACACATCATTGGTTGGGACAACGTCTAGTTGCACTCTGGAACAAGAATGTGGGTGACGGGGTTCAGACCTCACCATACAGCAGCCAAAGTACCCTGTCAAGGACAGACAGAAAACACAATCAAAAACACAGATTTACAGCATACAACTACAATATACATGCCCAAAACAAATGCCAAGCTACGTAAACACAACCTAGTAATCAGGTAAACACTGTTTGGGAGTACAGACTACCTGAAAGGACACATCACTGCAAGCAACCTGTCAAGTAGCACACGGCCAAACTCAAGCAGTACCAATGCACCACCAACATATATCAGGAAAACACAATACTTTGACAACACCTCACTGTATACTGACATTCATGTGAAGAAGTTGCGGATCAGCTGGGTCCGAACATCACCCTCACTCTTACCATCACTGGCATAATGCCCCAGGGCAGGATCCTCCACGGCTGGTGGATGTTGGTCATCGTCATCTTGGATGAGAGGCAACTTCTTCCTCACTGTCAGGTTGTGTAGCATGCAGCGCACTTTGAAGATTTTGCACACCTTAGCAGGTGCATATGGAAGGGCCCCTCCTGTCTTGTTTAGGCATTGGAATTTGCTTTTCAGGAGACCAAATGTCCGCTCGATCACTCTCCTGGTCTGACCATGTGCCTCATTGTAGCGCATCTCCGCCGGTGTCACAGGGTTCCTGAGGGGTGTCAGCAACCACGGCATGTTGGGGTATCCGGAGTCACCTACATACAGACAATTTCACATTAGAAGAGTCTGAAAAGAGGGTGGAAAACAACTTTACCAAACACACACAGTGGTAAACAGTCAGTACAAACTGACAAGCCAGGCCCACTGGTACTGCATCTGTGACATAATCGCCGGGATGTGACTACTCCTCATGATGTAAGCGTCGTGCACTGAACTTGGGAAATGTGCACACATGTGAAATGGTCATGTCCACCAGACATACCACCAGAGCATTGATTGATTGGAAATGTTTCCTGTTTCGGTATGTCTGCTCATGTGCCTGTGGTGGTACCAAAGCCACATGTGTCCCATCAATGGAGTCAATGACATGTGGCATCCTTCCCAGTGCATAGAAGTCACTCTTGATGTCAGTGAGTTGTTGTGGTGTTGGGAAATGGATATAGTGGTTGAGGAAATGCAATATCGCCTCCAACACATCTCGAAGCACACGGCTGAACATGGTCTGTGACATCCCACCAGCAGAAGCCACAGTGTATTGGAAGGTACTGGTGGCAAAGAACTGTAGGGTTGCCTTCACCTTGGGGGTCAGCGCTCTAGGGTATGCCCGGCCAGGTTGCAAGTGTGAGGCCAACCACTCCAAATCATCAATCAGTGGCCTAGTGAAGCGGAACCGTCGGATGCTGTCACGTTCAACCATGGTTGCAAGGTCAGGGAGCGGTCTGTGGACAGCTGGTCTCCTGCAGTACATAGATGAGCAAATAAAGTTGTGAAATACCATATCTATGTGCCAGTGTCCACGCTAAATAGCACATGAAACATCATAACAGGACACAAGTACCTGATGTGTGTGTGCTGTTGGGTATGGGCACATAAGTCAGATACAAGCCCATCATCTGAAATCTCAGCTCTACATTTCTACACAACAAGGTCCATGTTGTGCTGTGACATATCTATGGGCTCTGTCACAGTACATCAGTACGAGTGTCACATACCAAACATACACCACAGAGACTAGTGAGGACAGATGTCTTCCTCATATCACAGGTTTTTGACAGATACACACACAGGGCCCTTGTATTGCCACAAGGCCACTATCATGATGTAGCATCTCATGTACACGTCACAACGCACACATGACACCCACATGAAGTGCCATCTGATTTTTTTGCAGGTCATACATGGATGTCTGTGACACACAGGCGCAACCGTTTGACATTGAGCACATGGATTCAGAGTCATCTGTGTTGCAAAATGCACACATACTGTGGATGAACATCACATTTGTGGCACTGGGACACCCTGTGACACACATACTGTTAGAAATGAGATCTCTGGTTGGCTAAGGCTTGCGCCAAAGCCAGGCAGATACCACCACTCTAGTCAGGGCTTGGGAGTTACACGCCAAAGATAACCCCTGCTCACCCCCCTTAGTAGCTTGGCACGAGCAGTCAGGCTTATCCCGGAGGCAATGTGTAAAGCGTTTGCGCATGCACACAGCAACAACACCCCAGGCACACCACAAAAGGAACTCCGCACAAGGTTATATATAACAATAGCCTTTGTATTATAATAAACATATTAGATCATAATTTACACTGTGCCAACTGGCACTGGGCAGTATCTACAGGGTATGATATACACCTGACAGGGTCAATTGGGCCACTGCCAGAACAATCACAAATCACCAAATGTAAATGTAGCGCAAATAATAAGTGTAGAGCACAACCAGTAACTACTGGTAGAAGTTAGGAACACACTATGCGATGATAATCACATTGGGCATAAAACATTTTAGGCCTAAAAACCCTTAGCATAACCATATTACACATGAACCTCATAACCATAAACATCATTAGAGGCATAGATCAGGGCATAAAGGCATTGCGCAGTAGTCATCACATTTAGGCATAAACTCAGTGTGCCCCAAGCGGGGGCACAACACATGAAAACTGTCCCCAGGCCAACTGGCCTCTCACAGGGCTCCAACGCCCTATGTCCAACAGTGTCTGGGCTGGCTGCGCATGCAGCAAAAGCAAAAGTGCGCAGTCACACCAGCCTAAACGTAGCAGCTGTCCACTAATTGCTGGGCAGCTGTGTAATCTCCAAGATGGGCACTGGCACCCTCTGTCCCCCACTGGGACTCTAACAAAATAAATGTGCCCCAAACGCTGCAGCTGCCTGCTTTCTCGCAGGGCAGCTGGGGAAGATGCACAAATGAAGTTTGGCACTCCTGCTGCCTCTTGGGCCCCCACTGGGGCTTCTCACCCCAATCTGCCACCCAAGTTGCAGCGGCCCTCAACTGCAGCGCCGCTGTGACAATTAGCACCCCTTAGGAAAGTCACAGGCCCCACGGAGCACTCCCCAGTGTTAGGAATCAGCCCCACTCACCAGGCTGTCTGGGGACGCTCCTCTGGTCTCCAGGTTGGGGCTCTCCTCTTTGCAGCTCTCCAGATGGGTCCTCTCTCTCCTCTATGCACCAGAGCATGGGGTAGGCTCCCGACGGCTTCCGGCTCTGTCTATCGGCACAGGAGCGCGGGGTAGGCTCCCGTCCGCTTCCTGCTTCTTCCGTGGGCACAGCAGCGTGGGGTAGGCTCCATCCCGCTTCCTGCTCCTTCCTGGTCAGGCCCCACCCCCGTCTCAGCGAGGGTTGCCTGGCTTCCTGTCTCGCGCTCCACACCCGGGTCGCAGCGGTGATTCCTCTTCGCAGGCAATACGGGGTAGGCTCCCACTTTCAGAAAACGGCCATTGCGGGGTGGGCACCCGCGTGAAGTTTTTATAAACACAATAGGGCAGATACGCGGGGTGGGCACCTGCAAGGCACGCAATGCAGGGTGGTCACTGTGAGAAGTTGGCCTGATGTATGATGTCACTAGTTCTAGTGTACACCGTATATCAGTCTAAACAACCCTTATGGTGATTGGTTGTAATGTCAACCTTATAGAACAGCTATCCTAGTGGTAGCATGGACAAGAGCAGTCTTAGGCTAAACTCTGAATGGCATGTGAAGCCAGCTGTGATACCATATATCATCCCTTGAATACCAAATGAAAGGACACCACAACAAATATATATATAAAATAAAGTGTATTTATTCTAGTCAAACCCTCAGCACTCTTTATGAGATTCGAGGTAAGTACAACTCAGTCTTATGTAAGCCTACATTAAGTCACACAGGTAAGTAATACAGTTAGGCCCTAGGGGCCACGCAAACCATATACTAAAGAAGTGGTATAAGGACCACTATCACGGAAATAGGATAGGCCTAGGACTAGGGAATCGCTGGGGCTACACTACACTACCAACAGTTAGGAAGTGGGAGGCCCACGGGATTCAGGTGCAGAGTGGAAACACTCACGCGTAATGCGTAAAAGTCGATAGAATCACTAGCAGTTAGAAATAAGCAGTTTTAGGACACTTCTGGAGTAGCTAGAAAGTCGAGACTCGGAAACTAGACCTTAGGATAGTCAATACCCTTGTGAGCACCGGAGTACCCAAGTTACCTAGCCCACGGGCTGCGGGTGCATAGGTGTGAACTTGCGTCAGGTTTCGTCGTGGTCTTCTATGGATGCCTGAAGGAAAGTTGCTGACAGGCAGTCAGTGCAGAGTGTCCGGTGGATCCCAAGGCCGGGATCAAGAAGGAAGGATACCTGCAAGCAGAAGGGACAGAGTCTGGGTCACTAGCCAGTGACCACGTGGAACCAGGAAGGAACCAGGCGATGTCGTGAAGATGCAGATGAAGAGGTGAAGCTTGTCGCAGCAGCCACGGGTACCAGGAGACGTCGAGGACGACCAGGACCAGGAGTCGAGCTGTCCCACAAAGGCTCTTGCTGTCGGCGGCGGCGAAGTCGAACTAGGACTCACCAAGCCTTGGCAAGTGGAACCCACAAAGAATGGAGGACTTGCTTCTGGTGCAGACCAGGAAGGTCTGGGGTGCTTCTCTTTTGCAGAGGAGCAGGAGCCAGTCTGGAGGAGCCAAACCAGCAGTGGAAATTCAAAGGTGTGTCATCGCAAAGGCCGCTAGCCAACGGTAAGCAACCGGACAGACGCGGCAAGCAGGAAAATGCAGAAGGGCCCCACACAGGACTCGTGGAGTGTGGGGGGCTGATATTCGGTGCAGATGGTGCTTCGGGTTGGGGCTTCTCAATCTCCGGTGCACAACTTCGAGGGTGCCTCAGAAGCTGCGCTGGAAGATACTCGCCACTTTTCCCAGGTAGCCGGTCCCACGTCTCTCATCACCTCCACGGATCTAAGCTCGGCTGTGGATGTGGATCAGGGTCGGAGAAGTCTGGAAGTCAAGGCTCTGGTCAGGCTCTGCAGTCGGTCCCTCGTAGAACTTCAGCAAAGCAAAGGGTAAGTCTCTTGATGGTGCCTGTTTGCACAGGGTAGCCACTCCTTGGCCACAAGGGAGATTCTTCAGTCTTCTTCTTTCGTCGAATGTCGAAGGTCCAGAGTTTCTGTTCAAGTTGCAGGTTCAGGATAATCTAATCTCCTGGGGCCCAGCTACCACACTTATACTAATCTGGGGGGGCTGGGTTGCCTGCTAGGTCACGCCTTATGGGTGGGACCTGGGAGGGGGGTGGTTACACCCCCTTCCCTTTGTCCAGTTTCGCGCCAGGACTGGGGCTGGAGTGCCCCAGCACCGGTTTGAACTGGACTATGCATAGGACACCTTGGGTGCCCCAGGCAGTGTCTCGTTTCTTTCATCCCTCCCTGCCCCAATACACTAAGGCCTGTCTGGGGTGGTGCTCGCACCTCCCAAGGCAGGAAACCTATTGTCCAAGCCTCCCGTGCCGGGATCACTCCCAGCAGCAGGAGGTCAGACTTGTGTCGTGGCAGCAGCATCCATTTTGTGATGCTGGGGCTCTGGTTAACTTTAACCGGGTAAGTAGGTTTCAACATGTCTGCTCCCTCTAGAAGGGAGGGATAATATCCTCATCACCAGAAATGGGATGGGGGTATTATTCCAAAGTGTTAGACACCTTACACGACATGTTTTGATAAAGCCAAACCATGGTTACCATAACCGTTTAAGATTATAAGGCACTTTAAGAGTATATGGTAGGCTATATCATAGAACAGCTATAAGGACATGGTTCCGAAAGCAGCAGACAGGCTCAGCTCATGCTAGAGCACCATCTCACATGTTACCAAGCACTCTGCCTCCAGGATTGTTAAGGTCTGCCATAGGAGTGGCTGATAGGTACACATGTGTCTATTTTAAGGGTAGATATAGGTATACTATATCTAAGCAAGGGGTGATTACACAACCTTGCCCCAGCTGAGTGATCAGCCAGTTGTGTCTGATTGGAAGGTCAGGCCAGGGGTGGCATAATACATGCTGCAGCCCCTGGGAGGCCTAGGGTACACCTGTGCCCTGGGTACCTAGTGTACACTGTACAGGGTCCAATAAGGTGATCCTTACCAATTGTGTATGTACCTAGGGTACATGGAGTCCATTTTAAAGAGAGAGCAGACAGCCTGAGACCCTGAATGGCAGGATCTCAGGCCAACTAAGTTGAAAAACTAGCTAGACACTAGGCAAAAAGTTGGGGGTAACCATAGTCAGATATCCACCTTCTTACACAACCCCCCCCCAAACGAAAGGAGATAAGGCTGTCCTTGAACAGGTAAGCCTATATTGCCTAAGTGGCCATATAAGGAAGAACCAGCACTGGCATGGCTACCCCCTGTCTCATGGTCCACTAAGCAATCCCTCATCCTAAAGGTATCATAGGGTCTCCACCATAGGGAATCTCTACCTTGGGTGTGTCTTTGCAAAGTAAAAGGCTGGTGTTGAGATGGAGTACTGAAGTGAGTGTCCTCAAAGTGAGACCTCAGCTTCCTCCAATCATCCTCCACCATGGATGCCTTTCTTTCTTTAACTGAGTTGCACTGTGCTCTCAGGGTCAGCCTCTGGCTACCTAAAGCTGGAGGCTGGGTCCCTTTTGTGGGCTTACTGGAGGGACAGGTCAGGTTTGGGGCCCTAAGGTCTCATGTTTGCCTGTGCCCAACAGAATCCCTCTGGGGGAGGTCCCTAACTACCTGTAAAGAGGATCCCCCAGGAATGTGTTTAACCATCACCTGGCTAGGGCTACTAGCCAGGCAATCCTCATTCTTTTGATGGGGGGATCTTGTGGACAGGGGCCCTCTTGGGGTCCACTGGCCTCCCTGACCTCTGCAGCCCTGGACTGACTGAGGCAGGGTAGAGAGAGGCAGGCTACCTGCACCAGACTGGGTCCCACCTTGGAAGGGGCCACTGACATCAGAGGCTCTGCCAGGCCAGGCCTGGCTACCTCTGGGGCAGTTCCTTCACAAGGGGTGAGGTCAGATCCCTGAGGAGGCTGACCTTTTCCTAATGTCTGGGGAGAGGGAGACTTTTCTTCCTCTCCACTACTCTCTGTTTGTGTGGAGTGATCCATAGTTTCAGGCTTCACTACACCTATGTCAGTCTGAGTATGGACTGAGACCATTACAGTCCTGCCAGCCTTTTCAGGGAGGCACTCAGTTTGTGTTTGAGCTGTGACTGTCACAGCTCTGCCAGTCTCTACAGGGAAGTCTGTCTTTGCCTGGGCTGTGGCTACCACTGCCCTTCCAACCTTTTCAGGGTGGAAATCTACTTGGACAGGGGTTGTGGCTGGCACAACCCCACTACCCTTTTGTGAAACGCCTACCATTTTAGAATGGGTGTCTTGTTCAACTCCAGCCCAAGCTGGGAGTTCTAAGTCATTCCCCAGTAAGCAGTCCACAGGCAAGGTTGGAGACACTGCCACCCTTTTAGGGCCAGTGACACCTCCCCAGCTGAGACATACCTCTGCCATGGGATGACTGTTCTGTTTGCCATCAATGTTAGTTACCTGGTATGAGAAACCAGGCAAAAGCTGCTCAGAGGGAACTAGCCTATGGGCTACCATAGTGATGTAGCTCCAGTGTCTCTGTAGGCCTCAGCTTTTCTACCATTGATGTAGGGCTCCTGTCTGTACCTACCCAAAGTGTTGGGACAGGCAGTGAAGTTGGCAAACCCCATGCCACCATCACAGACAAGAGTAGCTGCTGTAGGGGAATTGGCTAAGCCAGGGTCCCCCTGTGTTCCCCAAGAAAACCCAACCAAATTTATGGGGGCACTCCCACCACCTGGGGGATTACTGCTGACAGTAATAGGTGGTGTGACAGGAGTAGTTGGAGGAACAGTTTTGTTTTTAGCCTTTGGGCAAATGCTGTCAGTTTTCCAATGCCCAGGAGTTTTACACTCATGGCAGTAAGGCTTTTTAACTGTGGTAGAGGAGGGAGCTTGGGACCCACCACCCTGTGTGGAGTTTTGGGGCCCTGAGGAAGATTTCTCTTTTGTTTTATCCCCACCCTTCTCTTGAGGCTTGGTGGTATCTTTCTTTTGGTCACCACCCTGATTTTTAGACCTAATCCTGGTCCTGACCCATTTATCTGCCCTCTTTCCCAATTCTTGGGGAGAGGTCAAATCTGAGTCTACCAGGTGCTGATGGAGAAGCTGGTTCTGACAATTACTAAGGATCTGCTCCCTCATAATCAAGTTGTACAATCCTGTATAGTCCTGCACCTTGCTGCCAGTTAACCAACCTTCCAAAGCCTTAGTGGCACAATCCACAAAATCAGACCAGTCCTGTGTCTGTGTCTTCTGGGTGTCTCTGAACAACAGCCTATATTGCTCAGTGGTTAAGCCAAACCCATCTATCAGAGCACTCTTCAGGACTTTGTAATTGTTAGCATCCTCATCACTAACTGTGAGAAGCTTGTCTCTACCTTTGTCAGAAAAGGAGAGCCACAAGATAGCTGCCCACTGACTCTGGGGTACCTGCTGTACTTTGCAGGCCCTCTCCAAAGCAGTCATCCACTTGTGGATGTCATCCTCATTCTTGTATGGGGGGACTATCTTGCTTAGGTTTCTATGGTCATAAGACCTATCCCTATCTCTAGGAATGTTGCTGCCACCAGTGGGTTCTGACCCACACAATTTCTGCTCTCTGGCCAGAGCAAGCTTCTATTTGGCAAGGGCAAGTTCTTCCCTTTCAATCCTCAGTTTGGCTTCCTTCATTCTGGTCTCATGCTCTCTCCTTTGGGGGAAAGTCATCCCCCTGTGGGATGGAGCATTGGAGCTTCTTGAGTGATAGGAGTGGAGGGAGTCCCCTGAGGGAGATCTACCCCTCCTATCTCTCTTTTTAAGATGACTTGGGGGCCTGTAAGGGAAGCTCCCATGCAAGCTCCCATGCAAGCTTAAGTTAGCCTGACTAAGTCTTCTGACTGGGGTCTTGCTACCTCCCTCTTCCTCTGAGGTCTCTTCTAACTCATCTGTATCAGTTAAGTCAGGGGTCTCTTCTGTAGAGGGGAGGCCCTTATCTACAGCTATGGCACCATACTTGGCAGCTCTTTCAGCATCATAGGCCTCCAGAAGCTCCACTAGCTGTCTAAGGGTAGGGTTGGAACCCTGTTTTAATCTCCTGGAGGTACACAGTTGTCTCATCTCCTGGAAAGTGAATGCATCATATCTAGAGGGAATCTGTGTAGGATTCTCCTCTCCTGAGGGAGTATCAGTGTGATCTCCATTCAGGGACATGATTCTAGTGAGGATGTGGTGTGTGCACCTACCTACACTAGTTGTATATACTAAACCTCTCTAGTAGTTGTAGTTAGGGTGTGCTAGGCCCTTCAACCTACAACAACAAAGTCCAGTAGGACTTAAGTATTTATAATCTATGTTATATGTACCTAAACAATATCTGAGTGATCTTTCAATTTAGTATCTCAAGATTACAATGGTATTACAACAGCAAGCTCAGATCCCAACCGCTGCTCACCAATGTGAGAAGTTGGCCTGATGTATGATGTCACTAGTTCTAGTGTACACCTTATATCAGTCCAAACAACCCTTATGGTGATTGGTTGTAAAGTCAACCTTATAGACCAGCTATCCTAGCGGTAGCATGGACAAGAGCAGTCTTAGGCTAAACTCTGAATTGCATGTGAAGCCAGCTGTGATACCATATATAATCCCTTGAATACCAAATGAAAGGACACCACAACAGATATATATATACAATAAAGTGTATTTATTCTAGTCAAACCCTCAGCACTCTTTATGAGATTCGAGGTAAGTACAACACAGTCTTATTTAAGCCTACATTAAGTCACACAGGTAAGTAATACAGTTAGGCCATAGGGGCCACGCAAACCATATACTAAAGAAGTGGTATAAGGACCACTGTCACGGAAATAGAATAGGCCTAGGCCTAGGGAATCGCTGGGGCTACACTACACTACCAACAGTTAGGAAGTGGGAGGCCCACGGGATTCAGGTGCAGAGTGGAAACACTCACGCGTAATGCATAAAAGTCGATAGAATCACTAGCAGTTAGAAATAAGCAGTTTTAGGACACTTCTAGAGTAGTTAGAAAGTCGAGACTTGGAAACTAGACCCTAGGATAGTCAATACCCTTGTGAGCACCGGAGTACCCAAGTTACCTAGCCCACGGGCTGCGGGTGCATAGGTGTGAACTTGCGTCGGGTTTCGTCGTGGACTTCTATGGATGCCTGAAGGAAAGTTGCTGACAGGCAGTCAGTGCAGAGTGTCCGGTGGATCCCAAGGCCGGGATCAAGAAGGAAGGATACCTGCAAGCAGAAGGGACAGAGTCTGGGTCACTAGCCAGTGACCACGTGGAACCAGGAAGGAACCAGGCGATGTCGTGAAGATGCAGGTGAAGAGGTGAAGCTTGTCGCAGCAGCCACGGGTACCAGGAGACGTCGAGGACGACCAGGACCAGGAGGCGAGATGTCCCACGAAGGCTCTTGCTGTCGGCGGTGTCAAAGTCGAACTAGGACTCACCAAGCCTTGGCAAGCGGAACCCACAAAGAATGGAGGACTTGCTTCTGGTGCAGACCAGGAAGGTCTGGGGTGCTTCTCTTTTGCAGAGGAGCAGGAGCCAGTCTGGAGGAGCCAAACCAGCAGTGGAAATTCAAAGGTGTGTCGTCGCAAAGGCCGCTAGCCAACGGGCAAGCAACCAGACAGACGCGGCAAGCAGGAAAATGCAGAAGGGCCCCACGCAGGACTCGTGGAGTGTGGGGGGCTGATCTTTGGTGCAGATGGTGCTTGGTGTTGGGGCTTCTCAATCCCCGGTGTACAACTTCGAGGGTGCCTCAGAAGCTGCGCTGGAAGATACTCGCCACTTTTCCCAGGTAGCCGGTCCCACGTCTCTCATCACCTCCACGGATCTAAGCTCGGCTGTGGATGTGGATCAGGGTCGGAGAAGTCTGGAAGTCAAGGCTCTAGTCAGGCTCTGCAGTCGGTCCCTCGTAGAACTTCAGCAAAGCAAAGGGTAAGTCTCTTGATGGTGCCTGTTTGCACAGGGTAGCCACTCCTTGGCCACAAGGGAGATTCTTCAGTCTTCTTCTTTCGTCGAATGTCGAAGGTCCAGAGTTTCTGTTCAAGTTGCAGGTTCAGGATAATCTAATCTCCTGGGGCCCAGCTACCACACTTATACTAATCTGGGGGGCTGGGTTGCCTGCTAGGTCACGCCTTATGGGTGGGACCTGGGAGGGGGGTGGTTACACCCCCTTCCCTTTGTCCAGTTTCGCGCCAGGACTGGGGCTGGAGTGCCCCAGCACCGGTTTGAACTGGACTATGCATGGGACACCTTGTGTGCCCCAGGCAGTGTCTCGTTTCTTTCATCCCTCCCTGCCCCAATACACTAAGGCCTGTCTGGGGTGGAGCTCGCACCTCCCAAGGCAGGAAACCTATTGTCCAAGCCTCCCGTGCCGGGATCACTCCCAGCAGCAGGAGGTCAGACTTGTGTCGTGGCAGCAGCATCCATTTTGTGATGCTGGGGCTCTGGTTAACTTTAACCGGGTAAGTAGGTTTCAACATGTCTGCTCCCTCTAGAAAGGAGGGATAATATCCTCATCACCAGAAATGGGATGGGGGTATTATTCCAAAGTGTTAGACACCTTACACGACATGTTTTGATAAAGCCAAACCATAGTTACCATAACCGTTTAAGATTATAAGGCACTTTAAGAGTATATGGTAGGCTATATCATAGAACAGCTATAAGGACATGGTCCGAAAGCTGCAGACAGGCTCAGCTCATGCTAGAGCACCATCTCACATGTTACCAAGCACTCTGCCTCCAGGATTGTTAAGGCCTGCCATAGTAGTGGCTGATAGGTACACATGTGTCTATTTTAAGGGTAGATATAGGTATACTATATCTAAGCAAGGGGTGATTACACAACCTTGCCCCAGCTGAGTGATCAGCCAGTTGTGTCTGATTGGAAGGCCAGGAGTGGCATAATACATGCTGCAGCCCCTGGGAGGCCTAGGGTACACCTATGCCCTGGGTACCTAGGGTACACTGTACAGGGTCCAATAAGGTGATCCTTACCAATTAAGTATGTACCTAGGGTACATGGAGTCCATTTTAAAGAGAGATCAGACAGCCTGAGACCCTGAATGGCCGGATCTCAGGCCAACTAAGTCGAAAAACCAGCTAGACACTAGGCAAAAAGTTGGGGGTAACCATAGTCAGATATCCACCTTCCTACAGTCACCTGCTTTTTCAAGTATTCAGGGAGCGGGGTGGGCACCCACTCTCTCTCTTTCTTCCAAACTGCGGGGCGGGCACCCGCTCGGTGCACAGGAATGCAGGGTGGGCACCCGCTCGCAAAATGAGCATACAGTGGGGTAGGCACCCGCTGTGTGGGTTCCCAGGCAGCAGCCCAGTGCTGGAAAATGAATCACAGGAGCGCTCTTCCTAATAAAAATAAAAGCACTCTCCAGAAATGAAAAATAAAGCACTTCCAGGAAATGAAGGTTTAGCGCTTCCCAGGCGCTTTAGCACAAAGTCCAGAGAAAGTCTTTTGGAATGAAGGGGGGGGGGGGCAAAGGCTGGGCCCAGGCAGGCCAGCTCACAGGGCCCTCCAGCAGCGAGGGAGTCCCTAGTGGCGGTTCCTCCTGTTGCCCGGCAGCAGCAGCAGCAGCAGGCCCCCCTCAAGTCAGGAACACAGAGAGAACATTTTCATGGGGTCACAACCCCTTCTTTTATACACATTTTTCCTTTGTTCCCCCAGCACAGGGCTGGGGGAAAACCAGATACAACTGGTTTTGGGGAGCTTTGGAGCACTTTGTTGTGCTCAGCTCCTCTCTCCATTGGCAGGTGGGGGCTAGGTGCTCAGATGCACCACAGGGGGTGGAGCCAGCATTGTGGAGGGAAGGCACAGCCATATTCAGGTCCCAGGTGCAACTACTCCCTCCCATCTACATGCAGATCTCCCTATTCACCACTGGGCAGACTAATTCTGGCTCCTGGAATTCCCCAGCCCTCTCAGCTCCTGTCAATCACAAGCCAAACATGCACTCCACATCAGGCAGGCAGACACACGGTACACAGAAAGGCCAACTTCTAAAAGTGGCACTTCTCCTATAGTTATAATAAATCTGCGCACATCATTGCACAGCATTTATTCTTACGAGTTTGCACATACTAAACTTGACCCTGCACTCCTCTCACACCAGGAATTACCATGGACACACATATCCCCCATGCATTCCTATGGGAGGGCAGGCCAGTCTCACTAAAGGTAACACAGAGCGCACGCACTTTACACTGGGACACAGAGGCCTAAAACCACTAACACTACATATGGAAAAAGGCTAGGATAAATGCAAAAAGTTTAGGGGTGAACCTACCAAAAGGGCCAGGTCCAACACATACCATTCCACCTAAGAGTCAGAGAGTATGTCACATGTCATACACAATGTACCCCTGGAACTGTGTTCATGCCTCGTGCTCTGAACTGTACAGTTGGCAATCACAGTGGATATGTGCACAACACTCAAAGGTATTTTTCCCCATGACACCTTGCACAGCCTGGGAGTGGGTGCCACTAAGTGCCACATACTAAATCACATGTTGACCCACATACACACACAGGTAATGCAGCCTGACATGCCTTTTGATATACTTTGTCACAGGCTGTATTGTTGTTGGTGTGCACATGGGTCCCTGGCAAGCTATGGTGGGTGGCATCCTTTTTGCCAATTGACTGCAATGGTGACAGACGCGGGTGACTTTTTCACAGATGCATCGTACACCTAGGGACCGATCCGTGTACACACCTTGCCCATTGACTGCAATGGTGACAGACGCGGGTGATTTTTTCAAAGACGCGTCGTACACCTAGGGACCGATCCGTGCACACGCCTCGCCCATTGATTGCAATGGTGACAGACGCTGGTGACTTTTTCAAAGACGCGTCGTAGACCTAGGGACCGTTCCATGAGCACGCATTGGCTATTGACTATCATGGAGATGGGTGCATGTGAGTTTACAAAAGCTGCGTCGTACACCTAGGGACCGATCCGTGCGCACGCGTTGGCTATTGACTATCATGGAGACGGACGCGGATTTGGTGCTTGCACAATTCGTGTGCTGAAAAATCCGTTGGCTCCCTACAACAATGTATCAAACTCATTGGTGTCAAGAACTTGACATTTTTTAACCATGCGGAAGGCGTGTACGAGGTGTGCAATGCGATGGATTGGCCAGATTCATAGGATGCAAACATGTCCGACCTATTGCTTTGGACACATGAGACAGAATCTGCCTCTGCAGCACAGATATAAGGCTGTCTGTTCCCCTGAGAGCTCACTTGCCTGCACTACATGCTCCAGATTGACATATCTGCAACCACTGCTGCTGTCTCTGCATCCTCTGGCTCCAAGAATGGCACGTACTGTGGAGAGGGCCCCAGCCTTCACAGAGGAGGAGAACCAGGCCCTGCTGGACACCCTCCTTCCACATTACAGCAAGCAGTATGGGAAACCAGGGGAGCAAGTGAGTTTGCAGTCCACATCCTTTCTCATTGCGCATGTTGTCTGACAAGCACTAATGGCATTGTGTACACCAGTGGCTAGCATGCTCACTGAGTAGTTGTAAGCCCCAAAGTGTGTAGGTACCTGTAGTGAACAGGTACTGTGCTGGAAAAGTGCATTTTTACACGGTTACAATACCAAGGCAATGTTTCCATGTTGTTAATGCAGGACAACTGTCCATCACCATAGTTGCACTACCTGTGTACATCATCTACCCTTCTGATAACGACATGTATATCCAACTGTGTGATGCACAAACATGTTACATGTGTAGTAATGGTCTTTTAACTTTGTCATCCTGACAGGTCGATGCACATCAGAAACTGGAGATCTGGCTGACCATTGCCCGGGCAGTTCGATCTGTGGGGGTCCACAGGCGCTGCATCCGCAACTGCCAGAAGAGGTGGCAGGACCTTCGTGGCAGGACCCGCGGGATCGCAAGAGTCCAGCTGAAGCTGTCACCTCCTCGCAGAAGGGGTGGACAACGGATCCTGACCCCCACATGCTCCGGATTCTGACGGTGGTCATCCATGACCTGGATGAGCAGTTAAAGGCCAGACAGCAGCAAGGAGGGGGTAAGTGCATGCCCATTCTGTGGACTATGTCTCACATGCTCTTTGCACTCCTTCAACCTGGTTACACTCTCACAGTTCATCTTTCTGCTCGAACAAGAGTCATGTGCCTAAATTAGGTTATGGCCCATCCTCATCTGATACACAGGTGTGGCCCTTTCAGTCTGTGACTTGTGTCACTTGGGTTGTGTGTCCCTGCTGTTGTTCAAGGTTAAGGTTGGAAACAGCATCTGTTACCGGTGCATTGTTTTGGGCTTCATCAGTGAGGCAATTGATTGACATGTGTCTGCACATTGCCAGTAATCTGACATGTACTTTGTGTGGGCTATTAATATGTGTTCTAATTGCTGCTCTGGCTCACCATATGTGTCTGGGGTACTTACCACACACCCATGCAGCAGGTGAGACAATGATGGGGCCTCAGAAGAATTTACATCATGTGTGTCACACATGCATGGACACATGCCTAGTGTTTAGGGTAATCCCATGTAGCACATGGACCAGGACAGGTATGCCTACTCCGGACATGACGTACACTCTGTTCTCCTATTCCTGTGTGTCAGCCTACATTCACTGCATTGTGAAATGTGCAGTCAGGTGTCTGCCTCTGTGTCATTGTGGAGTGGCCTAGCTTTTTAGACTCCTGGGGTGTTAAACAGTTTGAGGGGGCAGCCAGCTGAAATGTGGCTGTTGGATCAGCACAATGGGGTAACACATAGGTGTGTAATCACTTGACTGTGCCTAATGGTGTATTCTACATTAAAGTGCAGGCAGCTTTAATTCGTTCTCATCAGAGTGTGATATGATCATGTTTACAGATTTGTGCTTGCACTCACTCAACTGTAGCATTTGTATAACGTGGGATAATCTGATGCCTTAAGATGTGGGTAGTAGTGGGGGAACATGTGCACTTGACAGCTGCAGGGCTTACATTCCCCACAAAAACATGATTGTGACACAGTGCAGACTGTTTTTGGATGCACTGCCCCTGTGGCTGAAGCCAGTAATGACTGATTAGCCAGCCTGGCCTGTAGCATTGGTATACCACTTACAAATGTGTATCCTGCAGTAATATCAGTTGTCCGGCATGCAGTCAATTGTGGCATTGACCATCAATACATGAGCACATCATGGTGTCTAGTGAAGGAAGCATATCCATATTACTGACAATGTCTTTGGCCATCCCTTATACTGACACATGTAATGAGTCGTGGCAGGAGATAGGATATGTGTGTACTGACACATTTCAATCACAAATCCTGCAATTCAGACAACTGTCTATGTTGTGCATGTGTGCATATATGAGTAGTGGCATACTACATTCACCAGACAGATGGGTCCATGGACGAGAAGGATATGAGGGGCATGGTTGACTGGCTGACTGACAAATGTCTTGTTCAAATATGTGTCAGCACTTTTTGCAATATTTTGCAAATGATGCAAAGGCGTGCTCTGTAATGTGCTGTACTGACTGTGATGTGTCAGGTCAATACAGGTGACTGATGTGGATTTGTTTATCCTGATTGTTAGCAGATACATATACGGCTACTGGAGGAGACAGCTCCACGGACCAAGAGGAGCCGCAGAGCCAGACCGGGTTCGATGCAGAGGAGTCGGAGGGACCCAGTGGCACGGAGGGTGAGGGGAGCCACACTGAGGAGACCTCAGCTACAACCACCTCAGCTGAGGAACACAGCAGCTGGAGTGATGACTCCCTTGTGGAGGCGGGTGTCAGCAGACCCCAGACAACACCTACCGAGTCTGTCCCCGCCACCACCACCATCTCCACCCTCCCATCTGCTCCCATCCCAGATGTCCGTAGAGGCTCCCATGTAAGGGAGCATGTCTCCTTCGTGCCAGGCACCGCACCCCCTACCCTTGTCTCCCCTGCTGCCCTGAGTGTGGAGTCTGTGGAATTCCTTAAGCAGATCCATGTAGGGCAGACAGCGATGCTGAGTGTCCTCCATTCTCACACCAGTCTGTTGACACAACTGGTGTCCTTCATGGAGGGCATCTCATAAAACAGGTCTGCCCTACAGCGGACCATTCAGGCCATGGCCTCCACACAGATGGGAGCAGTATCCCTCCTCCAACAGTCCCTCACCCCTCCTACCTCTCCCACATCCACAATCCCCACTACCCTACCTTTCCAACGTACACAGTACACACCGGCACAGGCACGCACCACAGCAGACCCAAGCAGCACACAGCCATGCAAGACAAAATCCAGACCCACAAGAACGCACACTCCGGGGACTGATGGCACCCACAGGGGATGGGTCACAGACACACAAACAGGCGTCCACGAGCACTCCGCAGTCCTCAGATGCCTCTCCCTCCAAAACCCCTTCCCTTGCCTCACCTGCAACCCCCCCTTCCCAGCAGCTCTTCCTCTGTGACCTTGGCCTCTTCCCCACTGATCCATCTGCTCCAACTTACAAAGGGAAGAGGAAGTCACCACGCACAGAGGGAAGTTCCCCTATCACACGGACACCCTCCCCCAGGCGCACGGACACAGAGGTCCACATCCGCGAATCCCCCAGGACCAGGAAGGGCAAGACCCCACCACAATCCTGCACTTCCACCACACAGTCTCCATCCTGCAGCCCCCAAGCCACCACTCCACACCCTGCCTAGGTTCCCCCACACACCGATACCACATCCCCAAAATGCTTAGGCCCTCCCCCCTACCACATGCACTTCCACCCCCACCTCACACACTCAACCTGTTCCTGCCACTGGTGTGGATACCGTGTCCCCCCCTCTGTCCTGCCCACCTCATCTGAACCCCATTACACTCCTTTGGAGATTAGCACTGCAGTAGAGAACACATCCACCTCGTCTAACTTGGGCACTGCAGTGGAGACCCCATCCACACCATCTGACCTGCCCACCGCAGTGGTGCTGGGGCCACCCCATCTGACTTGAGCCCTGCAGTGGTGATGGCACCCACCACATCTGACTTGAGCCATGCAGTGATGATGGCGCCCACTGTGTCAGACACCTCCACTGCAGCTGCCAGTGATACTCTTGCACCTACCACCCCTCCCCTGCCCCATTCTGCTGTCCCCTGATCCTGTCCCTGCAGTGCCTGGCCTGCCACTATGCATGCCCCTCCAAGGGGAGATGTCCTCTGGCCATAGCAGTGCAGGCAAGCAATGGGTAACAACTTGTCACATGTCACCCTGGTAGGACTCTTGAAATGGACTGGCCATTGACCTTTTGATATTGTGGACTTAACAGTTACAAGGATTTATGTGCTGAATAAAGCCAATTTTTGTTATCCATTGTTGTTATCCAGTGATGTTGCATCTAATGTACATGATGTTGATGATGAGTATCATGAACTTGCTGCTGTAATGGTGTTTTAAAGGTATAAGAAACTGATTTGTTGATGTGATGGACTCCATGTGGTCCATGGAATATGTGTACTATTCCGGTATGTATCCATTACATCCTTTGCTGCAATTTCAGGGTGTAATGATAGGAACATTTGGGACCAGGATTTGTTCCTTTTGTTTGTTACTTCACATCTTTGGCATACACTGTTGCTCATATGTTGGGCTTACATTTGTGCACATTGTAAGATTGCCTGACTGGGCCCATCTCCACTGGACAGGCAGGTTTTTGCATCAATGGTACACAAGTCATCTGTGTCATCAGTGCAACTTGCTATACATGTGTATTGCGTATGTGCAGTTGACTTAAGGGACACTCCCGTACACAGGCTGATGTGACCAGAGCTTTCATTGTGTTGTAATTTTTGGCTCACTGAGCAAGTGTTATGCTGACATGACAGAGCCCTGCACAGACAACGTTTTGCACAGCTGATCTTCCCCAGGAGTGGAGTCCCCTCATGGCAGTGTGTCATTTTGTGACTTTGCCTGAGCCCATGGTGTGTGTTGTGTGAGCATGTCTATGTGTATTCCCTTCCCTTTTTCTACACAGCCTATGTTCCCTACAGATGTTCCTGTTTGTGGCGCTTGCTGAGTTGTCCTGTGTTCATCCAACATCTTTGCCCTGGGTTTTCTGGGATGTAGGTGCATGGCAAACTACTGGTCATTAGGGTGTCATCCCTAGGTGTTTTAGTTGTCAGGTCCGGGGATGTTGTTAAACGCACGTGGGACACATTCAGGATTCCCCTTGGTACTTCTGTGTTACAAACATTATGTTGTTTTCCCTATGTGGTATCTGCCAGTGAGTGGGTCACTTGTAAGTGTGTGTGACTACTACCACTCATCAGGGTCAGAGCTGCAACGTTGGAAGGTGTCGACATGTGTTCTTTGTGGCTCTCCTTGGTTCCTCATTGGTGTGGGAGTGTGGCAGGGATCCTAATGATTCTGGTAGATTTCACGTCATGCCCATGTACCGCATACTGTGCAGTGTGGCAGTCATTCACAAGGGTTGTTGACTGGCCATGTATGAGGATTTTTGGGTACCTTAGATCCCCCACCACCCCTGGGATTGTCATTCGTGCATGAGCAATGTCACCAGTCCATGTGTGCTTAGCTGATGCACATTGGTGCAGATCAAGGTGTGTGGGGTTGGGAGTGGCCAAATGTGAGTTGTCTCATGGCTAGGCCCCTACCTACATTTTGCCCATTGATTACAGGCCATGGCCAGTGATTTGTGTTTGTGTAGATGTGATGGAAGTTTGTTGGTCAGGACACATGACCCAGTGCGCACAGGTGACTGTGCACCACAATATGGGCAACATCTATCTTTGTCATCACAGTGGGATTGTCATACAGGATACTGTCACCCCAATGGAGGGTCCCTGAGGGTAGTGCTGTAGTGGGTCTGTCTCTTGCTGTGTTGGTTGCTTTTCCGCCCAGCTTGTGTCACATGAATCTGTTGGGATCCCACTCATCTGACAATGCCTGCTTGCCCACAAAGGGGTGCACAGTTCATGAGTTACTTTTGTATGGCACTGTGTACACATCTGTGTCATTGGAGTTCAGCCCACTGTCATGTGTTGAGTACTAGCCTGGGGACACTGAGATACGCACACATGTTGTGTATGATATGCAGTGTGGGGCTGCCTGTCTGTGTTTATGCATCTTAGCCACTGCATTGGTATGACTTTTGCGGTCCATTGGCTGTATGTTGTTTGGTGGTTTTTCCCTAGTGTCCCTGTGTCTCCTAACTCATCAGCCTGCACATTCATCATGTTTGGTATGTCCCATTGCTGCCATGGTATGGGACTTGGTCAGCTAACATATTCAGTCTCCACAGGATTCCTTAGTTTGTGTGTCTGTTCGTAAGGATATGTGTGTATCAATCATCATGCTCACTTTTCACATAGTCTAATTGGACACTGGAGGCATTGTCAGGGATCATGGCTGATGCTTGTCTGCACTTGGCAGAGGGTGTTCTTGTAATACACAGCAATCTTTGCCTCACCAAATCTATGTTTGTATGTGACAAAACCACTACATTGCCACAACATTGCTTGTGGTGTTGGGACCAGGAATCATAAATGCTGGTTTGAAGATGCTGCTATTTTTATGTCCACACTCAGCTTCTAGTCACTGTAGTTATGTGGGGTTTACAACCCATTACCACAATGTTCCTGATATGCTGGTGTTTTGAACCCTACAATCACCTTTTTGTCACTGTAATGATGGGGGGTTTAGACCCCATTACTACAATGATCCTCAAATGCTGGATTTTTGAACCCCACATTCACCTTTTGGTCACTGTATTGATGGGGGGTTTAGACCCCATTACCACAATGATCCTAAAATGCTGGATTTGTTTAACTCCACAATTACCTTTTGGTCACTGTACTGATGGGGGGGGGGTTTAGACCCAATTACCAAAATGATCTTAAAATGCTGGATTTTTGAACCCCACAATCAGCTTTTGGTCACTGTAGTGATGGGGGTTTAGACCCCATTACAACAATGATCCTAAAATGCTGGAGTTTTGAACCCCACAATCACCTTTTGGGCACACATGTGATGGGAGTCACAATGTATGTTCGCTGTCAGGATCTGTGTTGTGAGCATTTTACACACATAAACATACAATCTTGTCAAGATGGTAGGTGGGTGTTTGCTTACTCACCCTATGTGTTTGAATGCTGGTAGTGCTAGGCATCGAGCCCCCTATGTGTAGAGGATACTGGTAATGATGGGCATCAAGCCCCCTATGAGTAGGGGGTACTGGTAGTGCTGGGCATTCAGCCCCCTATGTGTGGGGATGGTAGTAGTGATGGGCATCAATCCCCCTATTTGTTGGGGATACTGGTAATGATGGGCATCCAGCCCCCTATGAGTAGGGGGTACTAGAAGTGCTGGGCATCCAGCCCCCTATGAGTGGGGATGGTAGTAGTGATGGGCATCCAGCCCCTATGTGTGGGGATGGTAGTAGTGATGAGCATCCAGCCCCCTATGAGTAGGGGGTACTGGTAGTGATGGGCATCCAGCCCCCTATGAGCGGGGATGGTAGTAGTGATGGGCATTGAGCCCCCTATGTGCAGGGGATACTGGTAATGATGGGCATCTAGCCACCTATTAGTAGGGGGTACTGGTAGTGCTGGGCATCCAGCCCCGTATGAGTGGGGATGGTAGTAGTGATGGGCATCCAGCCCCTTATGTATAGGGGATACTGGTAATGATGGGCATTAAGCCCCCTATGAGTGGAGATGGTAGTAGTGATGGGCATCAAGACCCCTATGAGTGGGGATAGTAGTAGTGATGGCATCCAGCCCCCTATGAGTAGGGGGTACTGGTGGTGCTGGGCTTCCAGCCCATTACGAGTGGGTATGGTAGTAGTGATGGGCATCCAGCCCCCTATGAGTGGGGATGGTAGTAGTGATTGGCATCCAGCCCCCTATGTGTAGGTGGGAGTAGTAGTGCTGGGCATCCAGCCCCCTATGAGTGGGGATGGTAGTTGTGCTGGGCATCCAGCCCCCTATGAGTGGGGATGGTCGCAGTGATAGGCATCCAGACCCCTATGAGTAGGTACTGCTGGTAGTGATAAGCCCCCCCTAGGAGTGGGGACTGCTGGTAGTGATGGGCATCCGGCCCCCTGTGAGTAGGGACTGCTGGTAGTGATGGGCACCCCCCCTATGTGTGGGGACTGCTGGTAGTGATGAACATACAACCCCTATGGTTTGGCTGTTGCTGGTAGAAGGGATATCCACCCCCTATGTGTGTGTAGCATTGCAGGGGTTTGTGACGTTTGTTTGTGTGGTCGGTGTCTGACTTACCGTCCGCGATGTACGTGTCTGTTCCTGATCCGGTCATAGATATACAGTACTGGGATGACCTGCGCGATGGGATTTATCATTGGTTCTTCTCGTACTTGCTGATTGTTGCTCCGTCTCGTACACATAGAGAGTTGCTCCTTCTCGTAGCCGTGGTTCGTGTTGTGGCGCAAATTGGACCTGCAATGCAGCTCTCCCGGATGCTGTGACGTGCTGGAAGTGGCGACCAGTTCGGTGCATATGAAGTATGCATCGTACTTGTCCAGACGGAAACTACTGTGAAACTGCTTCCGGGCGACTCAAATAGGCGTTTATGGATCCGGCTCGTACGGGATATGTTGCTAGAATAAGAGCCTACGTGCCGGTCAGGATTTTTACACATTTGCGCATCGTACTTCATCACCCGTACGGACCGGCTCCTGGAACGAGTCGGTCGCAAGGTGAGGCTACGAACAGCTCTCGGAGGGCTGTCCGAGCGAGATCGGAATCGGCCCCTTAATGTAGTTTAAAATGTCGTTTTAAAAATCATAAATATTTTTATATTTTAATTTATAATATAAATATATATATATTTTTTTTATGTTACAGGTGTATATATATATATATATTCACTGAAAAAACAATAGGTTTCAGGGGCGTTATAGTTAGGAATTAGCATTTTAAAAACGTTTGAAATTCACTGAAAAAACCATGGGTCTCAGACACGTTATAGTTAGAAATTAGCATTTAAAAAACCTTAGAAATTCACTGAAAAAAACATAGGTTTCAGAGGCGTTATAGTTAGTTGGACATTTCATTCGTACAAAACCAGTGAAATTCCCCCATTATACTTAGTTCAGCTAACTATAACTCGCACGCCCGCAATGCACTGCTGATGATGTCACATATTACATCACTCATGACATGGTCAGTGACATCACTGATGACATCACTGATGACATCTCAAATGACATCACTGATGACATCACTGATGACATCATCCATTGAATATGTGTTTTTCTGAAAATTAAATATGTTTTATATATGTATATCTCAAGGTCGATGGAAGAATAAATGGGTATATAAGTGTCTAAATGATTGATTTTTTTTTAAATTGATTGTATAACTGACTGATTAAGTGTATCTTAGTGAAGACATGGGTTAGTGAGTAATGTTGAAATAGATAATTATCTGTATCAGTCTCTCACTTTGTGTATAAGTGGCTGCATGGGTTGGTGAGTAGCTACATAAGTATCTATATAGGTTATTAGTTGTTTTTTTGAGTATCAGTACGAGTGTCTGAGTGTCTGTATGGTTCGGTGGGGGTATTACGTAGTGCATAGATGCATGAATGAGTGACTCACTGTTTGTATGTGTTGAAGACAGCATGTGTGCAAGACTGTATGGGTGGATGAGTGTGTGTATGGGTGTGTTAGTGAGTGAATGACAGTCCCAATAGTGTCTTTATGAGTAATTACATATGTTTTAAACTAGTATATGTGAGTATTGGTGTATATAAGTGAGTATATGTGAAAGTGAGGGATTGGAAGAGTTCCTGTATGAATTAGTATATGCTTCTATAAGTGATTGCTTAAGAGAGTAAGTATGTGTAAGTTTCTGTAGAAGTAAGTATGGTGGTGTGGGTCTAACTTTATATGCAAGTAAATGTATGTTTGATACTTTGTTTACATGTGTGACTATGTGTGTGAGTAACTCTATGGATGAATGTCGGTGTGTAACAGGATGTATAGGTGTATGAGTACATATGATGAGTGAATACATGTATGAGTGACTGTATAGGACTGTTGGTGAATGAGAGGATGTGTGTGGAGATCTTGGAATTACTGAAAAGGTGTGTTGTAAGTGGTATTGGTATGTCCATTGTTTTGAAAATGTTAGTTTCTATTTTTTAGTGTGTGTATCAAAGGTTATATTAGGGTGAGACGAGGTCTGCCACTCTATCACAAGGATGATGTCATCAGTGATGTCATTTGAGATGTCATCAGTGATGTCATGAGTGATGTCACTGACCATGTCATGAGTGATGTAATATGTGACGTCATCAGCAGTGCATTGCGAGCGCGCGAGTTATAGTTAGCTGAACTAACTTTAACGGGGGAATTTCACTGGTTTTGTAGGAATGAAATGTCCAACTAACTATATCGCCCCTGAAACCGATGGTTTTTTCAGTGAATTTCTAAGGTTTTTTAAATGCTAATTTCTAACTATAACGTGTCTGAAACCTATGGTTTTTTCAGTGAATTTCAAAGGTTTTTTAAATGCTAATTCCTAACTATGACGCCCCTGAAACCTATGGTTTTTTCAGTGAATTTCAAAGGTTTTTTAAATGCTAGTTTCTAACTATGCCTACAGAGGTAGGACATGTGATGAAAGAAGAAACAACGTACAGAAAGAAAAAAAAGAAAAGCAAAAAGAAGCAACAGAAGTCCTCAAAGACGAAAAAAAGTGCAGGAAGAAGGAAGACATGTGCAGAAAGAACCGACAGAGGAGCAGAAAGAGGCCTTGCTACAAAATCATCCTGTGCCACAACTTTTTCAGACCGGTACTGGTGTTAACTGACTCTGACTAACCAGGCCTAGAGCCAGTGGTATGCTAAAAGACACTTAGAATACAGTGAAAACACCTACATACACTAGGGGACACTAGGCATTGGGGTACCCCTGTGGTTAGTATGACCTCCTCTGTAAGCCCCTAGTACATAATAGGGCAGGGGGATTAAAACTACCTCTTAAAATGCGCCACGGGGTGCGTTTGCACACTGGTAAAGAGAGGGGGAGCCTGAGGTGACATGTGTGCAAACACGCCCTGTGGGCGTTTTAAGTTGGGGGATAAAGTCCCCTTGAATCCCGAGAGTCCTTGGGGGCCAACTAACCTACCAGGTATGTCCAGTAAGTGCAACAGAGTTGCATTGCAGAGAGGTGTAAAATGGGGCATGGCCTCGGACCACCTCTCTGCAACGCAGCTCTGTGGTGCTTACTGGAAGTACATGGTAGGCTAGTTGTACCCATGGAATCTCAGGATTAAATGGGACTTACTTCCCCAACTTAAAACGCGCCACAGGGCGTGATTGCACACGTCACCTCAGGCCCCGTCCTCTCCCTTCACCACTGTGTAAACACGCCCTGTGGCCATTTTAAGTTGGGAGATTAAGTCCCCTTGAATCCTGAGGGTCCCTAGGGTCCAACTAGCCCACTAGGTACCTCCAGTAAGCGCCACAGAGCTGCGTTGCAGAGAGGTGTAAAAAGGGGCACAGCCTGGACCACCTCTCTGCAACGCAGCGAAGTGGCGCCTCCTGGAAGAACACGGTGGGCTAGATGGCCCCCAGGGGCGCTCAGGACTGAAGGGTAATTATTTCCCCAACTGAAAACGCACCACAGGACGTGTTTGTACATGTCACCTCAGGCCCCGTCCCCTCCCTTCACCACTGTGTAAACATGCCCTGTGGCCGTTTTAAGTTGGGAGATTAAGTCCCCTTGAATCCTAAGGGTCCCTAGGGTCCAACTAGCCCACTAGGCACCTCCAGTAAGCGTCACAGAGCTGCATTGCAGAGAGGTGTAAAAAGGGGCATGGCCTGGACCACCTCTCTGCAACGCAGCGCAGTGGTGCTTACTGAAAGCACCTGGTAGGCTAGTTGGTCCCCACTGGCCCTCAAGATTGAATGGGAATTATTTCCTCAACTGAAAACGCGCCACAGGACGTGTTTGCACACGTCACCTCAGGCCCCGTCCCCTCCCTTCACCACTGTGTAAAGACGCCTGAAGGACTGGGCTATTCTAAGGCCCAGCGGTGCCAGGGGACAACACCTGAAACCTTCGTGGGTTACCTGTTCCGGCGTACAAAACACAGAGACACGGGACACTTCCGGCGGCGTCAAAGATCGGCGTTTATTTACTGCAGGGATACAGAAATCGCAAGAAGTACACAACGTGTAGGTTCTGAGAGACTGCTTCAAATTGCACAAGTGGATCGCTCCTTTTATACACATTTTCGTCGTTGCGCAACATGATGAACAAAAGGTTACAACTCAGTTCCCACAGTAAACTTCAAAAGGGTCGCATTCATGTTTCAGAAGCCCGGAACATAATTACAGCAACATTGCCGGTTCCCAACTGTAAAAGCACATTATCCCCACATTAAGCACATTCCATTCTGGCTGTAAACTAATTAGGAGAAGGGACAGAAACAGATGCAAAGGAAGAACAAGGATGAACAACAGCTTGAAAAAGAGTGTAGGGATCGATATCGGAAACATGATTGCCGGATCAAAGGACTCGCCTAATGCATGCATGACTGAAACAATAGACTGGCACGGCAAGATGTGCCTTGAGCGGAGCCATCTGCCTTTGCCGTGTCAACCCCCTCATCATAAAGACACCTTCAAACGAACACGTGTCCTTCGCAAAGGTTTGGGAATCCCAGGGTCACGAAGCGGACAACGTCCGTTCGCTGGCTACTTGAGGGCAAGAGACAAAATGGATGCCGTATCTAAAATGGAACCCGAGGGTTCAGATGGACATACCCAGGAATGAGACGAACCGTACATAGTAGCGTAGCGAAAACACGTACACCCACTAAACTCGTCATTTGCGGTTCGTAGATACCAAACTCGTCCATATTCGAACACACCCAAAAAGTGCCATTACGATTCTCACGGAACCTCAGACGCTCCTTTTGCCCTCATGTAGGCAAGCACTAGTCGAGATCAGAGTCAATTTCGATATTCATCAAATCGTTCAGTTGTTGCTGGAACATTATTCTATCCATCAATGTCTCCTTGGTAACAGATGGCCGTCTTATACACGTTGTGGCACAAAGACCACATAAGGCAGGACCACACTGCACACAAAAACAACACGTGAACAAAAACGTTACAACAACCCCTACGATCATCAGAATCTTCCAACCCCAAGTTGATATCAGGCCCCAAAACCATCCTAGAAGTGTCCAACCACCTTCGTCCACGTGTATGGACTCGGAGATCTTATGTAACTTCGAGATGGCTTGGTAAACAGTTGGAGCGTTGTCAGGGTTGAAAATGCAACAGCTCGAATTGATCACTTTGCACACACCACCTCTATCTGCAAGAACAACGTCTAGAACCATACGGTTCTGCAACGTCATAAGTCTATCCGCCTGAAGTTCTGCTGTTTAATTACCAAGAGCACTCGCAGTTATGTTAGCAGTCGACTCTACCACACGGGTCAACTGTCTCAGGTTCCTACTATTAACCATAGGTCCCCAAAACGGCAAGAAACCCTTAAAGAAGTCTCCTGCTTCTTGACCGGCAGTGTCCTCTTCACTAATAACGCCTCTCACAACTCTGGTCTTGTGATAGTCTGAAGCAACTGTAAAAGTTGGTGGCAAAAGATTCGCAATATAACAGGTACCCGAGAAGTCACTGGGCAACCATGTATATGCACGTTCATAACATACGAAATAGGTACCCTTGGCAGTCAAGAAAATAGGGGAAGAGAGCGTCGGTAGAACATACATATCAGTACAAGCACTCTTCCCAAGTTGTGCTCTCGGATTTCGACCAAGACCTTTCAAGCAGAATTTACCGAGGTGAGGTACGATCCATATTGGAGACGAGCTCTTAAGCTGTCTATCACCCACTGACATACTATACTCAGCCTCACTCAGATCTTTATAGGCTTGCACCTCTTCATCTGGAATAAGCGATGCATCAAAAATATCTCTATCTAAATCAGCAATCGCTATCGCCAAAAGCTTGTGGTACAGACCAGGACCGAAGTTTGCAGAGCGTGGCTCTCGACTGGGGTAGGAATCTAGTGCACTACGGAACATAGTTTGGAATGCTCGAGCTGACCCTTGGGAGCTATAAGGAAGAACCAAATTTGGAATACCCCTATCCATGGTATGTGGCATTAACCCGCACACCCAACAATTGGTAGTATTCATCACCAACTGATGCTGATGTAGGAGTTGAACGAAGGAATTATTCATAAATTCCGCACGTCTAACCTGTTCATGTTGGGGCAGAGGATGAAAGGAATGTGGAGAAACAGTGGTAATAGAACTTAGTTTAGGAGAAAAAGTAGGTGAAATGGAAGGCAATAACGACTGTATTCCAAAATACACTCCACCCACCAATAGCATAGATACAGTCAGAAACAGCAGGAATACCTGAAACAAAAAACATTTTGTTCGTATAATCTTATGCAATTTTGATCTTTGCGCCAACATCCTTTCTTCTTCCAACAGCTTAGAGAATGCCATCCTCTAAAAACCGTCCGTGACGTCCTTGACGCACTTCGTTCTGAGTAGCGATTATCAATTCCCAGGAGTTCCCAGGAGTCGACAAAAGTAACCGACCTAGTGTCAGAAACCTGCTAAACAGAAAGGAGTACCCGCACGGCCCTACGGTTAACCCGGATGATAGGTTTTCTTAAACAAACACTCAACTTAATAAAAATCTCTTAGCTGTAAAGAGCACGCACAAAAAGGAACTCAAAAATCAGAAAAGGATGTAATTGTTCTTAATGTTCGTGGCAACCGTAAAAGAAAAATATAAGAAAAATTTTATTAGTCTTTGTCACGTGGGCAAAGAAAATATCGATTTCTTCCAGGTCGAGTCTGCTCTTCAAATAATTGTTCAACTGATGGAACAGTGTTCAGTCGATCGGATGACAATACAGACCTTGATTTCTCCAAAACTGACGGCTCAACAGATGTGTCTGGCTGCAATGAATTGTCTCTTACAGGTTGAGCATCTCTAAACGGCACAAAGCATAGAGGGGTCTCGGTCTCCGTTGCCACAATACCAGTTCTCACCCAACTGTCTGCTGGTGAAGGGATTGGAACCTTCTTGGTATGGGTGGCGTGTACCCAGTTCTTCCTGCCTTCCAACCGAACTGCAGTCCTTGTAGCCAGCAGCACTTGGAAGGGGCCCACAAATCTCGGCTCCAAGTTACGTTTTCTGCAAAAATTGCGGGTAGCAACCCAGTCACCCGGTTGAAGCTGATGTCCAGGACCCTCTGTCTGTGCCGGTAAAGCTTCAAAGACCTGTTGATGAATTAACCTCAGTTTAGCAGTCAGATCATGAAGATAATCAATTAGCATTGGATACTCAAGACTATCAAAGGCCTTAGGCCTTGGGACTCCCCAAATGTTCGCAGGGCGGCCGAACACAATCTCATATGGGCTAAGCCCTACTCGAGAGTGCACAGTCGCTCTGGTTGATAAGAGAGCCAGAGGCAAGGCATCAGGCCATGACAAACCAGTCGTAGCTTGTATCTTCGCAAGTTTCAACTTCAGAGTACCATTGTACCCTTCAACCAAACCCGCTGCCTGGGGATGATTGGCGCTATGGAATTTCTGTCGAATTCCAAGGCCCTTACACACACTCTGCATCACGCTTCCCACAAACTCACTTCCGTTATCTGACCACACAATCCGTGGCATTCCATACCGAGGAAAGTATTCCTTCAGTAGGACTTTCGCTGTGGACAGGGCAGTATTATCCTTAAGAGGATAGGCCTCGATCCATCTGGAGAACGCACAAACCACAACCAAAACGTACTTCAGATTATTGCATCTCTCCATATGGATGAAGTCCAGCTGGATAACCTCAAAGGGACAGGCAGGAGGAGCAAAATGACCGGGTGGAGTGGGGGTGCCCTTGCCAGGATTATGCATCAAACACACCATACAATTCTTAACCACCCTCTCAGCACATTTAGCAAAACCATCGTTCTTCCATACAGGGGACAATAACTTACATATACCTTTCGCACTAATGTGTGACAAACCGTGAGCCATAGTCACAACAGCTAGCACATATGCATCCGGTAACATCCACCTCTGATATTCTGACAAGTCAACCCAACATCCATGCGTGTCTAACTTTCCCGTGCTTTCTTTCCACTTGATCTTTTCAGTTTCAGTGGCCTCATTCTGAATTGCTTTCACGCTCTCAACAGTATCTTCACACATACCAGTCTCCGCCGGCCACCTCACTGAACTCGTAACATACATTCGGGTTGCAAGATTCTTAGGCGTTTCTTTAGCAATCTCATCCGCAAATGCATTACCACGACCAATGTCATCCGTAACCTTTCGATGCGCACTACATTTAATGATCGCCACCTGTTTAGGCAATGTAAGTGCATCCAAAAGATCGTTCACGAGCTGTCCGTGTTGGATCTTCGTACCATGCGATGTCATAAATCCTCTTTCTCTCCACAATCGACCAAAACTATGTGCAACACCAAACGCATACTGACTGTCGGTAAACACATTCACTCGCTTTCCCTTAGATAAAACACACGCTCTTGTCAACGCAATCAATTCTGCCGCTTGCGCTGAATTCTGACTCAATCTCGCAGTTTCCACAACCGTGCTCAATGTCACTACAGCATTCGCAGTCGTCACATCACCATTCGGCAACTTAAAACATGAACCATCAACATACAAAGTGCCATCGGGGTCTGTCAATGGAGTGTTTTTCAGGTCCACCCGACCCTTCGTTTCTTCCTCAGTTCGTAAATAACAATCATGTGGTGGTACATCATCTGATTCCATATTAGTCGGCAACAATGTCGCCGGATTCCGCACATTACAACGCTTGATCTGTATATGACTTGCCAAAAGTGTCAACTCATACCCGGACAACCTTGCACTCGTCAGATGTTGAGTTCTTGTCCGATTCAGGAGAGTGTCAACTGCATGCGGAACCATCACTATGAGCATATTATCCATGACCAGACCTGCGGATTGTCGAATAGACACCGCAGCTGCCGCTGTCGCTCTCAAGCAACTTGGCAACGCTCTAGCTACCGGGTCTAAAGTCGCGGAAAAATACGCACACGGACGCTGCTTACCACCAAATTGTTGCGTCAAAACACTCAACGCACAACCTTCTCTCTCGTGAACGTATAGTGTAAATGGCTTACTGTAATCAGGAGTACCTAACACAGGAGCCGAACACAACGCATCACGTAGCTCAGAAAAACTTTTCTGACATTCTTCCGTCCATGGCAAAGGAGTCGAAACATCCTTGCACGTAAGGGCTATCAATGGCTTCGCTAACAGTGAAAAGTTCGGAATCCACTGCCTGCAGTATGACGTGATACCGAGAAAGGCACGCACATCTCTCTGAGTTGTTGGCACAGTCATTCGAGCGATCGCTGCAATTCGTTCTGGGGTCAACCTTCTTCCCGCCTTTGACAATAAGTGACCTAGATAGGTTACTTCTTGACAACAATATTGTAGTTTAGAAGGTGACACTTTGTGATGTAAGTCACATAGATGCTGTAACAGTGATACTGTAGCAATTCTACAAATCTGTTCAGTGTCAGCAGCTATCAACAGATCATCAACGTACTGAATCAAGGCCGCACCAGGCGGTAACACAAACGCATCAAGTTGACTCTTAAGAGCTTGGCTGTAGATCGATGGACTCTCACAGTAGCCCTGAGGTGCGCGTTTGAACCTGAAACTGCGACCACCTAATGAGAAACCGAATAGATCTCTACTTCCCTCAGCAATTGGAATGCTAAAGAAAGCATTCTTCAGATCAATTACCGAGAACCATGATGCAGAAGCTGGAATCAGAGTCAGCAAAGCCGTGATGTCAGGCACCACGGGAAACTGTGGAATAACAATTTTATTGACCTCCCTTAAATCAATAACAAAACGATACACAGGAGGCTTGGATGGATCAGTTTGTTTCAAAATAGGCAGCACAGGACTATTACACACGTTACCCCGAGTTTCTTCAATGACATCTTTATCGATCAAATCGTAAATGATCGCTAATAGTGCTCGTTCTCCATCAAGAGAGATACGATACTGGGGAATGCGCGGCAATCGCACATTTGATTTCAATTGAACAACATAAGGTGGTATATCCAACAGGCCTACGTCATTGGGACCTGTCGCCCACAAAGACTCGGGAAGAGAACTCAATTCCGGTGGGAGCTTATCAATCGACAAATACATGGGAGAGATCACTCTCTGACCCAACGTAAGCTCCACTCCAGCGGGAGAACAGTACAAAGTCGCATAGAACCGCTTCAACAAATCCAGGCCCAAAAGATTCTCACCACAACCAGTAGTCAAAATCAAAGGAGCTTCCAACTCACGAGACCCAATTGTAAGGGGCAAAGGGCTAGAAACTGGATTGCTAACGGGGGCGCCAGAGAATCTAACGGAAACATTCGTTAAGCCAGACAAAGGCGCGCCAGGGAGTTTCGAATGCATAATTGAACTTTGCGCTGCACCAGTGTCCAACAGAAAAGGCTCAACTACGCCCAATGTGGCAACTGCGACATAAGGCCCTCTCTGATCAACCGGAACCGATACTACTCCCTTTCTTTGTCTATGGCTGTCCTAGTAATTACCATCAGCATCAACATCATGCTCGACATAATAGTCGTCCACATGATACTGTGCAGATCTACCAGACGATGGATCGCGCCGATCAAAGCAATTTTGCGAGTCTAATGAAGTGGCAAAACGCTCAGTCTGATTCTGAGTAACACCACGACCTCTACCACGTGACGCTTGTTGAGGACCACTACGACCTCCTCGAGCCGAAACACCATTGTTTCGGTCACGCAAAACTGGACAAGCAAACTTCAAATGGCCCTCACCCCTACAATATGCGCATTGATTATACCCCAACATAGAGCGAGGTGTAGGGGAGTCAGTACGCGACTGCGATCTAGAAAACTGCGATTGTAATCGATTTGGCTGTTGCGAGTCATTTTGATTCGAGCGCAGAGGATACGCTTGCTGCAATAAGACCTTAGTTTTAAGATCCTTCGTTTTCTTATCTGCGCGTTCGCTTTCTTCTTTCTCTCTATTTTCGTAGTATTGGGCCGTGGCTAATATCTGAGCAGTAGTAGAAACGGCCCACGAACTTTCAGAATTCTGCAACTTGTTGCTTAGTTCAGGCAACAAATTCGATACAAATTTATCAACAAACAATCGCTGACCTCCTTCAGAGCTCATATCCTGACCACTATGATCGATAAATGCCTCCTCAAATCTCGTAAAGAAATCGGAGACGCTCTCGCCCTTCTTTTGTTTGCACGCTGACAATTTGTCCCAATTAACGCGTATTGCTGGCATAAGCGTCTTCATAAGTGTAATTATCCTCTGGGGCAGATTCTCAATGATCTGTTCAGGTTTAGCCCCACCAACTTGCCGTCCGTCAGCCGCCGCAAGAGCAGCCCAATCACCGCCTAACTCAGCTGCGTGATTCTCTTGACGGATTTTTGCCCAAATCGGTTGAGGCACTACGTTACCAAACAACATGTCGATATCGGCAAGGTTCATGACAGTAGCATCCACTAATTGGGATAACTCCTTGTAATAACCTGCAGGATTTTTGCGGGGTCAGGCAAAGTTTGCTTTACCTGCAAAACTTCCGATCGCTTCCACGGGAGGTGTATCCAAACTCTCTGAAAGTGTGGTAGAACAACAGGATTAGCAGCAGGATCACCTGGCATCCATACTGGGGGAACTTCCCGCATAGGATACTGACCAGGTTGAGCCATCCACTCCTCAGTTTCATCCTTAAACAATGCTCGAGGTTGTACTGTAGATCGAAAAGATATCAGATGCTCTAAAGCACGTCGGACACTACCACCCACAATCATACCAGTCGAAAACTGATTCTGAAGTTCAGTGATCTCGGGCGGTACATTGTCTACCTCCTCATTATCCCACTCTTCTCTCAAGGATTTACACATTTCCTC
This sequence comes from Triturus cristatus, assembly GCF_964204655.1. Classification (NCBI taxonomy): domain Eukaryota; kingdom Metazoa; phylum Chordata; class Amphibia; order Caudata; family Salamandridae; genus Triturus; species Triturus cristatus. The sequence goes on along the minus strand of NC_140587.1, from coordinate 887,584,710 downwards.
GAACACAAATCTTTGTGTGGGCTCATTGAACTGGGAAAATGTCTCAAAAACTATACGCGAAGTGTGCTTCGCAGGATGCCTAATCCATTTACGTGCCATTTTCACTAACGACTCACGTTCCCTACCATCAGGAATTTGACTGCGCCTCTGAGCAACATCAGAAAGATCAGATCCAAGTATTGGTCCGAAAAGTGGAGAATAGAGATTAGCGACAGCATTAAATATACGACTACGAACGGAAGGAGAAGAAGAAGGAAGCACAGGAGCAACAACTTTAGGAGTAAACGTAGAAGCAGTAGCGGTAGTCGGGATAACGGGAGTAGTAGCAAGATTGGGCTGATGAGATACTGGCAAAGGAGCAGTAGGAAAAAGAGCGGGTAAAGGAGGATGAACAATTTGTGGCACAAGGGGATTCGGAAGGACAGGAGGAACGACGGGCTGACCAGCAGCCGCCAGAACAACAGGTTGAGGAACAGGAGGAATCACAGGACCCACAGTATCTGGTGCATAGGGAGGTGGTGATTTCAATAGATAAGACAATATGGGATCTTCTACCGCTTCTTCTCCCGTCTTATCAGAACTAGACGGTAAAACCGGATAACATTTATCCACCGCCATATGATGAAGTCTAGCACAAACTTCCTGCTCCTTCTCGTCTTTGTCTCGCTGATACTGTTCTGCATTTCGTATCACCGCAATAACACCTTCTCTCTTATTTTTCTTAATTTGTTTGATTTCTTTCTGCTTGGCCTCTTTACGCCATAACCGAAAGGAATCAAACATGGCCGGCCTAACTTTCTTTTTAAACAATTTAGCTTCAAGATTATCTAATATTGCAGTTTCGAAACTACCATGTGATGGCCAACTAAGAACACCATCATTTTTAGTGTAACGAATCCAATAGTCATTGTATACAATAGGACCTACTCCGTGGTGACTATAGAGCTCATAAATTGGAGTTCCAACTGGAGGTATCGGACATGAATCCTCCAGTCGGGAATCCGTGCTGCAACATTTAAGGAAACCAAACAAAGTACTACGGCCAGGCATCGTGCACACTAACCGAGTTTACAAACTTCAAGGGCTATCGAATTACGATATCCTCGCAAAAAAATGCAAGACCCTCGGTTTTGGCAATTGCAATCGTCAAATAAAACCCAACAACTAAGAACCAACAACTAAGAACCACAAATGCAATGGAACCATGCAAACAACCAAGGTTAGCGACCCACAAATACTTCACTGAAAGAGCAATGGCGTCACCAGGAAGGCCCGTCTATCGTTTCGCCGTACAAAGGACTACGCCAGGCACCAAAACAGGTCGACAGTCAGGGCATCAGTCCGTCGCAGCCGTCAGGAGGCGGGAATCTTCGCGGGAAAAGTCTTCAGGCCACTTATTTCGACAACTGGATCGATGAAGCGGGGTGCACCTTCCCTCGGAGATTTCACACGAAGTTCCTCACGATCGTCGGGCTTTGGACCGGTACCGCTGATGTCGCCCCACGTTGGGCGCCAACTGAAGGACTGGGCTATTCTAAGGCCCAGCGGTGCCAGGGGACAACACCTGAAACCTTTGTGGGTTACCTGTTCCGGCGTACAAAACACAGAGACACGGGACACTTCCGGCGGCGTCAAAGATCGGCGTTTATTTACTGCAGGGATACAGAAATCGCAAGAAGTACACAACGTGTAGGTTCTGAGAGACTGCTTCAAATTGCACAAGTGGATCGCTCCTTTTATACACATTTTCGTCGTTGCGCAACATGATGAACAAAAGGTTACAACTCAGTTCCCACAGTAAACTTCAAAAGGGTCGCATTCATGTTTCAGAAGCCCGGAACATAATTACAGCAACATTGCCGGTTCCCAACTGTAAAAGCACATTATCCCCACATTAAGCACATTCCATTCTGGCTGTAAACTAATTAGGAGAAGGGACAGAAACAGATGCAAAGGAAGAACAAGGATGAACAACAGCTTGAAAAAGAGTGTAGGGATCGATATCGGAAACATGATTGCCGGATCAAAGGACTCGCCTAATGCATGCATGACTGAAACAATAGACTGGCACGGCAAGATGAGCCTCGAGCGGAGCCATCTGCCTTTGCCGTGTCAACCCCCTCATCATAAAGACACCTTCAAAGGAACACGTGTCCTTCGCAAAGGTTTGGGAATCCCAGGGTCACGAAGCGGACAACGTCCGTTCGCTGGCTACTTGAGGGCAAGAGACAAAATGGATGCCGTATCTAAAATGGAACCCGAGGGTTCAGATGGACATACCCAGGAATGAGACGAACCGTACATAGTAGCGTAGCGAAAACACGTACACCCACTAAACTCGTCATTTGCGGTTCGTAGATACCAAACTCGTCCATATTCGAACACACCCAAAAAGTGCCATTACGATTCTCACGGAACCTCACGCCCTGTGGCTGTTTTAAGTTGGGAGATTAAGTCCCCTTGAATCCTGAGGGTCCCTAGGGTCCAACTAGCCCATTAGGTACCGCCAGTAAGCGCCACAGAGCTATGTTACAGAGTGTTGTAAAAAGGGGCATGGCCTTGCCCACCTCTCTACAACGCAGCGCAGTGGCGCCCACTGAAGGTAAGTAGTGGGCTAGGTGGCCCCCAGGGACTCTCAGGATTGAAGAGGAATTAATTCCCCAACTTAAATCGCGCCACAGGGTGTGTTTGCACACATGTCACCTCAGGCTCCGCCCCCTCCCTTCACCACTGAGCAAAAACGCACCCCGTGGCGTGTTTTGAGTTGGGGGATAAAGTCCCCTTGAATCCTGATGGTCCCTGGGATCCAACTAGCTCACCAGGTACCTCCAGTACGCGACACAGAGCTGTGTTGCAGAGAGGTGTAAAAAGGGGCGTGGCCTCTGCACACCTCTCTGCAACGCATCTCCCTGGTGCATCCTGGAGGTACCTGGTAGGCTAGTTGGCCCCCAGGGACCCTTAGTATTCAAGGGGAATGAATTCCACAACTTAAAACTCACCAGGGGGCGAGTTTGCACAATGGTGAAGGAAGGGGGCGGGGCCTGAGGTGACATGTCTGCAAACACGTCTTGTGGCACGTTTTAAGTTGGGGAATTAATTCCTCTTCAATCCTGAGGGTCCCTGGGAGCCAACTAGCCCACCAGGTACCTCCAGTATTGTGGGTGGCGGTCCCCAGGGCCATCGAGAGCTCCAAGAGGGGGGCTGCGTGGCCCCCTCCCACCATTTACACAGCCCCAGGGAGGTGGTGGTCCCCGGGGCTCGGGGGTCCGTAACGAACCCCCCAATTTGCATACTTAGTGCCCTGGGGAAGTGGCGGTCCCCAGGGCATGTGGGGGGGCCATTTGCCCACCGCAAATATTTTAGACAATCCCCGGGGGTGGCGGTCCCCGGGGCTTTGGGGGGGCCTTCGAGCCCCCCACCCATTTAATTCACAAGCCCCGGGAGGTAGCAGTCCCTGGGGCTGCGGGGGGCCATGAGCCCCCACGCAAATATTTTTGAAAAGCCCCGGGGGTGGCAGTCCTCGGGGCTGGGTGGCCCCTTTGGGCCCCCCATTACAATATAAAGATTATCCTCGGGACTTGGCCCACTCGGGGGCTAAATAATAACGAAGCGCGGGAGCCCGCGCTTCGTTTTTTTTTTTGCGGCCGGATCCTCGGATCCTCCGCGCATCCCGTGATTTTAAAAATCCTTGTGGGACCCCCTGAGAATGCCTAGGGGGTCAGGGTGTTTCTACCCTGCCCCCTTTTCGTGTTTTGCGTGATTGTTTTTCTTCTGTTTCCTGGTTAATAAGACTAAGACTTAGCCATGTCTTCAAATGATTTCTAAAAGTTAGCAAATCCAGCATTGTAGGTAGCTCCTGAAGGAGCCTATACTTGTGGGTGGCAGCTAAGAAGTTAAAAGAGCGTCCACCCATCTGTAATTTCTTCATTCTTTTGCAGAATATCAAGGCCTAGCTAGCTGGTTTGACATTTTGAGTGTGTTTGTAAAAGTTGACTTTATTTCACAACAAAGTTAAAAAAGGTTTCCATTTGGTCAAGATCTATCTCATGCCGTTCATACCTCCAAGACACTTAATTCACCAGCACGCTTCATTTCTCACTCTGAATGTATCAAAGCACTTATACAATACCAAAATATATATGTATTTTATTCCATAAAAACCTGTCTATTGGTACAATTTATATCACCACAGTATATTAAAAACACTTTAAAACGACATTCCACAAAAGACACAATTCTCAGTAATTACAATATCCCTAACGGAGAATGAACACAGACAATGAACTTGAATCCTGCTGCTCGGAACCTGGGCTTAAAAAGGAGAGCGGGCTCCCGCAGTGCGGGAAGCCCGACTTTTGTTGTTGAATTCTGCTGCTCGGAACCTGGGGGAAGTGAAGCCCAGGACTATCTGTCCACACCCCCTCGCGGCCGCTGCCGCCAACGTCAGCTAGGCAGCGCCCGGAGGCACTTAAAAAGGAGAGCGGCCTTCCCCAGCGGGAAGCCCGACTTTTGTTGTTGAGTCCTCCTGCCCGGAACCTGGGGGAAGTGAAGCCCGGGACTACCTGTCCCAACCCCCCTCGAGGCCGCTGCTGCCAACGTCAGCCAGCTAGCGCCCGGAGGCGCTTAAAAAGGAGAGCGGGCTCCCACAGAGCGGGTCTGCACAGGGGCATGCCCAGGCCGTGCCCGGGCTAAGCCCGGGCCAAGGGCGGGCCCATCTGCGCCTGTCAGCAGCCGGAAGAGGCCGGGCTGGGTCACCCCCCTAAGTTCTCAAAGGGGACCGGGATAGATGCTGGAAAGCGGACCCTGTAAAGGTTCACTAAGGTTAGTAGCATAAGGCAACCAGTGCATTTGCTACCGGACACTAACCTGATTCATCTGTGAACGATGGGAGGAGAGCAGGGGCGGGGAAGCCAAACGCAGCACCAGCGCAGCCGGCCTCCTCTATCCAGCAAACTTCAATAGACCGGATGCTACAGAGAACCATTGTCGTAGTGGCAAATGAAATTGAACTAACAGAAAGACGACTATCCCTCACACCGATCCTCGCCACACCTCCTAGCCCACTTGACCTAACAGGTTCGCCACTGACCACGGACCAGGAACACACCTCCTCCAAAACAATACCTTCCGTAGAAAGTAGGGCGGACGATCTACACCCAGGAGGGGCCCGCTCAAAAAAAGGGAAAACCAAAGCCACCGCATCCAGAGGGCCCAAACAAAAAGATCTACCCCCTGAGGCTTCTATTGCTGCAAGGGCAAATGACCATAGCTTCTCTTCCAAAGGTGGCCCAGAACAGCCAGCCTGGGTCATGGACGTGGTAGTGGACATGCAGGTCCAAGTAAGGACCATAGTGAGGGACGAACTAAAAAATGTATGAGATTGGGTCGATAAGCTTGCAAAACTGGTTGAACGCTGGGTGGACATACGACCTGGTCCACTGCTCCCAAAAATTAATACGCCCCCTCCCAACAAAACACCACAAATATATCCGGAGAAGGAGGGTAAGCAACCCAGTAGTCCTAAGGGGGTGGGGAAAGGAAACACCACAGACGGACAGGAGTACAAGCAGGGAGCACAGAAGGAAGTAATGAACGCCCCAGGGGCAGCCAGTAACTCTGAAACCTACCCTAGTGGTGCGAGGGCCAGGCAGCGGAGCAGGCCACAGGGGGGACCCCATGAGGCAGGGAGAGCCCTCCCGTGTATCAACCTACCCCCAGCCTCAATCCCCTATGTAGCTATCTTGGCAAGAGTTCCTGAACTAAAAAAAGGCACTAGGGAATCCTATTATGATTTGAAGAATAAATGTACCCATTGTCTAATCAACAACAAACAGTTCTCTAACAGAGAAGTAAACAACATCATTATGATTCGTAGGGTGGGGTGGGTAGGCTGGAGACCCAAAGACATTACTGACGACTGCATTGTCATCAACTTTAGGAACAAGGTGACTGTAAACTCTCTCCTAGATCACCACGTATATGGGTTTCGGAGGTCTGTCAATTTACTGCCCTTAGGCTATTTTTATCCCCCAGGCCAGTATCCACAAGAGCCTAGAGGAGCCTATTACCGGAGATGGGCAATTCAACAGAGCAATCAATTTTTCCCACCCCCGCAGGGACAATTATCTCCACCTTTTTTTAACATCCCTGTGAATTATATGTTCAGTCCACTGGAGGCACTAGATTGACTGAGCAAAGAAGCACCCCCCACACAAGATAAAGCTCAACCTCCAGAGGAGGGGAAATGCATCATATTAGAGGACAAACCGAACCGAGATCTTATGTGTAAACTGAACCTAGAAATAACCCTTGTTGACACATACTTAAGCAAACCAGCAACCTAGGGATGCAAATGCCTCCCCTACAGCCAGAAATGTACATATTCTGAATCCCAGCCCAAACTCACCTCCCCAAAAGGAATCCATTATAGATAGTAAAATCATCGAACCCCACTTATATGTCACACCAGTGCACTCCCCAAGCGTAAAAATACTTTCCTGGAACACAGTGGGATTAACATCTAAGTTGTAGAACCCTGACTGGGGACTCTTCATTGAACACCATGAAATCTGTATGTTCCAAGAAACATGGTCTAGGGACGAGTTGAGTAGACCAGGGTACGCGGTCTTTAGCATCCCAGCCAACCACGCGGGGAGAGGTAGACCCTCAGGGGGACTGTCCATTTGGGTTGGAGTCCAGGAAGGTAAAAACGAGAATCATGGAACACAAGAGCACCATTTAATGCAGGAAACAAGCTACTAAGCTTACTAATCACTTCCTGTTGGAGAATCACTCAGCGGATGAACTATCCTGGACTGTCTTAGAGCGTCCCTTAATCACATCACGCGTCACAGATACAGCCAGATATCTGTTCATTAAAGAACAAAGCTTGGTACATAAACTCAGGTCGGATGTGTCGGCAATGAAAAGTCACTCGGGGTTACTTTATGTGGCCTTGTAAATATGAGCAAGTCCATTACACTGTAAGTGCGTCAAAAAAAGTGACGCACCAGCAGCGCAATGGGCTTGTAAATAAGGCCCTGCGAGGTTAATTGTAACCTTGCGACCATTATAATACTATTTATTATTGACAAGGCACCAGAAGGTGAGCATGCCACTAATGTCAATTGAGAACCTGGTCTTGTGGCGGACCCCCACAAAAAGTCTGATATGCATGTTCCCATACTCTGTTAGGTTGATTCCATACACCTTCATAATACATAAACTAGAATGTTTGATGTGTTCAAGCAACATGGGTTGAGCTTTGTGTTGATTTTGCAAAACTGAGCCAGCAAAGATGCAATATCGCATGGTAAATGTTTCTCCCCCAGATTTACCCGGTGTACTGTATCTTTGTTCACACTTAAAAACTCAATAGATTGTCTATTTTTGAGAAAACACCGATCCCAGATTTACTCTTTCCTATTTAGTAAATTGTATATAGTCTTGCAAAGCACATATAAGAAGCACATCACCAATGGATTCGCTTTGCCTCCAACAGCCAGGAACATTCGTTTGAATGCACCTTGGGTCAAATCTGGTGCAATGCAATGAATACATATGTGGCACACATCTCAGAGCAGCTACTTTCCTTTTTATTTTCAAGAAGCGTGTCGATTCATCAGGAACACTATACTGGAAAGCTATTAACATGCACAGAGTAATTTAAATCCACTTTGCTGCCCTTCTCGCAATTTGCTTTTCATGTCTAATTTATGGCTGCTGGTTTTTGTTCTGTTTGCCTCTTTTTTCACTTTGATATATATTTTTTACTGCGGTTTCCGTTTCTTCTTTCCTTTGTGATTTTTCAAACTCAGAGACTTTTAGTGTTTGGCGTATTAATGATTGCATTACTAAATGTCACCCCATTAGAGACAAGGTTCCATTTTTCCAAGCATTATATCTCCACCCCGGTTAATTCATTATGCCTAATGTCCTAATGCATCTTGCTTATTCAGGTCTCAGATAGATTTAGGATTATCAGTTAGAAAATTTGTGATATGATCTTGTCAGTTTAATACAATGCTTATTTTTGTGATCTTCATTTCAAAATAATCACAGACTGCCGCTTTTCTCTTGGGAGAAATAAAGTTGCTTTGTGAGGAAAGTGGTTGACTTGGGGCTATTTATTTTTAGTAATGTTTTTGCTAGCTCTAATTGTTTTCCATGACAAGCTATAAATAACCTAAAAAATGTCAGAACAGCAGAAAACTAGCTGAAATTCAGAGAGATCACACAGAAATTCGCAATGTTGTCTATATCTAATTACTATATTTTGTAATTGTTTGTGATGGCAAGCACAGCAGAAAAAGCGAACAAACAAAAGCCAATACAAATAACATGTCCACATATAAATGAGAGGGAGAAAGGCATAGAGCAATGGGTCAGTTTCACATAGATTTATCGATGAGGTGTAATGTACTCTTGTTGTACTCTTGACTTGCTCTTTAATCCCAGGGGTAAGCCTGGCATACCTCTAGCTTTACTCCCTAGAGTTGAGTACTATGGTAGTAGCAACTGGATCTCTGTAAGCAGGCCCTCCATATTTACCACTAAAATGTTGGATGTGTGTGCTGAAATTCAGTCAATATATTATTGGCCTGGTTGAGGCCACCAACGGTGGAGGATGCTTTCAGTCGATGCTCGAACAGTGCTAAAAAGCTAAATATTTGGTGAAAACTGTACCACGCAAAACTCCATCACTTAGCATAAGTTATTCTACCTGCCCATATCAAAGCTGGTGAAGGAAAACTATTCTTAACTGTCATCCAAAATAATTAAGATACCAACATCCATGATGCTTCTGAAAAATCTCTAAGTTGTGCAGAACATGCATGAGCTAGCTAACAATTTGCGGATTTTCAGAATTTGGCTAATGGTGTCGGATGACTTCTACTGTTGCTTTTCTCATTTTTCTGTAAAACTTAACACCATGACTCTTCACCAATAAACATTACCATGATCTGTTTCTTCTTATCTGCTGTCACCACTGAGAGTTTGTCTTCTGGGTACCAGTTTCCCCTTATCTCCAAACACCTCTCACAATCACTTTACAAAGCTTTTTATGTTATCAGGGTTGTCTTCCTCCATCTTGACTACACAGCAATACAATTCCTTCTGTATCCTGTTGTCCTAGGTCTACTCCTAAGACAGTTCTTTAGGCTTGATGTCTGTGTACCTCAGGATTCTCCTTCACCCTCAAATTAACTCTTTGAAGGAAAGGAAAATGTTTAACTCTGGCTAAAAATGAATTGCAATGTACCACCACTGATATTTCAAACGTTGATCTGCACCAGGGTTAAGTCACAAGGCTTCTCATTTACAAAGTGGAGTTTATGATCTATCAACTGCTTCAGCAGCACTGTCCCATCTTCTGAAACATTAACCACGTGCTCAGACTGAGGCTGCAGCTGTCACCTATGTTATGTTATTTTCATTTATACAGCGCACAGCTACTCAGAAGTGTCCCAGCGCTATAGACTGCTGGGGAACCCGTCCTGGCTATCCCTGTGAGATGGTCCCTTTTTGGGTATCTCCAAGGTGAAACCAGGCATCCCTGGTGTCTGTGGGGGGCCGTTGTAGAGATGAGGCAAGCTTAATGCCCAGAGTTGCCGAGTGTGTTCCTAGTTAGAGTAGGTACCAAGGCGAGAATTATCGAGTCCGTTTTGACCCTGGTCCACGACCCTGCCGCATCGGGAATTGAACCCTGGTCCCTGGCAGATTCTCTGCTTACGGATCTGCCACCTCTAACCAGTGAGCCACACCTCTCCACCTATCTCTAAGCTAGATGTAATATTGACCCATCACATGAGTTGAAATATCTCAAACGGTGACAGGTTTCAGAAAAGCAAACTCGTTACAGTGATCAAACCTGTCACTGTTTCGCAGCTTCTCTGTGCCTTCCAGATCAAGGGAAAACAATCTCAATAGTAAACCAAGTGGTGGTTGCAAAACAGCTATGCCCTATAGGAAGTCAGGCTTAAGAGAGAAAATGTCCAAATACTTGGGGAGAAACTGAAAGAACTCTATTTCTACCTTAGTCCTTAACTCCACGCTCCATGAGCACTCATTGAAAATATGATTGGTTGCATTGAATAATGATGGTTGAAACACTAAGGGGCAGATTTACAAGCACCTTGTGCCACTGGTGCGTCACTTTTTGTGACGCACCGCAGCGCATTTCACTGTCATATATTTACAAGGACAGGAAAGGCCACCCTGGGTGACTTTTCCTGTGCTTGTAAATACAGCCCCTTTACACGCAGCACTTTGCAGGTGTTGCTGTGAGTGTTCCCATGCCACACCCATGGAACCTGACACATTTCCAGATTTATGAGGAATCGTAAACCTGGAAATGTGTCGGAATACTTAAAATGTTTTTTTCCTCTTTCGATGCGTGCTACATTCTAAAGCACACACTGAAAGAGGAAAACACCTCTAGTGATTGCTTTTGTGCAGGAAGGTGCCCTTTCCTGCACAAAAACAATCACCCCATGATGCAGGCATCCTTGCAGCATGGTGCAACGATGCTTGTGCCAGCGCATGGTAGCTGTTTGTGTGCCAGCACTGGGGAGAGCGCAGAAATGCGACATATTATTGTAAATATGTTGCATTCCTGTTCTTTGAAAGTGCTTCAGTGTGGCGCAGCCAAAGGGCTTGCGGTGCCACACTGTGGCACTTTCTTGTTAACCTGCCCCCGAATCTCCTGAGGTCTCTTTTTGTATCACTAGCACAGACACACTCACAGCTCTATCATGCTATGGTTACTCTCTAGACTATTTTAAAAAAATTAATAGGTAGTAAAGTAGCCACCCAAACAGTTACTACTGTGAAAAGGAAAATATCACAGTTATGACAGAAATGGGACACAGAGAAAACAAAAATGTTTTAACAACTGTTAGAACCGGCGGTCTCTAGTTGGCAGAGGTATACACTTCTGACAAATAGGGACCAACCAACTCTAGTCAGGGAAAGGGGATTACACACTCAGATAACCCCTGCTACCCCCTTGGTAGCTTGGCAGAGCAGACAGGCTTATCTCAGAGGCAGTGTGTTAAGCATTTATGACCACATACAGTAAATAAGTGAATACACTACAGATGGACACGACACAGAAGTTATTATAAAAATAGTATTTTTATATAAGGCTTAGCACAAGACCAAATAACGACAAAAATATACCACAGTCTTAATAAATACTCTTTGGAAGGAAAAATGATAGTTCAAGTAAGGTTTCTTCTTGGCAAATAGTTCTTTTGCAACAAAATTAAGTATTCTTCTGAAACACAGTTCTTTGGCAACAATGTAACCCCCACAGGAGTCACACGACGTCGAGTCTACAGGATTCCCAAGGTTCAGCGTCGACCGCGAGGAGCGCTACGTCGAGCCTGGAGTTGCAACAGACCCCACAAGTACATTACCTTGAGAAATGAAGAAAACGATGATCCATGGCGTCGAGATGTCGACGTCGAGGTCGGCGTCGATCATGCCTCGGATTCGGGTCGATCCGCAGCGGCGTCGAGGGATGTCGGGCTGGAGCAGCGCTCACGGCGTCGAGAAGGGCGTCGAGTCGATGCGATCAGCAGCGGCGTCGGGACGGGGTCGCTTGGAGGTGGAGCCGATACTCACTCCTCACTGGCGTCGATACCGGCGTCGAGACGGGGTCACTTGGAACTGGGGCCGATACCCACTGCTCACTGGCGTTGCTGCTGGCGTCGATCGGGCCCGGCGGCCGGCGTCGAAGGCTCGGGACACTGGAGCCGTTACTCACGATGTCGAGCTGGATTCGGCGGCGTCAGCGGTGTCGAGACTGCAGATTTTCCCTTGTGTACTGGAAACAACACTTTCCAGCAATTCAGCAATTCAGTAGATGGTGAAGTCCTTTGGCCCTGTGACTTCAACATGAGACTGGCACTCTTCTAGCCCTTGGAGATTTCCTAGCAAGCGTTTAGAGAGTACACACCAAGTTCCTCTCTCCTTGTTCCTTGGCAAAAATAAAGAAGCAGCTTTCAGGTTCCTCCACAGCAAAACAGCACTCAGGCAGAAAGGGGAGGCAAGTCCTTAGATCAGCAGGCTTCTTGTCCTTGGTACAGGTTTCCTTGTCAGAAGTGATCTGAGTTCTTGGTTCAGGGGTCCTTCTCTTATACCCCTTTTCTCCTTTGTTCCCTTTGTCCAAGCAGGGAAATTCCCCCCATCTCAGGTTCGTTGTGGGTGTTGCCAGGCAGAGGCACCTGGCCTATTCACTGAGCAGGGCAGAGTCCTCAGCCGCCCAGCAGGAGGCGGAGCCAGTATTGTCACTGGCAGGGCTATCAGTCGCCCAGCAGGAGGTGGAGCCAGTATTGTGTCAGGCAGGGCAGGCTACTCTTCCCTCACTCTATGTGTAAATGCCTCATTCACCCCACACTGACTCATTCAGACCTCTGGAGCCACCCAGCCCCTGACACACACACCAAACCAGCAGAGACCGGTGGATAGTTGGACAAGAAAATAGCCACTTTCTAAAAGGGCTATTTTCAAACATAGAATTTAAAAACCATCCATCCTAAAGGGTGTGTTATTAAATTCTGAGTTCAGGGATACTAAACTCGACCTGCTACCATGCTCCCTGAGTCAGATAGATTATAATGGAGTTAATAATCAGTCTGCCCAGTCTGGCCTATTGGAGGCAGGTAGCCCTTCAATAGTGAAAAACGAAAATGGCTGTAATTCACTATTAGGTCATGCCACACACATCAGGGCATGACCTACCTTTTACCAACAATGCACCCTGCCCTAGGGCCTACCATAGAGGTGTCTGAAATGTGGCAAAGTGAAGGTTTAGAGACTGGCAAGTAGGTTTCCTTGCCAAGTCGACATGGCAGTCAGGGACTGCACGCAGGCGCTGCGGTGGCAGGCCTGAGACACATTTTACAAGCTGCTTCTGTGGGTGGCACAACCAGTGCTGCAAGCCCACCAGCAGCAGTTAACTTACATGCCCTTGGCACCCGCAGTGCACTAGACTAGGGACTGAACAGTAAGTCAACCAAGCCAATCATGGTAACACCAATTAATGTAACAATTTAACATAGGGAGCACTTGCACTGTGGCACTGATCAGCAGTGGCACAGTGCCCAAAGCAATAATCCAGCAAAAACATCGTAAACAGAGGAGGCAAACAGAACAAAATGGAGGAGAGACTCATGCCAATGATGCCAGGTCTAACACGTGTCCCCTCCAGCTGAAATGTGGGGAGAACTACCTTTCACCCAGGGAGTCCTCATCACTAAGGCGGAAAAATCGGGACAGACCATCAGCATTGGCGTGATCTGTACCAGGGCGGTGTTCCACCGTAAAGTCCATCCCCTGTAGGGAAATGGACCACCTCAACAGCTTTGGGTTCTCACCCCTCATCTGCATTAACCATCTGAGGGGCCTGTGGTCTGTCTGAACCCGGAAGTGAGTCCAAAACAGGTAGGGTCTTAGCTTCTTCAGCGCCCAGACCACAGCAAATGCCTCACGCTCTATCGCACTCCACCTTTGTTCCCTGGGAAGTAACCTCCGGCTGATGAAGGCTACAGGTAAGTCTCGGCCCTCCTCATTCATCTGTGCTAGAACAGCCCCCACACCATGCTCTGAATCGTCTGTCTGGACAATGAATTCTTTTGTAAAGTCGGGTGCCTGGAGGACCGGTGCTGTACACATTGCAGTTTTCAGGGTGTCAAAGGCGTTCTGACAGGCGTCAGTCCAGATCACAAGTCTCGGCTGCTTCCTGGAAGTCAGCGAGGTCCAGGGGTGCACAATGTTGCCATACCCCTTGACAAACCTCCTGTAGTAACCCGTGAGACCCAAGAAGGCTCTCACCTGAGTCTGGGTTTTGGGCGGTTCCCAAGCCAGGATGGTATCTATCTTGGGTTGCAGGGGGGACACCTTGCCGCTCCCTACTTGGTGCCCCAAGTACACCACTGAACCCTGCCCAATCTGGCACTTACTAGCCTTGATTGTGAGGCCTGCTCTGCGCAGGGCCAACAACACTTCCTGGAGGTGGCGCAAGTGTTCCTCCCAGCTGACGCTGAACACTGCTATATCATCCAGGTAGGCGGCGCTGAAATCTTCCAGCCCGGCCAATACCTGGTTAACCAACCTCTGGAATGTGGCAGGGGCATTCTTCATCCCAAAGGGCATCACACGGAACTGGTAGTGCCCATCTGGTGTGGAGAATGCAGACCTCTCTTTTGCCCCATCAGTCAAGGCGATCTGCCAGTACCCAGACGTTAGATCAAACGTACTAAGGTACCGGGCAGCCCCCAACCGATCGATGAGCTCATCAGCTCTGGGGATGGGGTGCGCGTCAGTCTTGGTGACCGAATTGAGTCCTCGGTAATCCACACAGAACCGAAGTTCTGGTGAAGCACCAGGCGCTGCAGCCTTTGGGACCAAGACCACTGGGCTGGCCCAAGGACTGCTAGAGGACTCAACCACCCCTAAGGCAAACATCTTGGAGACCTCCTCCTTGATATATGCTCTGACCTTTTCAGTCACCCTGTAGGCCTTGTGCCTCACAGGAGTGCTGTCCCCAGTGTCCACATCATGGACACACCACTGAGTGACACCAGGGATTAAGGAGAACAGATCAGGGAATTGTACCAACAGATGGCGACAATCTTGCTGCTGCTCAGGGGTCAGTGTGTCAGAGAGGACAACACCATCCACTGACCCATCTTTTTCTTTTGCACACAGGAGGTCAGGAAGAGGCTCACTCTCCTCCTCCATCCCAGCATCTGTGGCAAGGAGCATGCCCACTTCGGACCTTTCTAAGTGGGGCTTTAACCGGTTGACATGCAGGACCCTTAAGGGGTTCCTGGGAGACTTCAAGTCCACCAAGTAGGTGACATCGCTCTTTTTCTCCACAACCTCAAATGGTCCAGTCCACCTGTCCTTGAGCGCACAAGGTTCCACAGGGGCCATGACCCAAACTTTCTGACCAGGTTGAAGCTCAACCAGAGTGGCGTTCTGATCGTACCACCGCTTCATCTCTTCCTGGCTGGCCTCCAGATTTGCCTGAGCAAGATCTCTGAAGCGCCGAGTCTTGTTCCTAAAGGCCAGCATGTAACTATATACATCCTGGGGAGGTTTCATGGGAGATTGCTCCCAGCCTTCTTTAACCAGACTCAAAGGTCCTCTTACCGGGTGACCATACAAAAGCTCAAATGGGCTGAACCCTAGAGACTTCTGTGGCACCTCACGGCAAGCAAACAACAGGCATGGCAAGAGGACGTCCCATTTACGCCTCATCGGTTCTTCAAGACCCATGATCATGCCTTTGAGGGTCCGGTTGAATCTCTCAACCAGCCCATTACCTTGAGGGTGGTAAGGAGTGGTAAACTTGTAGGTTAACCCACACTCCTTCCACAGAGACTTCATATAATTAGAAATGAAGTTGGTGCCCCGGTCTGACACCACCTCTCTGGGGAACCCCATGCGGGAGAAAACACCCATCAGTGCCCGTCCCACCACGGGGGCCGTCACTGTGCGGAGAGGGATGGCTTCCGGGTACCGGGTGGCATGGTCCACCAAGACCAGGATAAACCTGTTGCCCATGGCTGTCTTGGGGCCCAGTGGCACCCACAATGTCAATTCCCACTCGCTCAAAGGGGGTACTGACGACGGGAAAAGGTTGGAGGGGAGCCTTCTGCTTCCGCCCACTTTTCCCACTTGCCTGGCAAGTTTGACAGGTCCTACAATGGATATCTGAATCCCTTCTCATCTGGGGCCAATAAAAATGGGTGACAAGCCTGTCATAGGTCTTGTCCTGCCCCAGATGTCCAGCTAACGGAACGTCATGAGCCAACCCCAGTAGGAAGGCTCTGAAGCGCTGGGGTACCACCAGCACACGGGCTGACCCAGGCTCAGCAGCCTTAGGCTCGCTATACAGGAGGTCGTTCTCCCAGTAGACCCAATGTGATCCTGACTGATCACCTGTCGTTTGAGCTGAGGCCTGCTGCCTCATACCCACAAGAGAAGGGAACACTTTCTGCTCAGCACAAAATTCCTCCCTGGAGGGACCACCATCCTGCTGCCAATGGGTCAGCTTGGGCAGGTCTCCCAGTTCGGCCACTTGTTCTGCTGTCGGTTCCAGGGCATCCCCCTAAGGGTCTGCTCCCTCCTGGACCGCGGGAACGATGGGGGACGGTTTCCCGTGCCCCCTGCCTCTTCTCTTCACGGTTGGGACCTGGGCCATACTTTCAGGCTCCAGGGCCCCATCAACACCCTTACTCACTGACATGGACCGGGTGGTCGCACACACCCATTCAGGCAGACCCAACATTTCCAGATGCGATTTTCTCTTCACCTTAGCCCAAGGGGAGTCCTCCAAATCATTGCCCAGGAGACAATCAACAGGCATGGCGGGCCTCACAGCAACCTGAAGAGTACCTGAGACCCCCCCCACTCAAAAGGAACTTGAGCTACCTCACACTGACTTTGTGAGTTGTCAGCATGGACACCAAGTGACACTTGACAGCTGTCACACTTGCTCCGGTGTCTCTGAGAGCTTCCACCCTATGGCCATTAATGGTCACCCACTGCCTATATTTCTTAGTGTTACTAGGCAGAGGGGTTGGAGGGACCATTTCCACGTCTCCTAAAGAGACCAGGGACATTTCTGCGGGACCCCACCCACCGGGGGCACCCATCTCATTCCCTCCCAGGGCTACATTCGTCACCTGACGAGGGGGTGCACGTGGTGGTGCATTGGAATCCTTCATGGGACACTGGGGATCATAATAACGGTGTCCCACCTGCTTACAAGCGTAGCAGGTCATGGGGCCCCTTGGAACAGGTTTACCTGTCGGGGCCTCTGGCTTCTTTACAGGAGGAGGCTGGGAACCCTTCCCTTGGTTCCCTTGGGGATTACTTTGGGGCCCTTTCTGAAACTCCCTCTGTTTACCCCTGTCCCCCCCACTCTTCTGCTGGGGACCCTGCCCACCTTTGGCTGAGTCTCCCACTGGACCCTTGTGGACCCTGGTACTGACCCAGCGGTCCGCCTCCTCAGCAAGTTTTCTAGGGTTAGATATCTTGCTATCAACAAGGTGCTGGCGTAGCTCTGGAAAACAGTTATTAGACAAGTGCTCCCAAGCAAACAAATCATAAAGAGCATCATAACTATCAACCTTGCTACCCTTTACCCAACCATCCATGGCTCTGCAAAAAAAAGACAACTTCTTACATTCTCTAAAGGTTTGTCTGCACTTTTCTGGGGTTAAGCCATATCTCAGCATTAAAGCATTTTTCATATGAGTATAAGACGCCCTTTCCTCTTCAGGCATGCTCAACAAGGTATCTCTCCCTTCATTTGTAAAGCGGCTCCACAACCCCGTTCCCCAATCTTTCTCAGGGACCCGGTGGGCCAACAATGCTAACTCATACGCTTTAAACCATTGGCTAATATCTTCATTCTTACTGTAATCCTTGATCACATCTTTAGGAAAGTAAAACCTACTTTCTGCAGGCACAGATGGAGCGCTGCCACCAGAGGGATTCAACTCTAAACTCTTTTCTTTAAGTTCCATCTCCCTCAACATCTTCTCACGTTCAAATGCTAACTTCTCTCTCTCAAAATCTAATCTTTTGCTCTCCATTTCAGCTTCTCTCAGGCTCTTGGCTTTTTCCAATTCCAACTGCCCTCCTAATTTAAGTTTTGCCATTTCTAACTTGTACCCCCTCTCCCTCTCCCTGTCTTCTAATTCTTCAGGGGAAAGGCTCCTAGAGGACGCACTACTGCCTGGAGATGACACTGGCCCACCTGTGGGCTCTTCCTCTTCCTCTTCTTCTTCCTCTTCCGGTACCACCACCGGATCAGAGGGATTTCTGGCCTCTAACCAGGCCTTCAGCGCTTTGAGGAAGCCATCTTTCTTTGTGACACCTGTGGTAGGAACTTTAAACTGCTTGCAAAATCCTTTTAGATCTTTTAGCGTGTAGGAATCTATCTTCTCCTTATCAAATTCCCCCACAACAATCTCCACAGGTGTAGCAGCTCCGGCATTCTCCATGGTCAAAACTGGCAGTGTTTAAAAAATAAGCTCCAGGAAAGCGGAGAACAAAAATAGAATATCCTACCAAAACAGATTGTGGCTGCGTTATGGTCTGCTTTCACTATGTAGCGTACACTAATCACTGCACATGAGTCATAAATGCAAAGTTCAATCCTCACCGCTGACCACCAATGTTAGAACCGGCGGTCTCTAGTTGGCAGAGGTATACACTTCTGACAAATAGGGACCAACCAACTCTAGTCAGGGAAAGGGGATTACACACTCAGATAACCCCTGCTACCCCCTTGGTAGCTTGGCAGAGCAGACAGGCTTATCTCAGAGGCAGTGTGTTAAGCATTTATGACCACATACAGTAAATAAGTGAATACACTACAGATGGACACGACACAGAAGTTATTATAAAAATAGTATTTTTAATAAGGCTTAGCACAAGACCAAATAACGACAAAAATATACCACAGTCTTAATAAATACTCTTTGGAAGGAAAAATGATAGTTCAAGTAAGGTTTCTTCTTGGCAAATAGTTCTTTAGCAACAAAATTAAGTATTCTTCTGAAACACAGTTCTTTGGCAACAATGTAACCCCCACAGGAGTCACACGACGTCGAGTCTACAGGATTCCCAAGGTTCGGCGTCGACCGCGAGGAGCGCTACGTCGAGCCTGGAGTTGCAACAGACCCCACAAGTACAGTACCTTGAGAAATGAAGAAAACGATGATCCACGGCGTCGAGATGTCGGCGTCGAGGTCGGCGTCGATCATGCCTCGGATTCGGGTCGATCCGCAGCGGCGTCGAGGGATGTCGGGCCGGAGCAGCTCTCACGGCGTCGAGAAGGGCATCGAGTCGATGCGATCAGCAGCGGCGTCGGGACGGGGTCGCTTGGAGGTGGAGCCGATACTCACTCCTCACTGGCGTCGATACCGGGGTCGAGACGGGGTCACTTGGAACTGGGGCCGATACCCACTGCTCACTGGCGTTGCTGCTGGCGTCGATCGGGCCCGGCGGCCGGCGTCGAAGGCTCGGGACACTGGAGCCGTTACTCACGATGTCGAGCTGGATTCGGCGGCGTCGGCGGCGTCGAAACTGCAGATTTTCCCTTGTGTACTGGAAACAACACTTTCCAGCAATTCAGTAGATGGTGAAGTCCTTTGGCCCTGTGACTTCAGCAGGAGACTGGCACTCTTCCAGCCCTTGGAGATTTCCTAGCAAGCGTTTAGAGAGTACACACCAAGTTCCTCTCTCCTTGTTCCTTGGCAAAAATAAAGAAGCAGCTTTCAGGTTCCTCCACAGCAAAACAGCACTCAGGCAGAAAGGGGAGGCAAGTCCTTAGATCAGCAGGCTTCTTATCCTTGGTACAGGTTTCCTTGTCAGAAGTGATCTGAGTTCTTGGTTCAGGGGTCCTTCTCTTATACCCCTTTTCTCCTTTGTTCCCTTTGTCCAAGCAGGGAAATTCCCCCCATCTCAGGTTCGTTGTGGGTGTTACCAGGCAGAGGCACCTGGCCTATTCACTGAGCAGGGCAGAGTCCTCAGCCGCCCAGCAGGAGGCGGAGCCAGTATTGTCACTGGCAGGAGCAGGGCTATCAGTCGCCCAGCAGGAGGTGGAGCCAGTATTGTGTCAGGCAGGGCAGGCTACTCTTCCCTCACTCTATGTGTAAATGCCTCATTCACCCCACACTGACTCATTCAGACCTCTGGAGCCACCCAGCCCCTGACACACACACCAAACCAGCAGAGACCGGTGGATAGTTGGACAAGAAAATAGCCACTTTCTAAAAGGGCTATTTTCAAACATAGAATTTAAAGACCATCCATCCTAAAGGGTGTGTTATTAAATTCTGAGTTCAGGGATACTAAACTCGACCTGCTACCATGCTCCCTGAGTCAGATAGATTATAATGGAGTTAATAATCAGTCTGCCCAGTCTGGCCTATTGGAGGCAGGTAGCCCTTCAATAGTGAAAAACGAAAATGGCTGTAATTCACTATTAGGTCATGCCACACACATCAGGGCATGACCTACCTTTTACCAACAATGCACCCTGCCCTAGGGCCTACCATAGAGGTGTCTGAAATGTGGCAAAGTGAAGGTTTAGAGACTGGCAAGTAGGTTTCCTTGCCAAGTCGACATGGCGGTCAGGGACTGCACGCAGGCGCTGCGGTGGCAGGCCTGAGACACATTTTACAAGCTGCTTCTGTGGGTGGCACAACCAGTGCTGCAAGCCCACCAGCAGCAGTTAACTTACATGCCCTTGGCACCCGCAGTGCACTAGACTAGGGACTGAACAGTAAGTCAACCAAGCCAATCATGGTAACACCAATCAATGTAACAATTTAACATAGGGAGCACTTGCACTGTGGCACTGATCAGCAGTGGCACAGTGCCCAAAACAATAATTCAGCAAAAACATCGTAAACAGAGGAGGCAAACAGAAAAAAATGGAGGAGAGACTCATGCCAATGATGCCAGGTCTAACAACAACGTTTCGCTTTATTAATCATGTCAGAGTCTGAATTAGAGTTACAACAAACAATTGATGGACGGAATGCTGACAATGCAGACATTCTCCCCCAGTCAAGAGATCTGGGTTAAATCCATCGTTCTTTTGCCCACTACACCACCCCAGTTTAGACATGGCCATATGCAAATCAGTCTTGACCCTGTGCCTCATGGGAACAGTCCAGCCCGAACTGCCAAGCCATGTCTTCCCTGGACCGGAATCAAGCATCCTAGGACCGGTTTCTGGCTATCAGCCGTCATCAGCCAGGATAGCTTGACTCCAGTGGCGTAGTGAGCACGGGTCCCACGTCTGGGAATACCCATCCCACTTAGGGCGAAAAGCGTTACAACAAACAAATGATGGACGGAATGCTGACAATGCAAACATTCTCCCCCAGTCAAGAGATCTGGGTTAAATCCATCGTTCTTTTGCCCACTACACCACCCCAGTTTAGACATGGCCATATGCAAATCAGTCTTGACCCTGTGCCTCATGGGAACAGTCCAGCCCGAACTGCCAAGCCATGTCTTCCCTGGACCGGAATCAAGCATCCTAGGACCGGTTTCTGGCTATCAGCCGTCATCAGCCAGGATAGCTTGACTCCAGTGGTGTAGTGAGCACGGGTCCCATGTCTGGGAATACCCATCCCACTTAGGGCGAAATGCGTTACAACAAACAAATGATGGACGGAATGCTGACAATGCAAACATTCTCCCCCAGTCAAGAGATCTGGGTTAAATCCATCGTTCTTTTGCCCACTACACCACCCCAGTTTAGACATGGCCATATGCAAATCAGTCTTGACCCTGTGCCTCATGGGAACAGTCCAGCCCGAACTGCCAAGCCATGTCTTCCCTGGACCGGAATCAAGCATCCTAGGACCGGTTTCTGGCTATCAGCCGTCATCAGCCAGGATAGCTTGACTCCAGTGGCGTAGTGAGCACGGGTCCCACGTCTGGGAATACCCATCCCACTTAGGGCGAAAAGCGTTACAACAAACAATTGATGGACGGAATGCTGACAATGCAGACATTCTCCCCCAGTCAAGAGATCTGGGTTAAATCCATCGTTCTTTTGCCCACTATACCACCCCAGTTTAGACATGGCCATATGCAAATCATTCTTGACCCTGTGCCTCATGGGAACAGTCCAGCCCGAACTGCCAAGCCATGTCTTCCCTGGACCGGAATCAAGCATCCTAGGATCGGTTTCTGGCTATCAGCCGTCATCAGCCAGGATAGCTTGACTCCAGTGGCGTAGTGAGCACGGGTCCCACGTCTGGGAATACCCATCCCACTTAGGGCGAAAAGCGTTACAACAAACAATTGATGGACGGAATGCTGACAATGCAGACATTCTCCCCCAGTCAAGAGATCTGGGTTAAATCCATCGTTCTTTTGCCCACTACACCACCCCAGTTTAGACATGGCCATATGCAAATCAGTCTTGACCCTGTGCCTCATGGGAACAGTCCAACCCGAACTGCCAAGCCATGTCTTCCCTGGACCGGAATCAAGCATCCTAGGACCGGTTTCTGGCTATCAGCCGTCATCAGGCAGGATAGCTTGACTCCAGTGGCGTAGTGAGCACGGGTCCCATGTCTGGGAATACCCATCCCACTTAGGGCGAAAAGCGTTACAACAAACAAATGATGGACGGAATGCTGACAATGCAAACATTCTCCCCCAGTCAAGAGATCTGGGTTAAATCCATCGTTCTTTTGCTCACTACACCACCCCAGTTTAGACATGGCCATATGCAAATCAGTCTTGACCCTGTGCCTCATGGGAACAGTCCAGCCCGAACTGCCAAGCCATGTCTTCCCTGGACCGGAATCAAGCACCCTAGGACCGGTTTCTGGCTATCAGCCGTCATCAGCCAGGATAGCTTGACTCCAGTGGCGTAGTGAGCACGGGTCCCACGTCTGGGAATACCCATCCCACTTAGGGCTAAAAGCGTTACAACAAACAAATGATGGACGGAATGCTGACAATGCAAACATTCTCCCCCAGTCAAGAGATCTGGGTTAAATCCATCGTTCTTTTGCCCACTACACCACCCCAGTTTAGACATGGCCATATGCAAATCAGTCTTGACCCTGTGCCTCATGGGAACAGTCCAGCCCGAACTGCCAAGCCATGTCTTCCCTGGACCGGAATCAAGCATCCTAGGACCGGTTTCTGGATATCAGCCGTCGTCAGCCAGGATAGCTTGACTCCAGTGGCGTAGTGAGCACGGGTCCCACGTCTGGGAATACCCATCCCACTTAGGGCGAAAAGCGTTACAACAAACAAATGATGGACGGAATGCTGACAATGCAAACATTCTCCCCCAGTCAAGAGATCTGGGTTAAATCCATCGTTCTTTTGCCCACTACACCACCCCAGTTTAGACATGGCCATATGCAAATCAGTCTTGACCCTGTGCCTCATGGGAACAGTCCAGCCCGAACTGCCAAGCCATGTCTTCCCTGGACCGTAATCAAGCATCCTAGGACCGGTTTCTGGCTATCAGCCGTCATCAGCCAGGATAGCTTGACTCCAGTGGCGTAGTGAGCACGGGTCCCACGTCTGGGAATACCCATCATCAGTGATGTCATCAGTGATGTCACTGACCATGTCATGAGTGATGTAATATGTGACGTCATCAGCAGTGCATTGCGGGGGGCGCGAGTTATAGTTAGCTGAACTAACTATAACAGGGGCATTTCTAGGGTTTTGTACGAGGGAAATGTCCAGCTAACTATAACGCCCCTGAAACCTATGTTTTTTTTAGTGAATTTCTAGGGTTTTTTAAATGCCAATTCCTAACTATAACGCCCCTGAAACCTTTGGTTTTTTCAGTGAACATCACAGAATTCACATGGACTGACCACGCCATTGCACACTTCAACATCTCTGATGCCAAGCACACCATCAATGAGTGCCATACCGCCTATCACCATAGCTGGAGAGAAGTCACCGAAGCCCAGTGGACATAGGCCCTCACCACCACCCATACGGATCCCTCAGCAGACCTTAACCAGGCTGTCCAACACTTATCACCACTTGCGCAGACAGATTCTCCCCACTGAAACCCTCAAAAGCAAACAGAATCTTGAAACAAGCCAGCTAGTGCACCCCTGAGCTCAGGATCGCCAAGTGCAACTCCTACCAAATAGAGAAGAAGTGGCACATCATGAAGAACCCTACCATCAGAGCAGCTCACAAAATAGCCCTCAGCAACTATCACCATCACATTAAGGAAGCCAAGAAAGCAACAATTCCCGCTCTGATCAACATAGCGGCCAACCGAACTAAAGAACTCTTCAGAATAGTCACAAAATCCTCCAACCTGACAGCCACAGAAAACGCCATCCATCCCTCCCAACAACTCTGTGACACCCTCTCAGACGACTTCCATAGCAAGATTGATGACATCTACAACAACTTTGACCCCCAACCCACCACCCTCAACCTTAACGACCTCACCCAAACCAGCAAACACCAGCCATAATATCACCACCTGGTTGCCACTCACCACCCAGACCACCACATCCATCATGACATTCATCCACTCCGGGGCACCCACCAACCCTTGCCCCCAACACCTTTTCAAACACAATCAGCATGGAACTCAGCAGCATTCTCAATGCCTCCATCAACAATGCAATCTTATTATTGATCAAGCTCCCTGCTCCCCTACCCAGCTAAACTCCTCAAGAAACCCATCAACTCACTGAATTCCTGGATGCCCCACAATCAGGATTCCGGGCCAACCACAGCGCTGCGTCCATACTGATTGCTCCCACTGACGACATCAAAACCCTCCTCAACTGTGGGGAAACTGTGGCCCTGATCCTCCAGGACCTCTCGGCACCATTCAACACAGTCTCCCACATCACCCTCATCAACAAACTCCACAACATTAGCATACAGCAAGACGCCCTCAAGCGGATCACCTCCTTCCTCACAGGATGCACACATAGTATCTAGCTCCCTCCCTTCAACTCCACACCCAAGGACACCATATGTGGTGTACCCCAATGACTATCAATCAGCACCACCTTATTCAACACCTACATGACCCCCCTGCAGATGTTGACAGATTCCATTGCCTCAGCATAATCTCCTACTCAGAGGACACTCAACTTATCATCTCGCTCACCAAAGACCTCATCAAAGCAAAACCACCTTCTCCAGCATCATGACCAACTTAGCCAACTGGATGAGAAACATCTGCACACAACTAAAGTCTGACAAGACAGAAGTACTGATCTTCAGTAAAATCTCCTCCATCTGGGACCACACCTGGTGGCCGGCTAAACTCAGACCAACTCTTAAACCTATGGACTACACACGCAACCTTCCGCTTCCACACTCCATGCATGCTCTGCAGAATCTTCAGATGGCTCCCATAAACATCAGAGAGACCATCACTCAAGCCCTTGTCAACAGCCGACTCGACTACAGCAATGCTCTTTACACCAGCATCTCCACCCAGCTCCTCAGAAGACCCCAGACCATACAGAACGTGGCAGCCAGACTCCACCTGGACCTTCCCAAATGGTCACACATTACCCCCACCTCAGAAACCTCCACTTGCTCCCTATCCAGAAGAAATGGCAGTTTAAGATGCTCACACATGCCCATAGAGCACTCCATGATCAAGGACCATCCTACATCAACCATTGATTGAAATTCCACCAACCTTCCAGACTCCTGCGCTCCTCCTCTCTCACCCTTGCCCACACCCCTGTATTGCAGCTGCAGCAAAGGCCGTTCCTTCTCCTATATTGCCGCTAAGACCTGGAACAACCTACTACTCCACATCTATTCAACACCCTCCCTGGCAGACTTCAGGAAAAGACTCAGGACCAGGCTTTTCCGATGGAGACAAGGCATCCTCAGCAGCCAGATACCCTTAGGGGTGACAGTGCTGCACTTTACAAATGCTAATTGATTGATTGAAAGGAGTTGAGCCTGTCCGCATACAGATAAAGCCTAATGTTGAATACTCAAGAAGCCCGCATTACAATCTGACTCCAAAAATTATTGCTGGGATTACTCCAGTAATCAAGAAAATGATCCAGCAAGGAATTTTGAAGGAGATTATGGGAAGTCCATGTAATTCACCCATTGTAGGCTTGCAGAAGACTAGCTGTAAATACCGCATAGCTCAGGACCTCCAAAAGATAAACAATATTCGGGTTCCCTGTTGTCCCATGGTACCGAATCCTGCTGTGATTCTGTTTTAGATTCCATATGAGGTTGAATGGTTTACTGCTATTGATCTTTGTCAGGCCTTTTTCTCTATACTGTTGCAGGATGACAGTCAGTTCCTCTTTGCATTTCGGTACAGCAGTCATGTTTTGGTTTGGTGCTGAGTCCCACAAGGGTATACGGAGTGTCCGTCCATTTTCAATAGGATCGTTAAAAGGAACTTGGAGTCCTTGGTTATGCCTTGTAAATATGTTCTGGTGCTTTATTTTGACAACCTGTTGGCTGCGTCAAATACTCAAGAGGCCAGCAAGACTGATACTATTGTTTTGCTGAACCACTTGGCTGAGAATGGATGTAAGGCGTTCCCCAATAGGTTTCAATGCTGTTTGAGAGAAGTCCTTTATCTTGGACATTACATTGAGAAAGGAGTCAGTAAGGTGTTGCAGGAATGGATCTCAGCGATTCTGCAAATGAAACGTCCAACAACACAGAAAGAAGTTAGAATGTTCTTAGGAATGGTGGGCTACTATCATCAGTGGATACCCAATTTCCCTAGTTTCCCAAGATTACCTAGTGACCAAGCCTTTGCAGAGGTTGACACACAAGGATGTGTAGGATCTGGTACCCTTGGTCAATGATTGTTTGATTGCCTTCCTAGTGTTGAGAGAAAGTCTCTGACATGCCCTGGCACTGGGAATAGCTGATTACAACAAAGTGTTCTCACTTTTCTGCAGTGAGAGAGAGGGCTGTACTCTCTCAGTTCTTACACAGACACATGGAAGGGCAACATAGACCTGTGGCTTACAATTCTGCTACCCTTGATCCAGTAGCTGCAGCGTTGACCGGGTGTCTAATATCCGTATTTGCTACTGGTGACAGCATTGAAAAGTGTGAAGGCATTGTTATGGGTCATCTTCTAACTGTGTATGTGCCCCATTCCATGGAGATCTTGCTGACGCGCACCCTTACTCAAAACTTGACAAACAGCCACCGGACCGGGTATGAGCAGGTCATACTTGTGGCCGAGAATGTCACGTTGAAGAGATGCACTGTTTTAAACCCTTTCAACTTGCTGTCCCTTCCTAAGAGTGATTCTGAGGATGGTGAGGTGGAACATGATTGTCTCAAATAAATGACAACTGGAATGTATCTAAGAGCATTGAGATTGACAAGGGAGTTCGTCAGGGTTGTGTGTTAGCCCAGCTAGGTTCAAACTATTCATCAACGATCTCCATCCAGCTTTACCTCCCATAACCAGTGATGTTCCCGCTATCAAACGGAAATCCTGACCTATGTCTTTATATGCTGATGATTATGTTTTAATGGCTTGGACCCCCAACGCACTGCGCATTTTAGTGTCAGCATTCATCAACTTTATGTTTAATCTAGCTGTCCAAACAAGTTTTGCGAAATCTCATATTATGGCATGTGGGCCACATTGCATTGAACTACCATGCAAGTAGGAAATAACTCCCTAACAAGTGTTATGAGCTTCCCATACTTAAGAGTTATGAGGCATATTATCAAGAACGGTGTTAAAATTATCTCCGCTTTGGCGGCAGGAAACTGCCGCTAAAGCGGCGATAATGGGCTTGATAATATGCCCTAGAGAATTTCAATAGAAGCCCATGTTCATACCAGAACATGGGCTTCTATTGAAATTCTCTAGGGCATATTATCAAGCCCATCATCACCGCTTTAGCGGCAGTTTCCTGCCGCTAAAGCGGCGATAATTTTAACGCCGTTCTTGATAATATGCCCCTATGTTTTCGCCCTCTGGAGCTTGGTCATCTAATATTGCACATCATAGAATGTTATTCTCAAAGGCAATTGGTTTACTATTCTCTCTTCCTCAACCTTGTGGCGGGGGCAGTTGAAAGCTATGCTGCAAATCTATAAATCTCAATGTGATTCAATTGCCACCAATGGTTCTGCAATCTGGGGGTGGGGGGCAAATTGCAAAGCCATGGAATCAGAGGAAAATAGGTTTTGCAGGAGTCTGCTTTGGTGTACCATTTTGTTCCTCCATATCATCTGCCATAAAGAGATAAACTTGTTATATATAACCGATTTTATTAGAGTGAGGCCTTTATTAATTTGGTTATCCATTTGGAGCAATGAGCAGGCATTACTCACAAGAGATA
Organism: Triturus cristatus; assembly: GCF_964204655.1. NCBI lineage: Eukaryota > Metazoa > Chordata > Amphibia > Caudata > Salamandridae > Triturus > Triturus cristatus. Next base: position 887,556,838 of record NC_140587.1, on the reverse strand, counting down.
TAATAAATGACTCCATCTCCTGTGATAATGGCTTCCGAATTCCATGGTTGGCATATATTGAATTTGGGAAAATTGGTATGGAGAGAGCTTTTACAAAGAGAGATTTATATCCTACTTTTAATAAAAACAAAATAGCCTCAGCTTTTTATGATCTAGCATGTGAAAGTCATTTTAAAAGTGTAATAGGAAAAACATTGATAACCGCATATTTGTCCCGGAGTATCTTATGCATGAACTTTTATGGAAGCATAAACCCTCAGAATAAAGTGACAAACTGAACTCAACTGACATTCTCGATGTTACTGAACTGTGCACCATGCCCAGACCAAATATACAAGATGAGCCATTGCCTAAATCTGATTTTGCATTGTTCGTAGATGGCTCGTGTTTGTGAGACCATGGAGGGAATTTACGAGCTGTCTATGCAGTCTGTACAGTTTACTCAGTAGTTGAAGCTTCATGTTCCCAAGAAGTAGTTTTGGCACAAGTGGCCAAATTAATTGCTCTTAGGAGAGCATGCTGTGCCTCAGACCAGCAAAGAATGACCATTTTAAACTGATAGTCAGTATGGATTTTGTGTCGTTCACGATTTTGGACAGTTATGGTCCCATAGGGTATTTATGACTTCTTCAAGATCTTCCATCTGAAATGGAAAACTAGTGCAAAAGCTTCTTGAGGCATTGCAACTACCTGCTCAAGTTGCGGTTGTAAAATATGCTGCTCCTTGTAATGGGGATGATTATGTGACTGTTGGCCACAGATATGTTGACGAGGTCGCAACGTATTGTGCTCATAGTGCTTGAACCTTTAATGGTGAGTACACAAATGTAGAAGCAGATGAGACCAACTACAACCTTTTAATAATAACTGCTGATAAATGGGAGGAGGTCAAGAGGATTCAGGAAGAAGTCTCAGAGGCAGAACAGCAGGGTTGGATTTAGGCAGGCTGTGTTAAGAGGGATGAGGATGATGTTTGGGTTTCAGAAGATGGAAGACCTGTGTTGCCTTATAATCTATCATCAATCGCCAGGCATTATCAAGGTCCAACTTATGTAGGGAGAGATGCCATGGTCGGATTGTTTAGACAGACCTGGCTTAATCCTAGGTTTAGATTGATGGCTGAAGAATTGCACCACAGATGTGTTTTGTATTAATAGAACAAAGTGGTAAAAATAACTGCAGTAACATTTAACCACATAGGAAGCTCAGGTAGTCCCTTCAAAAGGATGCAGTTAATTTTCATTGAAATGCCCATTTGTAAAGGCTTGAGATATGGCTATTGTGTGCATCTTTTCACAATGGGTTATGGCATACTCGACCAGGTGGAATGACAGTCTCACAGTTGCAATGTTGCTTTTAAGGTCGTTAATACCTAGGTTTGGCTTTCAGACTTCTCTATAATCAGACAGGGGAACACATTTCCACAATGAAATCTTGAGAATTTTGTATGCAGCTTTACAAGACGTTGAGAGACTGCATTGTAGCTATAGACCTGAGGCTTCAGATCCAGTGGAACAGACCAATAAAAGATTGAAATTCAGGCTTGCAAATGTGAGTGCTTCTACGTCTCTGAAATGGCCTGATTCGTTGCTTCTTTTGTAGATAAGTTTTCTCAGCATACTTATTGGAGGACAGACTTGTCACCCCCATGAGATCATCATGGGCAGAGCTATGAGATTGCCAGCTGCACCTGCAAATGCGTTTGTGAAAATTACTGATGAGTTGATACTTGATTACTTTAAAGGATTGGCTGATGTGGTGTGTTCTGTATTTCATGAGGTTGAAACCACCACTGCCCCGCCTCATAAGGAGCAGTGCTATGACCTCAGTACTAGGGACTGGGTCTTGGTGAAGAAGCATGTATAAAATACTCATCTGGAGCCCCTCTGGCATGGTCCTTTCCAGGTGATTTTGGTGACAACAACTGCTGTGAAGTGCGGAGGTCTCCCCCTGCCTACACTCACCGAGTTCCGTGTCCTCTTGATGATCTAACAGAATCTCTCCCACAGGTACCTGTGGTGGTTGAGAGATCACAGGAGCAGGTTACTCAAGTTGTGAGGGACCAGCAAGAGCATGAAGCAGCACTTGTTTGGCCTGAGGGGGGCTTTGGGGATTCAAGCTGGAGCAGAAGCGGGAGAGTCTTGTCCTGTTGTGCCAACTGAGGGTGTTTCAGACACTGATGAAGGGCCCAGTGCTGTAGAACGGCAAGTGGCAGCAGTAGAATGTTGGCTGAGACGGCAGGCGATGGGAGACTGAATCCATGAAAAGAAGGCAGGGTCCAGCCTATTCCAGAGGATACATTGTTGTGTGTAGAAAATCAATGCATCACCTCAATTGAGGGATCGACACTGAGGCAATGCTCAGCTCCACCCCGCATCTTCGCTGTTGCGACAAGGAACAAGGTACTTTTGTTCAACTGGCCTTGCAGGGTCCCTGTATCTGGGCTGTTCTACATCTTAGTCAGCCTGAAAGCTTGGCTTTGTCAAATAGGCGCTTACTGCTTCTAAGTGCACTCTTCACATTTTAATCTTTAAAAATTCATATCTCGACTTCGACTTATCGGATGTTTATCATTTTGGTCTTGCTTTATTTGAAACAAATAGTTCTATTTTTCTAATCTGGTGTGGAGACTTTTTGTGGTGTTCTAACTGAGCTACTGGTTGAAATGTTGCACAAATACTATACATGTTTCCTCTTACGTTAAGCCTGATTGCTCTGTGTCAAGGTACCAGAGGGTGAGCACAGGTTAATTTAGAGTGTGTTGATACTTACACTGACTAGGATTGTGGTTCCTGATTGGACAGAGTGCATACCTCTGCCAACCAGAAACCCAATTTATGGCAAATACGTTTCTCCCCAAAACAACCGACTATCTGCATCTTGCATTGATTGTGTGACCAGTCGTATGTAGATCTGTTTCATCATTACTTGAAAATGTTTAATACTGCTTTCTGTCATGACAGTTTTACTGTCATGTGAGCTTTAGTGCTGCTTACACATTTAGGGGATTTTCTCAATAAGTGAGGCAGACACAAACTTATCTATAACTTAAGATGCACTGGTAAAAAAATTGTGAATAGCCCAAATCAGTTAAATTACTCAAACTTGCAAGTTACATTTGTGAATCAGGACTATTATCTTGCAAAAATGGGAGAGGGGGGATAACCCTTAAAAGAACATTGGAAAATAATGCACTTAGTTATTGTTAAAACAACTGAATGTCATAACTTACTTTGTGCACTTGGTTGAAGATGTTGGGCACAGGCACTCAGGGAGCATAACATAATTTTGGCCATCAGACTTTGAATAGGAGAAAGAAAGACAGAAAATTGGCAATGAAGGAGAAAGAAAAAGATAGGAAAACAGTTACATAGGGTGGAAGTAGGGATACAAATGAACAAGCGAGAGAAAGATCTATACAGGAAGTGTAGTGCTGTGGTGGAAAGAAGCATGGAATACAAAAAATAATTGGCAGCCATAGTATTCAGCAAATCACTCTGAAATTCTCCAGCATTTGCAATAGAAAAACCCTCACTTATGTATTTTTTAACAAATGAAAAGCACTAGTCATACCCCCAATATTAATGATACAGCTTCATCAATTCTACACATGGATGACCCCATTGGCTGAATAAATGGCCTACCCTGCTAGCACCCGCTGTCAAGGTGCCACGATCATAGATGTAGCTATCAGTGGTGCCGCATGTGCAATGCACAGGGTCCCAGTGGGTTGATCGGGCCTGGCCTACTGTTCACATGCTGCAATCATTTAGAACTAAGACATCTCAGCACTCTCATTGCTTTGAGTCTGCCAGGCAGCACACTTTCTAAACTACCACACTCAGTACAACTAGCGGTGTATTCTTTATGAGCTAAGGCACGCTTTGAAATTGGGAGACATGCAATACCAGTTATCCAATTATACAACAGAATAAACTCATGCCATTGCAAGTGTGAACTTTTTGAAGATTTGTCCTGCGCATGCCTGTTACTTCTGCAGCAGCTGAGGGCTGCAGTTGCAAAAGAGCCAGTCTGCAAAAGAATAGCGCTGAGAGGGGATAGGTAGCAGCTAGTTCTCTGTGCAGCTGAGAGCAGCAAACTCCACAAATACATGTGTAGAGAGAATGTAGTTATATAGTCTCTCAGGGTTAATCTTTTTCAGTAGTCACAGGCTGTTGTGCTTAGACCGAGCTATCCTCCCCTGAGATTTCCAAATAGTTCCTGAAACCCTGGATGCCAAGCGCTACTTCTGTACTCAGTTGAGTGAGTTGTGAGTCTGTGGGGGATTTTAACTGGTGCCTGTAATCTTTTTGCAGTTCTTGCAGAGCATGTGGGAAAGGTCATTGGAGAGGTCTGGAGGAGCACAATTTAGACTCCATCCCTTACATGTCAGAAATGCACAATTTGCATTTATACTTGGCATTACATCTATTGTGTGCCTTAATAATATGAACATGTGTGAACATATAAATACATTCATGCAATGTAACCATGGTGAAACTGAAGCTTTATAAACGTGTGCACTAATGTTCAGTTTAACATGAAGACATGTATTTTGCATTCACATTGCATTTATACTTTAAGTCCCATTTGCACATATTTCGAAAGTCATATTTGAAAGAGTAATCTTGTATGCATTTTAATTAGCGTTTATTCTTGAGTTACATGTACACAAGTATAACCATGTATTTGAAGTGCACATTTAAACCCCTAGCCTATGTTAGCCTGACTAAAGGCATTAGTTTTGAAATGTATTTTGTTCTGCCAGGTTGTTCCTTTCCTTTGCAGGTGTGTCTTCAAGGTTTCAATAGTGTGTGCATGCATGTGTGGTGTCTACTGTGCAGTTCAGACATGTCATGGGGAAGTGGTGTGAGTATGTGGCTGTGGTTTTGTCAGTTGTGTCATGGTGTTTGTGGGTTTGGATGCTTATAATTAATGTTTGGGTGGTATGTGCTTGTGTGTACTGCTTGGGTCTGTATAGGTGGCTGCGTTGCTATGTGTGCATGTGCTTTCGGTAGGTTTGGGATTAGGGTATTTGGATGGGTATGGGCCAGGGGGAGGAACACAAGGTTGGGGTAGATGGGAGGCTGCAGTGAGTAAGGAGGCCAGAGCCTGAAAAGATCTCTGTAAGCAAGACATGGCACTGTGAATGCCTTCCAGGTAGGCCACCTTCTGCTGCAGATGGGTGCCTTGCCCCTAGATGGCATTCATGAGCGCTGCCTGACCCACAAAGATGTTTCTCAGGAGGCCAATAGCCTCTTCAATCAGCACAGTGGGGGTGAAAGTGACAGGGACTAAGGTGCCTGGAGCGAAGGAGATGGCTCCTTTTTTAGGAGAGCATGCCTGGCCAAAGGTTTAGGGAGCAACAGGGAGGGGGGGCGATGGATTTGGGAGTGGTGGTGGACAAGGATGCAATTGGAACTAATTCTGTGAGGTATGCAACCACTCAGGAGTGTCCACTAGAGGATGACTGTGGCTCTGATGAACATGAGCGTGTGTCCTCTGTGGCACTCCACACAACCTTCTGGTCACTGGGTCCTTCCATGTCCAAACTGTAATGCATGGACCCACTGTGACCATCTGTGTCCCCAATGACATGTAAAACTGGTTTATTGCAACTGCATTTACATACCTGAGCATCACATATCAACAGTAAACGTTTATAGGTGCACATCTCACATCAGCTTCATGGTTCTCTTTGTAGGCTTCAGCATTAGCATGCTACATAACCTGAAAACAGTTGCTACCAGTTATGTCATAACCCCAGAAAGCTCCAAATGGATTAATGGACTTATCTAAACTCCATCTGTATGTCCATACTAGGATAGTTGATCACCTTGTATACTTTGGCACATGTAGTATACAATAGTAAAATGATGTCAAGAGGATGGTTACAAATGATACATTTCCACAATGTGTTCACACAAGGGCCAGATTTCACCAAATGTTAATTCACCTTACAATATATCATGATGCCATGAAGGTCAAGTTAAAGACCAGTGTGCCATCAATATGTGCTGCAAAAACAACAGTTGATGGACAGAATGCATAACAATGTCATACATTCACCCCAGTACAGAGATCTGGGCATAAATCCATATTTTTTTGCTCACCATGCCATTCCAGTTTGAACCCAGCCATATGCAAATCAGTCTTGACGCTATGCCTCATTGTTCTGCATTCCGTCCATCAATTGTGTGTCTTTTGCTTTCTTGCCCTAAGTGCGCCATATTCTGGCTGAAGAGGGGTGAAACCCCGAAACCGGTCCTAGGATGCTTGATTCCGGTCCAGGCAGGACCTGGCTTGGCAGTTCGGGCTTGACTGTTCCTATGAGGCACAGGGTCAAGACTGATTTGCATATGGCCAGGTCTAAACTGGGGTGGCATGGTGAGCAAAAGAATGATGGATTTAACCCAAAACTCTTGACTGGGGCTGAATGTTTTGATTTGTTCTGCATTCCGTCCATCAATTGTGTGTCTTTTGCTTTCTCACCCTAAGTGCGCCAGGTATGCCCAGATGTGGGTCCTTAGCTCACTGTGCCACTGAAATCAAGCTATCCTGGCTGAAGAGGGGTGAAACCCCGAAACCGGTCCTAGGATGCTTGATTCCGGTCCAGGGAGGACCTAGCTTGGCAGTTCGGGCTGGACTGTTCCCATGAGTCACAGGGTCAAGACTGATTTGCATATGGCCAGGTCTAAACTGGGGTGGCATGGTGAGCAAAAGAATGATGGGTTTAACCCAGATCTCTTGACTGGGGGTGAATGTTTTGATTTGTTCTGCATTCCGTCCATAATTTGTGTGTCTTTTGCTTTCTCGCCCTAAGTGTAGCAGGTATGCCCATATGTTGGTCCTGGGTTCAGTGTGCCACTGGAATCAAGCTATCCTGGCTGAAGAGGGGTGAAACCCCGAAACCGGTCCTAGGATGCTTGATTCCGGTCCAGGGAGGACCTGGCTTGGCAGTTCGGGCTAGACTGTTCCCATGAGGCACAGGGTCAAGACTGATTTGCATATGGCCAGGTCTAAACTGGGGTGGCATGGTGAGCAAAATAATGATGGATTTAACCCAGATCTCTTGACTTGGGGTGAATGTTTTTATTTGTTCTGCATTCCGTCCATCAGTTGTGTGTCTTTTGATCAATATCTGCTGCAGCAGAAAACATTTCACGTGCCTATGCTCATTGCACACTGATGACACTTTTGTCTTGAAACTTCATCACATATCCACTTCCAAAAAAGTCAATTGAAATCTGTACTGAAGTTGTTTTGCTACATATCACATGTAGCATAGAAAAGTAGCCTGGAGACATTGAGGGCAAAGTTTTGGGAGGTAGATTCTCCAAATGCACACTGCAGACTTCTTGTAGCCATATGAACATCCTCAATCCTGCTTGGTACAGGTGATAATAACACCATTCATAGATTGCATTCCTACAGTCCAATACACCTTTGAAGGTGGTTGTGTGTCAGTGAATATGTATGACATGAAGAGGTGGGATCGTTATTGTCCTGATGGGATGGCACATCACAGCACTATTTGGTATGGCAAACATAAATTGTCTTGTAAGTATGAGTGTAGAACTCACATATGATCTCTACATTTCTGCATCTCACCCCCTGATGCATGTCACCATTCAGTGAATGAATCTTGAAACACTATTGCCGATCAACTAACAACAAGGAAATGTACACTGGGCAACATGTAGGAACAAATGACGATGGCACCAGTGCTGTTTGCACACTCATGTCACTGTTGAATTCCAACCTACCAATGAGAAGTGTTGTCCACTCACTGCATAAAGAGTGTACTGTATGCTATGCCACATGTAGTAGGACTAGGATCGCATGAGAGACGGTAGTGAGGAAACATGACTCCTTACACAAGGAAGACAAATGGCCTGTTTGATACAATTTGCACCCACAACATCAAACAACATTAGTTGATTAATCACTATAACCAGCCATGTGTCTGTTCAAGACGGTAAACTGGTAGTGGACTGGACTCTACTGTGTTCCTGATTAGAAAAAAAATAGGCACAGCACATCAACATCCAAATACTTCCAGACCTCCACAAAGAGTAACTGTTCTTGTGCATAACACATTTTCCACCCCCAATAATGATAGGGAAATGCCTGAGTGTAACACATAAATTTGGCAATGTAACATATATGACTCTGGCCAGGACTCATCCCCTTGTAGCTGCTGTTGGGCTTTCAGATGGCCCAACAAGGTTCAGGTAGGCCACCAAGGGTGTACAATCCATGGGGGGAGGCAGGGCCCCGTCCATGTTGGGCGGACCAACCCAGTTGGACCTCTGTGATTTTCTGGGTTCATCACCTCTGGTCGCCCTACTCTTTTGGCAATGGGCGCTGCGCCAGCAATAGACCCCATGGTCCACGTCTTTGCTGCCGATGGCTTTCCAAATTGACTGCTTCTTATGGGGGTTGACCTGTATGGATACAATAGATGAATACACAGATTATAACTGCAAGTTCTAGGATATCTCTATGGTTGACAAACATTTTGTATACACCTAGCACATGCATTAATTAATAGTTAACACACTACATGTGTCCTTCTCACAAGCTAAGAACTACAAAGACATGAATACACACTTTTGTATATATCTGCTGACTATCATCAACTCTGGTCATGACCTACACTAATAAGCCAGCCCTCAACAATCATGTAGCCCATGGCCATCTACATGTATTGTAATGTGAGCTACCATGTGAGCTATTATGAAACACAACACACCAATATGACCTTCTGATGGGTTAACTACTTGTACATGACTGTACAGACACCTTTACAGCCAAGCCCATTGACATGATGAATAAGGTCCATACAGGCTGGTATCATATTATAGGCCACATTAAGAATTAGATCACAAAGAAAGGGCTGGCATGTGTGTCACTGAGAGCTTCTTCTCTGGGGATGTGTGGACATGTGAGCTACTCAATGGGATATCATACTATGTCTGATTGAGTTTGTGTGGCATGTACTGCCATCGCTGGACACACCTTTTACCAGATGTGGCACTGTTACAGGGATGGATTTCAATAAGCCTGGGCGTTTAACTACGCTCCGTTCGCGGAGCTTGCGAAGTTCAGGTAACTTCGCGCTTCGCGTAGAGCGCGAAGTTGCAGATTGCTACGCAATCTAGCGCGTAGCGTAGTAAATTTGCTTCCTCGCGCGCTCAATATACTATACATTCTCGCGCGCGCGGTAACGTCTTACCTTGATTCTGCGATCGCCAACTTGCTTTTCTGTCTGTTTGCGAGCGCCACGAGATTTGTACTATGGCTGCCCAAGCCCGCGAGAGTGTGCGACCCCGAACACGTCATTGGTGCGCGCGAGCTGACTTCCGGCGGCTGTTTTGGCAAGATCGCGATCCCGAACATGGAAAAACTGCAATCTGGCAAAGAATATCTCGCGAGCTTCATAAAACCTTCTCTAAAATGATCATTTTGCTCAGAAAACTCCTCAGATTGTGATCTTGCTGTAGTCTTTGTGTAAGAAAGAGTCCTTTAATTTTTTTAACACTTTTTTTTCAAGAGGAAGGAAGTGCCCCTGAGTCTACAACTTCCTGTTCCTGTCCAGCAGGCTCCTCCCACGTGCTTTGTGCATGTGTTGTTCACTTTCATTTGGATTTGGAGCTGGAAGGATCACTTTTTGTGTCTGTCTGCTGCATCATACCATTTTTTTGGATTTATTTGAGGAATTTTTGATTTGAGATTTAATTTACGACAAGTAAGTTGGAGAATTGGTGTGTTTGTTTCATTGGGGCTTGTTTGTACCTACATTTTTCTGGGATTTTTATTGTTTTTAAAAATTATTGTTGTGGTGGGTGGCCTGTACTACTTTCAATATGGGCCTAGTTGTTTTTCTCTGCAATTTCAGCCAGTAGGGTACCCATGGGTCCATGTTTTGTGGTGTCTGTAGAATTTCTACATCATGTAGGGCATGGATGGCATAGGATTGAAATGCTAAACGTGGCTGTGGTGTATTTCACTGTTGGTGTGTGTGTGTGATTTACCTTTGTTGGATGTGTGTGCTTGTGGCCTAGTAGTCTTCCACTAGGCCCAGAGGTAGTCAGCCTCCAAGCTGTGGTGCGTGATTTTAAATGTACAGTTGGTGTTGTCTGGTGATTTTCCTTTACTCCATGGATGGCTTTGGATTTTATTGCAAAAGGTGTGTTTGGGGTGCAATAGCATTTTTGGGTGTGTGCTAAACAAATTGGGCTATTTTGGCCTGCATGTAAGGCAAGGGATTCAGCTCGCGAACTTTCGGTAACTCTGCACAGCGCGACAACGCGGACTTACAGTTTTCGTCATTTTTGCGCTCGCAATATGCGTGTTCGCGCACGCGAGAAAGCCTTTTTGTACAGTTCGCGATCCCAAACACGCAGCTTTTGCAATCTGGCAAACAATATCTCGCGAGCAACATAGACCCTTCTCGAAAACGTTTTTTTGTGCATTTCTGCACAAAAAACTCCTCAGGCTGTCATTGAGCTGTATGTTTGGAGCAGGGAGAAGCTGTTATTTGTCTGGAAAACATTTTTATGAGAGGGATTAAGTTCCACAGACACTACAACTTCCTCTTCCTGTCCTTTGCAATCACTTTTTGTGTGTTATTGTGGTGGGTGGGCTGAGCATGTGTGTGGCGGCCATTTTAGGAAGGCATGCATTGTGCCTTTGCCATAGGCGTCCATTGACTGTCTCCCATTTCTTGTGGTTGTTGTGGGTGTGTGGCGGCCATTTTGTGAAGCCATCCAAGCAGTGTGCTTGCTTTTTCCATCCGGTTCCAAGCTTGTGGCCTAGTAGTCTTCCACTAGGCCCAAAAGGTAGTCAGCCTCCAACCTGTGGTGCGTGATTTAAATGTACAGTTGGTGTTGTTTGGTGATTTTCCTTTACTCCATGGATGGCTTTGGATTTTATTGCAAAAGGTGTGTTTGGGGTGCAATAGCATTTTTTGGGTGTGTGCTAAACAAATTGGGCTATTTTGGCCTGCATGTAAGGCAAGGGATTCAGCTCGCGAACGGCCATTTTAGGAAGGCATGCATTGTGCCTTTGCCATAGGCGTCCATTGACTGTCTCCCATTTCTTGTGGTTGTTGTGGGTGTGTGGCGGCCATTTTGTGAAGCCATCTAAGCAGTGTGCTTGCTTTTGCCATCCGGTTCCAAGCTTGTGGCCTAGTAGTCTTCCACTAGGCCCAGAGGTAGTCAGCCTCCAAGCTGTGGTGCGTGATTTTAAATGTACAGTTGGTGTTGTCTGGTGATTTTCCTTTACTCCATGGATGGCTTTGGATTTTATTGCAAAAGGTGTGTTTGGGGTGCAATAGCATTTTTTGGGTGTGTGCTAAACAAATTGGGCTATTTTGGCCTGCATGTAAGGCAAGGGATTCAGCTCGCGAACGGCCATTTTAGGAAGGCATGCATTGTGCCTTTGCCATAGGCGTCCATTGACTGTCTCCCATTTCTTGTGGTTGTTGTGGGTGTGTGGCGGCCATTTTGTGAAGCCATCTAAGCAGTGTGCTTGCTTTTGCCATCCGGTTCCAAGCTTGTGGCCTAGTAGTCTTCCACTAGGCCCAGAGGTAGTCAGCCTCCAAGCTGTGGTGCGTGATTTTAAATGTACAGTTGGTGTTGTCTGGTGATTTTCCTTTACTCCATGGATGGCTTTGGATTTTATTGCAAAAGGTGTGTTTGGGGTGCAATAGCATTTTTTGGGTGTGTGCTAAACAAATTGGGCTATTTTGGCCTGCATGTAAGGCAAGGGATTCAGCTCGCGAACTTTCGGTAACTCTGCACAGCGCGACAACGCGGACTTACAGTTTTCGTCATTTTTGCGCTCGCAATATGCGTGTTTGCGCACGCGAGAAAGCCTTTTTGTACAGTTCGCGATCCCGAACACGCAGCTTTTGCAATCTGGCAAACAATATCTCGCGAGCAACATAGACCCTTCTCGAAAACGCTTTTTTGTGCATTTCTGCACAAAAAACTCCTCAGGCTGTCATTGAGCTGTAGGTTTGGAGCAGGGAGAAGCTGTTATTTGTCTGGAAAACATTTTTATGAGAGGGATTAAGTTCCACAGACACTACAACTTCCTCTTCCTGTCCTTTGCAATCACTTTTTGTGTGTTATTGTGGTGGGTGGGCTGAGCATGTGTGTGGCGGCCATTTTAGGAAGGCATGCATTGTGCCTTTGCCATAGGCGTCCATTGACTGTCTCCCATTTCTTGTGGTTGTTGTGGGTGTGTGGCGGCCATTTTGTGAAGCCAACCAAGCAGTGTGCTTGCTTTTGCCATCCGGTTCCAAGCTTGTGGCCTAGTAGTCTTCCACTAGGCCCAGAGGTAGTCAGCCTCCAACCTGTGGTGCGTGATTTAAATGTACAGTTGGTGTTGTCTGGTGATTTTCCTTTACTCCATGGATGGCTTTGGATTTTATTGCAAAAGGTGTGTTTGGGGTGCAATAGCATTTTTTGGGTGTGTGCTAAACAAATTGGGCTATTTTGGCCTGCATGTAAGGCAAGGGATTCAGCTCGCGAACGGCCATTTTAGGAAGGCATGCATTGTGCCTTTGCCATAGGCGTCCATTGACTGTCTCCCATTTCTTGTGGTTGTTGTGGGTGTGTGGCGGCCATTTTGTGAAGCCATCCAAGCAGTGTGCTTGCTTTTGCCATCCGGTTCCAAGCTTGTGGCCTAGTAGTCTTCCACTAGGCCCAGAGGTAGTCAGCCTCCAAGCTGTGGTGCGTGATTTTAAATGTACAGTTGGTGTTGTCTGGTGATTTTCCTTTACTCCATGGATGGCTTTGGATTTTATTGCAAAAGGTGTGTTTGGGGTGCAATAGCATTTTTTGGGTGTGTGCTAAACAAATTGGGCTATTTTGGCCTGCATGTAAGGCAAGGGATTCAGCTCGTGAACTTTCGGTAACTCTGCACAGCGCGACAACGCGGACTTACAGTTTTCGTCATTTTTGCGCTCACAATATGCGTGTTCGCGCACGCGAGAAAGCCTTTTTGTACAGTTCGCGATCCCGAACACGCAGCTTTTGCAATCTGGCAAACAATATCTCGCGAGCAACATAGACCCTTCTCGAAAACGCTTTTTTGTGCATTTCTGCACAAAAAACTCCTCAGGCTTTCATTGAGCTGTAGGTTTGGAGCAGGGAGAAGCTGTTATTTGTCTGGAAAACATTTTTATGAGAGGGATTAAGTTCCACAGACACTACAACTTCCTCTTCCTGTCCTTTGCAATCACTTTTTGTGTGTTATTGTGGTGGGTGGGCTGAGCATGTGTGTGGCGGCCATTTTAGGAAGGCATGCATTGTGCCTTTGCCATAGGCGTCCAAACTTGTGGCCTAGTCGTACAGTAGGCCCAGGGGTACAACTCAGCAATCATCACGGCGGGTTTTTGTTCCTTGCTATTCTTCTTCCTAAGTGTACACAGTACAAATACAACAGGATCCCTGGCCTTGTCAGTCTCTTAATGGCTGGCTATACTGTTGATGTTGTTCACTGACTTCATGAAATTTAATAATTGTGATGACCACCCACGAGACACTAATAAGTTATTTATTATATTATGGATCTTTTGACTGATGTTCTTCTGGCTTTTTTGCTTTTAGGTGCACAAAAGACAGAGGTGTGTCATCATCATCCACTGTTGTGGTGCCAGACCGACGTCCTGCTGCTGTAGTGTACACAACGTGACGTGTCAGTGACCTGACCAGGCATCTCTGCAACTTGTGCAACTGAGTGCTGTTTTGACATCTGTTGAAGATGCCCCCAAAGAACGCAGGTAGCAGGTCCTCCGGTACCAAGAAAGTTGCCATGGAGAAGAAGGAACAGAAGAAGAAGGAAGTGTCACTTAAGTCTGGTGTGCCTCCCAAAACCTTTTTTGGTTCACCAAAAATGAGGCCTGCAGCAGCGGTGTCGGGGGGGCAAGCTGGGGGCAGCACCTCCACATCAGTGGGCCCAACCCACCAACCCATGCCCAAGCAGATGAGTGTGGAAGAGGTAGCCAGCCTTATGGTAGAAAGCAGTGATGCTGAGCCTGAACTAAACTTATCGCTATCTCAAAGTAGTACACAATCAACGCAGGAGGGAACATCATCAACACAGCAGATAAGTGGTCAACAGCCGCAGCTACCGCCCGCAATAGTAGCTGTTCCTCCCGAAGTAGGGGCAGTTCAGGAAATTGAGCCTCATGCAGAGGAAGAAGAGGAAGCCACTCCTTTAGAAGTTGCATTGGCTTTTAAATCCCCAGCAAGGAAAAGGAGGGTTAGTACATCAAGTTCTTCACCAAGCCCCCCTTCTGATGATCTAGATGTCACTTGGAAGCCACAAACTGAGTCTGAGAGGGAAACACATCACAAGAGCAGGCATGGCAAAAGGAAGGTTCCAGAAAGCCTTACACTTATGGATGTTGATGTAGAAGAGCAGGTTGATGATGATGATGATGATGAGCCAGTCATCACAAACATCACTCCCGGGCCTGAGGAGATGGAGAGCAACATTTTTACATTATCCAAAATGGATGCGAGGGATGTAGCACGCATACCTCCAACACAGGTAACACCAACACGACCTCCAGCTTCCATATTTACATTAGCAAAGGGCCGGCAGCGTCCTACATCCAGCACAAAAAGCACCACCTCAGCAGAAGTAGGTAGTGGTCCTGCACAGTCAAATTCAACACACACCCTCCAGTTCATCCGGCATTGGAAGTGGGAGTGGCACCTCCAGCAGGAGACAAAAGTTAAGCTCCCCAGTGTGGGACTACTTTACGGTTAGCCCAAAGGAGGAGAACATTGCTGTATGCTCCGTTTGTCATTCCTGTGTTAGCCGTGGAAAGCTTGGTACAAACTATGGTACCGGAGGCCAAATGACCCATCTGAAAAAACACCACGCAATCCAGTGGGAGGAGCACCTTAGGCTCATCAAAACTGGAACCATTGCTGTTGGGCATAAACGAGTAGAAAGTCCGCTCACGGTGGAACAGGAAGAAGAGGGAGACATTCTCTGTGCTAGTGGTACACAAAGTAGCCCTGTCCCCAGCACTGCAGTGGTAACGCCCACATCCTCAGCCACATCTCATTGGCACAAGAGTAAGAGCCAGCCTGAGACACCAAGGAGTACTGCTGGCCCAAAAAGTGCGACGTCGACCACAGGAAGGAATACCATGCAGCCTACCATTCTTAGCATGTTTAGTAGGCCGGAGGGTCAGTACGAACGCAATCACCCAATAGCACGTTTGTACAATGCTAAGCTGGCAAAAATGTTAGCACTGGACCTTCTCCCTTTTTCTTTTGTTGAAGGGGTGGGTTTTTTTGAGTTTGTGACCACCATCTGCCCAAAATGGAAAGTTCCCAGCCGCTACTATTTTGCAAGAGTTGCTGTTCCAGCACTACATCACGACGTGCTGGAATTGCTTGGAAAAGCCTTAAAAAAGAGTGCTGTTCAGAGTATACACCTGACAACAGACATGTGGACCAGTTGCCAAGCCACTGATTACATGTGCATCACTGCACACTGGGTCTCTTTTTCGGGTGTTAAAGATAAGATATCTGACGGCGTTGTTGACACCGCTGAGATTTTTAAAGACACTCGCAAACATGCAACTGTAGCCATGTTTGCAATGGAGAAATCTCATACTGCTGCTAACATTTTGGATGAGTTTAACAGCAAGGTGTTTGAGTGGCTGCGACCAAGAGGTCTTACCATTGGTTTTGTTGCCACGGACAATGGCAGTAATGTAGTTCGGGCCATGAAAGATGGTGGGTATTTCAGGGTGCCATGTTTGGCACACTGCATTAACATTGTTGTGCAAGACTTTCTGAAAAATGAAAGCAAAGTCAGCAGCTTACTGACCACCTGCAGAAGAATATGCACACATTTCAACCATTCTTTTAAAGCCCGGAAGGAGCTGAGGGTGATTCAACGTGAGCATAAAATGGCAGTCAAAGTACTCATCCAAGAGGTGCCAACACGTTGGAACTCACCGTATTACATGCTTGAGCGTCTGTTTAAGCAGTACATACCACTTAATGCTTATGTCATGAAAAGGTCAGGGGATCCTACAGTGAAAGGCATGAGAGTTGAGATGGCCCAATGGGACCTTGTCAAAAGCCTGACAGAGATGCTACTTCCTTTTGAGGTCTTCACCCGTGAAGTGAGCCGGGAGGACTGTACTATGGGCCAAGCTATCCCATTGTTGTACATGCTAGAGCAAGAGCTGAAGGAGGTGGCAGAAATGTACGCAGGTGTGGATGACAAAGTAGACGCACATTCTTTGGCAGACACCTTATCCGCTCGCTTATCTCACAATACAAGGATTCAAAATAACATTCTGTCAGATCCACATTACATTACTGCCTCAATTTTGGATCCACGTTACAAATTATTGCTGCGCAGTAATGAAGTCATTCCTTTTTCAGAAGTGAATGTTGCCCAGTACAAAACTTTGATAGCTGAGGAAGCCACTGAGTTTGAAAACGAAAGGATCTTAATTAAAGGCCCGCCCCTCCAGGGCAGAAAAAGTACTGCAGGGCACCCAGAACGAAGTTCTACTTCAGAAGCCAAGAGCAGTGCGTTTGCCTCCCAGCAGTCAACACTGCCAGCAGCAATAACATCAACTGCACCAACAGGATCATCAGGCACATTTACAAAAACGGCAGGTGATTGGTTTCTACGGAAAGGGTATTGCACATCAATGACTGATGCAAAGGCAAAAGAGGCCCAGGAAATCGGAGCACCCCTGAACATTGAGCGGATGGTTCAGGCCTATCTAGATGACACAACAGAGGTCTACATGGAGCAAAGCCCATTGGTGTATTGGTATGGGAAAAGAAGCCAATGGCCAGTGCTCAGCAGGCTGGCGATAAAGTATGTGGCTTGCCGTGTTGCAAGTGTCTCTTCAGAGCGTGTTTTCAGTGCTGCTGGTGCCATTGTTACTGTCAAAAGGACCAGTCTCTCACCCAAAAGTGTTGAGAGGTTAACCATGATCAAAATGAATCAACACTTTATACCACCGGAGTACAAAATACGTGAATCACAGGAGGAAGAGGAGAGTGACTTTGATGACATAAGTAGTGGATTGTTAGACGTACTGCTGTCCGAACCACCAGAGTTTGAGGACGAGCTCCTCTTCCCTGACAACTAGGCTTTCAAATTGTTCTCCCTTCCTTTATTTGTGTGTGACTGTGTGTATCTGTTTTTCTGGTTCAAAATCTACATTCACAACAAAGCCATCAACAGTCTCCTCTTTTTATTTCCCTATTGGAGTTGCACGTCTGTGCATAACTGTCCACTCCACTCCTCAGGGTCCTGCTCCATGTTCCTTACTCTCCCTAAGTACATTTCAAGCAAGTCAGACATTGGATGGAGATGGAGAATAGTACAATACATGTTGCCTCTAACAGTCCCTCCATAAGAAGTGAAACGTGACTCCACCTATATTCCATTTTGTTTCCAATCCGAAAGAAACTCATCACTGACTGGCAGAAGGCTAGGCAGGCATCAGATCAGACAGCCAAAGAGAACACCAAGACAGGTAATGAGTGATTATTGTGAATGATGGTGGCATGCATTGCATTGGATGCTGGCTGACTACGAAGAATTGTGCATGCCATGAAGTAGAACTATACTAGTTTATCGACAAAGTACAAGTGACTCAGGTGTGGTGACAGTTAATGTTTCCTTGTTGTTTAATAATGACCACATTGTACTCCTACCACTGCAGGTGCCGGCCAATATCCGTTGCAATTTGGTAATATGGAATATATTATAAACTTAATCAGTCACTACAGACTGAGTTGGTGTTGGAGAATACGTACCACACGGTCACCATCATTGAGGATGCTGAGCATACTATCTTTGCACACAGTCAGTTGGATTGGAGAAAATTTATGGAATAACGGCGTTTCATGGGCTGACATAAAAGGTAAAAAGTTTGAACAAGAACCACAGCAGACCTAGGCTAGATGTCCGTGTAGTGGTGTGGACTGGAGTAGAGTGTAGTGGTATGACGGACAGTGGCGCAATGATTTAGTCACTTCATTGGGAAAATTCTAGGTTGCTGCAGTGCATTTGACATTTCTCTGGCTCGGTCAAAATGTAAGTAAGGGGTAGGGTGCCTGGCCTGTGCCGCGGTTCTCCTGTTCTGTGGCTGTGCTGGCTCCTGAATCCTGTCCCGTTGTTGTTGTACCTTAATGCTGTAGAGTAGCCTATCCAAGCTGCCTCAGTCTGAAAGTGTTCTCTCCAGAGTGTTGTCTTGCACTCCACTGTAATTGAGTTTATTGTTGTAAAGGCTGTAATTTTTCAATACCCCGTTTGTTTTTCCATCTACACTTACAGGCCGGCCTTTACCCTGTGCTACAGTGGGAGAAACGACTCACACGTACCTTACCTACCAATACGCATCAGGCAGGCAGTGATACCCAAGATTGATGTGCGGAGTGTCCATGGAAGGGAGGACCAACAAGAATGACGAGAATGATGCAACTCCTCATTTGGACCAGGATAATACAGTAACTTTAGTATCATCATTCGTCTTTACATTTATTTGCTTGCTTTTTTCTCTTTAATCATTACGACTGTGTGTTGTGGTTTGTTTGTTAATTGATCCAACTTTTTTTTAGTTTCCTTAGCTAGCTTGAAAAATAAAAGTAAGCCCGGTACAGCATGTAATTGGGTTCGGTCTGAGCTCTGAGGGCGTCAGACAGGCAAGGCAAATTTCAATTTCGTCCCTGACTGTACTGTCTCATTGGGTCATAGTAGTTATAGTACAACTCATTATCTCATTAACCATCAAGTTATCCTCCTCAGCATGCATGCATTTGCTTTCTCTCACTTCATACTTTGATTTCTTTGATAATGGATCATGGTCGTCTTACAAGATTGTGTTTTACTTTTGTTGTGTCCATGCATATTGTCTGTTTTTCTTTCTCAAACCTTTCCCAAAACCCCACTTCCCATCCAATCATCAATCCCTAACCCTCTTCCCCCAGGCTGTGTGATTTATATTGAGGTGTGATGTGATGACTATGTACACCAATTGATCACACGCTTGCTGGGGCAGATGTGGTGAAAGCAACACTAATTCAATTTCAACTAAGGCAGGGCAAGGATCTTCTTCTGCTTGACCACCCATGCTGTAGTTTACTTTGTGTTCTGTTCCACTCCTCCTCCCTGAGTCTCAGTCAAGTGACTTTCTCTTTCTTTTTTCAAACGCTATTGCCAGTGTCTACTACTACCACCACTATAATGGCATCTACTCCGTCAATTTGGGAAACCAACCATGCAGCCATCAGTGTGCCGAACTTCATCATCAATCACAGGTAAGATAAGTTTGGTGGGAGGTATGGACTAGGAGGAGAGACTGACAGTACTATGACAATTAAAAATAACTCAGTGAGGGGTACTGCATCTATCGGTTTGTGTGTTACAAAATTGGCAGATCTTTTAAATCAAACACTGGCTGTGGGCATGCAGCAGCACGGAAACAAAGTAAACAACCATGTAACTTACATTGAATTCGGAAAACTGTAACCCACCACAAAAAACATTAACATCGTATAAATAAATAGTAAGTATATTTTTAATATCCCCTAACAAAAATAAACTATCCCGCTCTGACCTAACCCACCCCCCTCCCTAACCCCAACGAAACGAAAGTCCAAAGTCCCAATGTCCGTTGAAATCCCCAACGCCCACAAACCCACCCACCAACAAAAGGAATTAAAAAAGGGGCAAACGACGAGGTCCTCTATTGTCGGCGGGCCTTAAGGTGTTTGTCCACCAGGATCTTTACCCGCTCCTCCATGTTCTCCTCCCAGCGGGCCATCCGGCGGAGCAGCTGGCGGCGAAATGCCCTAAAGTTGCTTCCAGGGTGGGGGGCAGCAGTGCTGGAAATCGAGGCGCGGCGGTGGGCGAATGCCGGACCACGGCGCCGTGAAAGTGGAGGCCGGGCCTGACTGGGGCCCGGGGCATTGGAGGAGGCTGCAGCTGCAGCCGCCTCCTCCTCCTCCTCCTCCTGAGCCACCAGCCGGCGATAATGCTCGCAGATGGCCTCCAGTTTCCGGCGCCGGGCCCTAGCGGCCAACTCCTTCCTTGATGGTTTATTGGAAGGAGTATCATCTATATCAAGAAAGAAAAAGAACATGTTGGAGCCAATACTCTTAGCAAAACAGGAACACTAAAATCATTCAACAAATAGTGTCACAGTATCACTAGCAAGCACAGTTCATAACATTTGGGATTTGGTGCTGGGGTAAGTATCTCTAATCCTACTTCCTTGGACTCTAACATTTGTGACCGTTTCAGACATTATTTATAAATATAATCGTACTATGTATGTACTCCGGTACACCAGTCGTGCTGTTCTTATCTGTAGTTTAGCCCAATTACATAACCTTGTTGTAGGCGGCATGCCAGGTCCATCAGCTAAGCTTGCACCCAAGAGAAACAGATATGAGCCACATGATGATGCAGACTCACGTTAGTTTTATTTACTACTACTGTCTGCAGGTGGGGAAGCTCATCTTTTTGTCTGACGCCTTACGGCCGTTGGCACTGGTCATACTCTGTTACATGAGGGCAAATGGCATGCACAATTTCACCTACACCCTGCCATGGGTACTACAAAAAGGCTGATTATTTATTTATCGGATCCAACGATCATTGCTTATATTCATATTATAGATGCTGCTAGTGCTAATACGATATACGACATCAGGTCGGTAGCGGTCGGTGGTGGGAGTGCTGCCGGTCGGTGACGTGGGAAGGTGCAGGGTGGGGATAGTAAACGATGGATTAAGGACATTCACAGGTAATTAAAGAATACATAAAAAAAAAAAACATTGCTGCACACAGTAGCACACACTGCATCGCATTCGGCGGTGCAGTGCGCACCTTGAAAATAGTTTTATTTATTTTTATGTTGATTACCTGTATTTGGCCGTAACAGTAATACACAGTTTACTCGCCAGTGCCACCCACCCGTCCCCTCCCCATGTCGCCGCCCGCCAACAATCCCACCACCAACCGCTACTGCAGAGGGTACTTAGCTTTCATTTCTTGTGTAACCAATATTCATAAACATTAAACAACAGATAGGCCACCCTTTGCAGGCTGGCTGCCCCAATCGAAAATACATTAATAATAATAGGTAGGGAGTGGTCCCCAGAGTGGGAGGAAGGGGTTTCCGCTTGATAATATATGACGTGCTTGCAAACTACTGCAAGTGTACTGTATGCTCATAATACTACCTTGATTCCTCTAGGCTTTGCTACTGTCGCGCAGTTTCTGTTACATTTTCTTCAAAGTAAGAATCTCCAGTGACACTTTCCACCTATACTGTCTTTTGGTGATAGTACATCCAGGCATACATCCATTAAAGTAAACGTCTATCCTTTTGTATATATCTCTTAACAAACCTTAGTTGGTTTCACCAACAAACACCCATGCTTCTGCTCCTTCCTTCCTTGCCTTGGCTTTGAGTTTGAAACAAAAACACCGCTGATTCTTGCTATCTAGTACTATCCACCCATACTGTGTCGCCCACCCAGGCAGGCATTCTTTCACCTTCCACCCATCCTTCAACAACCCATGCATCTGATCTTATTACTATCAGACTCCTATACATGCTTCCAACAACATATCCTTCTCTGCCGGTCAGTCATATTGTTTATCTCGCCCGTCCTTCCACCCTTAGTGCTTTCCCTCTATGTTCAACACATCCATGAAGGTCATCTGATCTGAGTTTGTCTTCTCCATAAAACATTCACAGCTGATTTTGGAGTCAAATAGAAGAGGCCATTGGTTACTCTACTCACGCTGGTAATGCTACGTAAAGGGTGTCTTCTTCAACCGTTGTATAATGTCGCACAGTACAGTGAAATAGTGAACACAGTTCCATCTAGCTGTAATGTCAAGAAGTAATGAATATAACTTACCGCCGCCGGCCACTGCTGCTGGATCCCCCCTGGGCCCTGTGTCTCCTGCAGGTGCCGCCAGTTCGCCTGCCCCCTCCGGAATGGCCGCATCGCTGGCCCCGACGGCACTGGTGGATGGTAGTGTGCCTAGAAAAAAGCATCACAAATTTTTTAGATGCCTGTAAACCTCCCCCTATTTTAAGTGTTCACTTGGAACATTGAAAAAAAAGTTAATGCGCTGCAACATACATCAGCACTAGACAGTAAGTACAGTCAGTAGACAGACACTAGTAGGATATGGTTCCAGTTCCTAGGGTCATCTAGTCCTACTCTACTCTTTTGAAAGTTAGCCTGAGCCATGAGTAACCCTTTTAGATTCATCATGTCGACTACTACTCTTTTGGTGCATATTATACCTGCCAGCGTATTGACATGTGCAGTAGATGCCTTTAAGGCCGCTTGACTGTTGCGTACAAGTGAAGAGGTCGAAAAAAAAACAACATATTGACTTTGTTTAGTTTATATTGCTTAGCCATCACACATACATGTTACACTTTTTGGCATGACTGCAAAATGCTAGCATCATTCACCAGTATACTATCTAACGGCTAACTCGCAGCGTTTTTCTCATATATCATAGGCGGAAGATTCCCTTCTACAAACCAGAGATTTACAGAGCATAGTGGATGCAAGATGATGTAACCAGTATTTCTACGTTCTACGGTGAGGGATCTTCCAGAATTATAAAGATCTTGGCTCTTGTTCTTGTTGTCAATCATGCACTTGTAAATGTTTACTGTTTTAATGTTAGGCTTTTTGCTGGCTTATTGACTATGGCTGTCGTAAATTAAATTTCATATTAACGATGTACAGAGTTTGATACTTGTTTCAAATAAACCTTTTGAACTTACACATAGACTCTGTGGTATTTGGTGTGGTGGAGTGGACTTACACAAGTGTGTGAGCAAAATGGTGTTTGTTATTATGTTCTGGGTTGTCTCTGTCTCAGTCATCATCAACATTGTGTATCGTCTTCGTGGGGGGGTCGGGAGTGGGACCCTAATGTGAGACACTATAGCTAGTCTGTTAGGGGATCCTGGGTTCTTCGGACTGAGGTGTGATCAGTAAGATCCAACCTCCCATCAGCACCATCCTATTTTGTTGTGCATAGTTCTGTATGTGGCTCTGCAGAATCCTAGACAATAGTAGTATCATGTACTATCCGATCAAAAATACTAGTCAAATATCTGGTTGGGCATTTTGTTTGTGGTAATTGTCAAAGCCTCAACATTGAGAAGACTTGAAGAGGACAACCCAATGGACAGGACCCAGTGGCTAGAGCTATTGGTCAATCAGAGTTTTATTGTTGCAAAGAAAACCTTCTATTAAAGAGTGGGCAACTGTGCAAGCTTCGCTACACACAGAGTAATAATAGTAATAGTAGTAGTAGTATTAGTAGCACAGAGAGTCATAGCAGAGGGAGTTAGAAGCATCTTCGAGGCAGGGATAAACAGAATTAGTAAACAGATAGTCAAGGTCAAAGAAGTAAGCTTTTGTAAAAAAGAGATTCAGAAAGTGGAACCATAATTTAGAGTTTGGGAAAAAAAAGATGCAGTAACATAACATTTAGGGAAATATAAATGTCAATCTAACCAATGGAGGACTTACTGGGGCCAGCTGCAGGAGCCTCAGTAGAGGAGAGGTCCTGGGGTTCCCCCGCCGACTCCGACCCCGTCTTCTTGCCCCTGGGTGGTGCTGATGATCATGTAAAATATAATAAAGAAAGAGACCAACATTAAGGAGTGCTGTGAGAAAAATAAGAAATCATTTGGAAAAACAATAAGTCAAAGAACATTTTAGGAAACAACAAGTGCAATAAAATTGACCTATCTAATCAGATGGATCGACTACTGGCTGCTTCCTAGTGCATTTACGGATCGTCTACTTATTTATGAACACTCCAGTGTTCCTTGATCATTCTGATTCCAAATACTAACAAAGCCTAGTAAGTACCACCTGACCTACACCACCTATTCCAGACGGGCCAATTGTTCACTAAGTCTGCACTTCAATTTTTTTCAGCCATCAAATGCATAGATGATGAGATGGAGGACACATGCATAGTTGCATACATTAGTGCATACATACAACAAATTGTGGGTTGGTTGCATAATGCTGATCTAGTTCTGCTACTGACTGACCATGCTAAGCCTACCACTCACTAAACAAAGTACAAAAGGTTCGACGGAGGACTGGGGTAAGCAGCACTCAGTGACAGAGGATGCGCCACGCAGACCGCATAAAACAATTAGTAACTACTACTAACAAACTAAACCTAGTATCCAATATCCATCCACCACTATTTCACAGTAGGACAATGGAAGGACTAGAGTCTCTCTAGCAAATCGCATTACCTAACTTCAGTTCTGTAAAGTAAACTCTTACATAATCAGCATCAGCACAAGCTAGCGCAAACTACATTGCAAACAAGTAAGAGTACCACCGTGCACCTGGGTCCTTAAATCAAAGAACATTTTGCTTTTTGGAACGTAATTTACCAGCAACGCTTGGCACGCAGCAGTAATCTTGTTGTTCATCTAATTTAATATACACAATCAGTTACTCACCAAGCCCGATGACCTCGACATCTAGCAGGTCCAACCGGCCCTGCTCCCGGTCCAGGATGTCGGACCACCGGTGAGCTAGCTGGTTGTGGGTGCGCCGGATCCCAGTGCACCGGAACACGGCCCGGCGCACCTTCGCCCACCGACGGTGCCGCTCCTGGGTAGCGTACCCGGAGCCGGGCCTGCCGCCTGCTGCCAAGGTCAAGGGGAGGAGGCGCTGGATGAAAAAAACAAGAGCCGCCACCTCCTCCTCCCCAAACAGTTGCCGGGCCTGCACCCCTGCAGGACGCATTCTGCCGCAAGGCAGGCGGCGCTTCTCTGCGCCTGCAGGTCCCTTGCCCTTGGGACTTGGTGTGCCCTTGGCCATGGTTCTGGGGTGGGTGGGAGGCGGAAAAGAAAAGTCCGAAGGGGAAAAAAAGTTAGGGGGAAGAAGATAGAAAGAACTTTATAAAAGTAACAAAAACACAGTAAAAGTAGAAATAAAATGCAAAATATAAACTGAGGCAAACAGAGAGATAGATAATAACTAAAAAAAGTCAGGAAAAAGGCTTTAAAGACAAAGGATTGCTGTGATAAAGGGAGGATACAAAAGTAGGCCCAGAAACATGGCATAGAGTGAAAAACAAGATGGCCGCGCCCATTCGCGACCGCGTGGGTAAGTTCGCGCGATATTTCTCGCGAACATGTACAATTTATCGCGAACAAGTAAAATGCGCTCCCGAACACGTCAATGCACATCGCGAACACGCTATCCGCGACCCGGAACAGGAAATAAGGCATCGCGAGCGGGCGGGACTATAGAAAAACAAGATGGCCGCGCCCATTGGCGACCGCATGGGTAAGATCGCGAGATATATCCCCCGAGCATGCAAACAGTTCCCCGAACATGCTTACCGCGCTCGCGAACAAGAAAAAGCCATCGTGAACAGGTTGCCACAAGCAACTACGCAAGCTCGCGAAGCTTCGCGAAGGTCGCGTAGTGCAATGACATCTTCACGAAGCTTCGCGAAGCGCGACTACGCGAACTACGCCCAGGGTTAGATTTCAACATACCATTATAATTCTTGTTTGATTGGTTGATTGTAACAAAGCTGGTGATTCACACATCAAAATCTCTTCTGAAGTAACCAACTATCTGCCCTGTAATGAGTCACATGTGCAATAGCAGCATCACAAAATAAAATGATGGAAGCAGTGTTAAAACATTTCAAACACCCACCCCCAGTCAAAGATGTGGGTTTAATCCATCATTATTTTGCTCATCATGTCACCCCAGTTTAGACCCACCCTTATGGAAATTCTTCTTGACCCTGCTCTACATGGGAACAGTTCAGGCCCACTTCCAAGCCAGGTCCTCCCAGGACTGGAAGCAAGCATCCTGGGACCGGCTTCTGGGTATCACCCCTAATTGGCCAGGCTATCTTAAATCCAGTTATGCAGAGAGCAAGGGATCTACATAAGGGCATATTCATAGACACTTAGGGTGCACATAGCAGCATCACAAAATAAAATGATAGACCGAGTGTTGAAACTTTTCAAATGCTCTCCCCCAGTCACAGAGCTAGATTTAATCCATCGTTATTTTGCTAGCCATGTCACCCCAGTTTATACCTGACCATATGCAAATCAGTCTTGACCCAGCTCCCTATGGGTACAGACCAGTCCTAACTGCCGAGCCAGGTCCTTCCCGGAACAGAAACAAGCATCCTAGGACTGGATTTGTGGTATCACCCCTCATCAGTCAGGCTAGCTTGAATCCAGTGGTGTAGCGAGCAAGGGGCCCATGACTGGGCATTCCCATAGCCACTTAGGGTGCACATATCAACATCACAAAATAAAATGATGGACGGAGTGCTGAAACTTTTAAAAAACTCACCGCAGTTACATATCTGAGTTTAATCCATTGGTATTTTGCTCACCGTGTCACCACAGTTTGGACCCAGACATTAGCAGATCAGTCTTGACCCTGGTCCCCATGGGAACAGTCCAGACTGAACTGTCAAGCCAGGTCATTCCTGTACAATGGGCCTGTACAATGCAAGGATTACTTATGGAAAAGTGACAACTGACCTTTGGGAATAAGGCACCTGTCGTAATTATTTGACACAAATTGACAAGCAGCTTGAGAAGATGTTTCTTACAACCCTTTTTAAAGCATAAGCACTTATCTTCACACCAAGAGGGATTGATTTTTTAAAAAGGTTTAGAAACCCCTATGATTTGTTTCTCAATCAATAAATCAATCAATCAATCAGGGGAATTGTAAGCGCGCTTCTCACCTGTGAGGGTCTCAAGGTGCTGGGGGAAGCAACTCCGTTCAGTCGAAGGGCCATGTCTTGAGCATCTTCCTGAAGATGTTCAGGGAGGGGGCACGTCTGATGTCGATCGGGAGCTCGTTGCAGGCCTTGGTCTCGATGTAGGAGAAGGTTGTTTTGCACCTGTACTGGCTCTGTGGATGCACGGGGTTTCGGCGAGGTCGGCGTATCAGAGGTTTCTCTTGGGTACGTGGAAGGAGATACTCTCATTGAGGTATTGGTGTCCGGTGTTGGGAAGGCATTTGTAGGCATGAGTGAGTATCTTGAAAGTGACTCTCTTCTCAAAGGGGAGCCAGTGGAGGTTCCGTGGGTGTTGGGTGGTGTGTTTGTGTTGAGGAATACCGAGGACGAGTCTGGCTGCGGTGTTCTTTATGGCCTGTAACTTGTGGAGCAGAGATTTGTTGTTCCCGGCGTAGAGGATGTTTCTGTAGTCCAGTCTGCTGGTTATCAGTGCGTGGGTGACTGCCTATCTTGATTCAGGGAGGTTCCACTTGAAGGTCTTTCAGAGGATTTGGAGGGTGTTGAAGCAGCTGGAGGCGACAGCGTTGACCTGTCGGGTCATGGAGAGGGAGTAGTCGAGTACGATGCTGAGGTTTTGGGCGTGGTTCATGGTGTTGGGGGTGCAGCCAAGGGTGGTGGGCCACCAGGTGTGCCCCATGCCGAGGGAGAGGATCTGAGGATGAGGATTTCTGTCTTCTCCAAGTTGAGATTCAGGCAATTTCTGCTCATCCAGGAAGCAACGTCCTTCATTTTTTCCTGGAAGTTGAGTCTGGTGGTGATTGGATCCTTGGTGAGGGAGAGGATGAGCTGGTTGTCGTTGGCGTAGGATACTATGCTGAGTCTGTGCTGTCTGACAATGGTGGCAAGGGGGGCTATGTAGATGTTGAAAGAGCGTGGGGCTGAGCGATGATTATTGAGGCACTCTGCAGTTGATTCCCGTGGGTTCGGAGAGGAAAGGTGGCAGTCTGATTCTTTGGGTTCTGCCCGTGAGTAGAGGGCAGTTCCATGTACGCCGACATCGTGGAGTCTGGCGGTGAGTGTGCGGTGGGAGACTGTGTTGAAGGCTGAGAGGTCGAGTAGGATCGGGGTTGTGGTGTGTCCTTGGTCGAGGAGGGTGAGGATGTCGTCTGTGGCGGTGAGTAGAGGGGTCTCGGTGCTGTGGTTGCTGTGGAATCTGGATTGGGAGGGGTCAAGGATGGAGTTTTCTTTGATAAATTTGGTTAGTTGTGCATTGGCGGTCTTCTCGGTGACTTTGGCCTAAAATGGGAGGAGGAAGATGGGTTAGTAGTTCTTGAGGTCGGTGGAGTCTGCTGAGGGCTTCATGAGCAGGGGTCTGACTTCTGCGCATTTCCAGTCATCTGGAAAGATGCCGGTCTTGAAGGTAGCATTGATGGTGCGTCGTAGTTCGAGAGTGATGGCGGTGGAGGCTCTGCGGAAAATGTGCGGGACAGGGGTCCGTGGGGGCTCCTGGGTGGATGCCTTTCATGGTCGAAGTGGTGTCTTTGGTGGTGACTGGGGTCCAGGAGGAGACGTTGGGCTGGATTGCATTGCTGGAGAAGGAAGCGGTTTCGGAGTTGGGTGTCTGGTCGTTGAAGTTGTCGTAGAATCCCTTGATTTGTAGATGGAAGTAGGATCCAAGCTTGTTGAAGAGGTCCTGGGAAGAGGTGATGTCCGTGGTTTCGCTGGGGGGCTTGGAGAACTCCTGGATGACACTGAAGATTTGCAGGCGGTGGCGAGGATCTTTTTTTGAATGAAGGTCCTTTTGGTGGATCTAATGCGTTGATGGTATTCTGTCATGGCATTTTTGTAGGTGGTACGATCTTTTGACGTTTTGCTGTTTCTCCAGTTCTTCTCGAGACGTCTGCAGGTGCGTCTGGATTCTTGGAGGTCGGCGGTGAACCTGTCCTCAACTACATTCTATCCACATTAAAACTGAGGAGGAGGTATGCTTTATAGGGATACTTATTTTAAGTCTGATGAGAATGCTAATAGTTTTAATGAGCACTAATCATTAGGGGTGCCAAATATATAATTTTATATTTTTTTAAAGTTTATATAATTGGGAAAATTTCATATTTAATGAGGTTTTAAATCTGTTTTGATCTATTGTGCAAAGCTCTTTACTAATCTATAAATCCAAAAAACTAAATGATGTATAATGTATTTACTTTTGTATTTTTATGGCCATTGCAATGGCCGAATAATGACAATTGAACTGAACTGTGACAATGTGAGTCAATATAAAGAAGCATCAGGTCAGGAGGTTACCTCAGTCAACATTCAAAATGTAGTCCATGTAAAAGTGTTTTGGGCTACCATTTGTTCAGAAAACTCATTTTCGGAGCATCCAATAATCTACAGGTGTACAGGGAGATTGCTCTGTGCTTCAGTTGTATAGCCACATTAACACTGCCCCAGCTTGGCCCATGGCCCAGACTGGGCACAACTCACTGTCAGGCCTTGCTCTATGCAGGCTGAGCCTACTGATCCCACATGAACATCACATTTCCATCAAAACAACACAACTTCACTAATGCAGCACACAGCAGTACATCCTGTGACCATCCAATAAGTGACTTCAAGGTTGTGAGGCACTCTGAAAGGGTTTGTGAGGTATCCCAGACAACAGTTTTGTGAGCTCTGATCTGTGCCCAGTGATATGTGGGACTGTATACTTAATTAACCTCATCATCAACTGCTTCTTACAGTATAAATATACAGCACATGCTGTCAAGCATATACATTTATTTGCACAATTACCATGATCTGAATAGCAAATATATCATAGTGCCATGAAAAGTATACAAGTATACAAGCATAGATATGTGCATTCAACACAAGTAGGATATTGGGCGTATCACACAACACACATCACAATGGTGATGTTAAGTACACAAAGTACGCTCAATACACAATCCATTACATGATTGACCTACGTAGGGACTACAAAAAGGTACAACAGTAATCTGAATTCGCTCTGGGACTCAGAGGCACATTGTAGCCTATGTGAATGAAAGGATGGAGTTAACAGAGTAAAAAATCTATGTGAGATATTTACCTGCTCCTCTGGTGAGCCATAGAGCCGGCCATACAGGAAAAGGGCCTCTTCTACAAGTTTCTCCAGCTTCTCTGGAGAGAAGGTAGAGGCCTTCACACTTGCTTGACCTGGCATGATTGCTCCCAGAGGTTGAAAACAGCAGAGAAATTGGAGGCGGTGTTGATAACAGCAGTGTGAGGAGAAGTGAGTTATTTTTCAAGCTGCGGCGTACATGTATGCCACGTACGCAATCATTAGCATAGACAGATGCACCCATTGGGCCTTGACCATCACATTCACCAAAGTTAGCCTATGGCTGTGTCTGCTGTGGATGAAACCTCCAACCAGGTGGTCGACTTCCACTGGCAGTGGGAGGTTCAGAATGTCCTATTTAAGAGGTCAGGCGTCTGCCATTTTAGTAGTTGGAACAACACTATTGGTGACTGTTAAATGTGTTACCACCACTACGTATGTGTTGTAACATAGTTACATGATGTATTACTCCATGGATCTATAAATTATCTTACACAAGCACCAGTCTAGTGAATTGCTGCGCATAAATGCTATATTACTTCAGTGCACTGTACGCCGACTGTGACAACATTTTAGGAGGAAACTTTGCGATATTAGGGTGCTCATGATACATGTTTAGCTGTGTAATGTGTACATTTCTATTACAGACACGTGTTAATACCACAATGGGGATTATAGGTGGATGTTGGACTGTAGAAAATTATGATGTGAATTATGTGCAATTCGTCCTGAACCAGTTATATTTCTCGATTTACTTTTGGCTTACTCTACAGATTTGTTAATCTGGACACTGTGACCAATGTTCACAATTGTTTCCACTCCACACAGGGAGAGGGAGGAGACGACAGTCTCCAGTGTACCACCCATTTCCAGACCTTCAGACCATGGAAGAAAGGCATGCCGTCAAGACGTTTCATTTAAATAGACCAACAATGCAGGGTTACTTTCATCAGTTGGAGCCTGATCTCCTTCCTCAAAACACTAACCTGAAATGTATCCCACCTATTCTGAGGTTTACAGCAGTATTGTATTTTCTGGCCACTGTTTTTTTTCAGTGCATTGTGGCTATAGCTGGTGGTATGTCAGAACCAATGTTCAGTTGTGTAATAATAAACGTACTTTCAGCAATTACGAAACACATTTACAGCTACATCTAGTTCCCCAGACATGAGGATTTAGCCAATGTGAAGGGTGATTTCAAGGGCTTTATTGCCACCGCAAGCCAGGGAATAAGTTTATCAGAACAGGAATTACTTCCATTCTTTCAGCGTGCAAGTTGTCTGCTTACCGGATTTGTATATCTCAAACATCTGTGCCCAGTTCCCAGGATCAGCCCAGAATTCCTTCATACTGTGGCACAGCACTGTACCCTAGCTGATGTCACAATTACTACTGGAGAGGGCCTGGCTTTTTTGTAAGTATGATCTGTTCTACCTTTGTATGAGTGGTGTCAGGTATTATGAACAGAAAGTGTGTAACGTATTGTTACACTTATGTCTGTCTTCCATCTGAGAGACTCAGAGTAGCCCAAAAACCCATGGTTGTTGGCACCACTGAAGAATCCAACTAAGCCCCGGGACGTTCACTTTAATGAGGTCCACAGAAGAACATGGCTGCTAGTGGAGTAGACCTTTGGGCTCCTGCAGGCCATGTCTGGACAAGACTGGGGGAGCCCTCCTCTATTCACCCAGGAAGGTATAAACTATCACCATGGCCTGCTGCATGCCCCATAACATTGCCCTGTGATGGAGCAACCCTTATATCCCAGACAAGCCCTAGGGTGGGGCGATCTGTGCAACCGCACCGGGCGTTGTCTTGGAGTGGGGGCGTTATTTTTGAAAATGTGTAATAACATTTTAAAAGCACATGCTGCTTCGTTCCTGGCCTCCAGCAACTTTCAAACATCAATTAAAATGTCAAGAGAAGTCTGTGATTAATCGTCTTCCTGGAAAGAGACCGTAGGTTTGTCTAGTTGAAGTTTTGAAGGTAGCGCAGAGGGTTAAAATGCCTGCTGCTAAGAATGTGGACCATGCAGATAACGAAGTGCATACAATGTAAATAGGTCAGTGGGTTACTGCTTCTGTTAGAAAGCTTCTTTTGTTACTTGTCGTTTATAAGACATAATCCTAATATAGAACATTGAGCTATTAACTGTCAGCCTAAAGCTGCTGCAAACTGCAAGGTATTTGTTAGAACTATGTGTTTTTTTTGCGCACTCTTTCATTATCCTAAACTTGTGAAAAAGGTTCATTTGGGTAGAAAACAATTCTTATTATGAAAGAGAACCCCTAACAATGATTTTACGTTTTAAATTCTGAATTTGTGCCTTTCCTGAATAAGAACTTTAACTATATTGCCTACCAGTATCGATGACATGTCACTCATACACTACAACTTGTAGTACTGTCTGATGTAACATTTCCTATACACTGATTTACACACATATGATTGTCTCTGTGCAATGTTTGTGTGCTCTGACACCTTACACTGGTATGAGTGGTGCTATAAAACTAAATGAATCTGAGAGACAGTGGTTATGGAGACTTGAGATGCACTGTTAAAGGGTGCTAGTGAGGAAATCTGTAGCAGAGGTGGTCATTGGGGGGCACCAAAAGACATTGTTGCACAGGGCGCCACCAGCGCTAAAGCTGGCCCTGATCACAGAGGATGGAGACAATGAAGTGCCACTGGGTGAGGATCCTGAAATGCCAAATGATAATGACAATCGTGAAAAGGAAGGAAATCACTTGAGTCAAGATCGCATCGACAACTTCTTCTCATGAGTGTAAGTATATTGTGAGATGTCATGACTTTGACTATGAAAGGAAATCTTGTTGTGATGATGTGAAATGTATGTTTAGGGAAAATATAAGGAAGCTAAAGCTCTGGCAAAATCTGGTGATGGGTGTTTATGAAGGAAGGCTTTTACACTTACTCACTTTGTTGGTGTTGCTTTGCTTAGCTTAGATTTTTGTCACGGACTTTGTACTTCAAATGTTGACTATTTGAGTTGTGTCATATGTATGGTTTCATAGCTAATTTCTTTGTTTTGGTCTATTTTAGGTACCTTCACCATGTCATCTTCATTTGAAAATTTCAGAGATTTTCCATTAGCAGGTATATTATGCTGTTTGGACACAAAGTGAGCATTGATTGATCTTGGAAATGACTGTCACAGACTTTGGGTATATAAATCCTGTACCAAGACAGCTTGCACAGAGATAGGCTGGAAGTTATGAATAATCCATTGGTCTTATTCCTTGTTATGTGGTGAGCCTAATGCATTTTTTGGGCCATCATGTGCTCCAACAAAATGTTGTGTTGGGCCCAAATCATGCTAGTCCCCTTCACTCTGGCTAAATCCTCATTGCATAGACACTGTATGTAGCTGTTGAAGTTTCTCCTCATTGTAGGCAAAAGTGTTTGCGGCACTTCACTGACATTTCTTTGTGATATTCCTCTAGATAGTGCAACACTGGAGTGGAATGACACTGTGATCAGAAACTGTTGTACTGCGATGTGTGTGTTCATTGTTTTAAATGATGTGGGATTCCCTTTGTGAGCTAGGCAAATTGGCACCAGCTGATGATACATACCAATTTTATTTTGACTATTCAATAGGAAATTGTCAGATGTATCAACTGCTTCAATGGTGTTGAGCACTGTACCTGATAATGTGGTCATGGACACAAAATGTTTGAATCCTGTATGAATAGCTAGGTTTCCGACATCATGGCAGCCTATGATTGGGAACTTGGAATGAAGATGTTATTAGACCAGGCAATTGTATGTATGTATTGGTGTAACATGGTTGTGATCCTGAGCTAAACATTGTGTACATGCAACATATCCATGCTTAACAAGTAGATAGTTTTGGCATTGTGAATTTCACATGGAAGTGCACATATACATTGCTAGATGACAGAGATAATACAGCAGACAATGTGTTTGTGACTATTGTATTTATTGCAGTAAACAAGGAGATAATAAACATTGTGCAAAACAAAACAGGGAAAAACAAAAGTGAAGAAGTCAGTCATGGTGAATTGAAGTCCAAAGTACAAAAGACTACTCCCATCAGATAACGAAGTGTCCAGAAATAGTCCACACTGGAGGAAATAAGATGCAAGGTTTCTTACTGCCGGTGGTGGAGATCTTGCTATCCGTATCTCCTGAAAGTTTGGGTGGATGTCCCCTCCTGTGGGGAAGGGAGGGATCAGCTGCTGCAGAGACAGGAGTGTCTGCAAATTTGTTTTCCTCTGACAGGTGACAAGACTGTGGGCACAAGATGTTACTAACTATGTTAGTCACACAGGTTGGCGGAGTGGGATTAGATGAGGTGTTGCAGCTGGGGTAGAAGGTGTTGGTGAGGGGTCAGTGAAACTCACTGTTGACATCTGCCCCATCTGACCAGATGTGCCAGGAAAGTCTTCCATAGCTTCAGGAGTGTCGTCATCACTGAGGGGTTTATCCGGGGGTGGAGTGGGATTCTGTTCGGTAGACAGGCTCTGCTCAGGTGCTGTGTAACATCGACCTGTTAAGAAATAGACAACATTGTTTTATTGGTGAAATGGTGGTATCTGAATCCAAATGTTTTGTGTTACAGTAAGTAGAGACCTAGTTAAAACAAAATTGGTAGAAATTACCATTGTGATATATTTTCATGGTATAGAACTTGTTATGAAGACATTTGGAGACATTCAATACTTGTACTAGAACTGAACTGTTCATTAGATGTGCTATTATGGTGAATTTTGGATTTAGGAATGAACATGACATCTCCCAAACGTTTAAGGCAACACAGTGGAGAAGTAAGATGTGTAATCGACCATTCCAAGGCCTAGTTGTGTACAATAAAAGGGAATACACAACTTGGTTGTATATTTAACATTAGTCATCATGTGAGAAGTGCAGAGTCAATGGGTCACCTACCACTTCTAATCAGTTGAATTACCTTAATGATTCACAATTATTTGAGGTACACACTTGGTATTGTGTTACTCATGCAATCAATATTTTCAGTTAAGGAGACCAGGGCAATATCAAGCTAGGTAGGCAGAAATGTCTCTAAGTAGAGCTTTGTATATAGTCCATGAGAAGTGAAAATCAGGTGTAACGTGAGACAAATGAAAATGGTCAAACTCACTATTGCATGTAGTTTTGAGTTAGAGAAACAGTGCCTCATGGTAGTTGTAGTAATTTCAATCTCAACTTGCCAACACTTGACAACTGGTTAGTGTAAGATACCTGTTGCCAAAATGCAGTTGGGCTGGACCATACAATCATACATTGACACATATTATGGGCCCTGGGATTATGATTTCATAGTAATACACTTAGAGACAGCATTGCAACATGTGGCATGCAATGGAGATTGATACATGTGATCTTCTCTGCAACAATACACATTGAAACTGACAATCAAACATCTCTGATACATTGAGTATTGT
The DNA here is from genome assembly GCF_964204655.1 of Triturus cristatus. Classification (NCBI taxonomy): domain Eukaryota; kingdom Metazoa; phylum Chordata; class Amphibia; order Caudata; family Salamandridae; genus Triturus; species Triturus cristatus. The sequence continues at coordinate 887,521,450 of NC_140587.1, read as the reverse complement.
ATGTTAGGAAAGTAGATAGAGAACACAATAGCAAAAGCTCAGATCAAAGCAAACAGACCCACAAAGTGTTGTGACATTAGTGAGGTATAACTTACCAGATTCCACTCCCCCAGCTACTCCTGTCAAGCCCTAGGAATGCAGGATGGCGTAGACCTTCCCCTCCCAGGAAAAGAGTTGCAATGGGTGCCCGGAGGACCACCACAAATCTTCTTGACCTTTATGTGGTGCTTGGAGGCCACGTTACGGACCTTCACCATCAGGTCGTGCCACCTCTTCCTAATTTCCTCCTTAGTGTGCAGGGTGGTACCTACTGCATTCACTTTGTCGACTATCCTGCCCCACATTTTCCTTTTGCTACTGAGAGGAGTATGCAGGATTTGGGCTCTAAACCTTTGTTGCTCTACTCTTATATTCATCTACCATGACTGACAACTCAGCCTCTGAAAAACAAGGATTTGTCTAGGGTAATATAACTAGAAATTAAAGTAAGTAACAATTATTAACAAAAAACACAAAGGCATATTAGTAAAAAACTGAAAAAAGTGTGTGGAGAGTGTTAAATGGGACAGGGAAAAAAGGAAGCCTTATATGACACAAAGTGCTGCTCTGAGTTGCTGTGCTGCTGTGTAGAGGCAAAGGATGATGGTCTGGGATGGGATGTGTTTTATAGTGTGAGATGCAGGCATGCTCACTTAGCCAATGGGTATCAGCTGTGTGTTTTTTTAATCTACTTAATGGGCACTGTTCTGGTGCTTTTCTCACAGTGTTCCACTGTGGTCTACAACCGTCGGGGAGCGGCCGCTAGGGGACTGCCAGTACAACTGTGTTATCGTAGTCTGGTCAGCAGAAAACCACAGCCACAGCAGAGTATGAATCGCCAACATTGCAGTCTACCATGGCCCAGAGGGGAACCACAATGACAACTGTGGTCAGCGGTTCAGGTTTCATGCATTGTAATATGGCGGGTGGAAGACCACCAGCTCAGTGGTCTTTTTAGGATTGCCGTTGCGGCGGTATGGTTGTAAGACCATCAAACTCATAATCAGGCCTATATTTGTCAATCCCAAAGCCAAGATGCCTCTTTGCATTGAACAATGGGGACTACATTTACAAGAGTACAAATGTAACACAGTAGATCGTCCAGGGATGGACCAGAACCCTGCTGGCTACTTTTCCAGGGAGCCAATCCAAGGTCATGGTACCCATCTGAAATGACTGAAACCTATATCAATTTCATTGCGAAATGAAACAGAGCAGCTGCTATTTTCTTAGTCCAGATTATCACTGCCATGAGCCAGGATGATGGTGAATATAAAAAATACAAGAATATCAAAGATGAGCTGTCTGTAACTCAGAAAGCAGTTATATTATGAGGGTAGAGAATCCTGATTCCGGGGAGTCTGAAGCAGAAGATAATTCAAGTGGCCCATGAAGTACATCGTAAAATCGTTGCCACAAAACAAGCTCTCTGAGACCGAGTCTTGAATCCATATCTCGATGAGCAGATTCAAAAAGAACTAAAGGCTGTCATCTGTGTAACTGGCTTCTGACTAACATTAATCAACACACCTTAACCATGTCAGAACTCCCAAAGCATGCCTGGCAGAGAGTATCCATTGACTTTTTTGGTCCACTTGACAGTGGACATCTCCTAAAGGTGATTGTAGATGAATACTCATGATTTCCTTTAATTGATGATCTTTCATCTACTATTCAAGACCAAGTTATTGAGATACTAGATGGCATCTTTGAAAAATGGGGTGTTCCAGCCATGTCGTAATATGACAATGGCCTGCCATTTATCAGTTATGAGTGTTATACATTTCTTAGCATTACCCGATAATTAATTCGTGTTGTTGTACATACCCGATTGCAGCCATATTTTGCCAGTATTTGATTTATATGTGATTATTGTAGAGTAGTGCTTGTTAAAAAAATAAAAGATCAAAACAATATTCAACTGGAATATTCAGCAAATTGTGTAATAGCATTACATGAAAAGGAAACTAATACTCTTAATGATAAAAGCCCTGACCGTTTAAACGCTTCTCCTGCATCATTCTCAAATTATAACAGGGGATATAAAATCTGAACTGGCTACATGCCATCTGTCTCCTGAAAGTATACATTTCAAACTTAGTTTATATCCATGTGTATTGCATTCACTTAAATGTGCAGAAGGAAATATGACAACAAAATAAAGTATTATTTTATCCCAGCTGTAAATCAAGGGGCAACTTTGATATATTAAATAGATGCAACATAATATTATTTTATCCCAGCTGTAAATCAAGGGGCATCTTTGATATATTAGATAGATGCAACATTCTCAACTTCTAGGATCAATCAAGAGCGATCACATTTAACTACCTCCCACATAACAACTGTGGATGTCCAGCCTCCAGTGTATCTGCAGTTAAAGGAAGCTACATTAGTAACCTCAGCCTCGCATGAGGTTGGGAACCAAGTATTTTCAAAGAAACAGTAGTTTATAAATTGGGGGATAAATATCACTGTCGAACACAAACTTTTATATCCATAAATCTTGCTGTCTCTATCACCTCCTGGCTTAATACGAAACTAGACAGTGTAAACGAAGTGCAATTTCAATTAATGGGGTCTCCAGTATTAAAAGAGGCATATGGACATACCAACTCAAATTTCAGCTAAAGATTGAGCTTGAAGATTGAATTTAATCTAACATCCGGGAGGCAGTGCAAATTCAACAATATGTTGGGTCAAGAGTATACTACCTGAGCTGATTATCCCCATCCCTACTGATATTCAACAAAAATTGAAAGGATGGCCTAGACAAATTTCTCACAAAAGTCACAAGTTTGTTCATGGAATGTTGAGGGTTTGTTTAGCACATGTGGCAGCAGATGAAAATGTAACACAATTGTGGAAATCAACAGAAACATGATGTGAAAACTGCCTTCCCATTGATAGAGTACGAGGAATACCTAACACAAGCAGCAAGGCAATATGAGAAAGGAAACCCAAGGACTGAGATGCCCATATATAAAGGACATACGTATCCAGCTTTGACACAGTGCAACGCAGCAAGATAACTTGTCGCGCTGTGTCAAACGGAGAGGACAGGAATGCATCATATCTATCGAGATATGGCACATTCCTGCTCTCTCCTTGCACTGACATACTTGGTACAGCCTAGCACCAATGCAGGCACCCTTGCATCATGGTACAAGGGTGCCTGTGTTGCAGGCAGGATATTTTTGATGTAGGAAGGAACACCTTGCTGCACAAAAACAATCCTTAGAGCTTTTTTTTTTTAGGTGTGCTGCAGAATGCAGCACATTTAGAGAAAACAACAAGGAGAAATATACATATTTCTCCTCGATCTGCCTCTGTTGTGAGGGTATAGTATTTTGACCCGTTCCCAGGTTTACAAGTTTTAGTAAATCTGGGAATGCGCCAGAATCCATGGGTGGATGTGTGGGAACACCCACGCTCCACCCACACTCTACCCATGCAAACCCTTCCTAGGGCAGAGTAATGCAAGGCAGCGACTTGAACTGTCTTGCATTACTCCGGATGTACCAAGTAGCGCAGGACTATTGAAGGGGGCCTTGCGTTGCTGTGCAAATCTGACTATTGGGACAGTCCTGCATGGTCCAAGTGCTAAATCATCCAATGATAAATCTGGCCCAAAATATTTAGCTAGCACCTAGATATAATCCAATGGAAAATGAGCATCCCATGGATGCTGAAAATCACAATTAAAAAATAGTGTTAGACCAGGCATCCTTAGGGTTGACTTTCCCTTGACTTTTTGCCTTTTATCTCTTGTTTTGTTAATTCTTTTGGTTGGCCTTAAGACTCTGAGCACTTAGACACTGCTAACTAGTGCTAAAGTGCATGTGCTTCCCCACTAAACATGGTGACATTGGTGTATACCTGATTGACATATTTGATCTACAAGTAAATAGGCCTGGGAGGAGCTTGCGGAGATCTGCTATGCAGAATTTATTGAGTGGCCAAAAAACTCTGCGAGACTGTGTGGAACTCCGTGGGCAGGCAGAGCTGCTCAATGCACATGTTTGTGCTATGTTTTTGATGCTTGGTCACGCAATGCATGTTTTCATGCTCGAAATTGGATGCAAACGGCACCAAGAGGTTTGCATCGGCGCGCCAATTTTGTTTTCTGTTCTGTGCATGGTGCTGGTGCCTGTTTTTGAATCCATCCATAATCTTTTCAATCCTCCGCTTATCTGACTCATCCATTCCTCATTTTTCTTTATTGAATCAGTGTGTGTTTTGTGTTTATGGATTTTCTGTTTTTGTCAATTTTTGTTACTTTTTGTACTTTTTTTTGGTTTTCTCTTAAAATTTTCACATTCTTTTCCATTCTCTCTTCTCCTATTTTTCGTTTTTTTGGTACCACCAGTGCCATGGGCAGGGCGAGGGAGGGAGTGGCAGCAGAAGGGACACTGTTAGTGCACACCTTGTGGCCATCGGTGCCACCAAGGAGTGCAGACTGTGCCATTTTCTTGGAGGTGGAGGTGGAGGTGGCTGTACTAGATTTTTATGTGCGGCACCACGTCCTTTCCATGCTGACAGCAGGCATGGCAGTGGGTACGGCCTGCTCGAGCTTCGGCTGCGGTGGGGGAGGGTGCGCCGGTGTATGTGTAGGAGCTCTGAGGATCAGAACATTCAGCAGCAGTTGACGCACCAGTGGGCCAAGATGCTGGACAGGAAACAGGAACTGCTCCACCTGCTGGGTGTAGAGGTTGCAGGGCTATCAGTAACTATTTATTGGCTATGTTCTTTCTATAGTTATATTTTTTTCCAATTAGCATGCTGCTCACACTCAGAGGGTAGTTACGTTTGTGTTACAAATATTATTTTTTCCAGCCAAGTGCTCGGCGCTATCTAATTGTACTCTGTGCTGGCTTGGGCTGATTATTTAAGAAATCATGCAGACTCCTCTGTCCTGTCACTAAGATAGGGGTAGTAGTAATAATATCAGTGAGTTAGCATTTTCTGTGCCTTTCTTTATGTAGCGCGTAAAGTTTGAAGCAATCTCTCAGTGATGCGTATTATGCATCTGTGCACTGAAAAAATTGAGACTGAGCTGGCCTGTCGAAATGGGTTTAGATTGAGAATGAAATGAGAAGCAAAGATCATTTGTTGCAATTCATTAGTAGTTCCAAAATGCAGTTTAGGAAATTTGGGAATAGGGCTTAGAGTTAGGGAATTAGGAGTAGGTCAATTTGATACTAGCAGTATTATAGGTGATCTGATATAAAGAAAAAGTACAATGTTACTGTGTTTGGCTTTGCCGTTTAAAATATGATCAGGGAGATTCTTAACTGTACCACCACTAATCTTTCTGGTTTTATTGCCTTCATTTCTCAAATCAGCATCCAGTGGCCGATGCTGACAGATCTGCTGTCCCTAGTAAGTAAGTACTTTTGGTATTATTATTATTATTATTATTATTATTATTATTATTATTATTATTTCCTTAACTTTAGTCACTCCACATTTAGAATAATATTTCCTTTTTTTATTGTGCTTGTGTCCTAATTCTTTTTTTTAAACTACTCTGCATTCTGCTTCTATACTTCTATCTAATGTTTATTAAATGTCTGTTATCCTTACATTGACCTAGTTATTTTCTATTTTTCAAGTTTCTGTAGTTGACTGAGGATGGTCCCATTGCATTTGCCAACCAAGACCATATGTCCTTCATTGACCAATTATCATTCCTCCACTTAATTGTGAACCAATGACTCAAGAGTCATCATAGCTCTACCCCTCCATTACAGCAAGTTTTTGGTTGGCTTGACTGACTGAGTGGCGTTTCAAACCTTGCCAACAAACAAAATGCCCAACGTGATATTTTTGATAGTAAACACTGCAACCAAACTGCAGTGATCTGTTGTGCTTGAATTTTGCTAAAAAACTGAATAAAGGGAAGTGTATCTGGCATCTAAAATGTGAAATGTTTTTTCTAGCAGCAAAGACCAGTGCAGGGATCAGCTGCAGCTCTAATGGAGCAGACTCGGCGACAGTCGAAGGGGGGTCCTAGCGTTGGCCGGGACGTGCGGTGGTAAGCTACAAGGCTTGCTTATTGACAATCACCAGTATACTCACTGAAAGGGCTTTGTGAACCCCCCACTCTAGCACCTACAGTGGGATTGAGTTATTGGCCTGTCCTATCTGAAACTCAGCTCACAAAAGCTCATAATGAATGCTAAAAACAGTGTGTTGATGGAAAATGGAAAAAAAGGATGGAAGGAGAAAGGATTGGTGACATTTTATATGAGTGAAAGCATACATGGGTGAGTGAAGATGAAAGGATGCATGGGTGAGTGAAGGTGAAAGGATGCCCATGGAGGGAGAAGGATGGGTGAAAGGGTATATGGGCGAATGGATGCCTGCCACCATGGGTGAAACGAATGATGAGTGAAAGGAATTCTTCTTGGGTTGGGGTAAATCAGGATGGGTGAAAGGGTGAATACATGAAAGGATGCATGAGTGGGTAAATAGATCTATTGTTAAAAGGATGGTTGAGAGAAGTGGATAGGTGAAAGAACAGATGGATGGTTATATACGGATGGTTAGTTTTCAATAGTGAAAGACTGGATCAGAGAATGTAAAGCTTGAATGGTGGGTATAAAAAGATGAAGAACACTAGAACAATGAAATAATGAATAGATAATTGCTTAGATGAAGAAACAAGGGAGTTCTGGAGAGGAGCTTCCACACCTACTTCGCTTGTTTGGAATGGTTTTTATCAAAGCCGTGGTTCAAAGTGAGGAGGCATTTTTGTCTACTCCATTGACTCACTGTATGTGTTAAGCGAGGCTGATAAGTGTCCTAACCATAATATTACTTCAAATAACATTTTGCCATCACCTAACTGCTGCATCGCTCAATTCGGTACTGCAGTTTTGGCATTGCAAGGTGCATCTGCTTCAGTTAATGTGGCATTTACAAAGTTATTAATGCATGACAAAGCAAAAACAAAGTGCATTTCCCTACCCTCACAGTGCCAACTCAGTCACTTTCTAGTACTACACTCCTTTATTCTTTCACATGTTTTGTCCCAGCCTGCCCAAAAAATGGAAAAATCCATTCTTGGGATGTGCCACATTTTCCTGGCCAAGTGAATTATATATTTACATGGCTTCCCTAACAGATTTACTCCTGTTCAAATCTTTCTGTTGAACATTTATCAACTACAGTGAATGATTAAGACACAGTTTAGGTACATAATGATGATCAGTGACACCCTATTAGTATTATGTAGTACAACTTCTCCTGACCCCGCCTAATTACTCTAACTCACCCTGCAGTCAAGTAAGTTAAGTTTCCTTTCCTTACTGCCAAGCAGATGTAATTGTTGGAAATAATTATAAATTGTGGTGGAAGGCGAGGTCAGGGAGTAAAGTTGGACTAAGTTTCTTGAGTTTTGTGGATGGGATAGTCTGTGCTGAATGTGCCAAATGCAATCTATATATCCCATGCCTTAATTCTTTCCCTGTACTGCAGTCCATCTTTTTTTCCCGTTGTCAACTTATGGCAGACAGGATATCTGCATTTTATACCTGACAGGTGTGACGTTGTATCATTAATATTTATCTGCTTTGAAGTCACAGTAACATTTAAAGGCATTTTGGAGATTAGCAGGGCCATTGGGATAAGATAATTGTCCATTGCAGCTGCCCGAGCTGCAGACTGCAGAGTAGCAAAGTAGCAAATGCCGACACACTAGATTGCATGCCTCCATTAACTTAGCACAACAAGAATACTTGTACTCCATAGTGCATAATGTCCTACTCATTAATGAGGTAATTTATTTTTATTGTTCCATACAAAGTGTCTGATTATTTGTTTCTAGGAAAACTTTTAAAAGAAAAGAAATTACAGTTTTTTAAATCAGTGTGCTGTTTTACTCCCTGAAAACCTTTCAGGCAGTTCAGACTTATATGAGGCATGTGTAGGGAAACATTTCTGTGACTCTAGTCACATCAAATTTGAATGGCCCTGTGGGACCATCAATGTACAACTACTGTGCTACTATTTTCTTTGAAAGAAGTGCTTTGTGCAGAGCATTGTTTACAATTTGTCTTTTTTCTTTCTTGCTATAGTTACTCCAGCTGGTTGACAACCTACTAGGCAGGGCCCGGCTGCGGCAGCAGAGGCTGGAGGCCATATGGCCAAATCTCCATGCCTGGTGGCTATTGAGGAAGAGGAGGAGGCAACTGCTGCTGCCCAGCTTACCAGCCAGCCACCAGCACCTCCAGCCTTCCGGCAAGAACACTGCCATCACCGCCAGCAGCTGGCAGCCACACATCACACCATCAATGCTGCCCCCACTTGCACTCAGACTGCCTTTTTCTGTGCTGTGTCAGGCTGAGTCTGGAGGGCATTGAAAGCAGACAGGCATTCATGGATGGGTACCCCAAACAAATTCTGACCCTAGGGTAGTGCCCTCTTCTTTACCCCGTTTTTTAAAATTTATTTTGGCGCGGGCATTTTTGGGGGATGGAGATGGTGGGAATGATGGGAGATGGGACCAGGACTGTTGCTTGTCCTTTTTTGTTGGGCATTTTGGACATTGATTGGGGACAGGGAGGTTTGTTTGGGGAGAGATGGGCCTGTTGTAGGTGGAAGGGGTGGGTTTTTTTGTTAAAGAAAGGGAAATATATATTTATTCTTCTTTATATATGCCTCAAATCTTTTTTGGGTTGTTAACTTTGCATTTCAGCCTTTTAGCACAGCCTGTTTTTTTTAACATGTTTAAAAAGTGTATACCATTTAGTTATATGGTACCCATGTCATACTACCATCTTTAACTATATTGACCACTAGGTGGGATTGACGGTGCCTGCATTACATCAACACTCCATAGTTCTCCTACCTTAGTAGATTATGCAAAGGCTGCTACCTCTCTAAGTTTGCTTACTGCAGGGTTTACCCGGTGCCGATTTACGGTGGTGGTAATAGTAGCAGGCAAGTGCGCTAACATGGAAGGAATCACAAGCGAGATCCCACTCCTACCTAGATGAACTCCAACTGCATGATTAATCAAAGTATTATCCATCACAGACAACAAATTTGAAAGAAAACACAGAGGTAGTGGATTAACATATTATTATATCATCATCAAAACTTTAGAAAGACTAAGACCAGACTACCACTATGACACAACAAAGAAGACTTGATAAAAAAAATAGCAGTAGTAACTTCTTCTGAGCAATGGGGAGCTAATTTTGAAAACTGAAGTACTACTAAACTTACAAAATCTTTGAGTCAGGAGGAGTTGAGTCAGAGACTGGAGTAGACAAGGTTAAGCATTTACACAACACAACGCAAGGCCTGAATGATGATGTTGATGAATGCTGTTCTTCTATATTTAAAATATGGATCACTTTTATAAGTGAGTGGGTAAAATAAAAGGGGCCACCGTGGGCTATTGCTCAGGAAATAGAAGTTCTCACATTGAGTTGCTGTGGCTTTCGCTACATCTGCCCGACCAAGTGTCTGATCTATTTATGGTGTAATTAAGACTCACATAAAGAATTCATACAGCCCGGGGGAAGAAGGTTAGGGGTTTGATTAATGGATAGGAAAGAGGATCTGGGAAAAGGTGTGGCAAAGATTAGCACTACAGAACAAAACAATATTCATCAGACAGATGAGCAGCACTTTATCATCTATCGGTTGTGAAGGAAATTAAGGAATGAGTATGGCACAGTTCAGTTAAATGCTTTGCAAACAGAAATCGTCCTTCAACCAATTTATTTACATATCAAAATGTCCCGACATCCATGTTTGAAAAATAATATACAAATTATAGAGGAGGGAGGTGAACCGACACAATTCTAAAAAAGAATTCTTAAAAGAAAATAATACTTTATTGCCAAGTTGGGTGGCGCATCTGCATTCTTCTCGGATTGTTTGTCATTCTTGGGTGCCTGGCTGAAGCAGTCCAGTAAAGTAAGTAGGAGTATTATTCAGCTTTCACCTTTTGTGCAGGAGAAGATGCCTGTGCATTGTAAAACAGAAACAACATTGTAAAGTCAAGGAGAAGGACAGAAAAGAAGGTAAGCTTCATGAGGTGTGTACCAAGAAGCCTCTGAGAGGCAGAACAAGAGCCTAGTCTGCTGCAATCATTTATTTTATAATGTATGTGCACTTGATTAAATGACAAATGAGAGCAAATTACAGCCAATCACAGACAAGGGACTGATTAATCTCACAACTGTCATTATAACATTTTGCAAGTGCGTCCATAATGTAATGACTTCATATGTCTGCCTCTAGTTACTTACAAAAGGCCCCCAACGCAATGACATAATAGAGGAGTTTCAAATTTGTGCAAGCACATACACTCAGCAATATTGCATTTACCAAATGAATGCATCTCTCAGCAGTTCACAGAGCTGTGCAGGCCTGTTAGAGTTATCATGATGTTAGTTTCCCTGAAGTTGACAACTCCCTTCTTCTGGCTGTAGTTGAGGTATTCCCACCCTAGGTTCTTCCATTATCCTCCTGACTCTGGGTAATGAATCTGTCCAATTCTGTTCTGACTCCCAACCCAAATGAGAGAGATCCACCTGTAGTGCACTGCTGTTGATGAACATGAAGAGAAACACAAAGTAATTTTTTTGTGTAGCTTTGTGTTTGTTTTTGAAACGATCTGGAAAGGTCTTTGAAGATTAATTTGTGAACCAGTTACCAGAACAAAACAAAACAGAGTGGACCCTGCTAGAAAATCTCGCTAAGTGTGAACGGGGAATGGCCAATCACCTTAAAGAAAAATATTCACCCGTCATGCCACAAACATTGAAAATCATCACAATATGCATATAAATTATAGTTTGCGACCCTCCATCACTGTATGCCACCACATGAATCATCACTCAAAATCACTCATATATCACTCATTGGTGCAATATATCTACCTGTTCAAATCCAAGCAGAGTGGTACACAATTGTCAATCCTCTTTGATGCATGCAACACACATTGAGGCAGTCTTTATGAATCATATGTTCTGGGACACTCCTGCTAGGGGGTGCAAAAAGGATAGGCACAGGACAGGGGGGGGCATTGTCTCTCCAGTATCTTTCAAGGGAATGGGGAGGCTTCTTCACTGTACACTGGCCCAACTCCAATCTAGCCATGCAGGTGCCTGAAATATTGGGGCTGCATAAGTCAGTCAGACAGAAACAAAGTAGATAATATAATGTTCCTCAAGATATATCCTTTTTTTTTTTAGAACAGCAATTTAGCAATCAATGTTCTGTGGTGGACTACTTAGTCGGGGAAGTAGAGTTTGTCTTCAAACTCAGGTGGTTTGCCCAGAAGTTGGTCATCTAACACACTCTGATCTGAGTCTGACCAATCACCCACATTCTCCTCCTGTGGTGTTTCAGGAACGGTGTAATTCAGTGGTATAAAATGTTGGTGTATTTAATCATGGTCAATGTCTCCACATTTTGAGGCGCGAGATTGGTCCTCACTGTTGTAACTAGACCAACTTCACTGAACACATGCTCAACAGACACCCTTGCTACCAGACATGCCAGACACTTTATTGTCAACCTGCTGAGCTTTGGCCATTAGTTCATCTTCGCAGACATATACACCAATGGGTTTTGATCCACATATGCCTTTCTTGAGCCATCCAGATACTCATAGAACATCCTCTCAATGGTCATTGATGCTGTCACTTGCTTGATCTCTTTTGCCTTCACTTCTGCACTTCACTTGAGTCCTGCCATTTGATACCAATTCGACAATGCTGAGGTATGGACGAGTCTTGTGTTCATGGTGGATTTGTTGCCACTGGTGTTCTTGTTGCTGGTGTTGGCTGCTATGAGAGACCAGGACTGCCCTGTCTGGAAGCTGAGGGCTGCACCCCAGAACTTCTTTCCATGAGTAATACTCTATGTTCCAGCCATTCTTCTTCCAACAATCCAATCCTCTGAAACATCCTGAATACTGAATGAAAGTGGTCAGTATTTTTTTGTACTGTGGATCCAGTATTGTGGCACAGATGTACTCTTTGGATGACACAGTGTCTCTTTGAAGCCTTGTATTTTCAGTCAAGCGAAGCATTAAGCTCTGAATCAAGGTATACGCATTTTCGTATTCATCGCCCACAGCTGTGAACCTGTCAGACAAGTTTTTTAACTGCTCTTTTGGCATATATAACAATGGGATGGTTTGGCCCATCTTACTTCCCGTGTGAAAACTTTAAAAGGACGTAGCATCTCTGTCAGGCATTTGACTAATTTCCATTTTGTCCATCCCAATGGTCATATTTTTAGTTACTTCCCCTCCTCTTTGCATGACATACTCATTGATCGGTTTGTACTGCTCAAACAGACGCTGTAACATGTAATAGAATAACTTCCAACATTTTGGCACCTCCTGTATGAGTACTTTAACTGCTACTCCATTCGCATGCTGAATGATCATCGACTGCTTTCGGCCTTTGGAAGAATGGCTGACGAGTTCAGTAAGTTGCTCACTCGGTCTTTTTCAGAAAGTCCTTCACAATGATGTTAAAGCAATCCAACTAACACTAGACCCGGAAATAGCCACCATATGCAATGGCCTTAACTATATTACTGCCATTATCTGTGGCAACAAATCCAACTCTGAGACCTCTAGGTCGCAACCATTCAAATGCCTTGCTGTTAAAGACTTCAAAGACGTTTGCAGCTGTATGAGATTTCTTCATAACGAACCTGTCTACTGATTCAGTGTGCAGTGATACACATGAAATCAGTGGCTTGACAACTGGTCCATATATCTCTTGTCAAGTGGGTAATTTGAACAGCAGTCTGCTGCAAAGCTTTTCTAACCAGTTCAAGCAGATCATGACAGAGGGCTGGAACAGCCACTCTGACAAAGTAGGTCCTGCTGGGAACCTTCCATTTCAGGCAGATTGCTGCCAAAAACTGAAAACAACCCACTCCTTCCACAAATGAAAAAAGGAGGAGTTCCAGCACTAACATTTTAGCCAGCTTCCCATTGTACAAATGTGCCGTTGGATGGTTTCGGTCAAAGGGCCCCTCCTGCCTAAACATGCTCGTGATATAGCCTTGATTTTGTTTGCTGGGGGTGCCGGTGGTGCCACTGATGTAGGTGACTTCTGGAAAGGACCAGGAGGTGGCAGACTTAATGCGCATCTTGGGACATTCACTACTGTATGCTTTTATTGTGTTATATCCATCTGACTCTTGTGCCAGTGCGAGGTTTCTGATGACATGGATGATACTGGCGCACTGCTTTCTATACAGATGTCACCCTGTTCTTCCTCATCACCACCTACAACTCCCTTCCTGATCGGAGGCTCCGGAGCCGATACCCCTCTCACATCACCTTGACCATCAGCATGTGCAGAAAGTTCATTAAGGTGCCCCTCCCAGCAGAGTGTGTAATGCTTCTTCAAATGGGTCGCTGGCCTCCAGTACCAAAGAGTGTACCAAACTTACATCAATGAACACTTGCAAATGGAGCATATTATAATGTGTTCCTCCTGATGGCTAACTGTAAAGAAGTACCAAACTGGGGAGGAGTACCTATTTCTGTGGTCCATTGGTGCCACTGCCAATGCCTGAAGCACTGGAGGAAGAAAGGTGTGTTGACATCGATGATTGGCTCACTACAGTGCACAGTTCTACAGAGCTAGTGGTGGATGCATGCACTCTCAGCATGGGCCTTGCAAATATAGGAGCTGGTGCAGGTGGGGTGGTGGTGCCACATCCCTTGTAGCAGGTTGAAAAGGAGGGGTAATATCAGTCTCCTCTGTGCTAGCTTCCGCAACGATTGGCTCATCATCATCCTCACCCCCTTCCATAATTGTAAGGCTTTCAGGAACTTTCCTTTTTTTGAGCATCTCCTGGTATGTCTTGGACTCAACTGGGGTCCAATCTATGTCAGAGCATCAGAAGGGGGTCTTGGAGAAGATGGTGGAGTAACCTTCCTTCTTCTTGCCAGAGATCTGGAAGCCAATGTTTGTAGAGGAGCTTCTTGCTCAGCAGGAAGCTCAACCTCCTGTTATGCTCCTATTTCAGCAAGATCCATTGCTGACTGCAGCTCTTGTCCAGTTTCAGCAAATGACTGGTTACTACTTTGGGAAGGAGAGAATTCCAATTCAACGGTACTGCTCGCCAGCTTCAACATGATTGAAGTGGCTGCCTCACTAAGTGACATGGGCTTAAGTTGGGGTGGTGCTGTTGATGTCGTAGTGCTGCTCCCATCTTGATCCACAAAGGCCTGTGCAGCAGGAACCATTTTTATTGAAAAAGGTTCTAGCCAACATGCTAGTAGCGGAAATCTGCTACATCTCTTCCCTACTGGCCACTTTCTTGGCAGCACCTTGCTATGGGGCCATCTTGAAGCTGCCAGTTGGCAGTGGCACTTAGCTGCACAAGTGGAAGAGACTGGAAGACTCACATGACTGTCTTGCAGTACTGTGGGTGATGTCTCTTGTGCACCTAAAAGCAAACAAGCAAGAAAAATATTTAGTGAAACATGGCATTTTTGCAGTTTGAATTAGTACCGACAATATCATTTAGTGTGCTTATTTACGTTATTAATATTATCCTAAATAATTGACATCTGCATTTTAAATTCAAACCACACCACCAGAATGTAATAACATTTCAATCAGGATAACAACAGACAGATGTAACTGTTTGCAAGTTAGCCTGACTGATGAGGAGTGATACCCTGAAACCGGTACCAGGATGGTTGTTTTCCAGTCCAGGGAGGACCTGGCTTGGCAGTTTGGGGTGAACTGTTCCCATGATGCACAAGGTCAAGACTGATTTTCATATGGCTGGGTCTAAACTGGGGTGGCATGATGAGCAAAAGAACGATGGAGATAACACATATCTCTTGATACGGGAGAATGTTTGATTTGCTCTGCATTCCGCCCATCATCTGTGTGTCTTTTGCTTTCTCCTCCTAAGTGTGCCAGGTAAGCCCAGACGTGGGTCTCAGGCTCACTGTGCCACTGGATTCAAGCTAGCCTAGTTGATGAGGGATGATGCTCCGAAACCGGTCACAGGATGTTTTGTTCTGGTCCAGGGAGAACCTGCCTTTGCAGTTCTGGCTATACTGTTACCATGAGGCACAGGGTCAAGACTGATTTCCATGCAGCTGCAGAGAACACGCCTTGTTGGGGGCTGGGTAAATTAAACTGGGCTTCAAAAAGAGCAGTAGAGTAAGGAAAGCCAGCCAGGTCTACTCCCTCTTCCTGTACTCCCAACAAGATGGCGGGTGGGGAATGGAATTTGCAGAAGCTCAAGAGGGGGGAGTGTTAAAGGAAATGAGCCACACCAATAGGTTGGCTTAGTCTGTTCTTACTCCAAAGGAGAGGAGTTCTCCATCTTGAGTTTTACAAGGCAGTGCTTTGTGAGAAAAAATTATGCCGTACTTTGAAAGACGCTGTCATGCCTTTGGGTGGCACCCAGCACCTCATTGGACAGGGTGCCCCCCTGCTTGTTTTCCCAGATCATTGAATAAATATGGGAGAGCTGCATAGCAATTTGGATTTGCTGCCTGAAAGAAGAAGGACTGTCCTACTGGAACCCTGGGCTGCACCACACAGCATTGCTCCCTGAAGGACAGCTTCTTTTGCACTCTTGGAACTTCCGCCCTGAGAACTTTGCCTTGCTTCAAAAAGGATTAAGAAGTAGACTCTGTGAAGGCAACAGGCTAACAGAGCTTCCCTGAATCATCTCGCCCAAGAGGTGCCCAGCCTGGAGTGCGTCCAGTGAACATTTAAGGATTTTGGCTTGGTGCATTTTGGAAATTGTTGTCCCAAACTCCCAAGGACCATCTCAGAGCTTCTAGACGCTTAGATTTGTGTTTTAGACACTTTGAATACTCTAGAAGAACTTCAGGAAGAAGTTCCAGAAGTCTGGAGAAGTTTGGACCAAATTTTGGAAAAAGCTGCATAAGTGGACCAACCTGATGTCAAGAGTCAAGCAGGCTAGCTTCAACCGTGACCTGGGCTGCATTTCAGGTTCATCCTGCTGAAAGCTCTGGAACTCAAGCCTTCCAGGAGCTGAATGGAAGCTCCCGCTGAACTTAAGTTGGCAAACCCACTACGAGTTTGACCTTATGAAGTGCCTTGCTGTCCATCAAGAGAAAATCCTGCAGAAAAGTTTCTAAGTGTGACAATACAATTTTGACAGGGGCCTCCTGCTTAGTGTATCTGACCAGGGCTCCATCGCGGTCAGCCTCAAACTTTGAGTTTGTCCTGGTCAAGCACAACCAGATGTCCCAAATTGGCCCTACATGATTTTAAGCACTAGAAAATGTTTAATCTTTAATAAATCATATATCTGGTTCCCTATATTAAATTTGTGTTGTTTTGGTGTCATTTTAAAGATACAAATATTTCCTATTTTAATTAATTGGTGTAGGATTTTTAGTGTGTGTTGTGTCTTATTTATTTAATGTATTGGTGTTGTTATGTGCTCCTGAGTTAAGCCTGCCAGCTCGCAGCCAACTACCAAGTGTTCAACCTGGGGCTAATGAATTGAGAACTTAACTGGACCTTATATTGAGTTGGTGGCCTTTTTGCTAATGGTAGGAGTGAAGTCTTTTGCAGGCTTACTAGTCCAAGAAGTTGATACATGTGGCAAAGAAACTAGGGGGCATATTATCAAGACAGGCGATAAAATTATCGCCGTTTTAGCGGCAGAAAACTGCCCCTAAAACGGCGATAATGGGCTTGATAATATGCTCTCTGGAATTCCAATTGAAGCCCATCTTAGATGTGTAGGACATCTAACATGGGCTTCAATTGGAATTCCATAGAGCATATTATCAAGCCCATTATTGCCGTTTTAATGGCAGTTTTCTGCCGCTAAAGCGGCAATAATTTTATCGCTTGATAATATACCCCCTAGTCTGGTCCCAGCAAATCAGACCAACTTTCCTCCCGTAAGTGGTACCTCTATTTATCTTCATGCTTAACAATCTTAATTGTTGAGAGACAAAATGTAAAAATCTTGTTATATGCATGTTTTAAGGAAGTATAATATGCCTTTGATAAGCTGTCAAGGCACGCCCTGATTTCAAAGTACAGTCAGTCTAGTATTCCCCCAATGCTTCTATGTGTGATCAAATAACTGTATTTAAAACACTTGGGTGAGTGCAAAACTAGATGAAAGAAATATAACATCAAGGAAAGTATTTACAGAGGATGGTTTAAAGCAAAGATATGTATTAGCCCCCGCTGTTTAATTTATATATAGCTGATTTCACCAATGCACTCAATGTGCAAAATTCCTATCCTCTTTGACCCACTTTTCGATTAATATCAAGTTTGTAATATGCCTAAGATACTGTTCTATTGAGCATAACTCCTACAGAGATTAATCACTGCCTTTGTTTGTAAACTAAATCAAAACAAATGGAATGGAAATAAACATCAAGAAGACACAAGTGATGCCTTTTGGCACCCATTTACAAAAAAGAAGGCAGGTGCTCTTCAATGGAGAAAATTGCTATCACAGTGTCATACATGTATCTTAGCATGGTTTAGCATAACCAATACACTTTCAGGACCAACTTCAATCCTAAGAGCAAAGGTAAGATCTGTGACATTTACATTCCTTTTGTTGCACAGCAAGTGTGCTGTCCATAGTTTGAGCCTCTCCCCAAACTCATAAACAGCAAATTAATACCCACTCTCATTTATGAAACTGAAATTCTTCGTGGAAGAGACAAAAATATGTTGTACACCTTGAAACAAATGTATATTGATGCTTGTTTATGGTTGGAAAACTACATTACAGGCACAGATTCACTTAGAGCTGAGGTTAGCAAGCCAACAACTAGCCTGACATGGGGGCTTCATTATAATATGAGGTGTGTGAATCATGATAAATGTGCTGCAGGTAATTGCTCGAAATTACCGCAAAATTATGCAAAACACCTCGCACTGCCAAAAATACCCAAAATATTCAACTAAAAATGTATCTTCAAGTTGGTTTTTAGGCTCTCATGTTCCAAACACCGTTACTCTCTTCAGGATTGGTAGTTTGTGCTCAACAATCATTATGGATCCACACAGGTAACTAATCTACCTGAAATGTTTGTCGAACGGCCACATTAAAGGAACTGCCACTCACATTCAAAATACTGCTGCTCACGTTCGGATTTGTCGGTACGCACTCAAAAGTTACCAAACTAGTCCACTCAGGTAAAAAATCTACCTGAAATGCTGCTTGAATTAAAAAATTACCACAACATTACATCTCGCGTTTTACGCGATGTAGCGCAATGGCGTAATCTCTGAAATTTTGCATAACGTTTGTTACATGAATTACCAAATGTATGCCAATATGTTTATGTTATTAACTTTTACCATGGCCTAATTAAAATATGCAATGCAATGGAAACACTTGTACACCCAGCTGTGGTTACGTTAAAACTAAACACCTTTCAAACACAAACACTAAACACATTCAAGAATCTTATCCCTATCTCCCTTAACAGCCCTAACACTCCCATCACTAAAACAGTTGTGTCAGAGCTGCACTGCTTGCTCCACAACTGCAGATCTGCAATCAAACACAAATTGGAAATTTCTGACATTATCACCCTCCAAAATCTTGACATGTTCTTCCTCACTGAGACCTGGTTTAATGACTCCTCTCATACTTTGTTTGATCTTCTGGTACTCACTGACTACTCTATCCTCAGAAATGACAGATCAGACAAAATTGGGGGTGGTGTCACTATCATCTTCAGGAATTCTCTTCAAATGAAAGCCTTCCTTACCACCCTTTTCCGTACATTCGAATGCCTATCCATAGAACTTCAAATACATCATGGCTCACCCTTTAGATTCCATGCCATCTACCACCCACCCGGTAACTGCTCTTCCTTTGTGGAGGAACTCACTGACTTCATCAGTGACCAATTTTCTCAAAATGACAGACAGATCTTCCTGGGTGACTTTAATCTCCATTGGGGCTCTTTGGAAGACTCGGCTGCCAACAAGCTTGCCACCTTTCTCTCAGCCAACGATCTCTTCCAACATTGGTCTGAAACCACTCATTCCAAGGGCTCAGTTCTGGATCTTGTTATATCCAAAGCAGACATGCTGACTACTGCTCCCCCCATCCATGTAGACTGGTCTTACCACTTCCTCGTTTCCTTCCGTTTTCATCTTTCGCATGTTATAACTCTTGGCCAACCTAAAAGAGCTACTACCTGGTTCCGCAACACTAAAACATTGATTTTTACACTTTTTGTGACTCTGCTATGTGGTCACTTCCTAGACTTGACCCTAACGTGGATGTCAACGCTCTCACCACTCAGTGCTGCTCAGTCCTAGCAGTTGAAATCGACAATGTTGCTCCACTCCAAAGCAAAAGGAAAAGACACACCCCCTCAGCACTTTGGTTCAATAAAGCTCTCTACAATGAAAGGAAAAACCTTAGAATCCTGGAGAAACATTGGAGAAAATCTCCTTCTACCTTCAATATCTCTCTGCTACGTTCAGAAAGATCCAAATACCACAACCACATCTTCCATGAAAAAGCATCCCATTTCAGATCCCTCCTTGACTCAGCCAAAAACAGACCAAAAAAACTCTTTGACTTCATCAAAAACCCAAACTGTTCTCCCCTTACTACTAAGCCCGAGGACTCTACAAAGAAAGCAGCTGATTTTGCCATTTTCTTTGATGAAAAGATCAAAGCACTGGTGGATCAAGTCGCCCACCCCACCCCCTTTGAAGAGCGGAAATCCTTAGTCACCTGGCAATACTTTGACGTCATCTCAGAAGATAACCTCCTCAAATGCATCCTTGAAACCAAACCATCCAACCACTCTTCTGACCCCATCCCTAGCATCATCGCCATCGATTTCTACACCCATACTCTCTTTTACTGGACCGGGCTAGTTAATCTCTTCCTCAGTCAAGGCTCCCTCCCTGTTGCCCTTAAATCAGGACAGGTTACCCCTCTTCTAAAAAAAACCTCCGCTGCTGCAACCGACCTCAACAACTTCCGCCCTTTCGAAAATCACTGAAAAATGTGTTGCGAAACAACTTTCCCTACATATTATGGACAATAATCTCCTCGATGTTTTCCAATCTGGCTTCATCCAAAATTGCAGCACTGAAACAGCCCTGCTGCAAGTGATTGAATATGCGTTGCATATATTCGACTCCAGGGAATCGTGTTTTCTGATTCTTCTAGACCTCTCTGCAGCCTTTCACACTGTTAATCATAGCACCCTCCTCAACACTCTTCAACAGAGAATGGGATTGGATGGCACAGTGCTTAAATGGTTTGCCTCTTTCCTCTAGTACAGATCCCAAATGATTAAGATAGCGAACAGTCTTTCATCTCCATTGGCTGTAGGTCAAGGTGTCCCTCAAGACTCTATCCTGGCACTCACTGTTTAATCTCTACCTGGAACCATTAGGGAACCTCCTAAGCAAATCTGGGATCCATTACCATCTTTATGCGGATGACACTCAAATCTACCTCAAGGTGTCTTCCACACACGATCTCTCTTTACTCGACTCTACTCTCAACTCCATCCACAACTGGATGTTAGCTCACCAACTCATTCAAAATCCCGCCAAAACTGAATTCCTCCTCCTTTCGACCTCTCTCTCACCTCCTCCTATTCAATCGTGGATGGATCAGCAGAACCTGCTCAACAACAAACCCATCATTGTCGACAGCGCTAAATCTCTAGGTGTCATTCTTGACAAAAGACTCAACTTAATCTCCCACATCAACTCTATTGCCAAGAACGCACAGTACCAGTTGCGCCTTCTATTGGGGATCCGTCGGTTCTTCCCGGAGAAAGACTTAAAAACCTTGGTACAATCGCTGGTTCTCTCAAGACTGGATTATTGCAATTCTCTTCAGATGGGCCTACCCAAATCCCACCTCTCCCCTCTCAAATAAATCCTCCATTCAGCAGCTCGCTTCATTTCAGGGTCTAAATGAAGTGACCACATCACTCCTATCCTGTCTTCTCTTCGATGGCTTCCGATTGAGGCAAGATCTATTTACAAAACTTCCTGCATCACACACAAAGCCTTGCACACGTCCTCCTCTCGTTACCTGGCAAATAAATTGAAATTGTCCGGAGGCTCTCGACCCTCTCGTAATGTGGAAAAGCTTCTGCTTGAGCCCCCCGTCTTCAAAAGGGAAAGATCGATGGCGCAATCCTTCTCAGGCAATGCGGTGAGAATATGGAACTCACTTCCCCCATTGCTCCGTGCCACCTCCTCTACCCGGATCTTCAAAGCTGAACTCAAAACTCTTCTCTTCCAAAGACACTTTCAGAACTAATACTTTCATACTCCGGCCCCTCTTGGAAGTTCGCTCTTCATTGTAAATTTGTATTTTTTTTCTGTGCATCCCTCACCCCTGCGTGCTGTGTTGGATTTTGTGTTTGTGTACCCTTTATTCTCAGGCCCCTCTTGGAAGTTCGCTCTTCGTTGTAAATTTGTATTTTTTCCTGTACATTCCTCACCCCTGTGTGCTGTGTTGGATTCTGTGTTTGTGTACCCTTCGTTTTTGTTCTGTGTAATGTTATATTCTGTACCACTTTTCTCTTGTAACGTAACGAGCTCTATTGTACAGCGCTCTGATACCTTTGGGTAATGTCCGCGCTTTATAAAAATGCACTAAATTAAAATATATAAATAAATAAAACCTTATGGGACATCCCAGTTACATCAACATCCATCAAAAATCAGTAAACTAATAACAATATTTGAGGACTATAATCTCATTTAAAACTAAAACTAAAACTCCTAAGTGGCTGACATTTCCAACACCCCTGTGTATTATAGTACCATCTATCTACATTCTATGGTAATTTGACTCAAAGCAGATACCCCAAATAGTCATCTAATCCCTCTTGTAGGGGTAAATAAACTGTAACTCCCATATACGTCATTGAATGATGCATCAGCTGTCTATGAAAGCGCTAAAGGTGGCTTCTCTCAATTTCAATGGGCTGACTCATCTCATAAAACATAAGAGAAGAACTGAATTTCCTAGGGAGAAAGAAGCCAGAGACAGGTTTTTGTGCAAGAGACGAATTTTACTAAAGTAGAATGTGAAAAACTACAGAGTGATTGTGTGGAACATTCATTACATGTCTGCATCTCTTGACAGAATCCTCAGCTTTCACTTCCCTGTCACCAGCAAAGAAAACAGGATTGGCAGTTTGAATTCATAAAGCACTACCAGTTAAAATAATCCAGATCTGAGTAGACTTCGATGGCTGACATATTTTTGCCAAAATACGACTGCAGAAAGTAGATCTTACACTGGGTTCAATTTATGTTCCAACAGGCAACCAATCAGACTTCTAATCGAAACTATCCAGATATCGCTCTTCTTTTCGAACAACAAAATGTATCATGGGGGGAGATCGGAGCATTTTGTTGGGTCCAGGTGTAGAATGATAGAGAAAGGGCATTGACCAGAGGCAAATATGATCTTAATCTCTTACACATTGCAAAGTAAGCCCCTTGTTTTTTATTTTAACTATCCTTTTATTGGCATTTATATGCATAACAAGAGAATACTCAACACGATTACAACACCATGATAAGAGAAACATGTAGTCCATCATACACATCTGGTGAGTATCTTGTTACAATAGTTCTAAATGCGGGACTCTAGTCACAGTAACCACTCTATCTCCTGGTCATAATCAGTTGTCCCAAGGTTAAAGCTCCCTTCCGGATTCAATGTATCAGTTAAATGATCTCACATCATGGTATTCTAGGCAATAGGGAGTATTCGGGTCAATTATCCACCGTAGCTTTACATATTTTCAAAGATTATAATTTTGCCACGTAATGAAGTATACAGCCATAGTACAGAAGAAAATAATAGCCATAGAAGGAAAAGAAGGCAGAACAACACAAGAGAACTTACTCCCTGTCACTGTAAAATAAACATACAACTACAGCTCATAACAAACTACCAAGGGCCTTTAGTCTGTACAAATATCTGTGATCTATGAGCCAGCGCTGTTTTGTGGCCGGGGTAGGGGGGCACTGGGGGGGGGTTTGAAAAAGGGAACCAATGTTCATCTTAATTGTGGCCTCCCACCATTGAGCCAATCCTCCCCCCACCCCCCAAGAGCTCAGATCAGCATATCCAAACTGCAACAGTCAATCAGCCATTAAACTGTGTGAGTGTGTGCCTCCCCCAACTCCTCAGAGTCAGTCGAATCTGTATGCAAGGACTGTTCAGGCGAATGTCATGTATCCGATGCCCTCACGATATCAGCTCAGGGCTCCGCTAGTGGTTTATGCTGCCTCGTGATTTTATCTTCTTTTATCAAAGCCATCTCCTCAGCTCTCGCCCAGCAGGAGACATTTTCTTCCCATTTGACGACTAAAGGAGTCTGCTTTGCCTTCCACCTAAGAGCTATTCTCCCCTAGCCAGGAGCAAAGCCAGATCCATGAATCTAAGCCCCCAATCTTTTGGATTTGGGTCTCAAGAATAAACCTAGGAGACAAATCTCCGGGTTGCATGCAAGATTCTGGGACAGAACCTTATTAACCATGTCTGCAATCTTAGTCCAATAATCTATACGCCCCGGGCTGGACCAAACCATGTAATCAAAATTCACATCTCTCTTTGAGCATCTGGAACAGGCCTGGCCATCACCTCCATATACCACGTTTAGCTGATGTGTGGTGAGGTAAATTCTGTGGAGCATATTAAACTGTATGGATTTGAAAGCCACGTTACTGGACACCTTTTTGGGGGAAACAACCTTTACAATGCAGTCATTACATCGCACTACCTTTACATAGCAGTCATTACATCGCAACATCATTTACATCGCATGTCATTACAATGCAGCCATTACATTGCATGCCACTACAACGCATGTCATTACAACGTATGTCACTACAATGCAGGCATTACATCTCAAGTCATTACAATGCATACCATTACAACGCATAGTACCCTTACACTATCCAACACTTACCCTACTGTTGCACTCACTGGAGTTAGAATAGTAATTTTTACCCCTACACTATCCAACACTTACCCTACTGTTGCACTCACTGGAGTTAGAATAGTAATTATTACCCCTATACTATCCAACACTTACCTTAAATGCGATGTAATGGTATGCATTGTAATGGTATTCGTTGTAAAGGTATAATGCGATGCAATGGAATGTGTTGTAAAGGTAGTTTCTGAAAATGCTATGTAATGGCATGCGATGTAAAATAATGTGTTGTAAAGGATTTTGCGATGTAGAAACTGTGTTGCAAAGGCATGCGCTGTAAATGTATGCGTTGTAATGTCATACATTCCTTTTTTGGGCCACCTGGAACCTTCTTCCATTCCTTCTCAGTCAATTGCCAATTCAGCGTACCTTCCCATCTCTTTTGTAGGTGAGGCAACGGACGAGACGTCATTTCCATTATCGGCAGGTAGAGCCACTTCACCAAATGCCCCGATGAGCCCAAAGTCACCACTGCCTGTTGGGGCGCATGGGTGTCTGGCTCTTTCACATCTATACCCCATAGTTGTGCCAATGCCCCCGTATCTTATGGTAATTCAAAAACTGCCCCGGCGGTAGCTCATGATATTGCAGGAAGTCATCTAGCCAAAGTAGTTTGCTATCTCTATAACAATCCCCAACCGTCTGTACTCCTGCGTCTTCCCAACCCTGCAGGGGAGGACCCCTTCCTGCCTGGGGGAGTCCCACAAGGGGAATACTAGGTGCATAGAGTGGCACCTCCTTGGATCGTGCTGTACATCTGTCCCAGCATGTCACCGTTACTGAGAGTAACACCCCCATGCATCTGATCTTCTGGAGACGGTGAGCAAAACCGCTTGAGCAGAGCCAGTAGGTAGTGATAATGTAGCCATTCCTCTCCCGTCTAACGACCGGGCAAGCCATTGTAGTTGAGCTGCCAAATAATAAGCTTCGAAATCAGGGACCCCCAAGCCACCACCCATGAGCGGAAGCCGCACAGTCTGCAATGATACTCCGTTGCGTCCGCCATCCCACATCAAATCCCATAATATCGCGTCCAAGCTCTTAAACCAGCTCTTAGGTATCACCACTGGTAAGTTGGCAAAATAGCATAGAAGACGGGATAATACCACCATCTTGGACAGTGCCACTCTGGCCATGACTGGCAATTTGAGTGTACGCCAAAAGGCCACATTTGCCCGAAGTGCCCTCAGTGCACCTCCAAGGTTCCCGTCAAACAAGTCACCCTGAGTGTGATAGATCCGAATCCCCAGGCACTTAAAGGAGACCAGTGCCCATTCCAGGTCCAGCGGGAGGGTCAGAGGTCTAGGTAGGGCAGGATGCAATGGGACCACATAGGTCTTTCTCTTATTAATACGCAAGCCAAAGAGCTCAGCAAATTCCTCCAGTATGTGTAACACTACCTGGATCCTGCTAGACCCATCTCATAAATATATCAGCACATCATCTGCGTATAATGATATTATATGATGGGACCCATCAAGTGCCACCCCCAGTCTCTCACTTTCTTGTGTGACTCCCGCTGCTAATGGCTCCATCGCTAGCGCAAAAAGCAGTGGCAATAGGGGACATGCCTATCGGGTACCCCTGTAAATAACATAAGGTGCAGACACCATATTGCCCGTACGTACCCGAGCCATGGGATTTTTATACAGGAGGCGGACCCAGTTTAAGCAATCAGCTCCCATCTGCATCCTCCCCATCGCTGCCTGTAGGAAGTCTCAGTGCAGGGAGTCGAAAGCCTTTTCCGGGTCTATCGCCATCAACACTGCATCAGGGTTGTTACTCAAATCCGTGTGGAACAGGACATTATATAGTCTCCTCAGGTTATTAGACGTGAAATGTGAGGGGATAAAACCGTTTTGGTCAGTATGGACCAACCTCTGCATGTGTGGAAGAAGCCTAGTTGCTAACATTTTGCTTAAGATTTTGAAATCCATGTTCAACATGGACAAGGGCCTGAATTCTGTCACTGCTGCATGGTCGTTTGTGGTTATTGGTAAGGGGATCACCAGCGCTTCTCTAACTGAGGGCGGCAGTTATATTTCTTGAAGCGCAACTTGTTCCAACCTCGGGCTAATATGTCCACAAAGGCAATATAAAATTTGTCCGGAAGGCCATCAGGCCCGGGCATTATCCCCTGTGCCATATCCCTGATTGACGTTCTGATTTCGCCTACCTTAACCGGCAATGCTAGCGAGTTTTGGATGTCTCGCTCCAGTCCCGGCAGCCGCAATCCATCGAGATACTCTGGTAGTACATCACTCTGATTAACTCCCGGCTGCTCATAAAGTGTCTCGTAATATTCTCTAAACGCATCATTAATAGCCCTTGGAGAGCAGAGTACCTGCCCAGTTACGTTGGTGATACTAGGAATTGGCCACCCCTACTTTCTGGTCTAATCAGCCAGGCCAATAACCTCCCGTTTCTGCCCCCCTCCACATGCTGCCTTGCCTGATAGTTTTTGGGGTCTAGTGCCGCAACCTATCCCAAGTGGAATTATAAAGGCTTCGTACATCTGCCTGTTTATCCTGTACTGCAGCCCTTTATGCAAACTCCTTGTCTAATGCCAGGATGTGAGCTTTCAACACTTCTAATTCCCGGGCGATATCTCATCTAAGTCCCAACACCTGTCCTAAGCATTGTCCCTCGGTTACTGCTTTAAATGCATCCCATTACACCAATGGGGAGTTAGCGGTTCCCTGATTCTCTGCAAAATAGGGCTGCAGAGAGAAGCTGCTGAAAGCCATCATCCTCCACCAGGGCGGGATCCAATCTCCACAATGGGACTGGGGCCCTCTCGGGGGTACGGGCAAATCTCATAAGCAGGGGACTATGATCTGAAATTGATCTGCCCAAATACTCAGCCCCAGACAGCATTGGAGCCAATGGAGCAGAGCAGAAAAACATGCCCAGCCTTGTGTGGAAGTCGTAAGGGTGGGAGTAAAAGGGGTATGCTCTCTGGCGTGTATTATGCAATCTCCAGATGTCTAATAAGTCCCACCCTGTAATCCAGGTCCCTAGTCCTTTAGCTGTAGTGGCAGCGAGCGTACCCCACAATGGGGGAGTAGATCAATCCCATTCAATGTCACACACACAATTAAAGTCCCCTCCCAGTATCAGGCTCTCATGCACCACCCCTGCCATTATCCCAGAGAGCCGTTCCAGGAAGGGAATCTGCTCATGATTTGGTGCATATACACTGCCCATCGTTATTTCCCTGCCTTTCAATTTGCCCGTGATCACAACAAATTTCCCATCTGCGTCTATTATTGTCTGTGGGAGCTGAAAAGGGACTCCCGGCCGAATCCACACAAGCACTCCCTGTGCAAAGGCCGAATAAGTAGTTGCAAATAGTTGCCCTCTCCACCTACGTTTCAATCGAACCACCTATGTCTCCGTGAGGTGGGTCTCTTGCAGCAGTGCTATATGCACACCCCTGCGTCTGATATAGTTCAATATACTGTAACATTTGGAGGGTGAGCCCATTCCCTTGATATTCCATGTGGGGAGATAAAATCCTCAGCCTGATCAATCATGTGTGCCATCAGTCAATACAGTACCCCCCAGCACCCCCTCACCCCGAAGAATTGTCTCAGATCTCCTGGTATGTAACAACAACCCCAACATTTAAAACTCCCCCACCCACGAGCAGACTGACAATGGTCAGCTGCCCAAACTCGCAAAAATACTTCATGATACTAAACTACAAAAAGTAGGTAAGGCCCCAGGCTACGAGCACAAGGACCTACAAGGGAGCGCGACTGTCCTCACTAATACCTAACAAGGTTTATGTGACCATGCATGATGTCACAGCCACAATTGTCTGTTCCAGCCCAAGCCCAGGAGTGTCCCCCGGCCACCCTCCCCGCCCTCTCCACCCCCCCACCCTAAGGGAGAGGACCAAAGATATGCAAGTAGGAGTATGGTCATTTGACCCAATAGGACAGATAAACAAAGTGTGGGGGAAAAGAGGAAAGAAGGAAATTCCCAATTACTTATCAGACAATCCCGTCTGCCGTTTGAGGAGTCACAATTGACATGCCAACACTGCCATGATGGGATGTGTCCGAGTCCGACTCATCAGTTCCATGTTTCGACTCCGAACCTCTCTCCAGTGATGATCTTCTGCTTTGCATCATGACCGCAACTGTCTGTGGCGCGTCTGCTCTCTCCGCCGCCATCTGCGACGGGCTCGGCCTCTCAGTAATCCTCTGCCGTTGGCATCTCCACAGTCGCTTCCCTGGTACTTTGGCCCCAATTGTTTGTTTCCCATCTCATGGCATGTGTTGACCTTCCATTTTATAGGATTCAATCCACTCCCAGGCAGATTTAGGGTTGTCGCAAAAATTAGTTTTCCCCTCCAGCATTATCCTAAGCCGAGCTGGGAACAACAAAGAATATTGGATTCCCTCCTCTCAATGGGCTCTTTTGACCTTCATGAAAGAGGTGCAGTGTCTCTGGACCTCTAATGTGTAGTTCGGTAACAGGGACACCTTATTGTTCTCCACAGTATATGGCCAGTCTGCGCATGCCCTTTGTGACAACAGATCCCTATCTCGGAAGTGAAGCAGTCTGGTCACGACGGGGCACGGCGGCCTTCCCGGAGCTGGCGGTCTGGCAGTAACACGATGAGCTCTTTCCAATGTATAGAACTGCGAAAGGCCCTCTGATGCCACCACCTTCCAGAGCCATGTCTTCAGGTACGTGACCATGTCTTGGCCTTCCACTCCATCTGGCAGTCCCAGAACCCTCACATTGTTCCTGTGGTTTCGTCCTTTTGTGTCCTCCACTCTCCGTTCCAGGACACCGATCCTGCCAGATAATTTGCTGATTACTGATGTCTTGGTGCAATGTCGCCTTAGTATCAGCGATGCCTTCTAAAATCTTGGCCAATTGTTGGTACACAGGTATCTCCGGCGATTCACCTCCAGTTTCTTTAGCATCTGTGTCCGTCGCACTGTCATCTTGTTCCGGGGGGTTCCCACCTGCTTCCCTCTAAATTCCCCATCTCCAACCCGATACGGTCTCCGACCGCTGATCGATTGCGCCCTGTTCAAGGTGGGAGAGGAGCCGCCACCATAGCCTCCGCCACACACCACTCCTGTGATCAGATTGTGCGCTTCTTATTAATGTTTGCTTGTACACACGATGGCCCCCTTGTTGTTGACCACGTTTTGTGACAGCCCAGCCAGTCACCAGGCTCCCACTTCAGAGTCGTTCAGTAGAGCTGCGCCCTACCAGTGTCCTGGTCCGTCCAGGCCACTTCCACAGAGAGCCCCCACTGCAGTAAGTCGTTGTACTCTTCTCTCAGTTCCACCGAGGCCTAAGGTCATGTGACTATTGGGTAATATATGGCCTGGGAGGGAACAGGGAATACCAAGGTAGTTTCTAATGGGCAGCACCAGGATTATCAAGATGAAGCTGAGCAATCTAGGCAAGCAGCCGGCCAGTAGTCAATCCTAGGATGGGAGGGCCACCGCAACAACGAGCAGTATCAGCGTAGTAGTCCGCAATAGTTGTTGGCGGTCTCCCAGCGCTCCACCTATGAGTTTCACAATCAGGTGTCAGCAGATCTACCTCAAGGCAGATAGCAGCACACAGTGGTAGTTTCTAGGGAGGTCTCAATGGAGCCGATGCTTCCCAACGTTCAAGCAACTCCACTGGGGGGAGACTGCCCAATGTTCAATATGCTGTCATCCTCTCCTCAGTGAAAAGCCTGCACAGCCATACCAATTTCCAGCTCACTTCGGTCTACCAGCATTAGGGGTAGGGCCACCACTACGTTGGCCCAAGGAGCGTGTCCCGTGCATTCACATCCTCCTCAGTTCCGTGGTTATGCGCGTTCCACAGTGGCACAGTTCGCCAGGTCGGGACTGTCGCTTCAGGCCACCCAGCCACACGAGTCCAGCAATCATCCTCACCACCGTGGGCCTGGGTGCCTCCACAATCTGCTCCCATCGCACACAGCCGCGAGAGCCCTCTCTCAAACCAGGGGGGTAGGGCGGGACCCTATGGGCCTGTATTCTGCAGCATCCCACGTCCCGCTGCCTGCCCCCGTCAAAATGGCTTACACCTTTCTGTCTTGCCGTCCTCTTCTTCTTCAGGCGATAGGGCAGTCCGGCCCCGCCGGCCATTTTACAGGCCCACCAGCCGTTACTGAGAGCGGGCGTCCATCAGCGAGCGCTACATCAGGCAGGGAGGTGAGCCAGGTAAATCAGCAGCACCCACCTCTCCGGCATCTGAAGGGGCAGCCGACGGGTCTGGAGTACAGTCTATTCCTATGGACCTTCACGCCTCACACGCGCGTGTGTCCACTGTTGGGTCTCTGAGCCAGCCGACTACTGGCTCCAACTGCTCCGCTACAACGATCTCAGGGCGGGTCTCCGGTGCACTGACAACGCGTCAGGCTCCTGAGGTCACCGCCCGCCTTCCGTAGCTCAGTCCGGCTCTCGCCACCGTGTATCACCCAGTTCGCTGCTCCACTTCAGGCCCCCATCTTGCTGCAATGGTGTAAGCTCGGCACAGCTTTTCCGCTACTTCCCGGGTTTCCCTCGGATCACAAGGGACACCGTTGGATGCTCCAGTGTCTCCAGCAGGTCGGACCCCCGGGAGCTCACACCCGGGCATGGGCGGAGTCAGCGATAGTCAGGATAATTAGGCTGGCTGGTACGGAGCTCCATGTTCATGCGTCCGCCATCAACGGCTCCGAAGCCATGCCCCAGAGTTGCCTCTTGGTTAACTCCCTCAAAGATGCTATGAGCAGGGAGAAGAAGCACTGAAACTCTTACCAATACGACTTCAGCAGCTGGGATCTGCTAGACCAATCCCAGCTATACGTAACGGAAAAGCAGAACTGGTAATAAACCTAATGGGTCTGAATTTTGCACATACTATAAAACCCTTAACACTTTAGAAAATCAAGATTATATAATGGTGGAAGATTTCTTTATGACAAATATCAAAATCCCCGCCCTGGCCACACACCAGGCGGACATGTTAAATGCTGACATTTTGGAAGACAAAGTGGCTAAAGTCATTGATGACATGGAAACCAGCAAGGTCTGAGGAGAAGTCGGGTTCCTGTTGAACGGTACAAAATTACAAAAGTCCCATTAATGGTCTTGGTTTACCAGGAAAGCATGGAAAAATGTTAGCTACCATCAGATTTCAATGAAGGTACAATATCACTTATAACCAAACCAGGAGAAGTCCCTCTAGAAGGATGACATTCTAGACCAATATCATTGATTAATGTTGATATCAAGATATTAGCAAAAATACTAGCTTTCCCTTTGAAAAATATAAACTCCTTCTGTACACTCCAACCAAGTACAGTCTGTCCCAGGTCATTTGTCCTCTAACCAGCTGAGAATCTTAACACGTATTCTATCGCAAGTGAAAGACAATGTCAACAAAAAGCTACTATTGTTATTAGATAGCACAAAGGTGTTTGACCTTTTTGATATTTCTAAAAATGTGAGGTCTAGGTTGGGGGGAAGGCCTACTCAGGCAACAACCACAATACTTTTCAGGGTGAACCACAAAAGTCACTAAATTGACCTGTGCTTAATCCTCTGGTAGCTTGGCACAAAGCAATCAGGCTTAACTTTGAGGTAAAGTTTAAAGTATTTATCCAGCACACAAACAGTAATAAAGTCAAAACACCAAACCAATTTAGAAAAATAGAGCTGACGGCTGACCGCACCGTTGCGCGTCAAGCTGCTTTTTGCTGTGCCCCACGCTGATTTTAAAAATGGATCTTAATAGTACTTTGCTTACTCTAATTTTAAAAATTGATCCTACCAGTTTACTTTGAATTTGAATCTGTTATTCTGAATTGATACCTAGCACTTTACACTTTACCACAAACTCTTGTACAAATGGGAAGTTGGAGGGAGGGTTTGTCTCACGCTTGGGACATTGAGCACCACCTTTTTGGGGAGGTGCGCGCTCTAGTCTCAAATGAATAAAAGCAGAGACGCTGCACGGCCGCAGTTGGTGTCATGCTGACAGCTTGCCACACCCTTGCACATCAACCTGCTTTTTGCTGTGCTACCGGTGATTTTAAAAATTGATCTTAACCGTACTTTGCATGCTCTAATTTATAAAATTGATCTTAACAGCTTACTTTGAATTTGAATCTGCTATTCTGAATTGGTACTTAGCACTTTGCAAATTACCACGCACTCTGGTACAAACGGGAAGTTGGGGGAGGGCTTTTTTGGGCTTTGCCTCACGCTTGGAACATAGAGAGCCACCATTTTGGGGAGGTGCGCGCTCCAGTCTCAGATGAATAAAAGCAGAGACCCGCCTAAGGCTAACTTGTCTGCACCCGTCAGTGTCCCAGAGTCAGCCGGCGCTGGCCATGCTGCCCAATTGCCCTCAGGTACCACTCACATTATCCAGTATGGGTGCGATGAACTGTGTTACTTAGAGACCTTTCACTTCGGCCCGGGTGCAGTTGCATGTATTGGCAACTGGGCCAATTTTCATTGCCCAATCTGCAATTGGTTTCTTTCCAGAGTCTCTGGCGAACCTCAAAAGGGGCCCTCCCTGAGTATAAAGGAAGTCAACTCAGAGAGACAGAGGAAGTGTTACAGAGCAATACTGCTCAACACTCACTCTTTGCAAAAACATGAAGCACAAATACCTTCTACTAGATGCTTGCCCTGACCTCCTATTTCTTTTTTTTTATTTTGTTTCATTTATTATGTTTGGAGACAGTATACAAAATAAGAAAAATTGTTCATGAATACATATAAATAAAGTCTTCGCTGATATCTATTGCCAGGATTTCATACAATTGCCACATTTCATATATATACAATACCAAAAGAATCTACAGTCAATCAATACACATAATCTGAAAGAAAAAAACAATAGAGAAAAAAAATAGAGAATATAAGAGACGAGAAAAACAGAAGAGTACTGTATTTTATTTTATTATGATAAGGAACTCTTTATGAGGTCCACATAAAACAACATATACATACAAAACAAGAAATACATAAAATATTATTCCATCACAATTACACGAGACATCTTAATACAGGTCCAAAAAACATTTAAAAAAGTTGTACAGTTTAAAAGCAAACATTTCATTAGGTGGGTTAATCAAGGCTGCCTTAAATGAAGAAGCAGATAATATGTTGAGTTGTAAGCAAATTGGTCTTAACCATCTACGCCTGCAAGACATCAGTGCAGGACAAACAAACATGACATGATCTAAGTCCTGATCATACAATTGACAAAGATCACAGCATGCCGAATGACCATACCAGCTGGCATGTAGAACTTTCAGCGGAAGCAAATTATGTCTTAATAAGTACACAAGGCGTCTGACGCCATGTGAGATGTTCCAATACATATACGGTTGAGCTTTCCGCAGGGTATAAGATTCGATAACAGGCGTACCACCTTTTTTCGCTAAACAGAAGTCTCTATCCTGACAAAACCCCAATTCCCAGGAGGCTGACTTCAGAACAGTTTTTAATTGATGAGAGGATAATAAAAATAAAGTCTCCTCATCCAATTTCAATTGCAGCACGGCAAATCTGAAGTGTTTTACAATCAGGGAGAAATCATTAAAAGATCCTAATAATTCATTTTTTATAAGATCTCTTAAGGTATTAGGTTCACCTTTAGATAAAGCTACTACCCAACGTATGATACTTGCCAGACCTTGAACCCAGCTGCTACGTAAACCCAGTTCCTGTCTCAAGGAAGCAGTCGAATTTGCTGTACCTACAGACATTAAACTGCGTAAAATTTTCCCTTCCGCAGAGTTTAAAAAACTCCACTTTTTTACATCAATTAACTCAATTCCGTATAACAGGGAGGCCGGAACTTTCGCTCTGAAAACATCTAAAAGAATAGAAAAATGCCTTCTACCTGTGGCTTTATACAGGGAAACTAAACTCTTTCCCTGAGAAATAGCCTTCCGAGAGTTATTGTCAATGTGTAATTTGTCACTTAAATTATAAGT
Organism: Triturus cristatus; assembly: GCF_964204655.1. Classification (NCBI taxonomy): domain Eukaryota; kingdom Metazoa; phylum Chordata; class Amphibia; order Caudata; family Salamandridae; genus Triturus; species Triturus cristatus. Next base: position 887,487,431 of record NC_140587.1, on the reverse strand, counting down.
GACAATTTTACCTAGGAAGGTATAAGATTTCACACATTCCAGAGTACTGCCCAATTCCATAAGTTCTCCAGGCTAGGCCAACCAATCCCTTCCTGCATTTTTCCTTGTGAGTCATTTGTTCATTGGTGCCTAGATTTTCCTTCCTCATCTGCTAGCGCGCCTGCCTTTGCAATTATACAATGACCTTTCAAGATTATATATGGCCAACAAGACCCAACCTGCCGTAATACATAGGTGGATCAGCATCCTTCCAATGTGAGGCAATAAGTAGCCGAGCCACAGCTACTGTGACAAAGACTAACGTATTCTTCCGTGCATCGTATTGTGCATTTTCGTCGTATCCTAACAACATCAATGTAGGGGTCATGCAGATTATGCTCCCTAGTGCTGCTGAAAGAAATTCCTCCATTCTTCCTTTTAAAGGTCCTAATTTCTCACACCCATAAAACATGTGTATTGTGTCCGCTGGCCCTTGATCACATCGAGGACACTTGTCATCCCCTCTTTTTCCCCAACGAAAAAGTTTTGCAGGAGTAAAATAGAGATCAAAGATGGTGTAATAATGTTGGGCTTCTAAGTTATCTGAGAGAAATGTCCCCTTACCTAGTGCGACTGACTGGCAGAGATAAGCATCAGGGTTTCCCAATTTGGTGGCCCACTTGGTTTCTACTGCTTCCAGATCGTCGGGAAGTGTGTCTATTAATATTTTATATATATGTTTCATTCTTTTCTGGGAGTGAGAAATGGCCTCCATTAGAGGGATTCTGTTTGTGGAGATCTTTTCCCTACTTAGTTGATTTAAAAAACTGGTGATCTGCTTATATTTAAAATACGTCCCAGCCGTTATGCCATATCTTTGCTGCAGTTCAATGAATGAAAACCTCTGATCAGTTGAGAATAGAACCCCAATCTTAGAAATACCCTTTTCCTCCCATTGCCTACCCAAATTATCATACATTGATGTGGGAAATAGAGAGGATCGCCACAGGGTGTGTATCTATTATACTTCTGGATTTGCATGAGTCCTACCATTTTGCTCCAGATTTTCCAGATTGCTATTACCACTTTAAACCGCGTCTTCTTGTAGTAGCTGGCCTCCACTTGTCGGAGGAGTACTCCCTGTGCCGCCTTCCCTATGGCCAATTCGTATATGGAGGGAATGCCCATATTTGCCTCTTGGTGCCCATCTGTCATATATCCGTTTCCTGATGAGGTTACAAAAGTTATCTGTTGCAAGAAGGTGGTGAAGTAATAAAATCTAAGATTAAGGGCTGACCAGCCACCGTGATCTTGTGGTAGTGTTAAACATTTAAGGGAACGTCAAATTTTCGGGTATCTCCAGATAAAGATGCTAAAAATACCGTCCAGTTTCCTTAAAAGTAGGTCTTCAATTTCTAGCGGGATGAATCTTAACATGTATAGAATCTTAGGAAAAATGGCCATTTTAAGTACATTACATCTTCCTATAAGTGAAAGATGAAGTCTATCTATAAATCATAGATCCGTGCTTCTCCTATTTATCATGGACAGCATATTTATTTTCCAGATAGAATCTACATTGCTACTGATCTTTCTCCCAAGATAGACTACCTCATCCTGCCTTCGGGGATCATTACAAGGAGTTTTAGAGATGCATATAATCTGAGTTTTCCCCGTGTTCAATAAGTAGCCTGATTTCCGGCCGTATTCACTGACCAGTTTCTGAATTTGAATAATTTATTTTTCTGGATCTGTGGTCACTACCGCCAAGTCGTCGGCATAAGCCATTATCTTAGATTCAAAACCATTACAACAGACTGGTGTAATTTTCTGGTCTTGAAGAATTTGCTGGATAAAAATATCAATATATAGGGCAAATAGAATGGGAGAGCAGGGACAGCCCTGTCTTGTCCCCCTAGTGACATCGATACGGCTTGACTCTTGGCCCATTATATGTAGTCTCACATACGGTCTGAAATACATTGACCGTATAGCTGTCATGAAACCTGGCCCAAACCCTCTCTGTGCCATAATAGCCCACAAATATTGCCATGAGACTCGATCAAATGCCTTCTCTGCGTCTAGGAGGATCATAGCCATCTTCTCTCCTGCTACCTCAGTTATATCAAACAAGGCTATAGCACGTCTAATATGGTCTGTTGTGCCTCTTCCCGGTATAAAGCCATGTTGCCATGGTGAGACTAGATGGGCTATGATCCCCCCTAATCGAATCGCAAGAATTTTGGAATACAGTTTGGTATCCACGTTCATGAGGGATATGGGCCAATAAGATGCAGGGTTGTCGGGGGGCTTCCCCTTTTTTTAAAAGATCCCAATATCTGCTCCTTGCCAAGAGTCCGGGGGAACCCCATTGTATTGTACGCCAAGAAACAAGTCCAAAATTAGCGTAGCTATTTCCTCCTGAATCGCTTTATAGAATTTCAAGGGTATTCTATCAGGGCCCGCCGCTTTTCCTGGGGCCATGGACTGTAGGGCTAGTAAAACCTCTTCTATTGTGATCTCATCTCCTGCCTAATTTCTTCGCTTACCCTACGTTGATTCCCTAAAACTATTTCATTTTCGTTGGGAAAAATAGGATCGAGATTATCTTGCCGGTATAAGTCTTGATAAAACCTCTCAAAGACCTTGATGATGTTCTTTATGTCAGTGCGCCATCCTGTCCTTTAACTTCAGTTATATTATTTCTAGCACCCCTCTGCTTAGTGCGTAAAGCCAGCATCTTGCCCATCAAATCCCCATGCTCATAGCTCTCGTTCTTACATGCTTGAAATGCTGCCGCCCCCTTCTTGCTGTAATAGCTATTAATCTCAGCTTATGTTACCGCTATTTCCTGCGGTAGTGATGCCTCCATAGCCTCCTGCTTTTGCCTAAAAGTGGGTGTGTGTTCTTTTTCCAATTCTTCCAAACCTTCGATCAAATCGTTAATTTTATCTTTCTCTTGTTTCCTGGCCTTAAAAAATTGTTTCCCCCCCGAAGGTCCACCATAAAACTATCCCAGACCATACATCGTGATGAAGTATAACGATTCATCTCAAAATATTCTATCACCCACTTTCTAATATATTTCAGATACCGCTCATTGGTCAATAATGTCCTATCCAATGGCCATTTACTTTGTGCATGGTCCCTGCCTTGAAGTACTAAATCCATATTTAGTGGGTTATGATCAGATAACAATTTTGGTAATTTCCTTTTTGCCATCACCATAAGCAGGGATTAAGAGACCAAAAGTAGTCTAATCTAACGTATTTCCTTTTGAGGGCCTGAGAAGTAAGTGCATCCTGGGTCAGCAGGGTGTTTTGTCACCCATACATCCATCAGACCATGGCTGGTCATCAGGGCGGATAAAGCCTTATAGACATGTGGCTTTCTTCCCAGATATTTTTGAGTTTGGGCTCTACTTGCCTTATGTTGATATTCATATCTCCACATATTATTAGTGGGCCTGGCCAGAATGCTAACTCAATTTCTAAATCATTAAAGATTTGCGGATTTTCCTGATACGATCCGTATATCGTGCACACTGTCAATCCTACGGGAAGAAATGCAATAGCCCATCTCCCCCATTTATCCTCCAAAACACGTTAACTGGGCCGATACTATTCCTTAAGTGAATCGCTACCCCTCTTATAGTCGAAGTTTGGGTAGACCATGCTGCGAGGGAATGTCCTTTAATAGTTAGAGTGTCCCCCTTGCCCCAGGGAATATACATTTCTTGTTGACATATTATATCAGCTTTTTGTGTTCTTAAAGCCTCTGCAACCCTAATACGTTTTATTTTTTCATTCAGCCCCCCAACATTAATTGAGCAAATACTGATTTTATCTATTGACATAATATGATTTTCTCAGCCTTGATTGTTCTCTCACCTTTTCCCCTCTTTCTTGATTGATTCTATTCTCTTTTTCAAATCTCTGATTTGTACTCTCTCCAATATTTTGCTCTCCCTCTACCCTGTGCCCAGCACCCTTAAAAACTCTACCTCCTACCCCAGATTCTCCCCTACCACCCTGCCCCCCCTCCACCCCACCATGCCCTTGATACCCTCCACCACCCCATCCCATGTTGAAAGGCATCTAGACTGAACTCAGTCTGTAGTGATGGTTGCTGCTCCCTAATCAATATATCCCATTTCATGGCAACGTTAGGTGGAAAAAAAGCCTCTCTTCTGAATCATTTAATCATTTTAATCAAACGAGGAAGATGAGAGAAAAAGAGCCCAAGATAGATGCCAGTTTAAAAGGAATTTGACAAGGTGAAACATATGTGGGGCAAACAGATTAGTTAGCCTTCCTTCCCCTTGAATTTTCATATTTCATATTCACCCCCACTATTACATTTATCAATCTAAGACTTCAGATCCCAGCCCTCTAGATACTGCTTAGCCTTCCCCTCCGAAGTAAAAAATCGAGTGTGATCACCCTTTATTACTTCCAAATGAGCAGGATACAACAAGCAGGCTTGCCCCCCCGATCTTGAAAAGGTTTAATCATCTGGCGTAAACCCCATCATCGCTCTACCGTGCAGTAGCAGAAGTCCGGCTAAACTAAAACATAATAGTCACCTCCGTTTCGCTTTGCTGTTGGCTTGGCCTTTTCATAAATAGACTGTTATAAGAGAATATTCCCAAATAAACCAAAATAACATGGGGTTTAGCTCCAATCTCAGTGGTTTCTTAAGGTTGAATGGAACCCGGTGTGCCCTCTGCACTTCCAGTGCCCAGTTTAATCCGCCCAAGTCCGGGAATGCCTTGGCCAGCATATCAACCATAAATGACCGGGCATCTGACCCTTCCTTTCCCTCCGGTACACCTAGTACCAGCAGATTATTTTGGCTTTGCCGATTTTCTTGGTCTTCCATTGTGTCAGTCATTTGTACATCGTGTGCGATAGTGTTTGTTCCTGTGTCTGCCAGGTCATTTTCCAAGGTTTCTGCTCTAGTTTCAAGGGTTGTCAGGCGCTCATTGATTATAGTGCATGATTTTGCGACTTTCCTAACAGCCCCCTGAATCTTCCACATGGCTGTCTGTGCTCGCCTACTATCCTGGCGAGTCTCTTCACGATGGGAGAGCATACATTGTAGAACAGTGCCTAGGGTTGGGGGTATTGAGGGGGATGTGCTATTACCTTGGGGGGGATGGTGTTGTAATGCTACTAAGTAGCTCGACCCTGAATGATCCCATTTTAGATATTTTTTATGCAGGTTAGGGTGGCTTGCTCTTCTTACCACTTTGCGCATTGTGGCTGTTGGGTCTCTTTTGTCAATGTCTGAAGCCTCCTCACACGAGTCACCTAGTGAGTCTGACCCTGAGCCTGACCCCGACCAGACCCCGTCTTAAAGATAGAAGAAGCAGTCATTGCCTTCCATATCTTGCTCGCTATGATTTGAGAAAGCGGTTTGATTTTTATTCAGGGCATTTTCCTGTTGGTGATTTAGCGGGTGGTTTCTGATATTGTTTCCTTAAGAACTGCTTCAGTAACCCCTGTCTCCTTCAACTGAGGTCCCCCAGACCCATCTGTCATGCTCCCACAATCAGCCCCTGACACACATTGCAAACAGGGGCAGTTGTTTCCTTGTTTATTGCCAGTACAGTCTTGGGTCTGCTGCAGACCGTTGTAGGATTGTCCACCCTTGCCTCATTGCTGCCCCCTTGACTCTGCTCAACTGCTCCGGCTTCTCCTTGCGGTTGCTGTTCTGCGGCATGTTTTACTTCTGGTGCAGCTCTCGGCAGTTCCAGGATGGAGAGCTCATTCGCGTGTGGCTGGGGTGGAACCCCACCTTTGCTTTTCCTTTCGTCCGCCTTCTCCATCCTGGTTATGGAGCTCTCTGCAGGCTGTTTCTTTGCACCTCCGGTTTTCGCCTGACTTCCTGGCTCCTTGGTTCCACGAGGGTCCGACGATGTCACAGATTTTAGAGAGGGAGCGGCAGCCATACCGGAATGCATCTTCCCCTTCGTGCCTCCTCCAACAGGGACCTTTGGTAACATTGTTTCCCGGGAATACGTCCGGTGGTGCCCCAGACACCCTTGGCAGCCTCCTCGCTACGTACCAATGCGGTCCAGCAGCAGAGCAGTGCCTTGATGAGCTCTGCGCGGTTGATGGCGACTCCTCACTTGCTGGGACCGGGGCAGAGATGTAGGTAGGAAGACACAGTTTCCATTCAATCTTTCCTTTCTGCTTTACTGTTTTTACTTATTGTCTCCTCTCTCAGGCTTCAAACAAATTTATATGCCAATATCACGCCGTCATGCTGTCACGCTAACATCCGGTACATTAAATGTCCTTCAGTGATCAGGGAGCTGCTGTGCGACTGACTCAAGCAGTCACCATCGTTCCTCCCCTCACCCCCTGCCTCGTGGTTACTATGGGCCCGATGCTTGACCCCCTGACCTTCTTTTTCTTACGGAAATATGGCTGTCTGATTCCTCTAATCCCAATATTGCCTCTGCTATTCTATCAGGCTATAAGATTCTGAGGACAGACAATACGGTTGGGAAAGTAGGCGGCGTAGCCATGGTTTTTAAACTGGATTTGGACTGCACCTCTATCACACTAGACCTGGTTGAGGGCGCGGAATGCCTGGGTTTCTGTTGTATTTTATCACCCCGTCAATGCATTGTGGAAATCCTGATATACAGACCTCCGAGGACGCCAGGCAATTTCATCATTTCTCTATATGATGCCATCACCCCTATCACCGTCAGATACAACCATCTTTCTCATCTTGGGGGACCTCAACTTGCACATGGATAAACATTTGGATCCTTATGTTACTGCTTTGTCCGAAATATTGGCAGCATGCAACCATGTCCCCTTAATTTCTTCTCCCTCACACAACTGGGGCCATACTCTGGACCAGATCCTTTGTAATGTGGAATTGGAAACCGATCCTCCGACCATCACTTGGTCTGATCACTTCCTCATTAACTTCAAGATATCCAGCACAGGGACTGATATCTCATCCAAGGCGAAAACGACAGAACATAATTACAGAGCTCTCCCCTTTCATCCCTGGCTGAGGCCAACAGTGCTGAGATAATATCCTATGCTGATGATACACAGCTGATCTTTTCCTGTGATACGGGGTGGAATTTGATGGAGAGGCAATTAGAGCTTGTCTCACAAAGGTTTTTACTGGCTCAAGGCAAATCAGCTGAAATGCAACCCTGACAAATCAGAGATTGTCTTTTTTGGCCTGCCTTCCATGAGCAATTGGAGTCATTCGTGGCTGGTGGATCCCCTACAATCTCAGCCCAAATCACGGTTAAGAACCTTAGAATCTACATTGGTAGTGTCCTCTCTATAACATCCCAAGACTAACCATTGGTGGGTTCCTGTTTTGGCATGCTTCGCATGCTAAAAATATTTCTCCCTCTCCTTCCACCTGATTCCACGAAAATAGTGGTTCACGCTCTGGTAACATCTAGATTAGGCTATGCTGATGTCCTATACTTGGGCCTGGATGGCTCCCTTCTACAGCATCTCCAGGTGGTGCAAACCTCAGCACCCAGGGCGGTCCTTAGACTGAAACCCAGGTCGCACATGGCCCCTTATCTCAAGACTTTACATTGGCTTCCAGTGAAGGAAAGGATAAAGTTTAAGGCCCTGGTGATATTCTGCAAAGCCCTCCGTGGCAAGGGGGTCGGATATCTCAAAAGGTGTGCTAGCCGCCATGCACCCATCAGACACTTAAGTTCATCCTCTAACCTCGCCCGCAACCTCAAAGTTCGATTGGTCCGTATGAGTTGTAGATCTTTCGGTTTTTTTGGACGCTCAAGCATCGAACCAACTACCTGCAATTCTGAGAGCAACAACTGATTTAGCATCTTTTAAGAAACACCTGAAAACCTGGCTCTTTAAGAGCTAGTCATACCACTGAGTGCTGTCATGCAAGAACCCCTAGTGCCGGGACACTCTTGGGGGCTTATTCACAGAACTAATCATTTAGTAGTAGTAAAGTTAGAAGTCCTAACTTTACTACTACTAAATGACTTCTGTGAATACCAAAAGTAGTACTTTTAGGATTTTATCTCAGATTAGTTCTGTGAATCGGCCCCTTGCAGAGTAGCTGCATGCTTTTTAAGCTCATTTCATTCATTCTAATAAAATATTGGAATGACAGAAATCCAATCAGTAGAACCAGAGATATACAAATTCAAAGTTTTAGTTAGATATGGAGCCTAAAAGAAAAAAGCTCCACAGTTGGTCATCCGGTCATGCTAGACCAGGGAAAATAACAAGCTCAGGCTGATGGTGATGGATAAAGCAACCAGGTTAGCCCATCTGAAAAAGTTACTTTCTCAAAGTGTGACTTGAAGAGTTCAGTTAGTATTGGAAGTAGCCATGAGGAGAAGAGTGTTGTGGACTGTCGTCGATGTAGCATGATGACCCCGTAGGGTATTGGGGATGGTCGTAGCTGGTGGTTTGTATTGGTGGTCACTGCCGGCTCTCATTGTTGTAGCACGCAGTGCCGATCTTGTGTTTCCAGTTTTCACTGGTGCTTACTGTAACATGAAGAGTTGGGTTCACTGGAGCTTCATGCTGATGGTTATTGGTGGCAGCAGAGTCTTGGTGTGAAGAGGCCCATTTGTAGTAAAAAGCCCAACGCTTCAGGATTTCTCCTTTTCGTGAAGAGGAGTGCGCTCTAATGCCAGCTAAGGGTCTAGGACCTGGGGAAAAACCTCTTGGGGATCAGGGACTCACACTAGTAGAGCTCAGGCAGGTTCAGTTGCATGTCCAGGCCAGTCTAGTTGCAGGACAACTGGGCGGTTAGAGGGAAGCCACGGTAGCTTGTTCTATCCTTGTAGCTCAGAATAGAAGGTTAGCCAACTGGCCAATGGAGTCACTCAGGTATACAGGGATGAAGGGAGCAGGTCCAGTCTTTCTTCTTAGATAGCAGGGCAGGGATAAAAACTCTTTTGGACAAGGCAGGCCTCAAGTAGCAGGCAAGTCCTCTGGGGAACTAGGAACACCGCAGGCCTCAAGCATAAGGGCAGTCCTCAGGGGAACAAGGCAGTCCTTCCTCTTGTAATGTCTACAGGTCCAGATGTGTACTGAAGAGTGGCTCTGGGGGTCCATTATTTATACCTGGTGCCGGCCTATGATGTCAGGAATTCCCTACACTACACCCTCCATCTGGTTTTGAAATGTTCTTCCCTTCCCCTGTCAAGGCTCCAAGACGTTTGTGCTGACAAAAAGCTGTTGTCAGGTTCCTCTATGGGGGCAGGAGGGAAAGCCTTTGGAAATGAAGTTGGGCTGGGTACAGCTTTGCCCCCAACCATCGTGGGAGAATGGCCCATCCTATCCACACCTAAGCCCCTTTGTGTCACTGTCTGGAAAAAATACATAAACTCTAACAGCAGAGCCATTCTCAGATGAGTTACAGTTGTGTGGCCCAGGGAACTGGCAGAAGGCACAAATGGTTAGCTCAAGAAAATGGCAACTTTCTAAAAGTGGCATTTTTAGAACTGTGACATGAAATACGACTTTTCCATTGAAGAGGATTTAAAATTACAATGCATTTCAGTTTAAACAGCACAATTCTATCTGCTCCCAATTAACATTCATCACTTATTAAATGTAATATAGTAATACCATGTTAGTCAATAGGGAGATGCATCTTACAGTAGTAAAAAATTAGTTTTCCATCACGAGGACAAGGAGGTGTGGTGCAGCGGCCAGGGCAGCTGACTCCTGAACTCAGGGGCTCATGGTTCAATCACCGGTGGCAGGTTAGCCTAGCAGCTTGTGACTTTGGGCAATAGCTTGCTTAATCTCCCCGAAGACCAGCAGCGCCAGACACCTCGCCTTATGTAGCTACGCGTTTTACAAATGCTGGTATTATTATTTATAAATCTTAAACCCACATGTCCTACTTTCTTAGTACAATGCACCCTGGCTTATGAGCCTTTAGGGTCTACCTTAGGGGTTACATATGTATTACAAAATAAGGTTTATGCCTTGCAAATAGTTTATTTACAAGCTGCAGTGGTCTTTTTAAAAGGCTTTTATAGTATGTGGCACAATGAGTTCTGCAGGCCCGCTAGTAGCATTTAATTTACAGGCCCTGGATACATTTAATGCCATTTACTAGCGCCCAGCAAGTAAACTAAAAGTACCAATCAGGTAGATGCCAATTGTTTCATGTTTTAGAGAGAGAAAACACAAGCACTAGAGTCTTAATGCCAATAAACACAGGCCACCAATAGAAGGCTAAAATATGGGTCTCGGAATACAGCACATGTAATGTTCTCGGTTAGCTCATAAACTAGGACACTCTCTATATATCATTAGGACAGAGTAGGAAATACCCATGTTAGTATACATTGAGAGTAGTTTACTGAATAGGACAGGTGAACCTGCCATATACTGCTCTAGCCAACCTCGCCTGAAAATAAAAGCCAATTCCATCATGTTGGACTTGGCCCTTCCAGCAAGTTCACCCCTAGAACTTTTTGCATTTATCCTAGCCTTTTTCCTATGTTGTATTAGTGGTTTTAGGCCTCTAGGTGCTTTTACACAGAGTCCCAGTGGAAAGTGCGTGTGCTCTGTGTATGTTATAGTGAGACTGACCTGTACTCCCATAGGAATGCATGGGGGATCTGAGTGACCGTGTTAAGTCCTGATGCGAGAGGAGTGCAGGGTCAAGTTTGGTATGTGCGAACTCGTGCGATTGAATGCTGCGCGATGATGTGTGCGGCGTTACTGTGTCTAGTGTAGAAGTGCCACTTCTAGGAGCTGGCATATCTGTGTAATAAATGTGAAAGGACTGTCTGGCTTGTGATTGGCTGGTGTGCCTGGCTCCAGGAGTCAGGATGGGTCTGCCCCGGTGGTGAATGGAGGGATCTGCATGTTGATGGCAGGGAGGAGTACACCTGGGACCTGAATAGGGCTGGGCTTTCCCTCCACAATGCTGTCTCCACCTCCTGTGGTGCGTCTAATGTCCCTGGCCTGTCCTGTGAATAGGGAGAGGGGCTGAGCAAAAAAGAGTGCTCAGGAACCAGTTGCATCTGGTTTGCCCCTTCCCTGCACCTTTGGAGACAAAGGATTCTGTGTATAAAAGAGGGGCTGTGACCCCATGAAAATGTTCTTGTTTTGTGTACTTGAATCTACCAGGGGAGTGCTGCTGCTGGGGCTCAGGGGAAGGCTTGCCTCCCTGGGCCCTGCCCTACCCCTGGATTCCTGGAGGACTTTCCCTTGCTGGGAGCTGCGTTGCTCCATCTTCTGATGCCCAGGACTGCTTGGACCTTTTCCCTTTACCAAGGCTTGTTGCAGCCTGCCAAGCGCCCTGGGAGTGCGTGGGCCTCGCAGCACGGTGCTGCACGAAGAGCGAGAGAGGGAATCCCCAGCGTGGGGATTCCCCCATGATGCCGGCCTCGCAGGTACCCACCCCGCTTATTTTTATATTTACTGCGGGTGCCCACCCTGTGTTTCTCTGATACTGCAGGTGCCCACCCCGCCTACTGGTGCCTTTTTTCTTCCACTCGCGGGTGCCCACCCCGCTGATTTGTACCTTGGATTGAGAGGATGCCCACCCCGCTTGCTATTTATCTATTCTTTGGTTGCGTATTGAGGGAGCCTACCCCTCATTGCCCCCGAGATCCACGCTGCCGTCCGCGGCCCGCCTGGTTGTGGGCGGGGCCGCCGGACGGAGATGGAAGCAGAAGACGAGAGGCAATGCCGGGTCGTGAGGGGCTCCCGTGTGCGAAGGGAAGCCCCGCGCGCCGCACCGGAGGGAAGTCCTGTGGAGCCTCGCAGGCTCCGTGTGTGAGGTAAAAGTCCCGGGTCCCAGGAGGGGGTCGGGTGAAGAAAGGCGGCCGGAGCAGGCCGCGACGCAGAGATAGTCAATGCGGGGCTCCCGTGAGGAAAGGAGAGCCCCGCACCACGAGGAAGGAGACCGGAAGAGTCTAGCCTCCAGTCCAGTCTCCAGGAAGAGCCGGTGAGTGGGGCTCCGTGGTGTTGCTTGGTTTCTATGCCGATGCAGAGCGGCCCCATCTGAGAGTGGTTAATTGGTGGAAAAGAGCCCCAGTGGGCCCCAGGGTCATAGGGGCAAATCGAGGCGCATTGTCGGCGCCTAGGCGGTCCCGCAAGAGAGCGGGCTGCCCCAACCTCAGGGGATATGTTTATTTTCAAGAGCCTAGAGGGCTCCAATGTGCGCCGGATTTGTTCCTAGAGCCTAGGTGGCTCCAACGCTTGGCATATTCATTTTTAGAGCCTAGGTGGCTCCAACGAAGGCCATCATTATTTCAGGAATGCCCAGAGGGGCCCATGCTTTTATTGTCTGGGCACATTATTTACTTTCAGAGCCCCATGTGGCTCCAACGCCTAGCATACTTGTTCCAAGGGCCATTGCGAGCCCAAGCCCCAGTAGACTGTTTTCCAGCTGCCCAGCAAGTAGTGGGCAGCTGCACCGTTTAGGTATGCGCAGTGGCGCAATTGAATTACGCTGCTAGGCAGCGTGCCTTGACTGTTGGGACACAGGGCATTTGAGCCCCTCCTTTGCGATGGCCAGTTGGCCAGGGGAGCTGTTGGGATTGTTAGGTTTATAGGGCGCCAGGCCCTAATGTGATTTTGGTGGTAGGAAATGTACTGTGTGTAGTATGCTTTGCGCACTCTGTGTTAATGCTTATGGTGTTAGGAAATGTACCATGTGTAGTATGTTTTGCGCACCCTGTGTTAATGCTTATGGTGTTAGAAAATGTAACGTCTGTAGTATGTTTTGCGCACCCTGTGTTTTATACCTCTAGATATGATATCTGCACAGGAGATTGTTTTACCTGTTTAGGTTTATGTTAGGGAGATTATACTTCCCTGTGTGATGTATGCCCCTAGTGTAATTATACTTAGGAGGTAGGGTCTAATGCGTTAGACTTGTGAGAAATTGCATAATGTGTTTATGCCCCTGTGATGAATACAGGATAGGTTTTATACCTGATTCTATTGTGATAATGCTGAGGTCATTATTGCGCCAGTAGTTACTGGTTGTGCTCTACAGTTATAATTTGTGTTACAGTTGGTATATGTTCTTCATTTACAATTGGTGATTTGTGCTAATTCTGACAGTGGTCCATGTGGCCCTGTCTTGTTTAAATAGTCCCCTGTAAAATTCTGCCCAGTTCCAGTTGGCACTGTGTAAATTATGTGATTATCATCTAATGTGTTTATTATAATACAAAGGCTATTTTTTATATATAACCTTGTGTGGAGTTTCTTTTGTGGTGGGCCTAGGATGTTTTTGCTGTGTGCGCACGCAAACGCTTTACACAATGCCTCCGGGATAAGCCTGACTGCTCGTGCCAATCTACCAAGGGGGTGAGCAGGGGTTATCTTTGGCGTGTAACTCCCCAGCCCTTACTTAGAGTGGATGTCTCTGCCTGGCTTTGGCGCACGCCTTAGCCAACCGGAAATCCCATTTCTAACGCATCATATAATCATCAAGCTCATAGACCAATAAGCACTCCCGCCTTACTGCAGTCTAAGGCCCTGATATTTTTAAGTGCAGACATTACAACAGGGAGAGAGGAAATTAGTTGCTCCATGTGGAACGTCCACAAGGTATGCAATATTGATAACCTAGCTAAAAAAGATTCAGTAAAATTCTTCCAGGAATTGACAAAAGATATAATTTACCTACATCACAATACTAGAGATATGTCCAGCTAATATATTCTCTGAAATCTTCCATGGGGCCATCCCTGAACTCTGTTACCAAATTCCTCATTCTCCAATCTGTCCACATGTGGAAAGACTTTGGGGGAACAATGTCTGGTATATAGTGCTGATTGGTCTGTTTTTTTCACGTAAGACTTCCAATAGCTTAGGTCACTGTTGGGAGGTTAACCTACAAATACAATTTTCAGATGAAGAATGGGTGACAGTGATGGACGACAATCATTGATGGCTGAAAGTATCCTTCTTAAAATATACTTGATAGCATTCTCTCAATGTTATAATTGTGCATACTGCTAACAACCTTTAGCCCCTGAAACACACACTGTTTTGGAAACGTGGAGTAGAATGGAGTGATATTGTGCATATTTTATGGGAATGCTAAAAAATATAGGAAAAGGGAGGCAGAATGGTGGTGGAATAAATACACTTTTAGGACATCATGCAACCTAATTTGATTATATTTGATTTGTGCTATGTGCTTAAGTGCATGTTTACTGCTGTGTATAATCTTGAAGAATATCTATGAATGTACGTACAGCTATAGCGTTCATTCCTGAAAACGTACTAGGCAATTGAAATACAGAAATTGAAACTGCTGTGCTACGGAATGGGCATCTTCTCTACAAAGGAATTAATACTAACATTTTCTGTGTTTTAAAGTAACCGGGTTTACAAGTTTTCATATCTGATGACATTTTTTTAACAATAACATTGCACAGAAACTACTGTTCTTATCTGTTTTAACCTTCTGAGTTCCAATTAACTTTTCTGATTTTTAGGTAACTTGTTTTGTAACAATTAGGCTAGCCATACATAATCACTTACTACCTTACTTACCTATCTATATACCTGTTATTGAGATGAACCGTAGAACACTAAGAACTACTGAGTCCTACAAGCTAAAATAGTTGTGACCGTGTTAAGATCAATCTCAGTAGAGACAACACAGGCTGCTAGTGAAGATTTTAATAACAGGTATGTCTTTGGAAATAGCATAAAGGAACAATTGGGCTATGCGTATAGTTGGCTGAATTGCAAAGAGCCAAATTCAATATTTACTTTGACAGAACGTGATACAGATTTGCTTATCCTTAATCTCATGATTCAGGCAGAAGGAGGTATGTTAGAAACTAGGGGCCTCATTTGCAAGGCCATTGCGCTGTCGGTGCATCACTGACTTTTCATGGGCTTGTAAATATGGGGCCCTCTCTCGCATTACTCTGCATGAAAGGGGAATTCCATGGGTGTTTCTGTGGGTGTTCCCATGCAAAATCCATGGAACCTGACACATACACAGATTTATAAAGTGTAGGAGTGGTGCAATGAGGATAAATACTTTTATTTCTCCTCGTTTTTCCTCTTTCTATGCGTGCTGCATTCTGCAACACGCATAGAAAAAGGAAAATGCCATCAATGATTGTTTTTGTGCAGGAAAGTGTCTCTTCTTGCACAAAAACAATCATTCTCACAACAGAGGCACCCTTATGACGCAATTATGCCTGTGTTGGCGTACAGCAGCCAATGATGCGCCAGTGCAGTGGAAAGCACACCAATATGTTGTATTGTTAATACGATGCTTTCCTGTGCTTTTAAAATGACCCAGCTAAGCGCAGCAAAATGGCTTGTGGCATAGCGCTGCGTCCTTTAATGGTAAATGAGGCCCCAGATTGCTTCCTAAACAAAATGACAAAATCTCACTTCAGTGGTATAAGAGATTTTATCCTGAATCAATAAGGAATACTCACCTCATTGTCAGTATCTCTATGTTGGAGGGAATTTCACTGACTTGAACAGTTTTATTATAAAGCTAGCGCATTTACAAAAATATATATTTCAAGACGATATCGTTTATGAACATTTAACAAATTCTTTAGCAGGTTCAAGAAAAGGAATCATTTGTGAGGTCCACCAAAAACAAAACAAAGAAGAAATCATGTTTGTGACTAATTTCTCTAAGTTGTGAACCACTTCTAGAAGAGCGCTTTAAAATCTTAGGAATAATGAATGCATTTTGAAACCTACTGCTCCTTTCTTTGACTATATGTCTGATATATTTTTTTTGTTATCTATGCATCCATATTCTGTTATTGCACCAAGACTGGAAGAGCAAAGGAGATTATGTGGCCTACTAATGACAGAGCAACATTTTCCTTATGGGTACTAGGTCATCATTTCTAATTACACAATTGCAGTGCTAGAGTGTCCCATGTATGAGACCATGTGATGACCTTTGACTTCCTGTCATGGTGGTGTCTTGCAGGAAGGGCCCACATGTGGGGGTACACATAGTTTGTCTTTAACACCCTTTCTTTACTGCCGAATGACTGGAATGCGTGTGTGCCTTCCAAACTACAACTCCCAACATCCTGAGGGTGAATACACCTCCCTAGGGATTTGAAAATGTAGGGAGTGGGGCTGCGCGGCCCCCCTCCTGGAGCCCTTGATGGCTCTTGCAATGTCCCGGGCTGCCCACCCGTGGGACATTGCTGTTTCTTATTACAGGGTGTTATAGCAAACACTGCTTTGCTTCATTGAAGCGAGAGCACTAAACCTCCTCTCGCTTCAACGAATCAAAGCAGATTGCTTTTGAGCAAGGGGAGCTCCATGTTAGGCAGCTTCCGTTGCTCAAAAGCAATGCTGGCTCCTGCAGGTGGCAGGGAGCCAGCTGGGACTGTGGGGGCATTGGGGCTCCCCCCACAGTCCCCAACGCTAAGGGCCGGCCACGCAGCCCCCCTCCCTTTAGTCAAAAAAAGAATGGCCAGGCCTCCTGTGGGGAGGTGCGTTTGCAGAGTTATGTAAAAAGGGGGCGTGGCCTTGGACTAGTCTCTTTAATCCAGCTGTGTGGGGCTTACTGGAGGTACCTGGTGGGCTAGTGGGGCCCTGGAGACCCTCAGGAGGCAAGGGGACATCATCATCCAACCAAGAGTGCACCATGAGGTGCGTTTGCTGAGTGGTGGAGAAAGGGGGCATGGCCTGCATCCACTCTCAGCAATCCCACTATCTGGGGCTTACTGGAGGTGTCAGGTAGGCTAGTCAGCCCCTAACGACCCCCAGCAGCGAAGGGGTCTTCAATCCTCATCCAAGAGCATGCCAATGAGCGCGTTTGCAGACTGGTGGGCAAAGGCGGCATAGCATGCTTTGAGAACTTACCATTGCTGCTGTATGGGACTTACTGGAGGTAATAGGAGGGGTAGTTGGCCTCTAAGGTTGTCCTTGGGGGGCAACCACCCCTCTTATTACCTCCAGTAAGTCGCACACAGTGGTATTACTAAGAGGTCTTTGAAGGCCATGCCCCCTTTCCCCAGTACTCTGCAAATGCACCTCCTGGCACACTATGGGTTGGGGTATGAAGTCCACTTTACTCCTGAGGGACTTTAGGGGCCAAGAAGCCCTCCTGGTACCTCCTGTAAGTACTTTGCAGTGGAATTCCTGAGTGCTGGTCGGAGGCCCAGCCCCCTTTCTCCACCACTCTGCAAATGTGACTACTACTTAAAGAAGCATCTTTCTGAACCTCTGACTTAGAGGTAGTTTTAATTCCCCCGCCCTATTATGTACTAGTGCCTTACAGAGGAGGTCATGCCAATCACAGGGGTTCCCCAACGCATAGTGTTCCATAGTGTATGTAGGTGGTTTCACTGTATTCTAAGTGTCTTTTAGCATAGCACTGGCTCTAGGCCTGGTTAGTCAGAGTCAGTTACAACCAGTACCCATCAGCAAAACGTTGGGGGGCACAGGACAAGGCATCTTTCTGCACCTCTGTTGGTTCTTTCTGCATATCTCTTGCTTCTTTCTGCATCTTTCTTTGTCTTTCTGGACTTCTGTTGCCTCTGTCTGCATTTCTCTTGCTTCTTTCTGCGCCTTTCTTCCTCTTTCTGCACATGTTCTACCTCTGTAAGTATAGTTAGAAATTAGCATGTAAAAAACCTTAGAAATTCACTGAAAACACCTTAGGCTTCAGGGACGTTATAGTTAGAAATTAGTATTTAAAAACTTTGAAATTCACTGAAAAAAACATTGGTTTTAGGGACATTATAGTTAGAAGTTAGCATTTAAAAAACCTTTGAAATTCACTGAAAAAACCATAGATTTCAGGGACGTTATAGATAGAAATTAGCATAAAAAAACCCTTAGAAATTCACTGAAAAAAACACAGGTTTCAGGGACATTATAGTTAGCTGGAGTTTTCACTCGTACAAAAACCCGACAAATTTGGCCGGTATAGTTAGTTGAGCTAACTATAACTCGTGCCCCCTCAATGCACTGCTCATGATGTCACATATTACATCATTCATGACATGGTCAGTGATATCACTGATGACATCACATGTGATAATCTGATGCACCTCCTCACACCCTAATATAAACTTTGATACACCCACTCTAAAATACAGACTACCATTTTCCAAACCATAGACACACCAATACCAGTTACTACATACCCACTCAATGATTCCTATGTCTACACACACGTCCACTCATTCACCCATACAGTCACTCATACATGCAGTCACTTATCAATACAGCACTATCCTTTGCACTCATACACCTATACAGACACTCACACATCGCCACTCATTCATAGAGTTACTCACACACCTAGTCAATCATTTTTTTTATTTTTTTTATTGAAATTCTTGTGTCAGAGTTACAATTTGACAATAACATAAGTTGGCGAACAGAGAATAAAGATATAAAATGGCATGAAGAAAATAATTTGCATAAATTGGCAAGCAGAAAATAAAAATACAAAGGAACAGGAAGAAAATAATTTACGAAATGCGGAAATCGACCATTACTCAAAGTAAAGACTCCAAATTCTATTGAAGTTCATAATCCCACCTATTCGCTGTGTATATTGCATTTCAGTCTTTCTAACATTCCTAATTTTTTGGAGCCAGGCATTAAAAAGAGGAACTTGAGTTGACTTCCAGTTCTGCAGGACCAATGACCTTGCTACTGCCATTGCAATAAATAATAGTTTGACCATCTGTTCTGTCAAGCCAAGATCGGAATCGTATCCATACAATATTAATTTAACATTATAAGTAACAGAATCCCACAATACTTTTGCAAATATTCGAATATCTCATTCCAAAAAGGCATAATTTTAACACAGTAAGCTATAGTGTGGGACCAGTTTGCGGGAGTATATTGCTGGCATCTAAAACAGGTGGCAGTAGTATTAGCAAACATTTTAGCAATGGCAGCAGGAGTACGATAAAGAAGCCATTTACTGAAGAATAGCATTCTTCTCCAATTAGATCCTCGAAGAACTCTAAAATTCAGTTTATTTATAATTTTCCAAGTGTTGATAGTAAGTACGTGATTCTCCTGTTCTTGCCATTTTTTAATTGCTTTTTGGCTAAGATCGTCCTCGGTGTATTGTGCTAAAAAACGTTTCCATACCCCTGGCTTCCTCGTCCTAGAAGTCATAAACAAATCGTCCCATAGCTGATTGGAGGAACCAATACTTATTGGCTCCACGTGTACCAACGTTTTAAAGATTGAAACATACGAGCCAAGTAACATGAAATTCCCTGGAATAATAAGCTGCATCTCTCCAGGTAACAGCCATGTCCCCTCCCTTAAGAAATCTGACAAAGAATGGAATCCCAGACGTGCCCATTGTAGTGCAATGTCGACTCCGAATTTCATTCCCAAAAAAAGGAGAGCATTTCTTAAGGGGGTTCTAATATTAAATTGCGGGAGAGAATATCTTTTGAGAAAAACATTACGACGCTTGAAGAACCAAAGCATCGTCTTATAGCGAGTAAGTTTCGGTAATTTAGGAATATGTAGCGAAGATGGGATCTGAACCTCTTGACAAATTCTGTCGAAAAAAAAATTAATAAACACAGTTGGGGTCTGCATTCCAGATTTGAACCGCTCTAAATATTGGGCAAAATATGCGCTATAGTAATCTTTAAAATTGGGTACGGCTAAACCTCCCAATTCCGTATCGGCGTAAAGAATCCGCATTGCTATCCTGGGACTTTTTTTTGCCCATATAAAGCCTGAGAATAATGATTGTACTTTTGAAAAGAAACCACTGGGCAAAAAACAGGGAATGGCAGAAAATAAAAAATTAAATAACGGAAGAATAGACATTTTTATAAGTGCCACTCGCCCCAGGATAGAAAATGGCAGCGAGTCCCATCTACTAAATAAAGATTGAACCTTGCGTAGAAGAGGATCAAAATTCAACATAACTAAATCGGAAACCGAAACAGAATACATAACTCCTAAATACCTTTTCGGTCTTAAATTAATACAGCCGAGTAAATCAGTGTGTAGCTCAACCTCACCCCCACCACAAACTAATATTTCAGTTTTTTTTTTATTAATTCGATAACCACCCAGATGTTCGAATTCTTCGAAAAACTGAAGAGCGGCAGTTTGAGATTGAATATCCGACTTAGTAAAAAATCATCGGCATATAGTTTGATTTTTGCCATAGAAGGAATAGGAGGAGAGATATTTACAGATTCCCGAATAGCTGTAGCTAATGGTTCAATAAAAAATGCAAAAAGAATAGGGGACAGGGGGCAACCCTGCCTGGTGCCCTGTTGAACCGATACTTTACCAACCATAACTGAATTAATAATTATATTGGCTTTGGCACCCGTGTACAAATTCTGAATTAAACTAATAATCTGTGGAGGAATTCCAAAGTGCTTTAATATAACAAATAAAGTTGTCCATACCACCAAATCAAAAGCTTTTTCCGCGTCTAATAATAGAATTAAAGCGGAAATTTTGTTTGTCTGAAAATAATCTAAAGCCTCAGTAAGAAAATGTGTATTAGTAGCTAATTGTCGGTCTGCCACAAAGCCATTCTGATCCGGGTGAATAAGATCCTTGGCAATGTGATTGAAACGTATTGATAATAATTTAGTAAGGATCTTATAATCAGTATTGAGTAATGTGATAGGCCTATATAAGTTGGGATCTTTGGGATCTTTGCCTTTTTTAAGAAAACTAACAACTGTGCGCTCCCCGAAAGAATCTGGAACTTGCCCACCCATTAACATATAATTAACTAATTGTAATAATAAATCAGAAAAGCCGCAGAAGAAAACCTTAAAAAAATCAGCGGGGAGGCCATCCGGGCCACAGGCCTTGCCAATTGGGAGGTTCTTTACCACTAATTCCAGCTCTGACTTTGAAAATAAGCTCATCATTGCTCCACTATCTGCCTGAGATAGAGAGGGCATATTATATCTTGCTAAAAAATTTAAGAGACTAGAATGGTCTATTTCCTGATGATGACTATATATCTGTTTATAGTGAGAGAGCATTATAGTGCCAATGACACCAGTCTGTGATGTGTCTAACAATGTGGTAGGAGACTTCAAAGTACGAATTAAATTTGCAGCAGCTTGCTCCTTAGCCTGCCACGCAAGGAGTTTGCCAGAAAAATTACTCTCCTCATAACTCCTTTGAGATTGTATAAGAAATTGCTGTTCACTCTGTGTAGCAAAAAGAGTACTAAGTTCACGTTTGGCCTCATTTAATTTTTTTTGCGCGAGACTAGAAAAATTGGATTGTCGAAGCCGAGTTAGTGAGCAGATTCTTTGGTAGAGTAAGGTCCTAGTTTGTTTAATAGTACGCCATTCTTCTGCGTCTTTACCGATGATGATACCACGAATAAAGGCTTTTAGTGAGTCCCAGATAATATATAGTGGAGCCGTGTATGAATTACGAGCAATAAAATCAACAATTTCCGATTTTAAAAAGGAAACCCAATTACTATCTTGTAGATACATTTTATTAAATATCCATCTCTTGGGGGGCCTAATTTCTTCCCCTACTTTAAACTCGATTACCAGCATTGCGTGGTCTGAAAAGCCATTATGCAAAAATTTCTGATATGAAAATTTTAATAAACTAGAGGCCAAAAAGAAATCAATACGAGAGGAGGATCTATGTCTTCCCGACCAATAAGTAAATTCTTGTTTATGAGGGAATTTTAATCGCCATGGATCACAAAGATCGAGTAATGCGGAGTTCTTCATAATGGACCTTAATGACTTTGGTTTAGATTGTTTCTTTAAGAGACCAGTAGAATCTAATTTTATGTCAATAAGAATATTAAAATCCTCCCCTATAACTATATCTCCCCTGACCAATAGTAGTGATTGAAATAACTCCTCATAGATGGGGCACGATCTTCCACTGGGGCATAATAACTAACAAAGGTAATCGGCCTATTCCTGTCTTTTATTACGCAGGTAGCCCAACACCACCGCCCTGCTCCTCCATCTTCAAACTGGATCATTTCTGCATCTAAATTATGATTAATAAAAAGCGCGACTCCCCTTTGAGATTCTTGAGCACATGAGAACCCACAATATGAAGACCAATTTTTAAACATGGAAAAAGAGTTAATTTTATCCACAGAAATATGAGTTTCTTGCAGAATCACAACTGCTGGACGCTCTGTTTTAATCCAAAGCTCGATAGTGCGCATTTTTTTTTTATTATTCAATCCATTAACATTGAAAGAGATAACTCTAACCCCTCCAATAGACATTAATTATTAAGAATAACTTATTGCCAACATATTTTTCATCACAAACCACAAGAATTTTCATTTTCCATTTCTGCCCCCCACCCCCCCTTCCCACCCAGGTGCTCTCCCCTCCACCCAAGTGCTGCCCCCCCTAACCCTAGTCCCGTGGCCCTGTACTACACCTATATCTCCCTCCCACGCTGGCCACGTGGCACTAACCCCTCTCATAAGGGCGCCTTGGTAGTGTGCCCTGTTCCCAATGACCCCTAGTTCCCACCCGCGCCCCCCCTCCATCTAAGTAATAATGCACAAAGAAAAGAGAAAAGAAGAAAGAGAAGAAAAGAAAGGAAAATCTTCAGTAACCATCAAGGCATCAAGGCATCAAGGCAATCAGATCGCAATCCAGCATTAGCCTAGCCCTGGACCAACTTATCAAGCATCTCACGTGCCTCATCAACATCTGTAAACAGGTAAAATTTGCCCTTAATCAGAACTTTTAACTTTGATTGCTGTGCAATCGATGCTTGGGCACCTTTATCCTTAAATAACTGGAGAATCTTTACAAAGTCTTTTCTCCGTCTAGCAGCAGCAGCTGACATGTCAGAGAAAATCCGGCACTTGGTAGTGGGATTGACGTGAAATTGTCTTTGCTTGAAGGCCTGAGATAGGATCATTTCTTTAACCTGAACATCTGCAAAATTGACAATAATAGTTCGAGGAAACGGAGAGTTGGGGAATGGACGAGCTGGAACTCAATGCGCCCTAGTGATTGTTAAGTCACCCTTAAACTCAGGGACAACCTCTTGAAAAAGAAAAGAAGAGATCCATTTCATCATATCCGAACCCTCGATATTCTCAATATTCTCCGGTACACCGACTATTCGAAGATTTGACCTTCTATTATAATTTTCTAACTCGTCCAACTTAGATTCGAAAGCCTTAGAAAATTTAGAAGCAGTGGTGATTTCTTTCTGCATGATCGTCAAATTGTCCTCCACCCCGGAAATTCTGGTCTCAGACTCTTGCAATCGATTTGAAAATGAAGCCATCGAGTCTTCAATTTTGTCCAGACGCTTACAAATAGCCTCCATTTCAATTTTTTGAGATTGCTTCATCTCTCTGATTTCTTGCAGAATCAAGTTCAACATATCCTTAACTGAGATCTGAAAATCCCCAGTAGTCTCAGTGTCAATCCCCATAATCGGACTCTGAGACAAAGTAACTCCACTGGGGACAATCGTAGAAGTACAGCTGAGAAAAGTGGAGAGATCTTTATCACTGAGAGATGTGGATCTTGGATTTAAGGGTGGAGGGTCTGTTAAGGTTGGATCACCAGTTAAAACAGAATTTTCGATGGAAGGAATGACTATTGGAGAAGTAAAGAGGGTTGAAGCCCCTGTTAGCACTGCACGAGTACCAGCTGTATAAGTAGGGACAGATATTGCTCCTTTTCGCTCAAATAACGGGAAATGTTTAGAAGCCTTAAGAGCAGAGACTGACGTAGCCTCTTTAGGCACCTGTAGATCGAGTAAGGCCACTGAATTGAAACTCGGAGTTGTCTCAGACATTTTGGCTTCTGAACCCAATAGAGCCATATCCATTCCCTCCACGGATGGCACCATTACGTCCTTTGCCGCACTGACAACGGATTTGCAAGGGTTCTGGGGATGGACCTGAATCGGGCTGGCGCCCGGGAGGCCGTCCTCACCTTCTCCGGAACTCTCCGAATTTTCAACAGAGGAGGTTTCTCTCTCCGCGACTGACCCAGCCCGCCTGGCCCTTTCGGAGTTTTCCTTTAGTTGCTGGCGTCGTATTTTGGCTTTAGCCCTGGCCGTCAATTGCTTGCCCATTATTGAGACCGGTGACGACGTGATATCTCTTCGACCTCAAACATAGATAACAAAAGTACTACAGGTCGCAGTATAAGCAAAATCCAGTCTGACAAAGAATTCTAGGACCAAGAATTTAACCCACACAGCGGCTGCAGCACAAGATATTAGGCTGCGACAGCGGGGGCAACAGCTCAAGTCGACACCTCACTCTGTCCGAATAATAGGATACGTGGGGAAAGTCAGTAATCAGCAATTAAATCCCTGCTGCAAGAATAATTCCACATTTCCATGTCCATAATCCATCACACAGTGAATGCTGGGACTTGTAGTCTAATCACACCGCCCACACTTCAGCTATGACCAGCGACTAAGAAGCTAGTACCAATCTGCTTGAAGAAGTGAGTACAGTCACAGCAGCGGTGGAAGATGAATTCTCTTACCAGAGTCGATGAAAATTACAGCATCAGCAGCGCTCCCCGCAAGAAGTATGATCCTCAGCGTTATTACAAAAGGCAAACCATCATGCTGACTACTTCGGCGCGGAGACAGACTTCACAGCGATTTCACTGCAGATTACAGGAGAACACGGTCAGCTAAGAGACTCTCCTTAGAATAGCACAGACCTCGGCATTAATAGAAGGGATAGAAGGGAGAAAATCCTCTAACCGCTGCCGCCGCAAACGCCGCCATCCGCCATCAGCCGCATGGAAGGAGAGGGAGGGGCGAGGGAACCAGGTGCAGGTGCTACGTGGAGGCGTGGAACTCCACTGTAGCGTCTGCAACACCTAGTCAATCATGCAAAGAATAATTAACACTCCCATTTACTCATCTATACAGTTATACACACACCACCTCACTTACTCATACAGATACTAACACATACTTACTCTCTCATACAATCACTGATACAAGCCCTCACACATTCATATATATATATATATTCACTTAAAAAAACCATAGGTTTCACACATGTTATAGTTAGCTGGACATTTCACTCATAAAAAAACAATGAAATTCCCCCGTTATAGTTAGTGCAGGCAACTATAACTCACGCGACCGCAATCCTCTGCTGATGACGTCAGATATTACATCACTGTATTTAGACACTTATTTACCCATGTCTTCTTCCATTAATCTTTAGCTATACATATATTACAAATATTTATTTTTCACAAAGACACATATGTCATCAGTGATGTAATATCTGACGTCAAAAAAGTTGGGTTCACTGGAGCATCATGCTGACGGTTATTGGTGGCAACAGAGTCTTGGTGTGAAGAGGCCCATTTGTAGTAAAAAGCCCAACGCTTCAGGATTTCTCCTTTTCATGAAGAGGAGTGTACTCTAATGCCAGCTAAGAGTCTAGGACCTGGGGAAAAACCTCTTGGGGGTCAGGGACTCACTCAAGCAGAGCTCAGGCAGGTTCAGTTGCATGTCCAGGCCAGTCTAGTTGCAGGACAACTGGGCAGATAGAGGGAAGCCATGGAAGCTTGGTCTATCCTTGTAGCTGAGAATAGAAGGTTAGCCACTCGCCAATGGAGTCACTCAGGTATACAGGGATGAAGGGAGCAGGTCCAGTCTTTCTTCTCCGATAGCAGGGCAGGGATAAAAACCCTGTT
The DNA here is from genome assembly GCF_964204655.1 of Triturus cristatus. Classification (NCBI taxonomy): domain Eukaryota; kingdom Metazoa; phylum Chordata; class Amphibia; order Caudata; family Salamandridae; genus Triturus; species Triturus cristatus. The sequence goes on along the minus strand of NC_140587.1, from coordinate 887,461,798 downwards.
AGACAAGGCAGGCCTCAAGTAGCAGGCAAGTCCTCTGGGGAACTGGGAACACTGCAGGCCTCAAGCATAAGGGCAGACCTCAGGGGAACAAGGCAGTCCTTCCTCTTGTAATGTCTGCAGGTCCAGATGTGTACTGAAGAGTGGCTCTGGATATCCAATATTTATACCTGGTGCCAGCCTTTGAGGTCAGGACTTCCCTATACTACACCCTCCATCTGTTTTTGGAATGTTCTTCCCTTCCCCTTTCAAGACTCCAAGACGATTGTGCTGACAAAAAGCTGTTGTCAGGTTCCTCTGTGGGGGCAGGAGGCAAAGCCTTTTGAAATGTAAGTCGGGCTGGGTACAGCTTTGCCCCCAACCATCGTGCGAGAATGGCCCATCCTATCCACACCTAAGCTCCTTTGTGTCACTGTCTGGAAAAAATACATACACTTTAACAGCAGAGCCATTCACAGATGAGTGACAGTTGTGTGGCCCAGGGAACTGTCAGAATGCACAAATGGTTAGCTCAGAAATTGGCAACTTTCTAAAAGTGGCATTTTTAGAACTGTGACATAAAATACGACTTTTCCATTGAAGAGGATTTAAAATTACAATGCATTTCAGTTTAAACAGCACAATTCGATCTGCTCCCAATTAACATTTATCACGTATTAAATGTAATATAGTAATACCATGTTAGTCAATAGGGGAGATGCATCTTACAGTAGTAAAAAATTAGTTTCCCATCACGAGGACAAGGAGGTGTGGTGCAGCGGCCAGGGCAGCTGACTTTTGAACTCAGGGGCTCATGGTTCGATAGCCGGTGGCAGGTTAGCCTAGCACCTTGTGACTTTGGGCAATAGCTTGCTTAATCTCCCCGAAGACCAGCAGCGCCAGACAACTCGCCTGATGTAGCTGCACACTTTACAAATACTGGTATTATTATTTATAAAACTTAAACCCACATGTCTTACTTTCTTAGTACAATGCACTCTGGCTTATGTGCCTTTAGGGTCTACCTTAGGGGTTACATATGTATTAAAAAATAAGGTTTATGCCTTGCAAATGGTTTATTTTCAAGCTGCAGTGGTCTTTTTAAAAGGCTTTTAAAGTATGTGGCACAATGAGTTCTGCAGGCCCGTTAGTAGCATTTAATTTACAGGCCCTGGGTACATTTAATGCCATTTACTAGGGGCCAGCAAGTAAACTAAAAATACCAATCAGGTAGATGCCAATTGTTTCATGTTTTAGAGAGAGAAAACACAAGCACTAGAGTCTTAATGCCAATAAACACGGGCCATCAATAGAAGGCTAAAATACGGGTCTCGGAATACAGCACATGTAATGTTCTCGGTTAGCTCATAAACTAGGACACTCTGTATAAATCATTAGGACAGAGTAGGAAATACCCATGTCAGTATCCATTGAAAGTAGTTTACGGAATAAGACAGTTGAACCTGCCATATACTGCTCTAGCCAACCTTGCCTGAAAATAAAAGCCAATCCCATCATATAATCATCACGCTCATAAACCAATAAACACTCCCGCCTTACTGCACTCTAAGGCCCTGATATTTATAAATGCAGACATTACAACAGGGAGAGAGCAAACTAGTTGCTCCATGTGGAAGGTCCACAAGGTATGCAATATTGATAACCTAGCTAAAAAAGATTCAGTAAAATTCTTCCAGGTATTGACAAAAGATATAATTTACCTACATCACAATACTGGAGATATGTCCAGCTAATATATGCTCTGAAATCTTCCATGGGACCATCCCTGAACCCTGTTACCAAAATCCTCATTCTCCAATCTGTCCACATGTGGAAAGACTTTGGGGGAACAATGTCTGGTATATAGTGCTGATTGGTCTGTTTTTTTCACGTAAGTCTTCCAATAGCTTAGGTCACTGTTGGGAGGTTAACCTACAAATACAATTTTCAGATGAAGAATGGGTGACACTGATGGACGAATCATTGATGGCTGAAAGTATCCTTCTTAAAATATACTTGATAGCATTCTCTCAATTTTATAATTGTGCATACTGCTAACAACCTTTAACCCCTGAAACACACACTGTTTTGGAAACGTGGAGTAGAATGGAGTGATATTGTGCATATTTTATGGGAATGCTAAAAAATATAGGAAAAGGGAGGCAGAATGGTGGTGGAATAAATACACTTTTAGGACATCATGCAACCTAATTTGATTATATTTGATTTGTGCTAAGTGCTTAAGTGCATGTTTACTGCTGTGTATAATCTTGAAGAATATCTATGAATGTACGTACACCTATAGCGTACATTCCTGAAAACGTAATAGGCAATTGAAATACAGAAATTGAAACTGCTGTGCTACGTAATGGGCATCTTCTCTACAAAGAAATTAATACTAACATTTTCTGTGTTTTAAAGTAACCAGGTTTTCAAGTTTTCATATCTGATGACATTTTTTTAACAATAACATTGCACAGAAACTACTGTTCTTATCTGTTTTAACCTTCTGAGTTCCAATTAACTTTTCTGATTTTTAGGAAACTTGTTTTGTAACAATTAGGCTAGCCATACATAATCACTTACTACCTTACTTACCTATCTATATACCTGTTATTGAGATGAACCGTAGAACACTAAGAACTACTGAGTCCTACAAGCTAAAATAGTTGTGACCGTGTTAAGATCAATCTCAGTAGAGACAACACAGGCTGCTAGTGAAGATTTTAATGACAGGTATGTCTTTGGAAATAGCATAAAGGAACAATTGGGCTATGCGTATAGTTGGCTGAATTGCAAAGAGCCAAATTCAATATTTACTTTGACAGAACGTGATACAGATTTGCTTATCCTTAATCTCATGATTCAGGCAGAAGGAGGTATGTTAGAAACTAGGGGCCTCATTTGCAAGGCCATTGCGCTGTCGGTGCATCACTGACTTTTCATGGGCTTGTAAATATGGGGCCCTCTCTCGCATTACTCTGCATGAAAGGGGAATTCCATGGGTGTTTCTGTGGATGTTCCCATGCAAAATCCATGCAACCTGACACATACCCAGATTTATAAAGTGTAGGAGTGGTGCAATGAGGATAAATACTTTTATTTCTCCTCGTTTTTCCTCTTTCTTTGCGTGCTGCATTCTGCAACACGCATAGAAAAAGGAAAATGCCATCAATGATTGTTTTTGTGCAGGAAAGTGTCTCTTCTTGCACAAAAACAATCATTCTCACAACAGAGGCACCCTTATGACGCAATTATGCCTGTGTTGGCGTACAGCAGCCAATGATGCGCCAGTGCAGTGGAAAGCACACCAATATGTTGTATTGTTAATACGATGCTTTCCTGTGCTTTTAAAATGACCCAGCTCAGCGCAGCAAAATGGCTTGTGGCATAGCGCTGCGTCCTTTAATGGTAAATGAGGCCCCAGATTGCTTCCTAAACAAAATGACAAAATCTCACTTCAGTGGTATAAGTGGTTTCATCCTGAATCAATAAGGAATACTCACCTCATGGTCAGTATCTCTATGTTGGAGGGAATTTCACTGACTTGAACAGTTTTGATTATAAAGCTAGCGCATTTACAAAAATATATATTTCAAGACGATATAGTTTATGAACATTTAACAAATTCTTTAGCAAGTTCAAGAAAAGGAATCATTTGTGAGGTCCACCTAAAACAAAACAAAGAAGAAATCATGTTTGTGACTAATTTCTCTAAGTTGTGAACCACTTCTAGAAGAGTGCTTTAAAATCTTAGGAATAATGAATGCATTTTGAAACCTACTGCTCCTTTCTTTGACTATATGTCTGATATATTTTTTTTGTGATCTATGCATCCATATTCTGTTATCGTACCCAGACTGGAAGAGCAAAGGAGATTATGTGGCCTACTAATGACAGAGCAACATTTTCTAATTACACAATTGCAGTGCGAGAGCAGTCCCATGTATGAGAGCATGTGATGACCTTTGACTTCCTGTCATGGTGGTGTCTTGCAGGAAGGGCCCACATGTGGGGGGTACACATAGTTTCTCTTTAACACCCTTTCATTACTACCGAATGACTGGAATGCGTGTGTGCGTCCAAACTACAACTCCCAACATCCTGAGGGTGAATACACCTCCCTAGGGATTTGAAAATGTAGGGAGGGGGGCTGCGCGGCCCCCCTCCTGGAGCCCTTGATGGCTCTTGCAATGTCCCGGGCTGCCCACCCGTGGGACATTGCTGTTTCTTATTACAGGGTGTTATAGCAAACACTGCTTTGCTTCGTTGAAGCGAGAGCACTAAACCTCCTCTCGCTTCAACGAAGCAAAGCAGATTGCTTTTGAGCAAGGGGATCTCCATGTTAGGCAGCTTCCGTTGCCCAAAAGCAATGCCGGCTCCTGCAGGTGGCAGGGAGCCAGCTGGGACTGTGGGGGCATTGGGGCTCCCCCCACAGTCCCCAACGCTAAGGGCTGGCCACGCAGCCCCCCTCCCTTTAGTAAAAAAAAGATGGCCAGGCCTCCTGTGGGGAGATGCGTTTGCAGAGTGATGTAAAAAGGGGGCGTGGCCTTGGACTACTCTCTTTAATCCAGCTGTGTGGGGCTTACTGGAGGTGGGCTAGTTGGGCCCTGGGGACCCTCAGGAGGCAAGGGGACATCATCCTCCAACCAAGAGTGCACCAGGAGGTGCGTTTGCTGAGTGGTGGAGAAAGGGGGCATGGCCTGCATCCACTCTCAGCAATCCCACTATCTGGAGCTTACTGGAGGTGTCAGGTAGGCAAGTCAGCCCCTAACGACCCCCAGCAGTGAAGGGGACTTCAATCCTCATCCAAGAGCATGCCAATGAGCGCGTTTGCAGACTGGTGGGCAAAGGGGGCATAGCATGCTTTGAGAACTTACCATTGCTGCTGTATGGGACTTACTGGAGGTAATAGGAGGGGTAGTTGGCCTCTAAGGTTGTCCTTGGGGGGGCAACCACCCCTCTTATTACCTCCAGTAAGTCGCACACAGTGGTATTACTAAGAGGTCTTTGAAGGCCATGCCCCCTTTCCCCAGTACTCTGCAAATGCACCTCCTGGCACACTATGGGTTGGGGTATGAAGTCCACTTTACTCCTGAGGGACTTTAGGGGCCAAGAAGCCCTCCTGGTACCTCCTATACGTACTTTGCAGTGGAATTCCTGAGTGCTGGTCGGAGGCCCAGCCCCCTTTCTCCACCACTCTGCAAATGTGACTACTACTTAAAGAAGCATCTTTCTGAACCTCTGACTTAGAGGTAGTTTTAATTCCCCCGCCCTATTATGTACTAGTGCCTTACAGAGGAGGTCATGCCAATCACAGGGGTTCCCCAACGCATAGTGTTCCATAGTGTATGTAGGTGTTTTCACTGTATTTTAAGTGTCTTTTAGCATAGCACTGGCTCTAGGCCTGGTTAGTCAGAGTCAGTTACAACCAGTACCCATCAGCAAAACGCTGGGGGGCACAGGTCAAGGCCTCTTTCTGCACCTCTGTTGGTTCTTTCTACATATCTCTTGCTTCTTTCTGAACTTTTTTTGATGTTTGTGGACTTCTGTTGCCTCTTTCTGCATAACTCTTGCTTCTTTCCGCATCTTTCTTTGTCTTTCTGGACTTCTGTTGCCTCTTTCTGCATTTCTCTTGCTTCTTTCTGCGCCTTTCTTCCTCTTTCTGCACATGGTCTACCTCTGTAGGTATAGTTAGAAATTAGCATGTAAAAAACCTTAGAAATTCACTGAAAACACCTTAGGCTTCAGGGACGTTATAGTTAGAAATTAGTATTTAAAAACTTTGAAATTCACTGAAAAAACATTGGTTTTTGGGACATTATAGTTAGAAATTAGCATTTAAGAAACCTTTGAAATTCACTGAAAAAACCATAGATTTCAGGGACGTTATAGATAGAAATTAGCATAGAAAAAAACCTTAGAAATTCACTGAAAAAAACACAGGTTTCAGGGACATTATAGTTAGCTGGAGTTTTCACTCATTAAAAATCCAGAGAAATTTGGCCGGTATAGTTAGTGGAGCTAACTATAACTCGTGCCCCCTCAATGCACTGCTCATGACGTCACATATTACATTATTCATGACATGGTCAGTGATATCACTGATGACATCACATGTGATAATCTGATGCACCTCCTCACACCCTAATATAACCTTTGATACACCCACTCTAAAATACAGACTACCATTTTCAAAACCATAGACACACCAATACCAGTTACTACATACCCACTCAATGATTCCTAGGTCTACACACACGTCCACTCATTCACCCATACAGTCACTCATACATGCAGTCACTTATCAATACAGCACTATCCTTTGCACTCATACACCTATACAGACACTCACACATTGCCACTCATTCAGAGAGTTACTCACACACCTAGTCAATCATGCAAAGAATAATTAACACTCCCATTTACTCATCTATACAGTTATACACACACCACCTCACTTACTCATACAGATACTAACACATACTTACTCTCTTATACAATCACTGATACAAGCCCTCACACATTCATATATATATATATATATATATATATTCACTTAAAAAACCATAGGTTTCACACATGTTATAGTTAGCTGGACATTTCACTCGTAAAAATCCAATGAAATTCCCCCGTTATAGTTAGTGCAGGCAACTATAACTCACGCGACCACAATTCCCATTTCATGCTCCCTCTCCCCACATCACCACAGAAGCCAGTCTGTTGGCTCGCAGCTCTCTACCTTTGCAAGCTTTTACGCTACTGTGCCTCTACCTCTGCGCGATAGTACGCTGCTGTTCCTTTGGGAGCGGATGGCCCGTAGTTCTCCCGCTGCGAGTTGAGCCCATGGGCCACAGTTGTCTCTCCGTGAGCCCGGGTGCGAACTGTTGATAAGTCACACGATATGAGCATTGAAAACCCATTTTGTGATTCAGTCTTGTTAGAGTCGGGGATCTCTGGTTGGCGCAAGGTTGCCCTTGTGTCAAGCAGGAACCCTCTCCTCCACATCAGGGCGCAGGATAACCCTTCGCGAATGACCCTTGCTCACCCTCTAGGTGCGTGGCGTGAGCAGCCAAGGCGATTCCTCAGGCGTTGTTGGTTAAGCACTTACAATCGTACACACAGCAAATACATCAATCCCCCCAGAAACGGACACCAGACTTGGATATATATAAAAATACGATTCTTTATGTAAAAATAAGGTATATATATCTCAGCAGACTTATCACAAGACCAATAACGTTTTCGCTATGCCACCAGGTTATAAAGCAGGCAAATGTTCTTTGTTCGTAGCTTCAAATGGAGACCTTGTAGTCTCTTGCAAATGTTACTTGTGGTTCCAGTACTCACAGAGATCGACTCCTGCGAACGGGGAAATGAGGCGTTGCGGGCCCCGAGCCCGATACTGGAACTTCTTTCGTGATGTGGAGAGTCGGCACAGGTCGGTGCGACTCTCGGCTTAAGACGTGTTCTTGGGTCCTCAATCAGCAGGTGAGGGCACGTAGGCAGGCGCGGCCAGCGACCCTTTAGCACGGCGGTGCAGGAGGGTCTCCACAGCGGGGGGGGGCGCGGCCTGAGATGTCCGGGGATAGCGAAGCGGGGTCGCAGGGCACGGTCAGTGCAGCTGGATGACCCGGCGTAGATCACAGTCGTCGGACGGCTTCCGGCGGGAGGGGTGATAGCGCGGTCAGCGCGCTCCAGTAGCAGGCGGTGACAGGGATGCAGGCGGCCTGGCCCGGGGACAGAGAGCGGCTCTGGACGGAGCGGGGCTCTCACGGGTTGGAGGCAGGCAAGCTTCTGAGTGTCACGGCCCTAGGAGGGGCGATGAGGGGCGCAGTCTCTTTCCAGCGGGATGCCCACACGGCTCGAATTGGAGGATGAGCAAGAAGCACAGAGAACCCACTGTTCCTGGGGTTCAGTTCAGGGGGCAAGCTCAGATCAAGCCCTTGGAGAATGTTCAAGCACAAAGTAGCAAAGTCTTTTCAGTAAGTCTCTTCCTCTCCTTTCTCAGCAAGGCAAGCAGCAGGCCAGCTCCTCCAGCGTCTTCTTCTCCTTCTAGTCGGGCAGAGGTTCTTTGTGGTAAACAGGATTCTGATTTCTTAGGAGCCAGGCTCCTACTTTTATACCATGGTTCTTTTGTTCTTTAGCGCCAGGGGGCCTAGGCCTGGCTCAGTCCAGTTCTGGAGCACTTTGTTATGGGGACTCTGCTCTTTCCTTTCAGCAGCAGGGCAGAGACATCAGCCGCCCCACAGGGGGTGGCGCCGGCTTTGTGGTGGTAGAGCACAGGTCTATTCAAGAGTCAAGGTGTACTCCTCCCACCCATCCAGGTGTAACCTCTCTACCCACCACCTGGCAGCCAACCTGTCTCTGGGGATCCCCCCACCCTGCTCCTTACTGTTGCTAGGCAGAACACACACACACACACAGCAGAGGCGGACTGAGATGGTCAGGTCAGTAAATACTAACTTTCTAAAAGTAGTATTTACAAACCCAGGATATTAAAATAAACTTGACTACAAGAAGTATTTTATCATCCTGAGTTCAGGCATACTAAACTTGACACTTCTACCATGCTCTCTGAGTCCACTGGGGTCACAGCGTTGGCGTGATCCCGGCAGCCCATTCTGGCCTATGGAGAGCAGGTAGCCTTCAATAGTGAAGAACGGGAATGGCTGTAATTCACTACTAAGACATGCCACACACATCAGGGCATGTCCTACCTTATGCCTACAATGCACCCTGCCCTTGGGCCTACCAGAGGGGTGGCTAATATGTAGGTAAGGGAAGGTTTAGGGACTGGCAAGTGGGGGGCACTTGCGCAGTCAGCGCGACGGTCCCGGACCGCGCACAGGGTCTGCGGTGGCAGACACTAGACACACTTTACAAGGCCGCTTCCGTGGGAGGCGCAACCAGCGCTGCAAGCCCACCAGCAGCATTGGCATTCACAAGCCCTGGCACCCCTGGTGCACTTTACTGGGGACTGACAGTGAATCCAATAAACCAATCATGGACATCAATTACAGGTACACGTTACCTCGGGAGCACTTGCACTGCGGCACGGATTAGCCGTGGCGCAGTGCCCTGAGCGGACAACACCAGCAAAACAATCGAGGCACACCATCAAAAAGTGGAAGGGAAACTCACGCCAAGGTGCCAGGTCTAACACGTGTCCCCTCCAGCTGAAATGTGGGGAGAACTACCCTTGCCCAGGGGGTTCCTCGTCACTAAGGCGGAAATACCTGGACAGACCGTCAGCGTTGGCGTGATCTGTACCAGGACGGTGTTCCACCGTAAAGTCCATACCCTGTAGGGAGATGGACCACCTGAACAGCTTCGGGTTCTCACCCCTCATCTGCATCAACCATCTGAGGGGCCTGTGGTCCGTCTGAACCCGGAAGTGAGACCCAAACAAGTAGGGTCTTAGCTTCTTCAGCGCCCAGACCACAGCAAATGCTTCTCGCTCAATTGCACTCCACCTACTTTCCCGTGGAAGTAACCTCCTACTGATGAAGGCTACGGGTTGGTCCCAGCCCTCCTCAGTCATCTGTGAGAGAACAGCCCCTACACCATGCTCTAAAGCGTCTGTCTGTACTAGGAATTCCCTGGAGAAGTCAGGGGCCAGGAGCACGGGCGCCGTGCACATGGCAGTCTTCAGGGTGTCGAAAGCTTTCTGACAGGTGTCAGTCCAAATCACGTTCCTGGGCTGCTTCTTGGAAGTCAGCTCTGTCAAGGGGCCAACAATCGTTCCATAGCCCTTGACAAACCTCCTGTAGTACCCAGTGAGCCCCAGGAAGGCCCTCACTGCGGTCTGCGTCTTGGGGGGTTCCCAAGCCAGGATGGTCTCAATTTTGGGTTGCAAGGGTGCCACCTTGCCACTCCCCACTTGGTGTCCCAAGTACACCACGGAACCCTGCCCGATCTGGCACTTGCTTGCCTTGATCGTGAGGCCTGCTCGGCGCAGAGCCATCAACACTTCCCAAAGGTGGCGCAGGTGTTCGGGCCAGGAGGCACTGAACACTGCGATGTCATCCAGGTAGGCGGCACTGAACGCATCCAGCCCAACCAGCACCTGGTTGACCAACCTCTGAAAGGTGGCAGGGGCATTCTTCATCCCAAATGGCATGACTCGGAACTGGAAGTGCCCATCTGGTGTAGAGAATGCTGACCTCTCTTTGGCCCCATCGGTCAAGGCGATCTGCCAGTACCCAGACGTTAAATCAAACGTGCTGAGGAACCGGGCAGCCCCCAGCCGATCAATGAGCTCATCAGCTCTGGGGATGGGGTGCGCGTCAGTCTTCGTTACTGAATTGAGTCCTCTGTAGTCCACACAGAACCGGAGTTCAGGTGTGGCTCCCGGCGCAGCAGCTTTGGGGACCAAGACCACGGGGCTGGACCAAGGACTGCTGGAGGACTCAACCACCCCTAGCGCAAGCATTTTGGAGACCTCCTCCTTGATGCAAGCTCTGACCCTGTCAGTTACCCCGTAAGCCTTGTGCTTTACAGGTAAGCTGTCTCCTGTGTCCACATCATGGACGCACCAATCTGTGACACCAGGAACCAGGGAGAATCGGTCAGAAAACTGTCCCAACAAGTGGCGGCAATCCTCCTGTTGTTCGGGCGTCAGGGTGGGTGAGAGGTTAACTCCATCCACTGACCCATCTTTCTCAGAGGCCACTAAGAGGTCAGGAAGAGGCTCGGTCTCCTCTTCCATTCCATCATCAGTGGCCAGCAGCATGCCCACTTCGGTCCTCTCTAAGTGGGGCTTAAGGCGGTTAACATGTAGGACCCTCAAAGGGTTCCTGGGAGTCTGCATGTCCACCAAGTAGGTGATAGGACTTTTGCGCTCCACAACCTCAAATGGACCTGTCCACTTATCCTGAAGTGCACACGGCTCCACTGGGGCCAAGACCCACACCTTTTGTCCAGGTTGAAGCTCTACCAGAGTGGCATTCCGGTCGTACCACCGCTTCATCACCTCCTGGCTGGCTTCCAGATTTGCCTCAGCAAGTTGCCTGAAACGCCGAGTCTGGTTTCGGAAGGCCAGCATGTAACTATATACATTCTGGGGAGGTTTCCTGGGAGATTGCTCCCAGCCTTCCTTTACCAAACTCAGAGGTCCTCTTACCGGGTGACCATACAGAAGCTCAAAGGGGCTGAACCCTAGAGACTTCTGCGGCACCTCTCGGTCAGCGAAGAGCAGGCATGGCAAGAGGACGTCCCACTTACGCCTCATTGGACCGTCCAGGCCCATGATCATGCCTTTGAGGGTTCGGTTGAATCTCTCAACCAACCCATTTCCTTGGGGGTGGTAAGGAGTGGTGAACTTGTAAGTTACCCCACACTCCTTCCACAGGGATTTCATATATGTGGATATGAAATTGGTCCCCCTGTCGCTCACCACCTCTAGAGGGAATCCCACTCGGGAGAAAATTCCCATCAGTGCCCGTCCCACCACGGGGGCCGTCACTGTCCTCAGAGGGATGGCTTCAGGGTACCGGGTGGCATGGTCCACCAAGACCAGGATGAACCTGTTGCCCAGGGCTGTCTTGGGGTCCAGAGGCCCCACAATATCAATACCCACTCGTTGGAATGGCGTACCGACCACAGGGAAAGGTTGCAGAGGAGCCTTGTGCTTCCCTCCGCTCTTACCACTTGCCTGGCAAGTCTGACAGGTTCGGCAGTAGGAATCTGAATTCTTGTGCATTTGGGGCCAGTAAAAGTGGGTGACAAGCCTGTCATAGGTCTTGTCCATCCCCAAATGTCCTGCTAACGGCACATCGTGAGCCAGCCCCAGTAGGAAGGTTCTGAACTTCTGGGGTACCACCAGCACACGGGCTGACCCAGGTTCAGCAGCCTTAGGCTCGGAATACAGGAGGTCACTCTCCCAGTACACGTAGTGTGTTTTGGCCTGAACACCATTGGCCTGGTCTGCAGCCTGTTGCCGCATACCCACGAGAGAAGGGCATTCTTTCTGCTCCCTGCAGAATTCCTCCCGGGAGGGACCTCCTTCTTGCTGCCAATGGGTCAGCTCAGGCAAGTCTCCCAGTTCGGCAATCTGTTCCCCGGTAGGCTCCAGAGCATCCCCCTCCGGGTCTGCTTCCTCCTGGGCCGTGGGAACTTCGGGGGCCGGTTTCCCGCGCCTCCTGCGCCTTCTCCCTAAGGCCGGTTCCTGGACCTCTCCCTCAGGCTCCAGGACCCTCTCAACACCCCTACTGGCTGCCATGGACCGGGTGGTCACGCACGCCCAGTCGGGTAGACCCACCTTCCTCAGATGCGTGGTCTTCTCCACCTTTTCCCAAGGGGAACTCTCCAGGTCGTTCCCTAGCAGACAGTCTACAGGCATGTCAGTTCTCACAGCGACTTGTAGAGTACCAGAGACCTCCCCCCACTCAAAGGGAACTTGAGCCATTGGACAACGACTCTCTACGTTGTCAGCATTGACAACCCTACAGTAGGCATTGGGTACAATTTGCTCTTGAGACACCAGGTGTTGCCTCACCGAGGTCACGCTGGCTCCTGTATCTCTAAGAGCCTCAACCTTCTTTCCATTGATGGTCACTACTTGCCCATATTTCTTAGTGTTAGAGGGCAGGTAGGTTACAGGGACCATCTCACTGTCTCCTAGCGAGACTAGGGTCATCTGCCCGGGACCCCCACCCTCCTGGACTGCTACCTCCTCCCCAAAGTTAACACTAGCTACTTGCCGGGGTGGAGCACCAGTGGGTGCGGTCTTACCAAACAGGCGACACTTAGGATCAGAGGCAATGTGACCCGGGTCACCACACCTATAACAATTGAAGGGCCCCTTTGGAACAGGTCTACCTGTCGGGCCCCCGTTCTGCTGCGGGGGTGGGGGAGGCTGAGAACCCTTCTGCTGGTTCCCTTGGGAATTACTTTGGGGGCCTTTTTGGAACCCCTTCTGTTTACCCTTGTCCCCCCCACTCTTCTGCTGGGGACCCTGCCCACCTTTGGCGGAGTCTCCCTCTTGACCCTTGTGGACCCTGGTGCTGAGCCAGCGGTCCGCCTCCTCAGCAAGCTTCCTCGGGTTGGACAGCTTGCTATCTATCAGGTGCTGGCGTAGCTCAGGAAAACATTGACTGGACAAGTGCTCCCATGCAATTAAATCAAGCAGCCCTTGATAATCATTCACTTTGCTACCCTTCACCCAACCATCCAGCGCTCTGCAGAAAAAGGTCACATATTCCACATACGTACTCTCAGGGATCTTCTTGGTCTCCCTGAACCTCTGTCTATATAGCTCAGGAGTTAACCCATACCTGGTCATTAAAGCTTCCTTCATATGGGGGTATGAGGTCTGGACTTCTAAGGGCAAATTTAACAGTGTGTCCCGCCCTTCTGCAAGGAACCTTCCCCACAACCCCGCTCCCCAGTCTTTCTCAGGGACCCGGTGTGAGGACATGGCCACCTCGTAGGCTCTAAACCACTGCCCTATGTCATCCTTTCTAAAATACTCCTTTACTACATCTTTGGGGATGTACACCTTGGACTCTACCTGCGCTGGTGGAGTGCTGCCACCAGAAGGAGCGGTGTCCAAACTTTTCGCCTTCAGCTCCAACTCCTTCAATCTTATATCATGATCCATTTGGCGTTGTTGTGCCTCCAGGGCCAACTTCTGCTTCTCCATTTCCATTTGTCCTGCCAACTTTGCCATCTCCATTGCATGCGCCCTGTCGGCTGCCCTGTCTGCCAGCTCCTCTGGCGACCGGACTCTGCTGGGCTCCTCAGGGTTGTCGGGTGGAACGATGTCCCCCGCATTCCGTGGGTCTCGTGACTCCTTCCAGGCTCTCAACGCCTTGGTGTACTGGGGCTTCCTCTTGCATCCAGCATGGGGGACTCTGAATTTTACACTGTAGCCTTTGAATTGCTCCATCGTGTAGCCTTCCAGTCTCTCCCAATCCACCTCATCTATTCCAGAAATCACGGAGAGCGCTCTTCCAGCAGAGAGCGAGCCAGGCATGGTTGCAGTAATGGCAGATGTCTCAACAAAGTTCAACAATTACAAACCTGTGGCTGCGTTATTTGGTCTGCTCTCACTATCTGGTGATTAATAATCCACTGTATGCAAATTACAAGTGCAAATCCGGAATCCCAACCGCTGCCACCAATGTTAGAGTCGGGGATCTCTGGTTGGCGCAAGGTTGCCCTTGTGTCAAGCAGGAACCCTCTCCTCCACGTCAGGGCGCAGGATAACCCTTCGCGAATGACCCTTGCTCACCCTCTAGGTGCGTGGCGTGAGCAGCCAAGGCGATTCCTCAGGCGTTGTTGGTTAAGCACTTACAATCGTACACACAGCAAATACATCAATCCCCCCAGAAACGGACACCAGACTTGGATATATATAAAAATACGATTCTTTATGTAAAAATAAGGTATATATATCTCAGCAGACTTATCACAAGACCAATAACGTTTTCGCTATGCCACCAGGTTATAAAGCAGGCAAATGTTCTTTGTTCGTAGCTTCAAATGGAGACCTTGTAGTCTCTTGCAAATGTTACTTGTGGTTCCAGTACTCACAGAGATCGACTCCTGCGAACGGGGAAATGAGGCGTTGCGGGCCCCGAGCCCGATACTGGAACTTCTTTCGTGATGTGGAGAGTCGGCACAGGTCGGTGCGACTCTCGGCTTAAGACGTGTTCTTGGGTCCTCAATCAGCAGGTGTGGGCACGTAGGCAGGCGCGGCCAGCGACCCTTTAGCACGGCGGTGCAGGAGGGTCTCCACAGCGGGGGCGGCGCGGCCTGAGATGTCCGGGGATAGCGAAGCGGGGTCGCAGGGCACGGTCAGTGCAGCTGGATGACCCGGCGTAGATCACAGTCGTCGGACGGCTTCCGGCGGGAGGGGTGATAGCGCGGTCAGCGCGCTCCAGTAGCAGGCGGTGACAGGGATGCAGGCGGCCTGGCCCGGGGACAGAGAGCGGCTCTGGACGGAGCGGGGCTCTCACGGGTTGGAGGCAGGCAAGCTTCTGAGTGTCACGGCCCTAGGAGGGGCGATGAGGGGCGCAGTCTCTTTCCAGCGGGATGCCCACACGGCTCGAATTGGAGGATGAGCAAGAAGCACAGAGAACCCACTGTTCCTGGGGTTCAGTTCAGGGGGCAAGCTCAGATCAAGCCCTTGGAGAATGTTCAAGCACAAAGTAGCAAAGTCTTTTCAGTAAGTCTCTTCCTCTCCTTTCTCAGCAAGGCAAGCAGCAGGCCAGCTCCTCCAGCGTCTTCTTCTCCTTCTAGTCGGGCAGAGGTTCTTTGTGGTAAACAGGATTCTGATTTCTTAGGAGCCAGGCTCCTACTTTTATACCATGGTTCTTTTGTTCTTTAGCGCCAGGGGGCCTAGGCCTGGCTCAGTCCAGTTCTGGAGCACTTTGTTATGGGGACTCTGCTCTTTCCTTTCAGCAGCAGGGCAGAGACATCAGCCGCCCCACAGGGGGTGGCGCCGGCTTTGTGGTGGTAGAGCACAGGTCTATTCAAGAGTCAAGGTGTACTCCTCCCACCCATCCAGGTGTAACCTCTCTACCCACCACCTGGCAGCCAACCTGTCTCTGGGGATCCCCCCACCCTGCTCCTTACTGTTGCTAGGCAGAACACACACACACACACAGCAGAGGCGGACTGAGATGGTCAGGTCAGTAAATACTAACTTTCTAAAAGTAGTATTTACAAACCCAGGATATTAAAATAAACTTGACTACAAGAAGTATTTTATCATCCTGAGTTCAGGCATACTAAACTTGACACTTCTACCATGCTCTCTGAGTCCACTGGGGTCACAGCGTTGGCGTGATCCCGGCAGCCCATTCTGGCCTATGGAGAGCAGGTAGCCTTCAATAGTGAAGAACGGGAATGGCTGTAATTCACTACTAAGACATGCCACACACATCAGGGCATGTCCTACCTTATGCCTACAATGCACCCTGCCCTTGGGCCTACCAGAGGGGTGGCTAATATGTAGGTAAGGGAAGGTTTAGGGACTGGCAAGTGGGGGGCACTTGCGCAGTCAGCGCGACGGTCCCGGACCGCGCACAGGGTCTGCGGTGGCAGACCCTAGACACACTTTACAAGGCCGCTTCCGTGGGTGGCGCAACCAGCGCTGCAAGCCCACCAGCAGCATTGGCATTCACAAGCCCTGGCACCCCTGGTGCACTTTACTGGGGACTGACAGTGAATCCAATAAACCAATCATGGACATCAATTACAGGTACACGTTACCTCGGGAGCACTTGCACTGCGGCACGGATTAGCCGTGGCGCAGTGCCCTGAGCGGACAACACCAGCAAAACAATCGAGGCACACCATCAAAAAGTGGAAGGGAAACTCACGCCAAGGTGCCAGGTCTAACAAGTCTGTCAGCTCACATCTGTCTGAGGCAACCCCGAAAACATACCAGAGCTCTCTCTGTGCGAGATTCCCCTTTCACGCTGCCTCTCCCCACATCAGCAGGTAACGCACCCTCTTCCCACATCACCAGCATACCCCAACAACCTTCTTGGGCCTGCAAGTCTCCCTCTGCAAACTACCGGTCGGCTCACAGCTCTTCGGGTGCGACATCTCGGGCCCGCAGTTGTATCTGTGAAGCCAAGACAGGAAATATACAGCAGGTGTCTCTCTGCGAGATACCCCCTTCACGCTCCCTCTCCCACATCACTGCTCCTCAGCTATCCGTTTGGAAGCCGATGTCCCGCACCTTTTCCTATACCTGTCGGCCCACAGCTGTTCCTCTGCGAGTTGGCCCGCAGCTCTCCCTCTGGGAATTGACGGGCCGTGGCTCTCCCTCTACGAACCAGCCAGTCGGCTCGCAGCACTTCATCTACGAGCCAGGCCGCCGGCTCGCAAGTCTCTGAGACCAGATGCAATGGAGCCAACGATCATGCAGGTCGGACACCCAACACTGCTCCGACACCCCCCAGCAGCAGCTCCTTGTCCACCATCCCCCCTCACAAATGTGACAGTCACGTTAGGGAATCTGGAAGGTAAAAAATTGGCTAATGTCATACAATTATTAATAAGAAGATGCTTGTGAGGTTGGACAAATAAGAATCTTAGTCATGAATGGATTTACATATAAAGGGGCAGATTTATGAGCCCCTTGTGCCACTTTTGCGTCACTTTTAACATGGGAAAAGTGACGCAAAAGTGGCGCAAGGGGCTCATAAATCTGCCCGAAAGTATTTTATTTAAACAAAAGAACAAAATAAAAGTAGGTACAGGTATGGCGTGTCATCCCTCAACAATTTGGGAATCACAGCCTGTAAGACAAAAAGAAAGATAAGATAGTGCGTCATGCGTCCAGCAAAGGAGAGAGAGAGAGAAATAGAGAATGAGTGAGAGAGAGGAAGAGAGAGAGAAAGAAAGAAAGAGAGAGAGAGAGGAAGACAGAGAAAGAAAGAGTGAGAGAGAGAAAGAGAGAAAGAGTGAAATACAAGGAAGAGAGAAACAGTGTGAGAGAGAGGAAGAGGGAGAGAGAAAGAGTGAGAGAGAGGAAGAGAGAGAAAGAATGAGAGAGAGAGGAAGAGACAGAGAGAGAGAAAGTGTGAGAGAGAGAAAGGAAGAGAGAGAATAAGAGAGATAAAGAGTGTGAGTGACAGAAAAGAAGAGATGGAACGGGAGAGTGAGTGTTGACACTGTGGAGAAAATCTTCACAGCTCACCTTTCTGCCACCGATGTGTCTCCAACCACGTGCCAGGATATAATGCAGCCCTCAAGTTTAGTCATCTGAAACATAGTATAGAAACAGTGATGGCAGAGTACATACAACTGCACACAAGTAATTCTTATTTCGCCCCTGCGCACTCAGGCTGCTGCACCCCATCGACTCCCATCGCCCAGAGGTGTCTGTCTGGCCTGCACACTCAGGCTGTTGCACACCATCGACTCCTGCCACTCAGAGGTGTCTGCCCGCATCTGCGCACTCAGGCTGATGTACCCCATCCACTCTCACTGCCCAGAGTTGACTGCCCATTCCTACGCATCCAGGCTGCTGCACCCCATCCACTCCCAGTGCCCGGAGGTGTCTGTCCGCTCTTGTGCACCCAGGCTGCTGCACACTATCCACTCCCACCGCCCAGAGGTGACTGCCCGCTGCTGCGGAAACAAGCCTCTCTGCTCACCTTCTGCCACTGGCATGTGTGTAAGAAGGTGCACCACGTGCCGAAGCAACCTTCTCAGGCGTTGCGTACACGCGGTACAGCAGAGCTCACAATTTAGACCGGGTGTTGATTGTCAGGATGGCCACGCATCATCGCAGGCTGCACATGCGTTCAGCTCTGGTGGCACTGAGTGGCGGGAGTTCCGTGTTGGGGGGACGTCAATCCGTGAATCACAGCCTGTTAGACAAAAAATCAAGATAAGATTGTGCGTCATGGGTCCATCAAAGGAGAGAGAGAGAGAGAGAGACAGAAAGAGTGTGAGAGAGGAAGAGAGAGAGAGAGAGAGTGAGAGGAAGAGAGAAAGAGAGAAACAGTGAGAGTGAGAGGAAGAGAGAGAGAAAAAGAAAGAGTGAGAGGAAGACAAAGAGAAAGAGAGAAAGAGTGAGAGAGACGAAGAGAGAGAGAAACAGTGAGAGAGAGGAAGAGAGAGAGAAAGAGTGTGAGAAAGAGGAAGAGAGAAACAGAGGAAGAGTGGGAGAGAGAGAGAGAAAGAGTGATAGAAAGAGTGAGAGAGAGAAGAAGAGAGAGAGAAAGAGAGAAACACTCTGAGAGAGAGGAAGAGAGAGAGAAAGAGTGTGAGGGAGAGAAAGGAAGAGATGAGGGTGGACAGTGAGTGCCCACACTGCGGAAAAAACCCTCACAGCTCATCTTTATGCCACCACTGTGTCTCCTACCACATGCCGGGACCTAGTGGAACCCTCAAGCTCCCACATCTGAAACATAGTAACGAATTAGAAATGGCAGAGTATATACGACTGTGCATGCCTAAATCGCTGTCCCGCCTTTGTGCATCCAGGCTGCTGCACATCATCCACTCCCACTGCCCAGAGGTGTCTGCCCACCGCTGCACACCCAGGCTGCTGCACCCCCTCCACTCCCGCCACCCAGAGGTGTCTGCCTACCCCTGCGCACCCAGGCCTCACTGCTCACCTTTTCGCGGACAGGGCACCCTCCACATCATGCAGCCCCACTCCGCAGGCCAGCAGGTCTCACATTTGGTACTGCGTCTTGATTTTACCATGGCAGAGGACATACCAGTGCACCCACCATCATAGCAGTTGCTCACCTGCTCAGCTCTTGTGGTGCCTCTAACTCAGTGACCAATGAGGTCACGCACATGGTGGTAGGCCCCTGCTGTTCGATGGCTCAGGCCTATACTGCGGTCCAGCAGGGCACACAAAACATGAGCTGTCCGGACCACCGGGACGGGGCATCATCGCAGGCTGCACACCCTCTCAGCACTTACAATGCCCCTACCTCAGTGGACCAAAATTCACCGTCCCGTGGTGCTGTGCCTGTGCCGGCCGCAGTGCATCCGGTGTGCCAAGTCTGAAACGGAAATGGCGTGGAGCACATGCGTCCGGTTGTTTTTATTGGCAAGGTCACATGTCCTGTGACGCCTGTCCTTGATGGGTGTTTTGTGGGTGTAAACCAGCCATCAGGGAGTGACTGTGGCGTACTGAGAACTAGACCTGTGAGCAGCAGATTACTACAATGAAAAGCTGGGCCATGTAGCGTTGTTATCCCTCCCTGTATGTGTAAACAGATTGGGCTGGCCTGGTGTAAGCCAGTCCTGCATGAGGCTGTGAACAATGACTTCGGAGCTCTGGGTGTGGTTCCGTCCTGGGCTATATGAGGAATCAATTGATGCGGGTGTCCCTGTTGTAGTGGTGCCGCCACCCGGGCCGCAAACGTCAATGTGTCACTCTGTACTCTTGGTATTGTGTGTATTATTATTGGTGGGTGACATGGGTTCATCACACATGTTTGGTTGCCACATCTCGCTACATTCAGCTATTGTGTGGCTGAGGGGCCGTGCCAATTTTGGAAGGTCTGCTGTCCTGTTGTGCTCTGCCTTGGTGGTAGTAGGCGGGGTGGTCTGGGGGGAGGTGCTGAGGGTGGTGGCAGTGGGTTATCTAGCCTTCTTGGGTGTCAGAGGGGCATGAACAGTAGCTCTATGACATGTGTTGGTCTTCAGATGTGATTCAGGGCTGGGCTCCCTTTCACA
Organism: Triturus cristatus; assembly: GCF_964204655.1. Classification (NCBI taxonomy): domain Eukaryota; kingdom Metazoa; phylum Chordata; class Amphibia; order Caudata; family Salamandridae; genus Triturus; species Triturus cristatus. The sequence continues at coordinate 887,441,656 of NC_140587.1, read as the reverse complement.
CTGTAGGTAGTCATACTACTTTACCCCAGTAACAGGCAGATGTTACATTCCTACTGCTAACGCAGCTTATCGCTTGTTTTGGAATGCACCGCAGATTTGGCTTCTTGTTGAAATTATCGGTAAGTGGTGTTTTCGTGTTATTTTTGTACAGGAACGCCTACTCTGCATATTATATGCGTTAGTTGTTGCTCTCATTTATGGCAATTTTTTTGGGCGGGAGCTATTGCTGGAAAACTGGCGATATTGGCTGTTTTAATCAGGTTGCGAATGGAAAGATAATTTAAAATCACTGAAAAAGCTATAGGTTTAATGAACATATTTAAAAATTAACATTTAAAAAACCTTTGAAATTCACTGAAAAAACCATAGATTTACAGACGTTATAGTTAGAAATTAGCAGTTACAAAATCTTTGAAATTCACTGAAAAAAACACAGGTTTCAGGGACGTTATAGTTAGTTGGTCATTTCACTTGTACAAAAATATAGAAATTTGAACGTTATATTTAATAGAGCTAACTATAACTCGCACCCCCACAATGCACTGCTGCTGACATCACATATTACATCACTCATGACATGGTCAGTGACATTACTGATGACATCACTGATGAGATCTCAAATGACATCACTGATGACATCACTGATGGCATCATCCACGTGATAATCTGATGCACCTCCTCACACCCTAATATACCCTTTGATACACCCAGTCTAGCATACAGACTACCATTTTCGGAACCATTGACAAATTAATAGCAGTTACTATATACCCACTGACTAATTCCTAGCTATACACACACAGTCATTCATTCACCCATACAGTTACTCATACATGCAGTCACTCATCAATACAGCACTATTATATGCACTCATACATCTATACAAACACTCATACACCGTCACTCCTCCATAGAGTTATTGACACACCTAGCTAGTTATGTAAAGAATCAATAACACTGCCATTTACTCACCTATACAGTTATACATTCACCATCTAACCTATTTGTACAGACACTAACATATACTTACTCTCTTATACAATCACCGACACAAGCACACACTCATTTAAACAGCAACTCCCACAATTACTCACTCTCACATATAGTCATTTATATACTCCAACACTCACATATACTGCCTTTCACATATGTAGTTACTCACACATATACCAATGAGACATACATTCACTCACCAACACACTGATACACACACTCACTCACCTATACAGCTATTTCCACATGCACTATTGAACCCATACACCCAGTAAATTATCCACTCACACATGTAGGCAGAAAGGCACACACTGCCCACCCACCCACACACACAAACACTGAGGCACCCATACAGATACTCATGCAACTAAAAAGTAACCCATAAAGACAGTCATGTACCTAATCATCAACCCATGCAGCAGCTGACACAACAACTGAGAGACTGATACAGACATTCACATAGTTTAGTCACTAACTCATGCATTCAGTAAGACACATTTAATGACTAACTTATACAGTCAGTCACACACATATTAAATGCTCCACCCACACACGTATACACCAACTCATTCTTCAATACACCTTGGCATTAAGATATATAAAATTTATTTAAACTTTACAGAAACACAGATTCACTGGATGATGTCATCAGTGATGTCACTGACCATGTCATGAGTGATGTAATATGTGACGTCATCAGCAGTGCATTGCTGGGGCGCAAGTTATAGTTAGCTCTACTAACTATAACATTCAAATTTCTCTGTTTATGTACGAGTGAAATGACCAACTAACTATAACGTCCCTGAAACCTATGGATTTTTCAGTGAATATATATATATATATATATATATATATATATATTACCTACTGGCGGTCGCCAGTAGGTAGTTATAGTTAGGACCCCTTTTCTATAGGAAATCCGCAACATTCTATTTTGAATAACTTTGGCGCCGGTCGACGAATCCTCGCGAATTTCTCAAAATAGGTGGGGCGCTACGCTCCGCTCCTACCGTGAAAGTCTCGGGGGGATTCGTCAAGCGGGGGCTGAGAAAAAAGGGGGGTCCCAAAACGCGTTTTTCCCATGCATTTTTCCATAGGACCTTTAGACAGGGCTACAGCCCGAACAGCTGAACAGAATTACTAGAAATTTGGCAGAGAGGTAGTCCCTAGGTCAAGGAAGTGCCTTTTGTAGGTTTGGTGTAAATCTGTTCAGTAGGTCCTGAGAAAATAGCATTTAAATCAATATATATATCTGAGCCAGCTTACGGTACGCTTACCGTAAGCTTACCGTACGCGTACGGTGGCGTGCGCGAGCGCGATTCTGATTGGCTGTTAGATCTTAGTAAACATTCGAATCGGCCGAAACCAGGAAGCGGCGGCCGCCATTTTGTGTGTTTCACTCAGAAAAAAAAGAGTGAAAACAAGAAAAGGGGGCAAGGAGGAGAGTTACAGACCCCCTTACATTTGTGAGGGGGTCAAAGAAGGACAGAAAAGTACAAAGAAAACATTTATTGATTTTAAAAAAAATCGCGGGGTACGCGTACGGTAAGAAAATGAAATGAAATGCAGATTTAAGTGTTTAGATATTAGGGGGCTCTAAAAAGAGCTGTTGTGTTTATGAAGTGATTTTTTATTGGTACCTACAAGTAAGTACCGATGCAGAGTCTAAGGTTCAAGAGGAAGACTCTGTTCCCTTCATCAGTGAAGTGCACACCATCTCCTCTATAAATGTCTTGCATGTCATAACGCAAGTTGTTGTGGTAAATGGCACCCATACCATAGTCACGGAGGAAAGCAGAAACAGATTTGTTGACGTGCTTTCTTGCTTTGTCAATTTGCGGACAGAAATGATTGGACCAGTTCCATTTTTGCCTTTGGCATATGTTGGAAAACACAAAGGCAGTTTTAGGGAAAAGTGAAAACAGTTGTGCAAAGGTGTCCTTCATAAGCATTTCCAGACCTACCCCAGTCAAAGTGCCTAGGTCATTGCCACCACAGTGCACTATTATGAGGTCAGGGTGTTGGATTTGCATGAAGGATTTCACCAATGGCATCAATTGGTGCCACTTTAACCCTCTCTGACCAATCCATTTAATGTCTACATTTGGCAAAGCAAGGTCTCTCACCATACCTGTTTTCTCTGCAAACTTTTCACTCCAGAAGACATAGCTGTGCCCTACAATCCACACTGTGAACATCTTCAAAGGAGAACTGGATGCACTCAGGAGGTGTCTTTCAGTAGAATGGCAATAAGAAAAGAAAGACAGTTTGGAAATGGAGGCATACATATTTTTTTCAAAACAAAAAGAACTGATTGGCTGTTTCATACCATTCTAGAATAAAAACTAGGCTGTATGTGTAAATTAATAGAAGCATGTTTTGTATTGGTACAAAAAAATGTGTTACCAAAGAACAGTACTATGGATTTGCTGTTAGGTTTGAAAAGTCAAGCACTCTTGCTCTGTGGAATTGAAACATTGTGTGGCGAACTTCTGACCTAACTCCACACAGCAGTGTTCCATGAGCTGTTGCTATGGTAGCAGGCAGAAGTCAAGTTGGGGGAAGGGTACTAGGCAGAAGTCAAGTTGGGGGCAGGGTACTTTTGGAAAAGGGTTGGTTTTCAACCAATAGAAATGTGTGATTACATTTGAAAAAAAGGGGGAAGCACTGAGATTTGAAACTTACATGTATATGTGTGGAAAAATAGAGGGAAAGTTTGCCATTATCTGGTTCTGCTGAGAGGAGAGAGGTGTAGAGAACAGAGATCCTGGCTCTGATAATCTGCTGTTTGAGTGCCACATTTCTTTCACAACTAACTAATTTTAAAGGTGAGTTTAGAGTTTGAGAGGGGATGTATATGGTAAATTAAGAAATGAATAATAGAATTGGAATTCCTTTTGTAGAAGTTGTGTTTATTATTTTCTGTTTTGGGAGAAATTTAAATGTGAGGAACATGTAAAATAATATGGACAATTTTTTCATGATAAATTAAGGTGTACTGGTAAAAATAAGGAATACTTTAAGGGTTTGAGGTTGCAGTCAGTAATGCAAATACATTCAGCATCACTAAGGCTGGTTGCCCTTGCTGGAGTGTAGGCAGTCACCGAGGATACACATGGTGGTGGTCTGAAAAAGCAGTTTGGACATGGGCTTTTTAAGAAAATCTAAAAAGTGGATTCATAATGTGTCAGTCTGTAAAAGTGATTTTCACTTGCCAAAAAAAAAGAGCAGTAAGTGTGCATTTAAATTGGCAAAGAAATTTCGTTTTGTGACTAATGTGAAAACATGACTCTGTGTGCAAATAGGAATTACAGGCAGAGATTTATTGCGTATTGCTCTGGTGATTTCACAGTTGCATTAGATGGAAAGGGGGAGCGATTTTTTGGTGCAGAAGCAGACTCTTAGCACACACCCAGCTCCTGTCCATGTATAATCATGCACAGTATTTACAAGCGAGTGGGGTTTTCAGGTTTCAGTCTGTAATGCAAATACATTCAGCATCACTAAGGCTGGTTGCCCTTGCTGGAGTGTAGGCAGTCACCGAGGATACACATGGTGGTGGTCTGAAAAAGCAGTCTGGACATGTGCAATTTAAAAAAATCTGAAAAGTGGTTTCATAATGTGTCAGTCTGTAAAAGTGATTTTCACTTGCCAAAAAAAAAGAGCAGTAAGTGTGCTTTCGAATTGGCAAAGAAATTTCGTTTTGGGACTAATGTGAAAACATGACTCTGTGTGGAAATAGGAATTACAGGCAGAGATTTATTGTGTTTTGCTCTGGTGATTTCACAGTTGCATTAGTAGGAAAAAGGGGGAGCGATTTTTTGGGGGAAGAAGCAGACTCTTAGCACACACCCAGCTCCTTTCCATGTATAATCATGCACAGTATTTAGAAGCGAGTGGGGTTTTCAGGTTTCAGTCTGTAATGCAAATACATTCAGCATCACTAAGGCTGGTTGCCCTTGCTGGAGTGTAGGCAGTCACCGAGGATACACATGGTGGTGGTCTGAAAAAGCAGTCTGGACATGTGCAATTTAAAAAAATCTGAAAAGTGGTTTCATAATGTGTCAGTCTGTAAAAGTGATTTTCACTTGCCAAAAAAAAAGAGCAGTAAGTGTGCATTCAAATTGGCAAAGAAATTTCGTTTTGGGACTAATGTGAAAACATGACTCTGTGTGCAAATAGGAATTACAGGCAGAGATTTATTGCGTTTTGTTCTGGTGATTTCACAGTTGCATTAGTAGGAAAAAGGGGGAGCGATTTTTTGGGGGAAGAAGCAGACTCTTAGCACACACCCAGCTCCTGTCCATGTATAATCATGCACAGTATTTACAAGCGAGTGGGGTTTTCAGGTTTCAGTCTGTAATGCAAATACATTCAGCATCACTAAGGCTGGTTGCCCTTGCTGGAGTGTAGGCAGTCACCGAGGATACACATGGTGGTGGTCTGAAAAAGCAGTCTGGACATGTGCAATTTAAAAAAATCTGAAAAGTGGTTTCATAATGTGTCAGTCTGTAAAAGTGATTTTCACTTGCCAAAAAAAAAGAGCAGTAAGTGTGCTTTCAAATTGGCAAAGAAATTTCGTTTTGGGACTAATGTGAAAACATGACTCTGTGTGGAAATAGGAATTACAGGCAGAGATTTATTGCGTTTTGCTCTGGTGATTTCACAGTTGCATTAGTAGGAAAAAGGGGGAGCGATTTTTTGGGGGAAGAAGCAGACTCTTAGCACACACCCAGCTCCTTTCCATGTATAATCATGCACAGTATTTAGAAGCGAGTGGGGTTTTCAGGTTTCAGTCTGTAATGCAAATACATTCAGCATCACTAAGGCTGGTTGCCCTTGCTGGAGTGTAGGCAGTCACCGAGGATACACATGGTGGTGGTCTGAAAAAGCAGTCTGGACATGTGCAATTTAAAAAAATCTGAAAAGTGGTTTCATAATGTGTCAGTCTGTAAAAGTGATTTTCACTTGCCAAAAAAAAAGAGCAGTAAGTGTGCATTCAAATTGGCAAAGAAATTTCGTTTTGGGACTAATGTGAAAACATGACTCTGTGTGCAAATAGGAATTACAGGCAGAGATTTATTGCGTTTTGTTCTGGTGATTTCACAGTTGCATTAGTAGGAAAAAGGGGGAGCGATTTTTTGGGGGAAGAAGCAGACTCTTAGCACACACCCAGCTCCTGTCCATGTATAATCATGCACAGTATTTAGAAGCGAGTGGGGTTTTCAGGTTTCAGTCTGTAATGCAAATACATTCAGCATCACTAAGGCTGGTTGCCCTTGCTGGAGTGTAGGCAGTCACCGAGGATACACATGGTGGTGGTCTGAAAAAGCAGTCTGGACATGTGCAATTTAAAAAAATCTGAAAAGTGGTTTCATAATGTGTCAGTCTGTAAAAGTGATTTTCACTTGCCAAAAAAAAAGAGCAGTAAGTGTGCATTCAAATTGGCAAAGAAATTTCGTTTTGGGACTAATGTGAAAACATGACTCTGTGTGCAAATAGGAATTACAGGCAGAGATTTATTGCGTTTTGTTCTGGTGATTTCACAGTTGCATTAGTAGGAAAAAGGGGGAGCGATTTTTTGAGGGAAGAAGCAGACTCTTAGCACACACCCAGCTCCTGTCCATGTATAATCATGCACAGTATTTACAAGCGAGTGGGGTTTTCAGGTTTCAGTCTGTAATGCAAATACATTCAGCATCACTAAGGCTGGTTGCCCTTGCTGGAGTGTAGGCAGTCACCGAGGATACACATGGTGGTGGTCTGAAAAAGCAGTCTGGACATGGGCTTTTTTTAAAAACTGAAAAGTGGTTTCATAATGTGTCAGTCTGTAAAAGTGATTTTCACTTGCCAAAAAAAAAGAGCAGTAAGTGTGCATTCAAATTGGCAAAGAAATTTCGTTTTGGGACTAATGTGAAAACATGACTCTGTGTGCAAATAGGAATTACAGGCAGAGATTTATTGCGTTTTGTTCTGGTGATTTCACAGTTGCATTAGTAGGAAAAAGGGGGAGCGATTTTTTGGGGGAAGAAGCAGACTCTTAGCACACACCCAGCTCCTGTCCATGTATAATCATGCACAGTATTTACAAGCGAGTGGGGTTTTCAGGTTTCAGTCTGTAATGCAAATACATTCTGCATCACTAAGGCTGGTTGCCCTTGCTGGAGTGTAGGCAGTCACCGAGGATACACATGGTGGTGGTCTGAAAAAGCAGTCTGGACATGTGCAATTTAAAAAAAAATGAAAAGTGGTTTCATAATGTGTCAGTCTGTAAAAGTGATTTTCACTTGCCAAAAAAAAAGAGCAGTAAGTGTGCATTCAAATTGGCAAAGAAATTTCGTTTTGGGACTAATGTGAAAACATGACTCTGTGTGCAAATAGGAATTACAGGCAGAGATTTATTGCGTTTTGCTCTGGTGATTTCACAGTTGCATTAGTAGGAAAAAGGGGGAGCGATTTTTTGGGGGAAGAAGCAGACTCTTAGCACACACCCAGCTGCTTACCATGTGGAATCATGCACAGTATTTAGAAGCGAGTGGGGTTTTGAGGTTTCAGTCTGTAATGCAAATACAATCAGGATCACTAAGGCTGGTTGCCCTTGCTGGAGTGTAGGCAGTCACCGAGGATACACATAGTGGTGGTCTGAAAAAGCAGTCTGGACATGGGCTTTTTAAAAAAAATCTGAAAAGTGGTTTCATAATGTGTCAGTCTGTAAAAGTGATTTTCACTTGCCAAAAAAAAAGAGCAGTAAGTGTGCATTCAAATTGGCAAAGAAATTTCGTTTTGGGACTAATGTGAAAACATGACTCTGTGTGGAAATAGGAATTACAGGCAGAGATTTATTGCGTTTTGCTCTGGTGATTTCACAGTTGCATTAGTAGGAAAAAGGGGGAGCGATTTTTTGGGGGAAGAAGCAGACTCTTAGCACACACCCAGCTCCTGTCCATGTATAATCATGCACAGTATTTACAAGCGAGTGGGGTTTTCAGGTTTCAGTCTGTAATGCAAATACATTCAGCATCACTAAGGCTGGTTGCCCTTGCTGGAGTGTAGGCAGTCACCGAGGATACACATGGTGGTGGTCTGAAAAAGCAGTCTGGACATGGGCTTTTTTTAAAAACTGAAAAGTGGTTTCATAATGTGTCAGTCTGTAAAAGTGATTTTAACTTGCCAAAAAAAAACAGCAGTAAGTGTGCATTCAAATTGGCAAAGAAATTACGTTTTGTGACTATTGTGAAAAGAAATGTAGTAATATATTTAAATAAAATAAAGGATTTTTTTTTTAGTTTTTTTCAGGTATTGCTGAAGAGCAGTGGACAAAATTTAAGATGCCTACAAAATCCAGAGTTCAAAAAACGCACAAAAAAAACCTGTATTTGAAGACAACTAGAGGACCAAAGTTAGTAGAAGATGCTCATGTTGGGAAAAAGAAAAAATCTTCTGGTAAGCAGAAAAAAGAATTTCTAAAAAAAATATTCAAAAGAATGAAAAATGTACAAAATGTCTGTACTCGAAAGGATGTTTTGAACAAAAAAGGAGAGGAAAAAATTGAAAATTTAGTTAATGCAAATATACCTTCAGCAACTGAAAAGATTAACTTAAACAGAAAAACAGCGTTTAAAGAGATACGTAGAAAAATGTTTCAGAGAAGAGTTATGTCCAATTTGATGAAGGATGTGAAGAAATATAAGAAAAAGACAAAGTTTTATAAAAGAAAAAAAGAAATAGAAGCCATTGCAGCAAAGGCATTAGAATTAAAAAGGAAACTATTCATTTTAATTTTGAATAGGATGCGTACATTAGACAAAATGGTTAATGTACTGAAATCACATAGCAAAAGGAAAAGAGTAGTGAACAGAACAAACTTTTGTAAAGTGTTTTTAGGAAAGTGGATGCATAGTTCAAGTAGTGAACCTTTTTTTAATGAAGAGAGCTATTTTCAAAGTAATAGTTTGCTGCATGCAGTTGACACCAGAGGTCGTTCTTACGAAGTAAAAAATGGTTGCATAATGGAGAAGGAGATAATGGTTCCAAGAGATGAGGTACAAGTGATGGCAGATGAGGCCATGGGGAGACGTCCTAAAGCCCCAGTGTACACTTGGAATTGTAGTAGTATTTGCACTGTGCGTCAGGAATCTATTGACAAATTTCGAGAGTTTCTAAGAGAATATAGTAAAAAAAGTATAAAACAGAAGATTAAGGTGCTTCAAAGTCTGGATCCATGCAGAGTGAGAGAGAATACTGGTTTGCAGGGTCATTCTCTGGCTTGTCTATCTAGAAAAGTGTGCAATAGTGTTTTCCATCATTTTAGGATGCTGGCTGTTCATCATACTGAAATGAGAAAGTTTGTGAGACGGTTGTATTTTGCCAAAAGTCCAGCAATAAAGTTAAATGAATTGAATAGGGCTCTGTTCCGAGGAACGGTATCAGATGTAGAGAAAGTTGTGGATGAAATTCAGTTTTGTTACTTTGGTCCTGAACAAAACAGTGCAGAGAAGGACACAGTAAATGAGGAAGAAGTGGAAGAGAATGTAGAACCCTCTGTAAGTAACACATTTAATGATCATATAACAAAATTTGCAATAGTCTCTAATGAAAGACCAAATTTTACTTGTATTTGTTGCCGCAGAACTCATTATAGAAAACAAACTAGGAATGTTGATCTCTACAGAAAGAGTGAAAATGAAGATAATTATAAGTGGAAGGATTTTGCCACATATATATTTCTAGAAAATTGTTTTGATTTGGGTGAAGATCAGCGTATTTGTAAATACTGTTACAACAAGTTAGAGGAAAATAGAATGCCGACCAGAGCTGTACATAATAATTTAGAATTGGATGCTATTCCTGCTGAACTTTCTGAATTAAATACATATGAGTCTATACTCATTCAATGTGTTCATCCGTTCCAGACCATAGTACGTATGGAGCCCAAAACTGGTAAATTGCCTCCTTCTGATTTACTGAGAGGTTTAAAAGGAAGAGTGGTGTATTTGCCCTTGGATTTGAAAAAAAAAATGGAAACTATTGATGCGGATACTTTGGAAACTGAACCATTAATTATTCTGGTTAATGGTGTACCTACAAAGAATAAGAAGATTTGGCAGGAGCTGGTAGATGTGCGGAAAGTACAAAGAGCAAATTTGTATTTGAAAAGGAATAACAAATGGTATGAATCAATTTATATAGAAGAAGAAGAAGAAGAAGATTTACAAGAAGACACAGAAACACCAACTGGACAAATTGAAAAAGTGGACAAGTCAAAGGAAGAAGAAATTTATGAACATTTTAGCATACATCCTCTTCATTCAAAAGAAGTTATGGGAGATAATATTGATCTCTTTCAGATGAAGAAAGCAAAAGGAACTCCCGTGAGTGTATGGGAGGAGAGCTTGGAAGCTCGATGTTTTCCCCAGCTGTTTCCTAAAGGAAAAGGAGGACGATACGATGAACGTCCAGAACAGATTCCAGCTTCTGAGTATCAGACTACAAGACTATATGCTGAAGATCCCAGATTTCGACAAAGTATTCCTTATTTGTTCCATCTTTTATTTGAAAGCGACTTGTCTGCACTGTCTTATGCAGTAAATCACATTTTAAAAAGTGGAGTACATTTACAAAATGTGTCTGCTAAGGATTTTATGGAGAAAGTGCAGCACCGAGATGATCATTTGGAAACACAACTGATCAATCTGATGGCTTGTCAGCGTGGGACAAATGAATATTGGTACCGACGCCATGGTGAACTAAAATGCATGTTACGGAATTTAGGAACACCAACATGGTTCGTTACCCTAAGCTGTGCGGAGTACGCTTGGGATGATTTACTGGATTTTCTACGAGAGGCAAATTCAAACATTAAAAACATTGAATACAAGACAGCAGGAGAACTGTGCTCATTGGATCCGGTTAATGTTTGCAGATATTTCAATCATAGATTTGAGGCTATGATGTCCTTCATCTGCAATAAAAAAAATCCACCTCTTGGAGAAGTAGTAGATTTCTTTTGGAGAAAAGAGTACCAGGCAAGAGGTGCTCCTCATATTCATATGCTGTTGTGGATCAAGGATGCCCCAAAGTTTGGAACAGATACTGATGAAGCAGTGTTATCTTTCATTGAAGAATATGCAACATGTGCTATACCAAAAAGCACAGAAGAGAAAAAGTTAAAGGAGCAAGTTTTACGTTTCCAAAGTCATCGGTGTGGAAAATACTGTCGACGGAAATACAAGAGCAAAGATAAATACTACACTAAATGTCGATTTGGATTTCCTAGACCTGTTCTTTCAAATGGAAGAGTCAACAGTTTTATGTCAGCTGTGAGACATACTATCACAAGGAAATCACCTAAGAATACCTACAACCTAAAAAGAAAAGAAGAATCCAAAAATATAAATGACTACAACCCAGTCATTTTATCCATGTGGAACGCTAACATGGATATACAGTATGTAGCTGACAATTCCATTGCTGTTGCTCGATATGTAACGTCTTACATTACGAAATCAGAAAAAACAGAATTGAAGGAAATGTGGGAATAGATTTCTCACGAGAAGACTGTCAGTAAGAAGCTGTACAGTTTCAGTTTGAAGATGTTATCGCATCGAGAAATTGGATCCTACGAATGTTCAGATAGGTTATCTTCTGCAAGTCTCTACTCGAAGTCAAGAAGAATAATTTGGGCAAGTTTAGGCCTTGCAGCAATGAGAAATAGGGTACTGAAATCTGTTGGAGAAATTGAATATTTGGCCGAGAATGACCCAGAAAGTACAGATATTTTGAAATCAAACATGTTGGACACATATTATCCCAAGAGAAGTCAACATCTGGAGAACATGTGTCTCTATGAAGTGCAGCAGAACTACATTTATTCACGGAAAGCCGCAGAAGACATCAACAATGGAAAATATAAAGTCGTTGGTGAGGAAGGATGTTTGGTGAAGCAAACAAAAGGAAGTTTGATAAATCACAGGAAGCTGAGTTGCGACACTACTGACAAGAAGGAATTTTACTACTTGGCTCTTTTACAGTTGTTTAAACCATGGCGTACAGAGGATGAACTACTGGGAGAATTTCAAAGCTATGAAGATTCTTTTAATGCTTGCAAAGACAGCATACAATGCAGTACATTCTCAAGTTATCTGCAAATGTTAAATGAAGAAATTGAACAGGAAACTACAATTGCAGCAGAAATAGCTAGAGACAGTTCTCAGGACAGCCAAAGTTCAGGAACACTCAGTCAAGATCCCCTAGGACAACCAATCGTTGAAAATGAAGCATCAATAGCCATGAATGAAGTGGAAACGGCTATGAATCAAGCTCAAGAAGAATTTATAGACTTAGAAAATTTGGAAAGACAACTGAATCAAAAGCAGCAACAAATTTATGAAGAGATCAGAAGCAAAATTGAACACGGATTTCTACATGAAAAAAAAGATTGCTCATGCACATCATTTCATCCAATCAGGATGTATGTAAGCGGACAAGCTGGAACTGGAAAAAGTTTCCTTATAAAAGTCATCAGAAGCTACCTACAGCAAAAAACAGATTCTACTTTGTCTTGTGTGGTTACTGCTCCAACTGGGTTAGCAGCATATAACATAAAAGGAATCACTTTACATCGTTTGCTAATGTTACCAGTGGAGCATGAGAACAAAATACAATACAACAAGCTAACTGGAGAAGCATCCTTGGAAGTTTCAAGAGTATTGAAGAAGATGCAAGTTCTCATTATTGATGAGGTGAGCATGGTATCAAACTTAATGCTTGCCTTTGTGCATTTAAGAATGCAGCAAATTTTGAAGACAGACTATGACATGTTATTTGGTGGAAAACACGTCATAGTTTTTGGAGATCTTTTGCAACTTACTCCAGTTAAAGGACAACCAGTGTTTAGTACTGTCACACATGAAGACACGAAGAAGTCATTGGGAAGCATCGGAAATACAAATATTTGGTCCTTCTTTGAGTACAAGGAACTTACTACTAATATGAGGCAAGCAAGCGATGAAGAATATGGAAGTATTCTGAAAGATATCAGAATTGGACTACTCACAGAAGTTGGCAAAAAAGCATTACAGAGTCGGCTGCTACATAATTTATTTCCAAAGGAAGAAATAGTTGCAGAGAAGATATACAAGAACATTGCAGAAAACAAAAGTGTCATCTGCTTAATGCCAACTCTACGTGAATGCTCAATATTTAATGAGGAGCTTTTGAAATTGGAAAAGGAAGAGATCAGGAAATTGGAAGCAGTGGACAAAATTGAGGATGGAAGAATTACTGTCACAGTAACAGGCAAACTGAAAAATAAATTGGACTCACTAGAGAAGAACATCTCAAAAACAGCTGGATTAGAAAAAAATCTATATGTTTGCATGAACTGTAGAGTATTTTTAAGAAGAAATTTGGATGTTGAAAAAGGTTTAGTTACTGGAGCTATGGGAAGAGTTGTGGGTTTTATTAATTATCAGAAAAAAGATGGAATTGAATGTTTAAAAATAAAATTTGATCAGATAGAAGAAGTTAAAGATATTTGTCATTGTACAGTTCGTTTCATGCTTGTGAAAGACTTATATGTACGTAGGAAGCAGTTTCCGTTTTCTCTAGCATATGCTGTAACTATTCACAAGTCTCAAGGATTGACTGTAGATTGTGCATTTGTGAACATTGGTTCAACTGTATTCAAAGAAGGTATGGCATATGTTGCTTTGTCACGAGTGAAAACATTATCAGGTTTATTCATGATAGACTTTGATGATTCAAAAGTTAGTGCTGATACAAACTGTGTAAAGGAGTATAATAGATTAAGAAGAAGCTATGCTCCTCATTTAGGTCAGTATCCTGTGTTGGAGAAACGTGTAGTTTCTCGTAAAAGAAAAAATGAGAATATCTGTAATGAAGATGTAGAGAAGAGGAAAAAAAAGAGGAGTGATGTAATTGCAAGCAAAAAGAAAAAGGAAAATGAAGAACAGGTTGTAGAATGTCATTTTGAAAATAGCTCTGGTGTCAACTGCTACGCAAATGTAGTGCTGAATGTTGCATTTTATCTGGAAAGTTTGCAAGAGCAGATAATAGTAAATCAGGGAAAAAGATTCTGTTCTGAGCTGAGTCTCCTTTTTCAAAAGCTGAGTAAAGATAAAACTCAAATAGAAAGTGCTACTGAAATTAGAAAACTTTTAGATATATGTTCAGGACGAACACAGTTTTCTCAAAATGTACAGCAAGATGCACAGGAATTCTTGATGTATTTTCTTCAGGTACTGGAAGAAGAAGGGGTTCCCATTGAAAATGTATTTGGTCTCTCTTATAAATGGGAACATAGTTGTGAAAACTGTTATAATATATGTGGCTCTAATGTTGATAATGAAAGGTTTATTTATTTGACATTGCCAGACAGTAAAACAGTCACTTTTGCAAAATTAGTTAAAGATGCTAATCATAGCATGAAATGCGCTGAGTGTAAATCTGACATGTTTTCAACATTAATTTTAAACGAATACGGAAAGTATGTAATTTTAATGATGCAACGATGTAGAGCTGATGGTTCAAAATTGGATATTTTAATAAAGAAGTTTACAGGACAGCAATTATCAATTTCATTAAAAACTTTTGTAACTGTTGCAATAATTTTCCATGATGGACCTACTGTTACTTCTGGACATTACACAGTTTATCTTAAATGTGAAAAAGGCTGGACACTGTGTAATGATTCCCAATTGATTTTCAAACAACGTTTGCCTTTTGATTTAGCAAATTCCTATCTAATCTTCCTGAAACCTAAATTTTAGAGAAACTTGGCAAGATCTGGACAAAATAATTTTTCCATTTTACTGGATTACCATTGGAAATTTCTAAAAAAAAGATTTTTTAAATTATCATTTGGCCTAATGGAAAGATAACCAATTGTAATGTTGACTTTTTTAATTTTTAATGAAACTTTCAAAAACCAATAATTTAGAGATAATCGGTAACATCTGCACAATTTAAATTTTGGAATGTTATTGGAGTGCCATTGGAAATTTTTTCAAAAATGATTTTAAAATCTACTATTTGGCCATGCGGAAAAGTAACCAATTCTATTGTGGACTTATTAAATTATTAAAAAAAAATTCTTGGACCAAAATGTTACAGAGAATCGGTGAGATCTGGACAAATTAAACTTTAGAATTTTATTGGATTACCGTTGGAAATTTAATCCCAAAAAAAATTTAAAATTACTATTTTGCCTAAAGGAAATGGAATCAGATGTATTGTGGAGTTATTTGAGATATAATATTGTGATTATACTTCTGAAACAAAAATATCAGACGGTATTTTAAAGAAATAAGTATTGTTTTTTGATGATATTTTTTTAGAATATTATGCATTTCTGTAATGTTAAGTTTAAGTGAGAAGAGATTCTGGGCTTTTTTAATACAATCTTTGAGATTGTTATTTTTTTTTTGCCCGCTGTTAAATGATGAATGCAATTGCTTTCACAATTTAAAGTGAAATGCAATATATTCTGAAAACAGCAAAAATAAGGCAAAAATATTTTTTTTAAAATATGTAAATACGAGTACTGTATTTTAAAATGTTTAAAAAATATTAATACTTTTTTCTTTTTTTTCAGATTGATATAGAAAATTTTCGAAAACTAGACCCATTTTTAAAGGAATTTTTTTAAAAAAAAACAAATGAATAAATATTTTTTTGAGTGGGTATGGTAAGTCAATAATAATAATTGTAGTGTTTCAAAGTCCTTGTAATGTGATTATTGATTTTTAGTGTTTTTTTAAAAAAAAAAAAAAAAAATTACGCGCACCGTACGCGTACGGTAAAAAAAAAAAAAAAGTTTTTAAAAATATCTATAAAAAAAAGATGAAAGATAAGGTTGGCTCTTAAAAGAGCCGTTGTGTTCATGCAGGGAGAGAGGAAAGAAAGAATGGGAAAATTAGTCTCTGTGACAAGTGTGCTGATCTATTTTGAGGTCCACTAGGGAAACACTGGTCTCCCTATGACAAATTAGATCATGACAAGAGGCACATCGAATATCAACCCTCAGAAATCGAGGGTTAATTTCCAGAGGGCCAGCAAAAGGAGATGCTCCCCCCACAGATGAAGGGCTCACCTGACCTGCAGAAGAAGGAGTCAGCCCTGCAGATGATGGTCCAGGCTGAGCTGCTGTGGATGTGCTTGGTTGACTTTCTGAAGGGTTACCTCCAAAAAGTCGAGCATGTGTCCTTCTGTGTACATCCTTGAGGTGTCTCTTCATGGTATGATTCCCAAAGGAATACTTCCTGTCAGGATTACCTCTTGAAAGTACACGCTTACACAGCTTGCAAGTTACCAAGGGTGCATTTACCTTTTTCTGGCCTTCAGGAAAAGTAAAATAATCCCATACATAAGAGGTCTTTTGTTTCCTCGCTCTCTGCCTCAAGGTAGTGCTGCTAGTGCTAGCCTCACTCTCAGAAGAGCTCTGCTGGTCTGCCATCGTATCACAAAGACAACCCAGCTCCTTCTCCTAAGGGATCACAAGCAGAAATGAGGGGAATGGGTGTGGTGTAGGAGAGTTCTAGAACTGAAAGTAGTTTCAACCAATCAAAAGTTGTGTTTCATGATCACATGACCTACCGTACGCTTACGGTACGCTTACGGTGCGCTTACGGCAAAAGTGCGCATGCGCGTAAAAAAGACACGCGCTTGCGCGCATGCGCATAACAGTCACTACCCGACACTTCCGCGTAACGTGCGCGTGTAGCGTACACGCGTACGCGTCCCACGCGGAGTACGCGCGGCTACGCAAATTGCGTAACTATACGCAAACAGCGTAGAAAAATTACGGGCGTTGCGTAAACCGTACGCTTACCGTAAGCTTACGGTACGCGTACTAAAAAAAAAATTAAAAAAAAGGAAAAAATGTATTGCTAATAAATTTTACCTTTTTGTATTATAAATTTTTTTTTAAAAAACATATTATAGAATTTTAAAAATGTAACCACAGTCTTAAAAAAAGGATAGAAAATTTAAAAAAAAAATATGAAAAAAAAAAAAAAAAATACATAACTTAGCATTTAAAAAACCGTACAAATTCACTGAAAAAACCATAGGTTTCACACACGTTATAGTTAGGAATTTGCATTTAAAAAACCTTGCTAATTCAATGAAAAAACCATAGGTTTCACACACGTTATAGTTAGGAATTAGCATTTAAAAAACCTTAGAAATTCAATGAAAAAACCAAAGGTTTCACACACGTTATAGTTAGCTGGACATTTTACTCGTAAAAAACCATTGAAATTCCCCCGTTATAGTTAGTTAAGCTAACTATAACTCGCGCGCCCGCAATGCACTGCTGATGACGTCACATATTACATCACTCATGACATGGTCAGTGACATCACTCATGACATCACTGATGACATCTCAAATGACATCACTGATGACATCACTGATGACATCATCCTTGTGATAGAGTGGCAGACCTCCTCTCACCCTAATATAACCTTTGATACACACATTCATAAATAGAGACTAAACTTTTCAAAACAATGGACATACCAATACCAGTTACAACAACCTCTTCAGTAATTCTAAGATCCACATACACATCCACTCATTCACCAACAGTCCTATACAGTCACTCATACATGTACTCACTCATCATATGTACTCATACACCTATACAACCTGTTACACAATGCCACTCATCCGTAGAGTTACTCACACACATAGTCACTCATGCTAATAAAGAATCAAACATCCATTTACTTGCATATACAGTTATACACACACCACCACACTTACTTCTACAAAAACTTACACATACTTAGTCTTTTAAACAATCACTTATAGAAACACATACTTATTCATACAGGAACTCTTTCAATCTCTCACTCTCACATATACTCACTTATATACACCAATAGTCACATATACTAGTTTAAAACATATGTAGTTACTCATAAAAACACTGTAGAGACAGTCATTCACTCACTAACACACCCATACACACACTCATCCACCCATGCAGTCCTGCACACATACTATCTTCAACACATACAAACAGTAAGTCACTCATTCATGCACCTATGCACTACGTAATACCCCCCATCGAACCATAAAGACATCAGACACTTATACTGATACCCAAAAAACCAACTAATAACCTATATAAACACTCATGTAGCTGCTCACCAACCCATGCAGCCACTTATACACAAAGTGAAAGACTGATACAGATATATACATATTTAAACATTACTCACTAAGCCATGTATTCACTATGATACACCTAATCAGTCAGTTACACAATCAATTTTTCAAAAACAAATCATCCATTTAGACACTTATATACCCATTTATTCTTCCATCGACCTTGAGATATACATATATAAAACATATTTAATTTTCAGAAAAACACACATTCACTGGATGATGTCATCAGTGATGTCATCAGTGATGTCATTTGAGATGTCATCAGTGATGTCATCAGTGATGTCACTGACCATGTCATGAGTGATGTAATATGTGACGTCATCAGCAGTGCATTGCGGGCGCGCGAGTTATAGTTAGCTTAACTAACCATAACGGGGGAATTTCAATGGTTTTTTACGAGTAAAATGTCCAGCTAACTATAACGTGTGTGAAACCTTTGGTTTTTTCATTGAATTTCTAAGGTTTTTTAAATGCTAATTCCTAACTATAACGTGTGTGAAACCTATGGTTTTTTCATTGAATTAGCAAGGTTTTTTAAATGCAAATTCCTAACTATAACGTGTGTGAAACCTATGGTTTTTTCAGTGAATATATATATATATATATATATATATATATATATATATATATATATATATATATATATATATATATATATATTACCTACTGGCAGTCGCCAGTAGGTAGTTATAGTTAGGACCTATTTTCCATTGGAAATCTGCAACATTCTATTCCCAATAAGTCTGGCGCCGGTTGACAAATCTTCGTGAAATTTTTCAAACTTTTGGCCAGCTCTGGTCCGCTCCTATCCTGAAAATTTCACGGTGATTTGTCCAGCAGGGGCCACGTTTTCCCCATGCATTTTCCCGTAGGACCTGTTGACGCAGCTACAGCCCGAACTGCTGAACGGAATTACACCAAATTTGGCAAAGAGGTAGTCCTCAGTTCAGACTCGTGCCTTTTGCTTAAATGGTGTAAATCCGTTCAGTAGTTCCTGAGAAAATTAGAGTTAAAAGTACATACATATCTATGGCCTCAGAGGATCCGCGCACCCTCCCCGCACCCTAAGTGCACCCTCTGCGAACCGTGCGCGCACCCTCCCGATCACGCGCTGAATGCTAATTGGCTGTCGAGTGTCTGTCAACATTCGAAACCAGTAACTGTTGGCAGCCATTTTGTGCCTCGGTAGAAGCGAGGCTGAAGAAGTAAGGGGAATAAGTGTTTAAAACATATAAAGGGGGCAGGGTAGAAATACTCTGACCCTCTAGTGTTGCTCAGGGGGTCCCAGAAGGACCCCCTGGGGGCCACTTTAAAAAAAAAAAAAAAATGGCGAAATGCGTGAAGGGTGCGCGGATCCGGACGTAAAAATAAAAAAACCCCGAAGGGCGGGCTTCCGCGCTTCATTAATAATTAGACCCCAGCAAATCCTGGGGGCAAAATGGTTATACATTAAGAGGGAGAGGGGGGCTGTGTGGCCCCCCTCCTGGAGCCCTCGAGGGCCCTGGGGACCGCCACCTCCCAGGGCCGGCTCCTACAGTGTCCTGGGGTTCCCACCCCAGGACACTGTTGTTTGCTATGAGAGGGCGGGAGTCTCCCGCCCTCCCATAGCAAACTTCGTTAGGATTTTGAAAGAGAGAGCAGGTCCTGCTCTCTCTTTCAAAATCCAAACGATATTGCTTTTTCCACGGGGAGCTGCATGTCAGCAGCTCCCCATGTGTAAAAGCATTGCCGGCTCCCGAAGGACGCGGGGTGCCGGCTGGGACCGTGGGGGCATTGGGGCTCCCCCCTCGGTCTCCAATGTTTTTTTATAAGCCCCGGGGGATGGGGTCCCCGGGGATAATAAAAATTAGTGATAGGGGCTATTTTTTTTTTAACGGTAAAATTAGGAGTCGCGCATCCTAACGCGTTGGGTGCACGGTTCCTCTCGCGTTGGGTGCGCGGTTCCTAACGCGTTGGGTGCACGGATCCAAGGGAAAAAAAAATGAAATTTTTGGGAGATAAACATCTAGCTTATGTGTTTTGTTCTTGAGTGGCTTTTAACCCCTTCAGCGCTGCGCGGATTCCCCCGCGGTGCTGAAGGGTTCGAGCGCGGGCGGGGCCATGACGGAACGGTTCCGTCATGAGCACAGCTCAACCGATGCTCATGACGGAATCGTTCCGTCATGAGCATAGAAGGGGTTAAAAAGAGCCGTTGTGTTCATTGAGAGTTTTTGGTACTTATAAGTAAGTACCTATACAGAGTCTAAAGTTGTTGAGGAAGACTCTGTTTCCTTCATCAGTAAAGTGTACTCCATCTCTCCTAGACATCTCTTGCATATGAAAGCGCAGATTGTTATTGTAAATGGACCCCATTCTACTAGTCTTGGAGAAAAGCAGAAACAGATTTATTCACATGTTTCCTAGCTTTCTCAATCTGTGAACAAAAATGATTGGACCAGTTCCACTTCTGCCTTTGGCATATGTTAGAATACACAAAGGCAGTTTTGGGAAAAAGTGAAAACAATTCTGTAAAGGTGTTCCAGACCTACCCCAGTCAAAGTGCCTAGGTCATTGCCACCACAGTGCACTATTATGAGGTCAGGGTGTTGGATATGCATAAAGGTTTTTACCAATGGCATCAATTGGTGCCACTTTAACCCTCTCTGTCCAATCCATTTAATGTCTACATTTGGCAAACCTAGGTCTTTGTGAATGCCTTTGCTTTCTGCATACCTTTGGCACCAGAAAATATAGCTGTGTCCCACAATCCACACTCTAAGCATCTTGAAGGGAGGTCTGGATCCCCTCAGATGGTCTCTGTAAATGAAATGGCAGTTTGAAAAGTAAGATTTTTCTAAAATGGTAGCTAAGATGCAGTTTTGAAAAAAGACAATAAATCATTGGTTGTTTGACAACCTTCTACATTGAAAGGTAGGGTGCATGTTTCTGTTTTTTAAACGCATGATTCTTATTGGTTAACAAAAAGTGTGTGAAAGGAACATTATATATGATAAGCTGATATGTTGAAAAGTCAAGCACACTTGCTGTTTTGATTAGCAACATTGTGTGCTGAACTTGTGACCTGTGTGCTCAGTTCAGTGTTCCATGACCTGTTGCTATGGTAATAGGCAGAAGGCAGAATGGGGGTAGGGTTTAAATTTATGTCATTTGGAAAGGGTTGAAATGTTTAACCAAAGGAAATGTCTGTTTGCTTTTGAATTTATGTGGGAAGGAATGTGATTTGATGTTTACATGTATATGTGTGGAAAATGAGAGGGAAACTTTGCCATTCTTTGGTTTTGCTGACAGGTGCACAGTGCAGAGATTCTGTATAAGAAAATCTGGTGTGTGACTGATATCTGATGTGTGACTGATATACTTCTTAATCTACAAAACAACTTGAAAGGTGAGTTATTTAATTGTGAGGGGATGTATGTAGACTATTTTGATTTTAATCAGACTAATGTATTTCTCCTGCTGAAGTGTATGGAGTACTTTTTTTGTCTCCAATCTTATTGATAGTGTGTGTACATGTAGAAACCATTCTGTGATAAGCATTTGTGTTTTTCATGTGTTTGCAGACAGATAACTGTGCTGTTTTTATATTTTGGTACAATTAGAAATCAGTCATTGTTTATGAATTTGCTAAATGAGTCATGTCTGAACACTAAAATGTAGTACTCGTAGATTAGGAAATGTGTTTTGGTAAACTCCTAAGGATAGTGTTGTATGTCTAGAATCACACTGTGAGTCTATGTGCATTTGGGAACCACTGTGAGAGAAGCATTGGGGAACATCATGTATTTGCTGACAGATAACTGTTTTAAAACCTGCCATGTTGTCAAGTTTTAGTAGCATTAGAAGCCAGTCTTTGCATATGCATTAATAAAATGAGTCAGGCTTTGACACTAAAGTGCAGTACTTAAATATGTAGATTGTGTGCAGTACCCTTACCTCTTATAGACTAGTCAATGAGTTTTGGTAAACTCCTAGGATAGTGTTGCTTATCTAAAATCACACTGTGAGTCTGTGTGCATTTGGGTAAGGATTGTGAGAGAAGCATTTGCTAACATTATGTATTTGCTGACAGGTAAGTGTTTTAAAACCTGCCATGTTGTCAGGTTTTAGTAGCATTAGAAGCCAGTCATGGCTTATGCTTTGATTAAATGAGTCAGGCATTGACACTAAAGTGCAGTACTTAAATATGTAGATTGTGTGCAGTCCCCTTACCCCTTTCATAGTAGTGAACGAGTTTTTGTAAACTCCTAGGGATAGTGTTGCTTGTATAGAATCACACTGTGAGTCTGTGTGCATTTGGAAACCACTGTGAGAGAAGCATTTGGGAACATCATGTATTTGCGAACAGTTAACTGTTTTAAAACCTGCCATGTTGTCAAGTTTTAGTAGCATTAGAAGCTAGTCTTTGCTTATGCTTTGATAAAATGAGTTAGGCTTTGACACTAAAGTGCAGTACTTAAATATGTAGATTGTGTGTAGTCCCCTTACCCCTTGCACTGTAGTGAATGAGTTTTGGCAAACTCTCAGGAATAGTGTTGCTCGTCTAGAATCACACTGTGAGTCTGTGTGCATTTGGGAACCACTGTGAGAGAAGCATTTGGTAACATCATGTATTTGCTGACACATAACTGTTTTGAAACCTGTCATGTTGTCAAGTTTTAGTAGGATTAGAAGCCAGTCTTTGCTTATGGATTGATGAAATGAGTCAGGCTTTGACACTAAAGTGCAGTACTTAAATATGTAGATTGTGTACAGTACTCTTACGCCTTCTACACTACTGAATGAGTTTTGGTAAACTCCTATGATAGTGTTGCTTGCCTAAAATGACACTGTGAGTCTGTGTGCATTTGAGTAAGGATTGTGAGACAAGGATTTGGTAACATCGTGTTTTTGCTGACAGATAACTGTTTAAAACCTGTCTTGTTGTCAAGTTTTAGTAGCATTAGAAGCCAGTCTTTGCTTATGCTTTGATTAAATGAGTCAGGCATTGACACTAAAGTGGAGTCCTGAAATATGTAGATTGTGTGCAGTCCCCTTACCTCTTCCATAGTAGTGAATGAGTTTTGGTAAACTCCTAGGGATAGTGTTGCTTGTATAGAATCACACTGTGAGTCTGTGTGCATTTGGGAACTACTGTGAGAGAAGCATTTGGGAACATCATGCATTTGCTGACAGATAACTGTTTTAAAACCTGCCATGTTGTCAAGTTTTAGTAGCATTAGAAGGCACTCTTTGCTTATGATTTGATAAAATGAGTTAGGCTTTGACACTAAAGTGCTGTACTTAAATATATAGATTATGTGCAGTCCCCTTACCCCTTGCACAGCAGTGAATGAGTTTTGGTAAATCGGGTACTGAAATCTGTTCAAGAAATTGAATAGTTAGCAGAAAAAGAACCAGAAAGTACAGATATTTTGAAAACGAATATGTTGGACACATCTTACCAGAACAGAAGTCATCATCTTGAGAGCATGTGTCTCTATGAAGTGCTGCAAAACGACACTTTGAAACGGAATACTACAGAGAACATCAATGATGGAAAATATGCAGTTATTGGTTCTGAAGGATGTCTGGTGAAACAGAGGAAAGCAAGTTTAATTAATCACAGGAAACTGAGTTGCGACACTGCTGATAAAAGGGAATTTGTCTATTTAGCCCTTTTGCAAATGTTCAAACAATGGCGTTCAGAACTGGAATTACTTGGAGATTTTCAGAGCCATTGAAGATTCATTTAATGCTTGTAAAGATAGCATACAATGCAGTGCTTTTGCAAATTATGTGAAAATGTTGAATGATGAAATTGATCAAGAAGCTACAATTCCAGCTGAGATTGCTAGAGACAGTTCTCAAGACCGTCAAAGTTCTGCTGCACTAAGTCAAGATCCACTAGGACAACCAATTGTTGAAAATGTAGCAGCAACTGCCATGAATGAGGTGGAAACAGCAATGTATCAAGCTCAAGAAGATGTAGTACAGTTAGGAAACTTGGAAGAACAACTAAATATTGAACAGAAACAAATATATCAACAAGTGAAAGAGCAGACTGACCATGGATTACTTCATGAAAAGAAAGGATGCTCATGTACATCATTTCAACCTATCCAAATATATGTGAGTGGTCAAGCTGGAACAGGAAAAAGTTTCTTAATTAAAGTAATTACAAGTTATCTGCAAAAAAATATGTCGTATTTGTCTTGTGTTGTCACTGCTCCAACTGGGTTGGCAGCACATAACTTTAAAGGAATTACTTTACATCGTTTACTAATGCTACGAGTAGAGCATGAGAACACATTAGAATACCACAAGCTATCTGGAGAAGCTTGTTGTGAAGTTTCAAGAGTCTTGAAGGAAATGAAACTTCTCATTATTGATGAGGTGAGCATGGTCTCTAACTTGATGCTTGCCTTTGTGCATTTAAGAATGCAACAAATTCTTAAAACAGAGTATGAAGTGTTATTTGGAGGAAAACACGTCATAGTTTTTGGAGATCTATTGCAACTTACTCCGGTAAAAGGACAACCGGTATTTAAAACACTTGCACATGAAGATACCAGAAAGTCTCTTGGTAGTGTTGGTAATGTGAACATTTGGACTAATTTTGAATACAAAGAACTGACAACAAATATGCGACAGGCAAATGATGCTGAATATGGAAGTGTTCTTCACGATATAAGAATTAGAATTCTTACAAAACATGGCAAACAAGCTTTGGAAAGTCGATTACTTTGCAATGTCTTTCCAAATGAAAATGTACTTCCTGCAAAAGTGTACATGAAAATTGCTGAAAATAAATCAGTGATCTGTTTAATGCCAACACTGTGAGAGTGTTCCATATTCAACAAAGAACTATTGAAACTGGAAAATGAAGAAATTATAAAAATGGAAGCCATCGATCAAATACATCGATAAAATACAGCATGAAGAAATTACTATTATTTTGACGGGAAAGTTGAAAACAAAACTAGATTCTTTAGAAAAAAATATCTAAAACAGCTGGTTTAGAAAAGACACTGTATGCGTGTGTAAACTGTCGGGTAATTTTAAAGCGAAATTTGGATGTAGAAAAAGGGTTAGTTAATGGCGCAATGGGTAAAGTGGTAGATTTTGTTAATTATCAGAAAAAAGAAGGAATTTAATTTAAAAAAATTAAATTTGATCAGATTGAAGAAGTTAAAGAAATTGGTCGTTGTTCAGTTCGTTTTTTGCTTGTTAAAGATTTATATGTCCGTAGGAAACAATTTCCATTTTTTCTGGCATATGCAGTGACTATTCATAAATCTCAAGGATTAAGTGTAGACAGTGCATTGGTGAACAGTGGATCTACTGTATTTAAAAAGGTTATGGCATATGTTGCTTTGTCGCGAGTCAGAACATTATCTGGTTTGTTTTTGATTACTTTTGATGAGACAAAGCATACTGCAGATGCAAACTGTGTAAAAGAGTATAATAGGTTAAGAAGGGTGTATGCTCCAAATTTAAGTCAATATCCTGTACTTGAAAAGCGTGTGGTTGGTCAAAAAAGAAGGTTTGACAGTATCTGTTCTGAAGGTGTTGAGAAGGGAATAGCACAAGATAATGTTGTGATTGCAAGTAAAAAGAAATTGGACACTGTTGAAGAGGTAGTTGGATATCAGTTTGAAAATAGTTCAGGTGTCAACTGCTATGCTAATGTAGTGGTGAATGTTGTTTTTTATCTTGAAAGTTTGCAAGAACAAATTATGCAGAATCGGCAACAAAGATTTTGTTCTCTGTTGCATTCTGTTTTTGAAAAAATGACAACAGACACAAGTAAAATACAATCTGTTTCAGATGTTCGTAATCTTTTGGATGTGTGTTCTGGTTCTACACAATTTTCACAAAATATCCAACAAGATGCTCAGGAATTTTTAATGTATATGCTTACCATTTTTGAAAATGAAGGTGTAGAAATAGAAAATATTTTTGGCCTTTCTTACAAATGGGATCATTATTGTGAAAATTGCATGTATACATGTAGCTCCAATGTAGACACTGAGAGATTTCTGTATTTAACATTACCAGACTGTAAATCAGTGTCTTTTAATAAATTAGTTAAAGGTGCAAATCAAAACATGTAGTGTAGCCAATGTAAATCAGAAATGTTATCCACATTATTTTAACAAAATATGGCAAATACATAATTTTAATGATGCAACATTGTACATCTGACGGAAGAAAATTGGATACTTTAATGAAGCAATTTGTAGCAGCACAACTATCAATATCAGGAAGGACTTTTGTAGCAATTGCTATAATTTTCCATGATGGTCCTTCCACCACATCTGGACATTACACTGCCTATCTAAAATGTGACAAAGGCTGGACACTTTGTAATGATGCCCAATTGGTTTTCAAACAACATTTGCCCAGTGAATTACCAAATTCCTACCTAATATTTTTAAAGCCAAAGTTTTAGGAAGATAATTCACTCTCTGAGAAATGTATTATTATAATTTAATAGGACTACCTTGGACAATTCACATAAAAAAGGAGTGCAAAAATACCATTTGGCCTCAAGGAAAGGTATATGTTTGAATTATGGACTTTTTGGTGGTCATTGATTCGGTGAAT
The DNA here is from genome assembly GCF_964204655.1 of Triturus cristatus. NCBI lineage: Eukaryota > Metazoa > Chordata > Amphibia > Caudata > Salamandridae > Triturus > Triturus cristatus. Next base: position 887,414,878 of record NC_140587.1, on the reverse strand, counting down.
ATTTTAAAGCGGCAACATTTACAGTCTTTATAAGTTAAAGTTATATAATTTTGTTAGCCGTAAGCATTTCATATATGTGTGATTTGTATTTTCAGGTATTTCACTGAGAATAGCTTTTTTTTTTTTTAACAATCTTTCTGATTGTTTTTTTTTTTGCCCGCTGTTAAGTGATGAGTGCGATTGAAATCACTATTTCTAGTGAAATTCAATATATTCTGAGAACAGCAAAAAAGGCAAACAAATTACTTTGTGGAACTTATGCTGTGTTGTAAAAAATGTATTATTACATGCTATAACTATTTTTTTTTTTTCTTTCACAGATCCTAATTTTAAAATAAGCAATTTACATCAATTTAGACTGCAAAGAAAACCAGAAAAAAATGTTTACCATTTTTTATTACTATTACTGCGAAGGCAAGTTCAACTAAGTATCAATATGCAGACTGGAGAGATCTGCAAGAAGCTACAAAGTTTAAACACGTTTTTAAAAACACTCTGTTTATACCTATGTAGTTTTGAAATCTGACCGTAGTCGGATATCATGTGATCTGCAAAAAAAGAGATTTGAGGGGTTCATACTATTTCCCATTGTACCTATTGAAGGACCACAATCATTTCAATCATTCTTCTATGATCATCTTTGCAGAAAAAACTCTGTGCTTACCTTCTATCATTCGCAAGCAATTTTAAAATCAGAAATATGTCCCTTTTTGTAACATAGTTATTGCGCAAGACACTCTTTCATATTTACAAAGAGAGGAAAAGGCACTCTGTGCACTTTTTCTACTCCATGTAAATACAACCTCATCATACACACCACTTTGCGTTGAAAGGGTGTTCTATAAGTGTTGTTGTGCATGATTGCACTGAATACTCATAGAACAAGACACATCTCTAGATTTATCATAAATCATAAATCTCGATATGTGTGTGAGTGCTGCACCATTCTAAAATTGATGTAGGAAAGCACAACAAGGAGAATTGTTTTCATTTCTCCACATTTTTATATCTTCAATGCATGCTACAATGTTCAGCATACATTGAAGGAGAAAAATGCCTTTACTGATTGTTTTTGTGCAGGAAGGTGTGTCTTCCTGCACAAAAACAAACAGCACATGACACAGATATCCTTGCACTATGGTGCAAGTGTGCCTGTGTCACCACATGGCTGCAGATTAAGCAGCCGTGCAGAGAGAAGCATAGATTTGCAACATATTTATGTACATATGTTGCATCCCTGTGCTTCGGAAGTAATACAGCACACTGCAGTTAAAGAGGTTACTGTTTGATGCTGCAGCACTTCCTCATAGTTCTGCACTTATACATTCACCATACGCTACTAATGCATTCATTCAGTCAATTACGTACTACACATACATTCATCTAAACTTTCACACAGAAACAAACAAATATAGCTCATTTTTTAAACCAGGAAAGTTAGTTCTTACAAGAACTTTTTTTTTTCTTCTTTCTTCTTTATTTTGTAGGGGAGGTTTTCTGAACAATTTTTAAATTTTTTTGGTTTTTCTGCCAAACAGAACAGGAGGAAAAAAACAATGAACTTCAGGAAAAAAAAAAAACTAGCAACGGTGACTTTCTTGCCGACGGCAGATCAGATCTATAGACTGCTCTATGTAGCATAATGTTGCGTTGCATTTAGTGCAGAGCACTTTCATAAATTGGAATTGTGGACGGATGTCCAAATTTTGTGCTGAAGGATGCACTCTTGAAGTGCTCGGCTGCGATGAGTCGGAAGGAGCAGGAGCAACTCTCATCCTCCCGCATTCCTACCGAGCAAGATTTACCGGATGAAGGGTCCTCAGGTGCTTCATCTTACTAGCTGTCCCGCAAGAGTATTTCTTGTTAGGATCCCCTCGAGACAGCACTCTTTTGCAGATCTTGCACGTCACCAAGGTGGCATTGGTTTTAGTTTGCCCCTCAGGATAGGTAAAAAATTTCCACACCACAGACGAAAAACGTGGTGTGGGTGGTGGCTCTTCCACAAAATCATCCTCAGATGTATGAGGAGATGCAGGAGATGCCTGCTGCCCTGAAGCCATTATCTGTTCTGAAAAAAAAGTTTGAGCTAAGTAAAAACTTAGTCAAAAAAGCTTCTTCTCTGCAAGGAGATGCTCTTCCAAAGAAGGTCAAAGAAGAATGATTGAAATGGGTGGGGTCTTTCAATAGTTAGAATGGGAAGTGTAATGAACCAATCAAATCTCTTTTTTTGCAGGTCACATGGGATCCGCGCACACTGCGCTTATACAGCACGCACCCAACGCGCACCCGCGAAATTGAATTTAAAAGGAATATATGTTAGATGTATAAATATATTACTTTTAAGAGTAGTTTAGAGTTTCTCTTCAATTAATACTCACATGAAATATATATATATGTTTTTTTAAATGTTCAATATTTCGTGGGATCCGCGCACCCACCGGGTCATACACACATGTGACGCATCGCGGAAGCACGTAAGCGTCGCGTAACGTAATCGTACGTGTCGCGTATATGCTTGGAGTCGCGTACCGGTCGCACTGGAATCGCGCATCAAACATGTATCCAACACATAACGTGCGCGGATGCTTTCGCGTAGGGATCATAACCGGTGCGCATAGGGTGCGCAGATCCCAAAAAAATCAAAAATAAAGTTTTGAAAATATAGTTTAAAAAATATTTTTACAAATATAAAAAAATATTTTTAAAAACCCAATAAAAACAAATAATATTTTTTAATTTTCAAAAGAATTAATTGAAAAAATAAGTTTAAAAAATGGTGATAAAAAAGTATTTTAAAAAAGACAATTAATGAAATTGACACACTGAAATTGAAAAATATAGAAATCCAATGAAAATCATTAAACGTGATATCTTTAGAGATAAGTTATAGATAGGAATTAACATTTACAAAACCTTTGAAATTCACTGAAAAAACTTAGGTTTCATGCACATTATAGTTAGGAATTGGCATGTAAAAAAACCTTTGAAATTCACTGAAAAAACCATAGGTTTCAGGGGCGTTATAGTTAGGAATTGGCATTTAAAAAACCTTCGAAATTCACTGAAAAAACCATAGGTTTCAGGGGCGTTATAGTTAGCTGGACATTTCCCTCGTACAAAACCCTAGAATTCCCCAGTTATAGTGAGTTCAGCTAACTATAACTCGCACGCACGCAATGCACTGCTGATGACGTCACATATTACATCACTCATGACATGATCAGTGACATCATTGATGACATCATTGATGACTTCTCAAATGACATCACTGATGACATTACTGATGACGTCATCCATGTGTTAAATTAGTGCATCTTCTCACACCCTAATATAACCTTTGATACACCGACTCAAAATTTCAGACGGCCATTTTGAAAACCACAGATACTCCAATACCAAAACCTACATTCCCACTCATTGACTCTTAGGTCTAAATACACCTCCACTCACTCACCTGTACAGTCACTCATACTTACAGTCACTCAGTACAGGACTATCATATGCATTTATACACCTATATAGACACTCACACACCGCCAATCATCCATTGAGGTACTGACACACCTAGTCAGTCATGCAAATAATTCATCACAGTCCAATTTACTCACCTATACAGTTAAACACACTCAAGTTCACTTACTCATAAAAATACTACCACATTCTGACGCTCTTATACAATTACTGATACAAGCACACACTCATCCATACAGCCACTCTTTAAATCACACACTCTCACATATAGACAGTTATATACTCTTACACACATATACACTGCGTTTCACATATGTAGTTACTGACACATGTACAACTGAGATATACATTCAATCACTAACACATCCATACATACACTCACCCAACCATACAGTCCATCACAGTTGCACTCTTAAAACCATGCACCCATAGAATCACCCACTCACACATCTATGCACAGAGTTACACACACCCTACCCACACCCTACCCACACAAACACTCCGGCACCCATACAGATACTCAGACAACCAATCAATAACCCATATAGACACTCATATAGCTATTCACAAAACCATGCAGCCACTTATACACCAACACACAGACACATACATACATTCATAGAGTTTAATCACTAGTCTGCAGTAAGATACATTTACGCACCTAGAAAATCATCCATTCATACACTTGTACACCCACTCATTCTTCAACAGGCCTTTCCCTATATATATTAAACATATTTAAACTTTACAGAAACACAGACTCACTGGATGATGTCATCAGTGATGTCATCAGTGATGTCATTTGAGATGTCCTCAGTGATGTCATGAGTGATGTCACTGAGCATGTCATGAGTGATGTATTATGTGACGTCATCAGCAGTGCATTGCGGGGGCGCGAGTTATAGTTAGCTGAACTAACTATAATGGGGGAATTTCTAGGGTTTTGTATGAGGGAAATGTCCAGCTAACTATAACGCCCCTGAAACCTATGGTTTTTTCAGTGAATTTCTAAGGTTTTTTAAATGCCAATTCCTAACAATAACGCCCCTGAAACCTATGTTTTTTTCAGTGAATATATATATATATATTTATATATATATTTATATATATATATATATATATATATATATATATATATATATAGCCTTTCTATTAGAGAGTGTTGCATAAATAAAACCTCATGCCTTATTCTGAAAACAGTGTTTTGATGTGTCTCCTTTTATAAAAGTGAAATCCCTTTCCTGGTGGTGTGTTGTTTTTATTGCTTCGGTGTGTTTGAACCTCCATGTGGGAGGGTGGTATTTTCTATTATTTGGGAGGTCGAAGCAATGCAACAATATACTGAAATGAGATTGACTTTAGGCTGAGGTATCTCTGGCAACAACATGGTTTTACCATTTCTAATCATGATCACGTCATCAATGCCATAACTTATGTTATAGTTTGGGCAACATCAGAATTAACACTTGCCATATAGAGCTATGACTATCAGAATATAAAAGCTGGATATGATGCCTACAGATCACAACTAATCAGGTGATTCACTTTAAAGGAAGTAAACATCAGGGAGCACAACATTGATGAAAATAGAGCGTGTTGCTGAGTTTTTCAACATCACATCGTATAAAAAAAGAATTGGTGGATCTATAGGTTGAACACACAATTGTTGGCAATTAACAATAGGATGGATTTGAATCAACTTAATAAGTATGCCATGAGTTTATTGTTTTATGGTAAGATGGCAAACCAACCTGTTATAACTCACTAAGTAAATGATCAGTGTAATCATGCTAAGCAAACAATGGATCTTGAAGCAATCAGTAAGAGATTCAATAGTGTTTGAATGCAATTCAAGATGTAAGAATTATGTATAATAATGAAACAGCAGTAAGTGAGCAACCATACACATTTTGTGATGTCATCAATTATTTTGTGCAGGTGATCCTATATATGTGGCATCATATACTCTTCTGTTTTGCTGTGTTTTACAGATTCACTGTGGTTGCATAGTGTCTGACATTTACAACACTGCTACTATCTCCTACAGCATTCTAACAGTACAGTGTCAGTATCAACACTCAGCAATCTCTTCCAATTCCCTTTGGAGTGATCCTTTAATCCTGTTTGACTCCAGCCTGGGATGTGTTTCAACTGCTATTGCGTAATCCAGGTCATTATGGAGGTATGCAATTATCCAGTGCAGTGCCATCTTGAGTTAATGGTATCAGGCAGAAAGAAGTAGGGAAATGAGATATATGAATGTGCACTTGGAGTAAGATCACATGTGATAGAAGCAGGGGAATGTCTGAAACCATAATTGGACTGTGGACAATATCTTCTTACTTTTGAAATGGTAAGAGCATGAACCGCTAGGCTCATATAATTACATTAATGTTGGTTCTTCGTATACAGTTCAACACCTCATGGAAGCCTGCACTTTTAGGAAAATATTGCCTTGACCACTCCAGAATTAGTATCTGTTAGCACTTGGGTTTCTTGATGGCAGAGGTATGCATCCTATTCAAGCAGGAACCACAATCCTAGTCAGGGGAAGTCAGATATACACCCTAAATTAACTTGTGCTCACCCTCTGGTAGCTTATCACAGAGCAGTCAGGCTTAATTTAAGAGGCAATGTGTAAAGTATTTGTGAGACCCTTCACACAGTAACACAGTGAAAACATCACACAAAAAGATACCACTCCTGGTTAGAAAAATAGAGCTTACTGTACTGAACAAAACAAGAAAAAAAAAAACATATAACCAGAGTTATGAACTTTTAAAGAATCAAATAAAATGTAGTGCTTAAAAGCATAAAGCGTCAACCGGGGCTGTATGGTCGCACAATTGGGAATTGTTAAACCCTCATTTGTCAACACTGAATTCAGTCTCATAAAGAATATTTCTCCTTCGAAGAGTATTTTGTTTGAACAATAAAATGAATGAGCAACATTCAGCGTTCCAGTGATCATTTCATGATGGACATTTTGCATCCTTATTGATCCCACTGTGTCCAACCAGTTGTTACACATTGTTGAAATGTGTCTACTTGTGTTCTTTAAACAGATCACACTATTATAGTGGATTACAGTAGTGCAGCCTGTGTCTAGGACACTCGTCTTAGTTATCTTTCCCATTTCGAATAGGGTGACTGGGCAGAGCCTCCCCTCAGGGCGCACACTTTAAAAGACGACCTAATTTTGCTTGTTTAACTTTGTAAAAATTTTGTTTAACCAGGGTGCAACCTAGCTGTTCTTTCATTTTTCTCAACTTTCTAAAAGTGGCATTTTCAGAATTGCAATTTAAAATCCGACTTCACCATAAGTTGTGATCTTAAATTGTGATTCCACAGACACCAAACTTGGGGGTCCCATCTCTACTCAATTAGAAATTACACTTACAAAATGTATTACAGTAATCCCAGTGTTATCCCATTGGAGAAGACAGCTTTGCAGTAGTGAAAAATGAATTTAAGAGTTTTTCACTACCAGTACATGTAAAACTTAAATGTACACGTCCTTCTTTTTACATACACTGAACTCTAGGGTTGTCTAGGGCCTACCTTAGAGGTGACGTATGTGTATTAAAAAGGAAGGTTTGGGCCTGGCAAGATGGCTAACTTGTCTGGTCGAAACAGAAGTTAAAAACTGCAGACACAGGATCTGAATTGGCAGGCCTGAGACATCTTTAAAATGCTACTTAGGTGGGGGGCACATACAGTGCTGCAGGCCCACTTGCAGCATTTAGTTTACAGGCCCTGGGGACATGAAGTGCACTTTGCTAAGGAGATATAAGTAAATGAAATATGGAAATTGTGAATAAATCAATGTTAACATGTTTTAAGCAAACACCACATGTACCTTAGCATTAGTTAACAGTGATAAAGTGCCCAGGGTCCTAAAGCCAACAAAAACAAATTCAGCAAAAAAGGGGAGGAGGAAGAAAAATATTTGGGGGTCACCCTTCATCAAGGGCCATTTTCAACAGTATGACAATAGCGCTTATCGAGAATAGGGTTCAACCGCATGCCTAAACCTATTTGGGACTCTTTTGCTTGGCATGTACTACCCTATGTAGTAAATATTGTCTTCTATATCTCAGCATGGGATGTGCTCTAAGATGTACTCTGAGTGACCTCAATATAGTCACTGTTTTATAACATTATTGACTTGGTTCATTATTGAAGTTGATTGGTGTGATCCTTTCCGGACTATGAGTACAATCAGTGGTCAGAGTTTGATTTCTGTGGTGAGTGTTCATGTAGAGTGCACATTTAACTATGCTAATGATTGTGCATGATTCTACCAGACTTGACTTTGGCAACAGATTTATGTGAGCGACTTGGAGATTTTTGAAAGTTTGGGTTTAAGTTGTGTTGCTAGATTGTTTAACAATTGGCATTGTGTGACATGACTCACACAATACTTCTTATGCTTAACATTACTCAGCTACATAGACAACTTTCATGATATGCAGGTCGATGTTTGGCCATGCCCAGCTTTTGGCAGAGAAGAAGCAGTTCTATCAGGACAGTAGTGGCCCCTCATATCACCTTCCGGATCTGAACAACTTTCAATCCATAGATCATTCATGGGGGCATTGAAAAGTGACCTACTGTCCATCAATGGAGTACCCACTGTAAACCAGCGTATCATTGCGAGTAAAAATAGCAGGACAATTAAGCTCCCAAACATGGTGGTGAAAGAGGTAAAATGGACTGTTAGGATTGGTCATGGATAGCAGCAGCACTTACTTCCTGCCCCAGAGAGTCCACCAGAAGATAGTACTGATTGAGTATGGAAGAACCTGCCCCCTGTGCTTGCTGATAAGACTCAAATGGGGGGCACATATGTCCAATGTAGTGGACAGGTCTGGTAATGATGATGATTATTGGTAGGTTTCTATCCTGGAATATTGCGGGTTGTCCATCAAAACTCAGGATGAGGATTGGCTTAAATTCATAGAGCAAAATGCTATATGTTGCTTCCAAGAAACGTAGGCGCTCGTGAGAATCAATGTAAATGGGGTTCTCAATATTAGCACTCGGGTCGACCACCCCAGGAAGACGTGCACTGCAGGAGGGCCTACTGTGCAGGTGTCTTGCAAATTGAACTGCAGAATAGAGCAAACTGTGGTAGCAAATCTGTACTCCAATATACAACATGTGAGGATTTGGTTTATGAGCCCCAAAAGTAGTGTAGTTATTGTCCTGATTGTATACCTTCCACCAGGGTTGTCCCCAGAGGTCCAGGCAACATGGAAGAGCGTTGTCCTATATGGAGTTAACCCCAAAGTGCACCCGAGCGGAGCGAGAAGATCTTTATATGCGGTAGTGAACAACTGACATCTGAGTACCAGAGGTGGAAAGAGCTCTGAACGCTTAGAAGAAACAGAAGGCACCAGGTCCAGACCATGTGCGTATAGATATTTCCAGCGAGGAGCCACACTTATTGGCCAGTGCGCTTGCTAAAGTGTTTAATTCGGCGCACGCTGAAATATATATATGATGACTTTGTTGATTGTTTGTACTGGAACTGAATATAATGCCAAATACTACTATATCGTCCAGCTAGTAGGACTGTATATATATATATTCCCTGCGCCTGTACTTTTACATATCAGATAAATTGTTTCTACCAGTATGGTATGGAATATTGTGCCAAACGTTAGCATGCTACCCAGTTGATCACACTATATAGGCATTAAAGATGTAAGATTATTGTTTTTTGAATTGCTTTCTATAGAATTACATTATTGTAAGGCTGACAGCTGAAGCAATAAACAAAGAAAGAAAGAAATACCCGTTATTTAATGTTAAAAAAAACATTTTTGGAAAAGCACATGTGAACAAGGTGCACAGATTGTGTACATTCACTCAAAAGTGAAGGGAGCCAATGGGTAAAATGCGCCAGCTCGCAGCCACATGCTGCATACGTTGGTGAGTGAAAGCAAAATGTAGAGGACAATTTAACATACTAAAGGATGAAGCTTGATGACCAAAAGCCTCATATTAATGATTTGGGGGACAAAACAGCCTGGTAAGCCGGAGAAAGCTGCTTTAAAGACCCAGCCAAAAAACGAATACACCTTGGTTTATTTCACGACATGTTTTGCACACCTAACTCAACTTAGCTGCATATAAATTGCAGTCTGTTGACCCTCACAGATAGTCCTCGTTCATAGGTTCATAATCTTTGGACATTTAAGCTTGAGGGTGGAATTCATCACCATACAGAATCCACAACAAATTCGTTTAGCACAACTCTCGCAGTAAAACAGTGGATTAAAAGTTAGGTATGCACAAAGAAATCTTTTTTTGCAACTGTGGGTGCATACATCTAGGATTTATACATATCTGCGAAAAACAGCAAATTTTGACTCATAAATGTATTAGGGCTGCTCTCCAGTGAAATGTGAATTTTTTTCACCTGGGAGTATTTGTCATACCGTAGTAGCTATTTTAAAATATGCTTCATGGTGTAATTTACAACTCTTTCAATATCAAATTAGGAGAGTGGGTCCTTGGCAGGGAAAAATAGCACTGTATCTATTTTGAGCATGAATGGTTTGTCACTGAAAACTAGTATCTTTAACCCTTTTGTATATCCTTTTTTGCAAATATACATCCACAGTGTTACTTGAAATTCTCAGTTGGACCTTGGGTGCACCTTGCTTTTCACATGCACTAGCACAACATTCAAATTGTACTACTGCAAGTGAAAATGCTTCCAAATTAGTTTGAAAAAAGAAGAATGACCAGATAGCTCCACTTCACCAGGATACCACCTTAATAATTCTGGATTTACATTTTACAAACATTGGTATAAGATGTTTAGTCAAATGATTCAACTGAAGTGAATCAAGAAAGCTCCCAGAATGCACTGCTCTTTTGAAATGGAAGATCTGAAGGTGGCCCAGTGATAAAACATGATTTGACTGACTTGGCAGCCAAGAGTGAGGAGTTGTGGCTGCTAAGAGTGAGGAGTTAGATCGATAACCACAGTTTTTAACTTTGCTCCTAGATTGGGCAGTAAACCCCTTTAGACCTTGGTAAAGATTTATCAAGCTGAACACATCTTCATGTCCTTTTACGGTAGTGAGATTTGGGGCTATGTGGCAGCCAACAGCCTTTAGACCATTTAAATTATATTTTTGATGTGATTACTTTGCGTTCGCCAAAGCACCCTGTCACTGTACATTCATGAAGAGCAGGGTATGGGCTACATGAGTGATCTTTTAGCTCTTCGTCCTTTGATATCTTGGATTAGACTATAGACAAAGGAGGAACTCTCCATGAATTGATCAATATTAAAGAATTGCCTCTTGCTTGACTGAACTATTAAAACCCCATGGATCAAGCATATTAAGAATTCCCTGTCGTCTTACGAGAGGAGGGAGCTTTTTCACATTCCAGCAAATACCTGTAATTCCGATAAAAAGTTGGTGAAGGACAACTTTTTATCAATAAAGATAATGTAAAGAGAGGAGACCGAAATGGCGAAAACCATGGTTCGAAGATTTATCTTCTTCAAAACGACATGGCTTATGGAGCCTTACCTTGTCCTTCTTAAAAACAATACAAACCAATTTCGGTTCACTAGTTTCAGATTTAATCTTTTATCGTGAGCATCTACCAAAGGATGTTTCGACCTTGGGTCTATGGGTCTTTGTGGCTACAACAACATGTCTCTGCAGGACACATTACATTTTGTGATGGGTTGCATATTTTTTAACCAACCTAGAAGGCCTTTAATTATACCAATATTGGCATCTGGATCTTTCTACATGGAGCCCTCCATTCAGATATGGGTGGGAGATGGACTCTCTGACACGTGGAAGGTGGGAAGAGGCACTCGTCAAGAGCGCCTCTTTCACCCTTTCTATTTGCACTGACGATCGAGCCTCTCACACTGTGCGGTGAGATAGAGCCTTGGGGGATTAGAGTGGGAGACAAAATTCATGTAGTCTCTTTATAAGTGGATTACATTTTGGTTTATGTTCACTCCCCAGTGCATTCGGTCACGCTCTCAATGTGATTGCTGGCCTCCTTTAGGGAGATCTCGAGCTTCAGAGTCAATGTCCGGAAGTCACTGTTGTTTCCCCTGGGAGGACTGATCGGTAAAACTCTGGATCAATTGCCAACTTTGGGGCTCTGCTGGGAGCTGGAGGGGTTTCGGTGTCTGGGCATATGGGTCACATACATTGAGGTGTATTACCAACCTAAAAATGTTGATAGGGTCGTGACGGGACTCAAGAATTCTATCCATTTGTGGAATAGGCTTCCCTTTTCTGTGGTCGGAAGGGCATCTATCGCAAAAATGGTCCTTCTCCAAAGGTTTTTGTACTGTGTCCAGAATTCTTCACATTATTTTTTCTTTAGGCTAAATAGACTGTTGGCCTTCCTCATATGGATGGAGAGGCACAGTTGAGTGGCACTGATGACCCTTAAGCATGACCTGGAGGATATCCCAGATATACGATGTTACTATTATGCTGCACACTTACAGCATACTGCCCACTGGTTAACAGAGTGCGATAATTGGGAGAAGCAACTGGTGGAATCCAGATTGAGAGTGGACTTGTTACCGCAGCTGCTGATGAGTGGAGGCAGGTCTGACCTCATTTGATTAAAATAATGGCAGAGATCTTGGAAAAAGTGGTACAGAAGATACGCCGTAGGGCTCCCTGCAGCAGGGAACTGAAGCTGTGGGACTTAGCTCTCTTTAAGAACATAGACATAGACATGTCCATGGAGCAATGGAGGGCAGGGAGGGTGCCTCGTCGCTTGTGATGTATACCCAGGAGAAACGTTTATTATGTTCCAAGAGGCTCGGGACACATTCTTGGTGAGACCAGTACACTTCCTGCATTACGTTAAATTGGGAAGCGTCACAAGGGAGCTCTGGACAGACTGTACCGCTGCGCCGAGGCCCTCCAGGTTCCTCGATGACCTTCTCCAGTAGGAGGAGGAGTGACATCTGATTACCCTGTTTTATAGATCGCTCAGGGGAGTTATGGTGCAGAAAAAGTGTGCATCTTGTGCAGCTTGGAACTGGGAGTTGGGTCTGCCCATTTCAGATCTAAAGTGGGAAAAGGTGGTGGAATTGGTGCATACAGTTCCATGTAATAATAGATTTAAATTACTGCATTTTAACTTCCATACCGCACCTATATAAATTGAATAAAATGGATACTTCCAGGGAAGCAAAATGTGCTAGATAAGGAGTGGTGAGTGATACCTTTATGCATCTGGCCTGGGAATGTTCTCAGGTCCAGGGTTGCTGGGAAAAGATTCTGCTGTATATATTGAATGCCACTGGCTTGATGATCCCCCTGAAAGCCGTTGGCATGCTTACTGGGCAGAGTGACCAGGCGGAAATGTTTCAAAATAAACTGTTGCAGCTGGCCCTCTTGTAGTTGGGAGCGAGGGCTCTGACTTTGGACCATTGGCTGAGGGACTTACTGAAGTAGGGGACAGCAGAAGATCAACATATGTAAGTGTTGCGTATGGATGAGGAAAAAGCCGATGAGATATTGTTTTGGGCTCAGATGCCTCTTAAGTTTCGAGAAAGTGCTGATTCAAGCTCCGACAGCGGTTTGGAACCATTGGACTGAATGGAAGGAGGCCACTATTGTAGTAGATGATAATGTGAGATACCTCAGTGCATAATTTACTTTTTGACTTGGTTTCATGGAATTTTCGGCCATGTTGTTCAGGACTTTGGGAGCCTCAATGGGTGCCCCTATATATGTGACTTAGGGCCTGATGTACAACCATTTCCTTTTGCAACTCGCAATTTGCGAGTCACAAAAGGAAATTTACGAATGTATCTCAGATACATTTTGTAATTCCAAATGGGGTCGCAAATTACCTGCCTCATCAATATTCATGAGGCAGATCGCAGTATGCGGTCCATTGGGAATGGGCAATAACACAGGTATGGTGGCCTGCTGGGGGCAGCAGACCCCCATGCCTGTGTTTGCTTTTTAGATAAAGCAACTTTTTTTTAACTACAGACTGTTTTCATTAAATGAAAATGTGATGCCTTTCAAAGATAAAAAGGAAATGTTTCATTTTCATTTTTTAAGAGCAGGCAGTGTTCCGTGGGACCACTGCCTGCTCTTAAAAAACATCTTTGCTGCCAATCACAAAGGGTAAGGGGTCCCCTAGAGACCCCTTCCCATTTGCAACTGGCTTACCACCAATTTGTAATTGGTGATAAATGTGATTGAATTGCAGCTGCATTTGATGTCGCAAAACAATCTTACATCCTCCTGCAGCTCGCTATTAGGAAAGGACGCTTTGGCACGCCACATACTAACAGCGACTCGCAAAACCTATTTTGCAAGCTGGTTAGAGGTTACCTACTTGCAATATAGGTTTGTTACATGGTACAACCCTTTTCAGCTGTTGCAAATAGGCCTATTTCCTGTTTGCGACCCCTAAAAATGGTCGTACATCTGACCGTTTACTCCAAGATTGTTTGATTTGCACTTTGATAACGAGTGACATAACCTCTTTCAATTCTTTGAGGAAAAGGTGTATGTGGATCAGATCACTTGCACTATATGTTTTTGCTTTTGTTTCTTTGAAAAAGCAATACAATTTAGTTTATATAAAAGAAAGTTATACCTATATTGAAGGAGAAGGGATTTTTGCAAGTTTGAACCATTCTTATATATTTTTTCCAGATGTTACCTGATGAATGCACAATTTTAAGTATAACCTGTTTTTTTAAGGACTTATGTGTCTTAGGTACTCGCGTAAAGATTGAGGGCAGCCCATTCATGAATTGATTTGTCCCTGCTCACCTATTTTGTCCCAGATTATTTCCATAACTAGCAGAATATTCATAAATGGGATGCCATCAATCAATCAAAAAGGTCTAACCACAGAGATCTGTTCAAATTGTCTCATGGCAGCTAATTTAAGCAGCTGAAACAGCCTGGAAAAGGATAAAGCTTCAGCAATTCTCATTAGCTGCATCCATTCATAATGTATCTATGTGGGTAGCCCTTTATGTGTACTGGGTGACAGTGCATTCACAGCAACTACAGCCAGCCATTGCCTTCTTGGACTGATTTACAGTTCGACGAGGTCTGGGCAAATGTAACACAAAAGGTTTTACTGTTTGGGTGAAGAATTGACCTTTTTAGGTCGAGTGTACAGAGCTTGTACTGTAGCTGAAGGACCTCATGTGTATGGTTTAGGAGTTGACCTCCACCCATTCCTTGCCGGTGCTTTTTATTTGTCTAGGTTGGTGTCCTTTAAAAAAACTTGCTTTCCAATGGGCAATATGCCGCCTTTGTCCCTCCTTCCCATTTCCGGTTTTCTCCGTGAAGCACCGACTAAGTACAACATCATTACGCTTAACGTGTTTATGTCTTTGTGCGGGGACTACTTTTCTTCATCATGTGTTTCCCTTCCTCAGCGGCACACATGCTTCACATCCAGCGCGCTTCCCATTCGTAGAAACTTCAAACGGACGGAACCACTTCTTTGTTAGACTGGCATATATATGCAAAGAGGATAACAAGGAATTAACTCCACTGATATTAATGACTTTGAAACAGCGCAGCACACTCTTACGGCCGCTACTTCATTAGTTTAATCTATTGGCAATCGTTTTAATGTTGTGGGCGTGCCCATGTGACGATGTCACAATCGAAGACGGCTGCCTCGCTGCTGGCATAGGGTAGAGAGACGACATGGTTGTTTCTTTGACAAAGTTAAAGAGTTACTGAGGGCGCCGTTGGTCTACGTGAGTATTTATCTTCTTCCGCTCCCTGAACTGTGTCCTGGCGTTTTTAGGTCTCGCCTGAGACAGCGCTTTAGCGCTGCTCTCGCGAGAGCTTTTGTAAATGGGGGATCTGGAAGTGCAAACGAGTGCTTTCAGGTCTCCAAATACAGTGCATGTGCGCCGGCCGGGCGCGCGCACCATTTGGAGGCCTGAAAGCACTTGTTTGCTTTCACACCATTTGGAAGCCTGCGTGTACATTTCGCGGGCGCTTTGATGTTCTCAGTGAGCCGCGCGGCCACTGCTTAACGGCAGCCATGCTTCATGTTTCATGAAGCTCAGTGGCCATGAAGTGGGCGCCGTGTTGCTAAAAGAATGCACTTTGCTGCTGCTCTCCCGACGGCTCTGTAAGTCTTTCTTTTGATCTAAACATGTCCGCATTATGCGGTTCGTCTGTTTGCAGGTACGTATTATGTGGGCTATGGCAGGGATTGGTCCGACCAACTATTGTAAGATGGCTGGAGTCACTACACCCGGACCACAGACTCTTTAATTAAGCACCAGGCTCGGGCTGTGCAGGAAATGCCTCAGGCCGTTTCTCAGCTCTTTTCATGAAGCTCAGCAGGCATGAAGAGGGTGCTGTGTTGCTAAAACAGTGTATATCCTTGCTGTTCCGACTACCCTGTAAATCGTTCTTTAAATATAAACATATCCAACGTGATTCGGTTATTCTGTTTGCAAGTACACACTATGTGGGCTGTTGCAAGGATTAGCCCGACCAACTCTTGCAAAATAAAACAAGCATTGGCATAGCCAATAGGTCGCGCTTTTGGGACCTTATAAGTGTTTAGCCATGCAACAGTTGATGTTGTTGCACAAAGGATATTGTGTTGCATAACTAAATACTTATAAGGTCCCAAAAGCGAGACCGATTGGCTATGCCAATGCTTGTTCTCATAGTTTCCCTTAATAGTGACGTCTTGTGTTGGGAATAGAAAACCCCCTCTCGTTATTGCCCAGATCTTCCCCTGGGTGTGTTTCTGAAAGCAATGTGACTTGTGCTCGCCTACAGCACTGAATATTATGCATAATGCTGTGTGGGACTGGTTATCTTTATATAGGCATTATTGCAACCTTTCTGTTTTCGATAGTCGAGATTAATAGTGGCCTTTTATCCTGTTAGGAGCAGGCAACCAATCCTGTTCTTACCCAGATTTTCCCCTGGGTGTACATATGATGCGCAGAAGGCTATATGTGTGTGAATACACATCTGTGGCCAATGTGCCTATGGGGTCGAACATTTGTAGTTGTGATTACGGGTCATTAGGTGATTCCTTATTGTACAGTAGGCTAACGTACAGAAGTGATACTAATGGAACTGGTTTCCCGTGTTTTTGTGGTTCACTTAAAATGTCCCCCTGTGCTTGCATTAGTACTTGCTCTATGCACCTTTGTTCTGCCATTGCCTGCGCTATATGCTATTGGCAAATTATTTTACCGAGTGATTGTAGCAACTGGCAACTGCTGATATATTAGTGCGTTTTTAGGCACCTATGTCTAGTATCGCTATGGGAAATGCAAAACCACTTATGTGCATCTAAAGTGTATTTGCAGTTTGAAAACATTAGTTCACAGTTGGCCTTCAAGAAGGTAAAGCTAAATAAAATAATGAAGTGCTTTTTGTTTCTTTTCTTTTCTGGAACTGTAATTCTGCCCTCTTATCCTTAGTAGAAGGGCAGCTAAGGTATGCATTTCCTGGAGATAAGCATATGATTTATGAGGTATCTGTACTGTGTTTGAAGGCCATTTTATGGCGTTTTCCATCCCATGCTGGAAACTTCCCTGTTGTGGGGGTCCCCTGGGTGTGTGAAGCTGAAAGGGAGTTTTACGATCTTCACAACCGCTCGTGAGAGCCTCCCCGATGTGCGCTACATACGAGCAGCTGGAATTTGCTGTGTATCCACATGTTTAATGCCAGTGCAACAAAAGATCGAGTGAATGTTTCTTACACCTACATGTTTATTGCCTAGGGAACAACCCCCCACCCCACTTGGCTGAATATTGTTAAAGACCTCCCTAAAAAAAAACATCACAGCATTATTTTCTTGGCAATGATAAATATTTTGAGGGCTAGCGTGTTCCCTGGCCCAAGCCTTTAGTGATGTTTGAAAAGTGAGGAAAGTTTGTGAAACAAGTAAACATCCCAACAAACACCATAGCATGTTTCAAATGCAGCTATAATCAAGCGGACGTGAAAAGCATTGGCCACACGAGCGCCAAAAGTTAAAGTGATCGCGATGCACTTAATTACCCGTGATGGAGAAAAGACAGATGGCGGCTGCGCACTTTCACGCGCACATGCACGCAAGCTTGAGACCAGAAAAAAGCCTCTAGTAGCACTTTGAAAACCCCCTTATTAAAAGTCGAGCATGCAGCGCATGCGCTGTTCTAGGCTCGACCTAAAAAACGTTATCGAGGAGGCAAGCACTGAAAATATTCCAGTCGATACCTTTTTCAAAATATTTACCCCACCTCTCTTGTGCCTTTTTTGACACCCCCTCATCATAACTGCTATTGTGCTTTCACTCTTCATCTTTGTTTTTTCTCTTCGCCCCTCGCTTCACCTCCAACTCTCGACTATTTCTCTTACCATTTGCTCCTTTCCTCCTTATCTCTTCTCCTTCACCCTCGCCCCCTCCCTCTGATTCTTCTTTAAACGCTCACAATCCTTTGTACCTCTCTGCCGTTTTACCCCTTCTTTCCCTTGCACTCCTTCGGTCCTCTTTCTCTCTCCCGCTTTTTGCTCTCACTTATTTTGAACACCTTTTGCCCGTCCTTCCTTTATGCGTCTCTTACTTCCTTTTAATCTTTTCTTCCTTCTTCTACTCTCTCCCTCCTCCTTTCATTCTCAAATCACTTTCTCCCTTTCTTTCATCTTCCCTCGCACCCTGCAACCCCTTAACCTTTACCCCTTATTTCTCCCCACCCTGTTCGCTCCACTTCTCCCTCCCTTACTCCTCTCCTTGGTACCCTGGAAATCACCAATGTGAGGGACGAGCTCCAGCCTCTCATGCTACAGGAAGAGGAGGTTAAGGAGCCGGGCAGCCCCCACTGCCCCCTCAGTAGTGTTAGCTGGATCTCCACCCCCACCTCCAATGCAAGTTCATTCCTATCTTTAGGAAGGTAATGCCCAGGCCGGCATGAGCACTGCTGCAAGCACCTGAAGGAGGGGTAGCATCTCCTAGCAGGCACCATGCAGGGCACAGGGGTGTGTAGCCATGTTTGTTGCTTTTAGTGTAATGTTTTCACTGGAAAACTGCCTTTGCAAAAACACAGACTCAAAAACAGACCGTGTATAAATATCTCCACACAAAAAGTCGACCTGCACTTAAATCCCTGTCAAGCACATGTCCCAAATTATAAGCATAGATCATCCACAAATATAGTGTGCATACATTTATCTATTTCTTGATACGGTGCATCTCGATCCCACGAGGAATCAGATCATATGACATGATAAAGATTAATAACGTCTCTGTGCACACAATTACATTATTTCCGACTAATATCTACTTAGCTTCGTGGCCATGCCTCTCACACCCATGTTATTTTTTGCCAAAGTTTTGACTGGGGTGGCATTTTATTGGCCTTCGTATTTGCACAGCACTGGTGGTCTTTAAAGCACTGTGCAGAAGTTGTGCACTACAGTACTTATTGTAGTGCGCCCTTTTTGGGAAGCATTGGCTGTTGCATGTGAGATCCAGAGGGGACTGCCATTGTCACTGCAGACTTGGCACCGTGCTTAATTGGTTCTGGTGGTTGCAGGTAGTGGCCACTGGCATTCATTTCTGGAGACCGGAATTTATTTGTCAAGATCAGACTTTCACTGAGAGCACGAGAGGCAAACATAGACAATGGTGACGAAGGAGGAAGTGGGGATGAAAAGAGTCTTCAAGAGTTGCCTGTCTGGTCATTCCAAACCATATATCCGTGTTATGGCCCCAGAGAGTCGAATCAGTGCTGTTCATGTACATTTTCTTATGTGCTCCCTTAGTTGGTCGAGTGCTCCAATTCTCTTTGGGCACGTCTGCGTTTGATAAAGACGAAAAATAAATACATTATTTTCTAAGTACTTTTATGTTCACTTTTAGAGAAACAATTATGAATCTACACTGTCAGAAAGTCCCCAGAAATATGAATTGTGAAATAATTTATAGCTCAACTGCCATCACCAAAAAGACAAAGCTGTCCAGACAGTTACGTGCCACACAATTCAACTCCACACATTTCCCATCCACACCAAATAATTCGACACCAAATCACATAATATGGCTCAACAAAACAATTGCTAAACACACCACCAAGGTCCAATCCACGCCACACAATTCCACATTGTGTCACACAATTCAACAGCACACCACATAATTAAACTCCACTACATACCACTCCACAACACAAAATACCATTCCAATTAACTCCACTCCATAACACACAATCCTTCTCTACATAATTCCAGAACACTCACTACTACATAATTACTATCCACATAATTCCACATCACACCATGTCACATAATTGCACTACACAAATCCACTCCATACAACACTATTCCACGCCACACATTTACACCACTGATCCATTACAAACCACATAATTCCACTACACACCACATTCATACACTCCATAACACAGAGGTAAAAACATTGCCATTTACAATCTCAAGAGCTCTAACTCAAGGAAATGCGAGACCGATTGCATTTCCAATGCTTGTTTTATCTAGTCCGCAAATGTAGCAGATTTAGGTATTTTTTATGGCCGTTGCTGGCTCCACAGTCGAAGTGAAAAACAGGCCTACTTAACATTTTTGCCAGCCTCTACCTGATTTTATAAATTAGAATTTAGAAGCATAGACTGTGGTTTTATTATCCCTGTTATGGTAAGTTAATGAATTCAGTTTCCTTATTTAAGCATGCAACTTTTCTTTCAAAGTTCATATCGACGCTCCAGTAGCCTCATCGTAATTTGAGCTGTGCAGAGCTCATCGAATGAAACATTGATGTTTCATCCAATGTGGAGAATACAGGTACGGCTTGGAAAGAGCATGGCTGGATTATCAATTGGGATTCAGGTCAGGGCTTGTGATTCTCTCGGAGCTCGCTATGTCACTGGAAATATCAATTTGTGCTGCTTAGCCTAAAAATATCCCCAGCATCAGAAGTACTGCTGAACGGAGATAACAACAGCGAGGAATATATTCAGGCTGGCTTCCTGTGACAATGACAGCGCGAGCACGGAGGGAAAAAGTATGAAACAGGAGCTGCTCTCTGCGCAAGGATGCGAGTGAGACAAAGCGCATTGATCGGAAGTGCAGTGAGCTTGACAAAGGCCCAGAGATTTAACAAGAGATGCAGGCAACTTGGCGTAGGTGCTCTGATAATAGAAAAGCCCTGAAGAAGACTGCAACAGTTATGTATTTTCAATAACTGCAAAGCTGTTTTTTGTTGTTGTGCAAAAATTGATACAAATGAGAAAGATATACAATGAAAGTGAAATAAATACTGTCATTAGTGCTGTGGAGCAATACTAAACCAAACATTGGCAATGCCAATAGGTCTGGATTTAAAGGAATGTTGTATGGTAATTAGATGCAAAAAGAACAATTGATGGACAGAATGCAGAACAATGTCATACATTTACCCCAGTACAGAGATCTGGACCAAAATCCATCGTTTTTTTGCTCAGCATGCCATTCCAGTTTGGAACCAGTCGTATGCAAATCAGTCTTGACCCTGCGCCCAATGGGAATAGTCCAGCCCGAACTGCCAGGCCAGGTCCTCCATGGACTGAAAACAAGCATCCTAAGACCGGTTTCGAGCTTTCAGCCCTCATCAGCCAGGATAGCTTGACTCCAGTCGCATGGAGAGTATGGAACCCACGTCTGGGCATACTCTTCCCACTCGGGGTGACTAATGCAAAAAGAACAATTGATGGACAGAATGCAGAAAAATGTCATGCATTCACCCCAGTACAGAGATCTGGGCCTGAATCCATTGGTTTTTTGCTCACCATGCCATTCCAGTTTGAACCCAGCCATATGCAAATCAGTCTTGACCCTGTGCCTCATGGGAACAGTCCAGCCCGAACTGCCAAGCCAGATCCTCCCTGGACTGAAAACAAGCATCCTAGGACCGGTTTCAGGCTGTACTGTTCCCATGAGGCACATCAAT